>NC_052057.2:63118678-63829928 GCF_903992535.2 Arvicola amphibius
GAAAAAATTTTCTACTGATTAGAGTCCCACATATTTGTCACAAATAGCAACTAAAATCCTGAAGCTAAGTTATACTTGCTTAACTCACAGCAATAAATCACCCACTAACCATCTTTTTAAAGTTGGTCAGATCCTACTTTGCTTTCTATTACATTTATGGGTTTAATGGAAAATAGTCATGAGATTTTTTTGGAGATCTTACATATAATATTTACATAACACATGGCAACACACTCAGGGACAATAAATTTAGGAGATTTTAGGATCTTAGGAATTCCTAAAAGTTTAGGAATCAGTCTTTGGAAGTACCATCCAATCAGTTTGTGGAATTTAATTCATCAACATTTATTGATTTCTGATCCTGGGATTTATGCCTTTTAGAAGTGGGTAATATGGACAAAATTTATTTTTGGTGTTAGATGCTTGCCATACAACAAGAATTAAATAATAATTCTAGAAAGACAATTTGTATTATAGTAATCCAAGTAAATCTATCAGGAGAATGGATAATTATGACTAACTTGGATTCAAAATGGCATCAATATACACAGGGAGACTTCACAGAATCCCCAAGGAGATGACACATTGCTAATTATTGGGGAATCAGATGAGGCCCAGAGAATTTGAGCACTTGTCTTATACCAAAAAAATGACAGACATAAAAGAACATCTCTTTAGATTTTGAAACCTTTTGTTTTTTTCCAACGAATCATTATGAAGATTCAAAAGCAGAAATGTTAAGCCAAACATCAGACTTGATATTATATTCTTCTCATACAAGAAACTAGGGGCTTAGAATGTGTCAATGCCTCATTTGATGAAATCCATAGGGGATCTGAGAATCTCATGCAGCTCTGTTTTGGAGGGAAGAGATGAATGATGCTTTGCTATGCAGCTCAAGATGACTTTAAGTCTCCATTCCCCTCCTTTGGCTTCCTGAGGTTTGGGATTACAGACATGCAGCACAGCACAAGGCTTTGACTGTGTCTGTGGAAAGCTTTGCATGGATAATTTCCAGCATAGAGAATGGTGTGCTACACCATTAACACATAGCTCACAGGCACTTCCATTCATTATATTCTGTACTCTACCTTCATACCTGCAAGCATTTAGAAACAAATTCCAAATATACCATTTCATCCTTATTTGACTATGTGTCTCCCAAACAGCATCCCTTTTAAAGAATGTAGTCAGAGTGCTATGCTTATTCTAAATGAAACAATAGTCAAACAAAACTTCCTTCATACTATCAAGTAATCAATGCATTTCTCCTAGGTTTTGCTTATTAATATTTTTTTGTGGGGATTCTGTACGAATATTGATCCAAATAGGGTATACATCTGATATTTTGTTGACAGGTGGACTTTAAAAAACATCTCACAGGTTATTCTTCCTTTTATGTGTTTATTCTTACTCACAATAGACTCATTGGGGAAAAACCAAGCAAACTATATTATTTGTCCTGTGAAATTTTCTACTTTGAGTATTTCTGACTGAAATACTTTTGAAAATAATGACTGTTACTCTTGTGTGTTTTTTGACTTGGTTCTCAGATATAGAAATGTGATCATATTTAGTCTACCCTTTCAGTGATACTGCATCTTAGGTGGTGTTCCAAGCATCCATCAGAAGACAGTGCCCTGTCTTCTCCCACTGTGATAGTCTCTGCTGTAGACAGTTGCCTTCTGTATTCAGGGTTTACTTAGTAGCTTAAAGAGGAATCTGTAAGCAATCATTTCTTTTATTTTTAAGATTATAATACAATTCTATCATTTCTCCCTTCTGTTTCATCCCCTTAGAATCCCCCCATTCTCCTCTTGATCTTTTCAAAATTCATGGCCTCTTTTTGCATCAACTGTTGCTAATAGACATATATGTAGACAAAGACTGCTCTTTTGTTTCCTGGCTGCTCAAACCCAAATAATCACACAGAAACTATATTAATTACAACACTGTTTGGCCTATTAGCTCAGGCTTTTTACTAACTAAGTCTTACATCTCAACCCATTTCTATTAGTCTGTGTATCACCACTAGGCTATGGCTTACCAGTAAAAGTTCTAGGGCAGCTACATGGCATCTCCCTGACTCTGCCTACTCTCTCCCTATATCTCTGTTCAGATTTCCTGCCTGGCTTTATTCTGCCCTGCCACATGCCAAAACAGCTTTATTCATCAACCAATGAAGCAAAATATATACAGAAGGACCTCTCACATCATTTTCCATTTTTTTGTCTAATTTAAAAGGAAGGTTTTAACTCTAACACAGTAAAATTATATATGTATAACAGTTATTAAGCAAGAAATATAGTTGCAATATTTAGTCTATTTGCATCTGGCAAAATTAAAGAAAATAAATTATTATCTATTTTATCTCTGTGGATGTAAAGTTTGGTATTTAATTTATCTTTTATCACAAATGAGGAAAACAATATCTATAACTATTTGTCTTTAACTCTTTTTTTAATCTTTTATTGTATTTTTTTCATGTTTGATAGCTTTATTTTTTTATATTATTAAAATTTTCTGCCTCCTCCCCACCTCCCATTTACTTCCCCTCCCTCCACTCCCCCTCCCTGTGGGAAGTCCAAGTTCCCCCCCCCCCATCCAGGTCTAGGAAGGTGAGGATCCAATCATGCTAGGCCCCTCCAAAGCCAGAATGTGTAGTTGGAGCCAAATCCAGTGCCATTGTCCTTGGTTTCTCAGTAGCCCTCATTGTCCACCATGTTCAGGGAGTCCGGTTTTATCCTGTGCTTTTTCAGTCCCAGTCCAGCTGGCTTTGGTGAGCTCCAATTAGATCAGCCCCACCATCTCGGTATCTCACAGTCCTGACTTCCTTGCTTATGTTCTTTAACTCTTTAAAGACCCCAGAAGAATATAATATTACCTAAGTAAACAGTAAGTGTATTGTGAGCAACTTTCAAAGTTCTAGAATTAACAGAGACATCTTGCTGCCTGGACAGTCACCCAATTTTTTTTTATAATCTTAGGACATTTATCTTTAGCCTACAGGCCCATACTATTCAGCAGACTTTTCCATGAAGCAGGAAATATGAAGATCTGTTCTGTTTTGTAACGGCAAAGTTTATCAGTTGTTTTCTTTTGGGTCCTACAGAATGTGTGGCAGTTTCCTCTGTGAAGCAGGAAACTTGAAGGACTGTCTCACCTTCTAAAGAAGATAAGTTTAGCAGTCACTTTTTTGTGGGTCCTGTATGTCCAGGTTATACAGCATGCCATCAAACAGTCCAGGCAAAAGGAGTTTCTTGCCCAAATGTTTAGCCTTGTCACACTGAAGGCAAATTTTATAATGAGTTTTTTCAATGTCCATTAACCTATCTGAAGTAATTGGTGCTCCCAGAAGCAGACATGTCTCACTGTCAAGAAAAGTCTAAGTTTTCAAAAACATTTAAAATGCCATTCTGTAGGTGTTTGAAAGGGTTGAAGAATACCTATCCATCTAAAATATATCTCTGTACATCTAGAAAACCTAACCAACATTACCACAAGTTTGATTATTATAGATAACTATTAATCTGTATTTTAACTATACATTACATTTTAAATGAGCTTCACAATACCTTAAACAAGAGCAGAAATACATATATACAATCTAACAACATCGAACTTAAATTTGTATTAATAGCTCAAAATCTATATCAATGTATTTATCTCTAAAATTATATCCTCTTTACTTTTTTATAAAAATTGATCATGACATTAATTACTTACAAACAACCATTTTAAATAAAAACAATAATTTATAAATAATATTTGGGATTTTGGGCATAGTTTTTAAAGACTCCTTTTTTGCTGATTGGGTGTGTTGTTAATCAGGTCTTTCATGGGGAATACTATGTGATTAGTCCATCTCAGCCATCAGTCCTGAAGCTGTTGTGGATGTTGGACCACATAGGCCATCACTTTAGGGGGTCTTATTTAATCAAATCACATTAGTCTGGAAGGAATCCACAGGTTTTCATCCTCTGTGGAAACAAAAGCAAAACTACTTTTCCAAAGCAAATATATCCTTAGAATCAAATATTGAAGTCAAAATACCTTTAAAATATATATGTTGGTTTAGCTTAGCATCCTCCACAATCAAATGTTTTTCTGTAGTCAAAAAATTTAAAGAAACCATAATAGTATACATAATCTAGACTTTCTATGTATTTTTATCTTTACATGGCCTTTTTTATTACATTTACTCCTTTAATTATGTCTGTTTGTACTCTTTTACATTGCTTTTGTTGTCTTTTTAAAGACTTTGTTTTATTTATTTTTTTAACTGTCTATACTCTTTTTCTTCTTACTCACAAGCCTATGTACATTTATCCAACACTGTGACCCATGTAGAGGTCTATTTTATCTGAATCTGTCTTTATTCTATATCTGCAATCATGTTTTTGACCAAGAGTGCTTTTTAAAAAAATTCTAAGCAGGCATGGCTTGAACCAATGTGTGTTCTGTGCAGTCCAACATGGCAGAGGCATGTTCAACTGCCTCTGTGAGCTGTGCATACTGCCCCAGCTCCAGGGACTCAGCGGTCTATGTCACACCATTAAGCAATTTGCAGAATGCTGATCACAGACCCCATTTAAGTGCAGGACCTCCCAAAAGAGTCAAAGAGGAAGCCATGCATTTTTTTTGCCACTAACACTGAGTCAGGAAGACTTTTCTTAAAAAAGTCATGCCTCTGCTTGCCACCAGCATAGTCTATTTGAAAAAAAAATGTGGCTACCAAGAAGCTGTAGTTAACTCTGGTCTTTTGTGTTTAGAATTTCCTTCTGAAATTCTCTCAGTTTTTATGTGGATGTAGTTGCCCCATGCTGGAAGCCATTTGTAGTCTGAGATGCTGTTTTGTTTCCTGGCTGCTCAGATCCAAATAATCACCCAGAAGCTATATTAATTACAACACTGTTTGGCCTACTAGCTCAGAATTTTTACCAAGTAACTCTTACATCTTAAATTAACCTATTTCTATTTTCACCATGAGGCTATGGTCTACCAATAAAAGCTCCAGGGCACCTGTCTCCTTTGGCAGCTACATGGCATCTATATGGTTCTTGAACAAGTGACTTCCTACAACATCTCCCTATATCTCTGTTCAGATTTCCTGACTGGCTTTATTCTGCCCTGCCTTAGGCCAAAACAGCTTTATTCATAAACTAGTAAAGCAACACATAAAAAGGGCATCCCACATCACATATATATTCCCTAATATATAAATACATCTTAATTTGCAAACTGGGATACATCCATGGAGAAAAGGAAAGCCTTTGAACATCCCTAGGTATAGTTTTTTACTGTACACATTTACAGTTCCTTTATTTTCCAGTGTTTGGAGTAATGATTTGGTTTCATAGAATCCTCCTCTAAAAGTGATCAAGTAAAAATTTGTTGTGAGTTCCTGGTTTCTATTACATTTAACATATTTTAATTTCATGGTCATTTCTATTGATGTAAAAGATGGCTTGTCTTCACCCAGCAGGGCACCATTTATGAAATTATTCATCAATCTTATTTATACTGTTTAATGCTTTTGAAGGTTTTGGTTTCTTTTTCATATTATGTTTTACTTTTTATTCATTTTTACATACCAACCACAGTTTCTCCTCCCTCTTCTCCTCCCCCTCCCTCCCTAAAACCCCTTATCCACTCCACAGAAAGGGTAAGTCCTCCTATGGGGAGTCAAAAAAGTCTGGCACATTCATCTGAGGCAGAACTAAGCCACCACCCCCCCACACACACACACATCAAGACTGAGCATGGCATCCCACCATATGGAATGGACTTCAAAAAGCCAGCTCATGCACTAAGTATAAATCCTGGTCCAAATGCCAGAGGTCTCACAAACAAACCAGCTACAAAACTATTGCCCACATACAGAGGGCCTGGTTTGGTCGCATGCAAGATCCCCAGCTGTTGGTTTAGAGTCTGTGAGCTCCTGTAAGTTTGGGTCAACTGTTTCTGTGGGTTACCACATCATAATGGTGATGCTCATATAATCCCTCCTTTTTTTTGAATGGACTCTCATAGCTTGGCATGGTACTTGGTTGTGGATCTTTGCATCTACTTCCTTTATTTACTGGGTGAAGGTTCCATAATGACAATTAGGATATTCACCAATCTGATTGCAGGTAAGGTTAGTTGAAGCACCCTCTCCACTATTGCTAAGGATCTTAGCAGGAATCCTTGTGGATTCTTGGGAATTTCCCTAGTGCCTGGTTTCTCACTAATCTTATAATGGCTCCCTCTATCAAGATATCTCTTTTTTTGCTCTCCCACTTTATCCCTCCCTCTGTTGGATGTGGGGTTGGTGAAGAACTTTTCCCATTCTGTATGCTTTTTGTTTTGTCTTGTTTACAATGTCCTTTGCCTTATAGAAGCTTTTCAATTTCAGGAGGTCCCATTTATTGATTATTGCTCTCAGTGTCTGTGCTGGTGGTGTTATGTTTAGGAAGTGGTCTCTTGGTCTAGCCAATGCATTTAAGGCTACCTCCCACTTTCTCTTCAATCAGATTCAGTGTACCTGGATTTATGTTGAAGTCTTTAATCTACTTGGATTTGAGTTTTGTACATGGTGTATAGTTCTATTTGCAATCTTCTACATGTTGATATCAGTTGTGCCAGCACCATTTATTGGAAATGCTTTCTTTTTTCCATTGTAGTTTTGGCTTCTTTGTCAAAAATCAGTTATTCATAGATGTGTGGTTTAATGTCAGGTTCTTCAATTCCATTGGTCCATGTGTCTGCTTTTGTGCCAATACTAAGCTGTTTTTATGACTATTGCTCTATAGTAAAGCTTGACATCAGTGATGGTGATATCTCTGGAAGTTCCTTTGTTCTACAGGATTGTTTTAGCTGTCCTGGGATTTTTGTTTTTCCATATGAAGTTGAGTATTGTTCTTTCGAAGTATTGCCTGTGAAGAATTGTGTTGTGATGTTGATGGGAATAACACTGAATCTGTGTAGTGTTTTTGGTAGTATTGTCATTTTTATTATTTTAATCCCACCTATCCAAGAGCATGAGCGATCTCTTCATTTTCTGATATCTTATTCAATTTTGTTCTACAAAGATGTAAAGTTCTTATGATACAGGTCCTTCATGTGCTTGGTTAGGTATTTTATATTATTTGTGGCTATTGTAAAGGGTGACATTTCTCTGATGTCTTTCTTGGCCCACTAATCATTTGTATATTGGAAGGCTACTGAATTTTTTGAATTAATCTTGCACATTACTGAGTGTATTAAGCAGCTGTAAGAGTTCCCTGCTAGAATTCTAGGGGTCACTTACATATACTATTATATCATCTGCAAATAGAGTAAGTTTGACTTCTTTCCCAACTTGTATCCCCTGGATGTCTTTTTATTGTCTTATTGTTTTAGCTAGAACTTTGAGTAGTATTTTGAGTAGGTATGGAGAGTGGACAGCCTTATCTTGTTCCTGATTTTAGTGACATTGCTTTCCATTTAGTTTGATGTTGGCTGCTGGTTTGTTGTAAGTTGCCTTTATTATGTTTAGATTTGTTCCTTGTATCTCTAATCTCTCCATGACATTTATCATGAAGGGGTGCTGTATTTTGTGGAAGGCCTTTTCAGCTTCCAATGAGATGATCATGTGTTTTTTTCCTTCAGTTTGTTTATATGGTTGATTTCACTGACAGATTTTCATAAGTTGAACCATCCTTGCATCTCTGGTATAAAGTCAACTTGATCGTGGTGGATGATTTTTTGGTGTGTTCTTGCATTTGGTTTGCCAGTATTTTATTGAGTATTTTTGTACCAATGTTCATGAGGGAGATTAGTCTGTAATTCTTTTTCTTTGTTGTATCTTTGTGTGGTTTGGGTATCAGGGTAACTGCAGTCTCATATAAGAAGTTTGGCAATATTCTGTCTGTTTCTATTGTTTGGAATAATTTGAGGAATATTGGTAGTAGGTCTTCTTTGAAGTTCTGATAGAATTCTGTGCTAAAGCCATCTAGTCCTAGGCTTTGTTCGATTGGAAAACTTTTAATGACTACTTTTATTTCCTTAGGGGTCATATGTCTATTTAAATTGCTTATCTGGTCTGATTTAATTTTGTTATGTGGTATCTATCCAGAAAATTGTTCATTTCTTTGGAAATTTTCAATTTGGTGGAATACAGGTTTTTGAAGAATGTCCTGATGATTTCTGGATTTCCTCAGTGTCTGTTGTCATGTCCCCCATTTTATTTCTGATTTTGTTAATTTAGATATTCTCTCTCTGCCTTTTGGTTAGTTTGGATATATTTTTGTCTATCTTGTTGATTTTCTCAACGAAGCAACTTTGTCTCACAGATTCTTTGTATTGTTTTCTTTGTTTCTATTTTATTGATTTTAGCCCTCAATTTGATTATTTCCTGTCATCTACTCCTCCTGGGTGAGTGCTTCTTTTTGTTTTAGATCTTTCAGTTGTGCTATGAATTTGCTAGTATGAGATTTCTCCAGGTTTTTTATATGGGCATTTAATGTTATTAACTTTCTTCTTAGCACTGCTTTCACAGTGTTACATAATGTTGTGAATTCATTTTTATTGAATTTAAGGAAATCTTTAATTTCTCTCTTTACCTCTTCATTTATACAAGAGTGATTTAGTTGAACACTGTTCAAGTTTCATGAGTTTGTGAAGTTTCTGCAATTAGTGTTGTTATTGATTTCAAACTTTAAGTCATAGTATTCCAATAGTGGGGTATTCTAATTTTTTTGTATTTGTTGAAGTTTGCTTTATTGCTGAAAATGTAGGTATATAGTCAATTTGAGAGAAGTTTGTTAAGAAGTCTGAGAAGAAGGCATGTTCTCTTGGGTTTGGGTAGAATGTTCTATAGATGTCTGTTAAACCCATTTGATTCATGACATCCATTAGTTCTTTTATTTCTCTGTTGTTTCTGTCTGGCAGACCTGTCCATTGGGGAAAGTGGAATGTTGAAATCTCCTATTATTAGTGGTGTTTGGTGTGTGATTTAAGCTTTAGTGATGTTTCTTTTACAAATGTGGGTGCCCTTGTATTTCGGGCACAGATATTCAGAATTGAGAATTAATCTTGATGGATTTTTCCTGTGACAATATGAAATGTCTTAATTCATCTCTTTTGATTAATTTTAGTTCAAACTCTATTTTTTGGATATTAGAATAGCTTCACCTGCTTGATTTATAAGTCCATTTGTTTGGAAAAATTTTTTTCCATCCCTTTATCCTGAGGTAATGTCTATCTTTGAAGTTGAGGTATTTTCTTGTATTAGCAGAAGAATGGATCCTGTTTTTGTATCCATTCTATTAGTCTTTTTATTGCCAAATTGAGTCCATTGATACTAAGAGATATTAATGACCAGTGATTGTTTTTTTAAAATCTAGTTTCTTTTTCTTCTTCCTCTTTTTAAATAAAGATTTCTTTATTAATTATGTATACACATACCAAAAGAGGGCACTAGATCTCATTACAGATTATTGTGAGCCACATGTTGTTGCTGGGAATTGAACTCAGGACCTCTGGTAGAAGAGCCAGTGCTACCAACCTCTGAACCATCTTTCCAGTCCGACTAGTGATTGTTAATTCCTGTCATCTTTGGTTTTGTTCTTGGGTGGAAATGTATATGCGTGCTTTCCTTCTTTGGAATTTGCTGGTGTGAGATTATTGCCTGTGTTTTCAGGTGCAGCTAACTCCCTTGGGTTGGAGTTTCCTTCCAGTACTTTCTATAAGTTACGGTTTTTGGATAGATATTGTTTAAAACTGGTTTTGTCATGGAATATCTTATTTTCTCCATCTATGGTGATTGAAAGTTTCACTGGGTATAGTAGTTTGGAATGGCATCCGTGGCCACTAGCTTCTGAAGAACATCTGTCTAGGAGCTTTTGGCTTCCAGAGTTTCCATTGAGAAGTCAGAAGTAATTCTGATAGTTCTGCCTTTATATGACACTTTGCCTTTTTCCTTTGCAGCCCTAATATTGAAATTATTTCTTTATTCTGTGGTTTAGTGTTTGGTTACTATGTGGCAAGGGAACGTTTTTTCTTTTTTAGTCCAGTTTATTTGGTGTTCTGTAAACTTTTTTTTCTTCATAGACATGTCCTTTTTTAGGTTGGGAAAGTTTTCTTCCATGATATTGTTGACTATATTTTCTGCACCTTTGAGCTGGAATTCTTCTCCTTCTATCCCTATTATTTAGTTTTTTTCATTAGATTTGTTCTTTTCATGGTGTCCCCAATTTTCTGTATTTTTATGTTAAGAATCTGTTGGATTTAATATTTTCTTTGACCAATTAATCTATTTCCTCTATCATATTTTCAGTGCCTGAGATTCTCTATTCCATGTCTTATATTCTGTTGGTTATGCTTGCATCTGTAGTTCCTGTTTGTTTATCCAGATTTTCCATGTCTAGATTTCCCTTGTTTTGTGTTTTCTTTATTTACTCTGTTTCAATTTTCAAGTCTTGAACAGTTTTCTTCACCTATTTGATTGGTTTTTCTTAGCATTCTTGAAGGAATTTATTGATTTCTTCTGATTTTTATTTGTCTTTTCATTTCTTTAGGGGAAATTTTCATTTTCTCTTTAATGGCCTTTATCATTTTTCATAAAGTTATTTTTAAGGTCATTTTCTTCTGTGTCTTCTGCATTGGGATGTTCCAGCCTTGCTGTTGTAGAACCACTAGTTTCTGGTGGTTTCTCATTGCTCCTTATGTTGTTGAACCTTTATGTTATCTCTGGGAGGTTCACTTTGTGTAATCACTTCTTGTAATTGGTTCAGGTTGTGTCTGTGTCTGCAGAAACCACTGATGCCACAGGGGGATGGTTGAGGTTGGTGGGTGAGTGGGACTTGTAGGTTACATGGTTCATTGGGGAGTGGTTGGTGGTGGAGAGGCCTTACCACAGGTACCTTGCTTGCTGATTGGCTAGTGTGGCTATAATAGGTGAGCATTGTGGGAGACATTGTGGGAGAGTCATTTACCACTTGGTGCAATCAGTTCAGACAGTGTTTTTACTTTCTTGAATGACAAAAGTATTCAGATTCATCCTCCATATCACTTACAGTATTCTATCTCTACTTCTGTCTCCTGTATACCTTTCCTCTTATTAGTGTTAATCTGCTTGTTTTCTATTTTAACATTTTTTATTTTTTGAAATTAAAAGGTAATTATATTATTTTCCCTCCCATTTTGTCCTACCATCACACCCCATACAACCTCCCCTTTGCTCTCAAATTCATAGCCTTTATTTCTTTGTTGTTATATAGGCATGCACACAAACATACACACACACCTAAATATATGTACAACAAACAGAGCCGATATAAACTTACTTGCACGTGTATGGCTTTATGACTGACCACTGGATAACAGATAAATAATTTGGGGGCTTTGTTTTGGGGAAAGACTGTATTTCTCCTGTTCTCAGCATTGCTTTTACTTCATTGCCTGTAGCTGGTTCTTTTTCTAGGGTGGAGACTCCTTGAGAGCCCGTCTTTCATGTTAGCTTGTCTATCCATGTCATCTTTGCTTGGGTCTTGTTTAGGCAGCCGTGTTGGTGAGACTTTATGGCTGTATCTTATTAACATTTCTGGGAGACAAACTCTCACAGAAAATTTCCTTTTCCTCTTGGTTTTACAATCATGCCCTCGTCCACTAGGATCTCTGTGCCTTAGATGTAAAGTTTCATTATGGATGTATCAGTTGGGACTGGGCACCACACAGTCATTTGCTCTTTGCATTTTGATTCGTTGTGGTTTTCTGCAATGGTCTCCATTTGTTCCAAGGATATGTTTCTTTAATTAGGGGTGAGACCTTTACTTCTCTGTGGATATAAGGATACATATTTAGAATGTAATTAGGAATTGGTCTGACTGAGTAAAGTCTCTATGGTAGGTTCTGGCATCCATGATTTTATTAGCTCTGGGTAGTTGCCTAGGTTTCTAATACTAGGCATGATTTCCCTCTTATTGAATTGGTCTTAAGTCCAATTAGATGACTGCTGGTTACTGTCAAGGTATGTGTGCCACTTTGGCACCCTTAGGGATACTGTGCATGCTGATTGGTGTTTCAGTTCATAAGCATCATAACTGTATAGGACTAAATTGTTTTTCTCCCCACCATTTATTATGCCTTCTGGTACCATAAAAGATAGTCCTTAGGGAGGAGGCATTCAGATCAGGACCAGCTTAGATCTCTGGGTCCTTTGAAATATATTGAGCCAAATAAACAATAAATATGTGTCTTCAACTTGTGGGAAGCAGCTAAGGATAACAGCAATAGCTTATGTTTTGAGAGTCTTTTGGATCAACCTGACCAACAACTAAAAAGTAGATATTTTCATGCCTGGTGTTGGAGTTTATGTTAGATGGTCTATGGCTCTTAAGGGGAGCTTTGCTTACCTAGATGGGAAAATTTTATTTGAATTATATATGTATATCATACTAACATGGATTATACATAACTTTAGGTTGGTAGATAATAACGTGATTCCTTAGGACTTTTTCAAGTATCCTTTCTTTTACTCTACCTTCCTTTCCTCATTCCTCCTTCCATATTAATTTCCAGAGTTTTCCTTAAAGAAGAAATTAAAATGATGGGGAAATAGCTAAAACAATATTCATCATCCCAAATAATTAAAGAAATCCAACTCAAAACAACTTCGAGATTTTTCTTACTCCTGTCAGAATGGAAAAGATCAACACAACAACCAATGATAAATGATGAAATTCTGGACAGGATGTGGGGGAAAGGAAAGGAAACCTCCATTCACCATTGGATAGATTATATGCTGGTCATGCCACTCTGGAAATCATTGCTCAGAACTCTATGGGAGCTAAAAATAAACACATCATGTGATGAAGCCTTATCACTCCCCAGCACATGTCCAAAGAACTCAGCGTCCTACTCTGTGCATACTTGGTCAGCCATGTTTATTGCCATTCTATTCACAGTAACTTGGTAATAGATACAAAGTAAATACTCTTCAATGGATAATAAAAATGTGGTACATAAATACTATGTAAAGGAAAATGAAGTCATAGATGTTATAGGCAAATGGATGGAACTAGAGAAGATCATATGGACCAAGGTAACTCAGACTCAGAAAAACAAATAACACATGTTCTCTCTTAGCTGTGGTTCCCAGTTCCAAATCCTTAGGTATGAGTACATTATCTGGAGTAACTACAGAAACCTGGAAAGTGAAAAAAAGGATGGTGAGGGAGCAGAGAGGAGAAATAGAGATGGCCATTGCAAGCTACAAATGATTCACGGGAGAAAACAGGGGAAAGGGAAGGCTAGTTAGGGAGAGGGTAGGGAGACATCTTTTGGGAGATCTCAGGCAGTCCAGGCTCCTGATTCCTTTGTATCTATCTCCCAAGTGCCACTATATCCCATAATTAATTATGGTTTAATCTCTCATTGCTCTCTCTCTCTCTCTCTCTCTCTCTCTCTCTCTCTCTCTTTCTCTCTCTCACCCAATTTCATAGATTAATAGTAATAGACCATAGGTATGCATTACTTTAATATTTTTACTTTAATATTTCTAGACATTTTCTACATGTCTAAGTTACAGAAAAATTTACAAATATTTATGCTGGTATAGTTCCATTTAAACCTCTGTAGTGATGATCTGCGGGCCTGCTGCCTTCTGCCACCCAGCTCCCGGCCATCTGCTAGCTTTTGCTCCGAAATAACAACACACAAATTGTATTCTTTTAAACACTGCCTGGCCCTAAGTTTCAGCCTCTTACTCACATCTTGACTAACCCATATCTAATAATATGTGTCTCACCACGAATGGTGTCTTACCAGGAAACATTCAGCACATCTGACCTGGTGGCTCGCTTCATCTCATCTGTCTCACTGAGGAGAGGCATGGCAGTCTGGCTAACTTAAGAGAGGCGTGGCATCTGACTGAGCCATCTATCTCACTTCCTTCTTCCTATTCTGTCTACTCCACCCACCTAAGGGCTGGCCAAGGCAGTTTCTTTATTAAAACAGAAGACCCTCCCACATCATTTCCCCTTTTTCTGTTTAAACAAAAGGAAGGCTTTAACTTTAACATAGCAAAATTACATATAACAAAACAGTTATCAAGTAAGAATTACAGTTACAATATTTATATCTACTTTATCTTTTATCATAACAAAGGAAAACAACTATAACTATCTATCTATTCTTCAACTCCATCAAAGACTCCAGAAAGATATAATATCACCTAGGTGAACAAGAAGTAAGCTACTTCCAAAACTCTAGAAATGACAGAGACATCTCGCTACCTGGACAGTGACCCAAAGTTCTTTTGTACTGTTGGGGCATCCATCTTTGGCCTACAGGCCCATAGTATCCAGCAGACTTTTCCATGAAGCAGGAAATTTCAAAGGCAGTTCAGTCAGTATCTGCTGTGCCCTGCAGAATGTCTTGCAGACTCTTTCATGAATCAGGAATCCCGAAAGATCATCTCACTTTAGGCAAGTTCAGCAGTCCTCTTTCTGAGGGTTCTTTGTGTCCAGTCTATGCATCAGTCCAGGCAAGAGCAGTTTCTTGCCTAAATGGCTATCAAACTCAATAAGGATCCTCTTTGATGCCCATCTTCCTTATGAAGTAGATTGGTGCTGCCAGGAGCAGACGTGTCTCATTTTCATGAAAAGTCCTAAGTTATTAAAACATTAAATGCCATATTTTGCAGTCTTTGAGAGATATGAAGTATGCCTATCTAACTGAAATATATCTCTATATATCTAGAAAATCTAACTAACATGACTACAAGTTTTACTATTATCAATGATTATTCATTAGCAACCGATATTTCCTAATTACACATTACATATTTAAATGAACAACACAATCATACCCTAATTAGTATCAGAAATACATATACATATAACAAAATTAACCTTAATTTTAAATCATTAAAGCAAAATCCATATCCATGCAAATTATTCATATCTATATCATATCCCCCTTTAAATGTAAAAGAACATTTATAAACAATATTTGGGAATGTGGGCTCAGCTATTTCTCTCTAAACTGCTTCCTGCTGAATGGGGGCGCTGTTATTTAGGTCTTTCATGGTGTAACCTGTGTGCCAGGTTCATCTCAGTTGGCAGTTGAGTGAAGTAATTTTTTGAGGGTATTCACAGCAACCTTTCAGGAGGGCGTGGTCTGTCATACCATATTGGAATAAAAGCAATCCACAGGGTTTCATTTTCTGTAAAAACAAAAGAAGAATCTCTTTTCCAAAGTATCATATCCTTAGATCCAAATTCTGAAGTCAAGGTATTTTCAAAATATCTATGTTGGATTCATTCAGCAGCATTTATAAACAAATATCTTTTAGCAGCTGTTGCTTCTTCCTCAGCATTCAAACAATTCAAAGAGAGCATAATAGCATAGAGTATCAAGATTCTCTGTGTATTTTCCATCTTTGTGCAGCTTTATTTTAACCTCTATTTCATTTATTTTTACTTTTACTTTTTTGAGACAGTTTCTCTATATATCTTTGGCCTCGAATAACTCTTTAGACCAGGCTGTCCTTGAACTCTCAGAGATCCCTCTGTCTCTGCCTTCCAGGCACTGGGATTAAAGGTGTGTGCTACCACACCTTGAAGTCACAGAGGTCAATCTATCTCTGCCTCCCAAGTGTTGGGATTAAAGGTGTGTGCCATCACACCCTAGCTACTTCCTTTTTTATTTTTTTACTTTTAAGAACTTTAACCTTTAGGCTGCATATATTTTTAACACACTTTAAATCATTTAGAGGTTTTCTTCAACTTTGAATCTTTCTTTCCTGTATCTCTCTCTTTTTCTGACAACATGAGCCTTTAAATTACTGAGCAATATGGGTAGGATTCAAGCCGTGGCTTTGCCAGCTAGATCCATCCCATTCCTTAGCTTTCCAGCCTCATGGCAGAGGTACTGGCTGTAGCCATGTTTATTACCACAACTCTGTGGTGGTTCAAGGTCCCTGCCAGCGAATAAGCTGCAACAGTGTCACACAACAATCAAAAGCTCCATAGTCAGGACTGCCCCCTTGAACGAGTCAGAGTTTGCCATGGCAGGATGGACTAGAATGCCAGCATTTTAAAACGGCACAACTTTTTTCCCGCAACAGCTGAAAACTGAAAAGCATGCAGTCAGCTTTTCATCAACACTATGTAAGTGTTTTGTGGCAGGACCTCTTAAAAGAGCTGCAGGGTTTTGCAGCTAATGCTGAGTCAGGAAGCCTCTCTTAGATGAGAGCACTTTCTTGCCTCTAGCAAGCAGAACAGACCTGAGAAATTGTTGCTATCAAGAAAACATGCTTTATTCTTTCCCAAGCTTTCTCAAGCTTTCTGTGGATTCAGTTATTCACGTCTGGGCGCCATTCTGTAGTGTGGAGCTGTGGGCCGGCTTCCCACCGCCCTATGCCCCAAAATAATTACACGGAAACTGTATTCTTTTAAACACTGCTTGGCTCATTAGTTCCAGCCTCTTATTAGCTAATTCTCACATCTCTTGCTTTAACCCATATCTAATAATCTGTGTATCACCACGAATGGTGTCTTACCGGGAAAGATTCAGCACGTCTGACCTGGTGGCTGGCTTCATCGCATCTGTCTCACTGAGGAGAGGCACGGCAGTCTGGCTAACTTAAGAGAGGCATGGCATCTGACTGAGCCATCTACCTCACTTCCTTCTTCCTGTTCTGTCTACTCCACCCACCTAAGGGCTGGCCAAGGCAGTTTCTTTATTAAAACAGAAGACTCTCCCACATCAAATTTCTAATTGTGTTCTGCTTTTTCCTGTTTCTGTGAAAAAATAATTTTTTTTTTTGGTTTTTTGAGACAGGGTTTCTCTGCAGCTTTAGAGCCTGTCCTGGAACTAGCTCTTGTAGACCAGGCTGGTCTCAAACTCAGAGATCCGCCTGCCTCTGCATCCTGAGTGCTGGGATTAAAGGCGTGCGCCACCACCGCCCGGCTAAAAAATAATTTTTTTATTGATATTTATTGAGCTCTACATTTTTCTCTCCTCCCCTCCCTGCCTCTCCCCTCCCCTCTTCAATCTTCCCCCCAAGGTCTGATTGCTCCCATTTTACTCAGGAGATCTTGTCTTTTTCTACTTCCCATGTAGATTAAATTTATGTAAGTCTCTCTTAGTGTTTGCATTGTTGTCTAAATTCTCTGGGATTATGGTTTGTAGGCTGGCTTTCTTTGATTTATGTTTAAAAACCACCTATGAGTGCTCACTTTGGCAGCACATATACTAAAACTGGAACAATGCAGAGAAGATTAGCATGGCCCCTGTGCAAGGATGACACACAAATTCGTGAAGCTTTCCATATTTTTACAAAAATGGGATCCACCATTCTTCTGTTAACAAGAAACACACCTCAACCTCAAAGACAGACACTACCTCAGAGTAAAAGGCTGGGAAAAGCTTTTCCAATCAAATGTACCAAATCTAACATATCTAATATCTAACAAAAATTGATTTCAAACTAAAATCAATCAGAAGAGATGGAAAAGGACACTTTATACTCATAACAGGAACAATTCATCAGGAGGAAGTCTCAATCCTGAATATCTATGCCCCTAATATAAAAGCACATACATATGTAAAAGAAACATTACTAGAACTCAAAGCACACATCAAACACCATACACTAATAGTGTATACATACATACATAACACTCCTCTCTCACCAATGGACAGGTCAACCAGACAGAAATTTAACAGAGAAATAAGAGAACTAACAGATGTAATGAACCAAATGAACTTAACAGACATCTATAGAACATTCCACCCAAACAGAAAAGAATATACCTTCTTCTCAGCATCACATGGAACCTTCTCAAAAATTGATCACATAATTGGTAACAAGGCAAACATCCATAGATACAAAAAATTGTAGTAACCACTTGTGTACTATCAGATCATCATGGAATAAAGCTAGAATTCAACAACAATTCTACCCCCAGAAAGTCTACAAACTCATGGAAACTGAACAGTCAACTACTAAACCATCCCTGGGTCAAGGAAGAAATAAAGGAAGAAATTAAAGTCTTCCTTGAATTCAATGAAAATACACAACATACCCAAACCTATGGGACACTATTAAAGCAGTGCTATGAGGAAAGTTCATAGCACTAAGGGCCTACATAAAGAAAATAGAGAAAGCAGACATTGGAGACTTAACAGCACACCTGAAAGCTCTAGAAAAAAAAGAAGCAGACTCACCCAGGAGAAGTAGAAGACTGGAAATAATCAAACTGAGGGCTGAAATCAACAAAATAAAAACAGAAAACAATCCAAAGAATCAATGAAACAAGAAGCTGGTTCTTGGAGAAAATCAACAAGATTGACAAACTCCTATCCAAACTAATCAAATGGCAGAGAGAGAACACACAAATTAATAAGATCAGAAATGAAAAGGGGAACATAACCACAGACACAGATGAAATTCAGAGAATTATTAGATTTTACTACAAAAGCCCGTATGCCAGAAAATTGGAAAATGTAAAAGAAATGGACATTTTTTAAAGATAAGTACCATATACCAAAATTAAATCAAGACCAGGTGAACAATTTAAATAGACCTGTAAGTTGTGGGGAATTAGAAGCTGTCATCAAAAACCTCCCTACCAAAA
Source organism: Arvicola amphibius (assembly GCF_903992535.2). NCBI lineage: Eukaryota > Metazoa > Chordata > Mammalia > Rodentia > Cricetidae > Arvicola > Arvicola amphibius. The sequence goes on from NC_052057.2 coordinate 63,137,287, forward strand.
AAAGCACAGGACCAGATGGTTTCAATGCAGAATTTTACAGAACTTCCAAGAAGAGCTAATACCTATACTCCTTAATGTATTTCATAAAATAGAAACAGAAGTGTCATTGCCAAATTTCTTTTATGAAGCTACAGTTACCATGATACCAAAACCACACAAAGACTCAACCAAGAAAGAGAATTATGGATCAGTCTCACTCATGAACATGGATGCAAAAATTCTCAGTAAAATTCTGGCAAACAGAATCCAAGAACACATCCAAAAAATATATTATGATCATGTAGGCTTCATCCCAGAGATGCAGGGCTGAATCAACATATGAAAACCTATCAATTTAAGCCATTATATAAAAAAACAGAAAGAAAAAAAAACATATGATCATTTCATTAGATGCTGAAAAAGCATTTGACAAAATTCAACACCCTTTTATGATAAAGGTCTTGGAGAGATTAGGAATAAAGGTTCATACCTAAATATAATAAAAGCTGTATACAGCAAGCCGACAGCCCATATCAAATTAAATGGAGAGAAACTCAAGGCCATCCCACAAAATTCAGGAACACGACAAGGCTGTCCACTCTCTCCATACCTCTTCAATATAGTGCTTGAAGTTCTAGCAATAGCAATAAGACAGCATAAGGAGATCAAGAGGATTTGAATTGGAAAGGAAGAAGTCAAACTTTCGTTATTTACAGATGATATAATAGTGTACATAAGCGACCCCAAAAACTCTACCATAGAACTCCTACCTCTGATAAACATCTTTAGTAATGTGGCAGGATACAAGATCAACTCCAAAAAATCAGTTGCCCTCTTATACAGAAAGGATAGAGAAGCAGAGAGGGAAATTAGAGAAACATTACCTTCTACATTAGCCACAAATAGTCTAAAGTATCTTGGGGAACCAAGGAAGTGAAAGATCTGTTTGACAAGAACTTTAAGGCTTTGAAGAAAGACTTTGAAGAGGATACCAGAAAATGGAAGGATCTCCTATGTCCTTGGATTGGGAGGGTCAACAAAGTAAAAATGGCAATTCTACCAAAAGCAATCTATAGATTCAATGCAATCCCCATCAAAATCCCAACAAAATTCTTCACAGACCTTGAGAGAACAATAATCAACTTTATATGGAAAAACAAAAACCCAGGACAGCCAAAACAATCCTATACAATAAAAGTACTTCCGGAGGCATTACTATTCCTCACTTCAAACTCTATTACAGAGCTGTGGTAACCAAAACAGCTTGGTATTGGCATAAAAACAGAGATGTTGACCAATGGAATTGAATCGAAGACCCGGATATTAACCCACAAACTTATGAACACCTGATTTTTGACAAAGGAGCTAAAATACAATGGAAGAAAGAAAGCATCTTTAACAAATGGTTCTGGCATAACTGGATGTCAACCTGTAGAAGAATTAAAATAGATCCATATCTATCACCATGCACAATATTCAAGTCCAAATTGATCAAAGACCTCAATATAAATTTGACCACACCGAACCTAATAGAAGAGAACTTGGGAAGTAGTCTGCAACCCATGGGCACAGGAGACCACCTCCTACATATAACCTCAGTGGCACAGACAATAAGAGTAACAATGAATAAATGGGACCTCCTGAAACTGAGAAGCTTCTGTAAAGCAAATGACACTGTCATTAAGACTAATAGGCAACCTACTGACTGGGAGAAGATCTTCATCAACCCTGCTTCAGACAAAGGTCTGATCTCCAAAATATATTAAGAACTCAAGAAACTAGACATTAAAACTCTAATTAACCCAATTAAAAATGGGGCACTGAACTGAACAGAGAATTCTCAACAGAAGAAGTTCAAATGGCCAAAAGACACTTAAGGCCACGCTCAACCTCCTTAGTGGTCAGGGAAATGCAAATCTAAACAACTTTGAGATACCATCTTACACCTGTCACAATGGCTAAAATAAAATACACCAATGATAACCTTTGCTGGAGAGGATATAAAATAAGGTGAACACTCATCCATTGCTGGTGGGAATGCAAACTTGTGCAACCACTTTGGAAATCAGTGTGGTGGTTTCTCAGGAATCTGGGAGTCAACCTACCTCAGGATCCCACAATTCCACTCTTGTGAATATACCTAAGAGATTCCCAATCATACTACAAAAGCATTTGTTCAACTATGTTCATAGCAGCACTGTGTGTAATAGCTAGAACTTGGAAACAACCTAGGAGCCCCTCAATAGAAGAATGGATAAAGAAGGTGTGACACATATATACTTTAGAGTTCTACTCAGAGGTAAAAAGCAATGACATCTTGAATTTTGCATGAAAATGGATGGAAATAGAAAACACTTTACTGAGTGAGATAACCCAGACCCCAAAAAGAGGAATATGGTATGTAATCACTCATAAGTGGATTCTAGCCATAAACAAAGGACATTGAGCCTATAGTTCATGATCCTAGAGAGCTAAATAAGAAGGTGAACCCAAAGAAAAACATATATTTATCCTCCTGGATATTGGAAGTAGACAAGATTGCCAGGCAAAAGTTGGGAGCAGGGGGCTGGGGTGGGTTAGGGGGAAGGGGAGATGGGGAGAGAGAAGAAAGAAGGGGAGGATTAGGGGGAGCTTGGGAGAATGGGATAATTGAGATGGAGTAAGAGTGGATATGGGAGCAGGGAAGAAGATATCTTAACTAAGGGAGCCATTTTTAGGGTTGGCAAGAGACTTGGCTCTAGAGGGGTTCCCAGGTGTCCAAGGGAATTTCCCCAGCTAGGCCCTTGGACAACAGAGGAGAGGGTGCCTGAACTGGCCTTGTCCTATAGCCACACTGATGAATATCTTGCATTTCAAAATAGAACCTTCATCTGGTGATGGATGGAGATAGAGACAGAGACCCACATTGGAGCACTGGACTGAGCTCCCAAGGCCCAGATGAAGAGCATAAGGAGGGAGAAGATGAGCAAGGAAGTCAGGACCGAGAGGGGTGTGTCCACTCACAGAGACGGTGGGACTGATCTAATGGGAACTCAGCAAGGCCAGCTGGACTGGGACTGAACGAGCATGTGATCAAACCAGACTCTCGGAATGTGGCTGACAATGAGTGAGGACTGAGAAGCCAGTGATAATGACACTGGGTTTTGACTCTACTGCATGTACTGGCTTTTTGGGAGCCTATTCTGTTTGGATGCACACCTTCCTAGACTTGGGTGGAGGGGAGAGGGCCTTGGACTTCCCACAGGGCAGGGCACTCTGACTTCTCTTAGGACTGGAGAGTGAGGGGTATGGGAAGTGGAAGGGAAATGGGAGGATGGGAGGAGGTGAAAATTTTTAATAATAAAAAAATCTATGAGTGAGTACATGTGATAATTGTCTTTTCTGTGTCTGGGTTACCTTACTCAAAATAATGTTTTCTAGCTCCATCCATTTTCCTGCAAAATTCAAGCTGTCATTATTTTAAAAATAGATTTTTAATAAACTTTGATATTGCTCTGACAATTTATATTGTATATTATAGCTATCTCAGTACCATTAAATAAATTGCCCACATTTTCACTTGGTTTGTAACAAGTACCTTTACTGAGTATTGTACTATGAGCAATCACGCTGATTTCTGGACTCTCTATTCTTTTCCAGTGACTAGCTAATCTGTTCAGTAGACCAGGACCACACTGTGTTAATTGCAGAGGACATACAGTATGTTTTATAGCTGCTTGAGCTCGAGTCCCCCTCTCCGTACTGTTGCCTATTGATTTTCAGGTGAATCTAGGTCTTTAAACATGAAAAGCGATGTGTTTCCCACAGAGTTTACTTCCTTTAATAGGATCTTTCCAAAATGGGATGCTTAAATGCTTTTAAAAGGATAAAAAGAAAGTAAAATTGTGTAATTATTTGATGGCAGAACACAGCAGAAAATAATTTTCTGTTTAGATTTTGCTAGAATTAAAGGGCAAGAACCCATGAATCCCTAGTCTCTTTAGATTTGATTTGAAATGTATTTTGGTCTCTGTGTGTGTTTGTGTGTGTGGAGTGACCATGGGTGTAAGCACTGTGAGTCCCCAGTGGAAGCCAGAAGCTGAGTGTCTTTCTATATTGCTGACTACCTTATATTTTGAGACAGGATGTCCCAGTGGACCAGGAACTCTCCAATTGCTTAGACTGGCTGGCCAGCTAACCCCAGGATCCTCTTGTTTCTGCCTCCCAGCGCTAGAATTACAGTTATATTCCGCGGTGCCCAGTTGTTTGCATGGAAGCTGAAGATCTGAACTCAGGTCCTTAGATTATACTGACTACGGGGGGGGGGGAGGAGGAGAAAGGATTGTAATTTCTGTTTATGGGCACACTGAATTGACTCTGCTATAACACACAGAGAAACCTGGCACTTGAAAATACTTAAGAGTTATGAATAACTGGTGATGTACTTTCAATATTTTGACACTTAAGCCTTGGGCATTTATCATAAGATTCAGTTTGTAGTTATATGGCTGTTATACAAGGATGTTATGGAGAGTGTGTGGTCTCTCACACACACACACACACACACACTCACACACACTCACACACACATGTTACCCTTTCCCAAACGAGCAAACATTTGGGATATAAATTGTTGTTGGATCAAATTATTCCACAGTTTGAACCCTTTTTCATAGGGTTCAGTAATGGCTTTCAAACCTGGCCAAGTCTGCAGCCAGTTTTTGGATTCCACTATAGCCTCATCCACCCAATAGCATTTGAATCTCCAATTACTTTCTTCAATATATTGTTGATCTTCAGGCCACTGTGACATTAAATTACGTTTTGTTCCCAAAATGAAACTCTATTTTTATTCAGACTTGAATTTTCAGTTTTGTTTTAAGACAAACTAAATGATTTCCTTAGACTTCTCTGTTCCTTTCCTGCGTGATATCCAGTCCCACCCATATAGCAGACTATAAATCTTCATGTGACCCCAGCCCTTTGCACATATCATCTGATTATTGCGCTGGATTATGGTTTGTGGTCCACGGCCCTAGTGATGAGATCCACATGATTATCCTTCATGGCACAGAGCAGAGCAAAGAAGAGCAGAGAGGGGAATGGCCAGTGTGGTCAGAAAACAGCTATTACAACTCTCCAGTTCCAACCCTGTGTGAAGGGATGCATGGCAGTCTGGGTATTCCAGGCCTTCAGTAAATGGGGTTGATAGTTATTATCAGTTTAAAATTAAGTTAGCCCTACCTCAACTTGATATGCCAGACTTTGTAGACTCTCCTTGGGAACTCCTACCCTTTCTGTGGAGTGAGTGGAGCATTGGGTTTTGGAAGGTATGTGTGAGGGAGAGCCAGAGGAGGAGAGAGAGTGGGAACTGTGGTTGGTATGAGAAAACAGAAAAAAAACCTTTAAATAAAAACTTGAGAAAAAAATAAACGAAGAGCAAAAATAAATAAACAAACAAATTAATTAATTAAAAAGTTAAGTTGGGGCATGGTATCACATGGCATCCTGCTCTACTCTGAGTTCTAGTTTAACTGTGGCTACATGGTGAGATCCTGTCTCTAAAACAAAACAAACAAAACAAACAAAAGCAAAAACAAAACAAAGAAGTTGAAAATTAACTTGCTTGGAGGAAATGTGGACCCTAACTGAAATGTCCAGTTTTCCTTGCTCACATCCTGATAGCAGCCGCAGCATGATCATAGCAATAATGAAAACCAACCCTTACTGTGGACCAGGCACTATGGGAATCCGTGCACACTTTGTCTTTCGTTCCTCACAAAGGGCACAGAAGTTAAGTAGTTTGCTAGTAGCACAGTTAGTTAGTGGTGGAGATGGGGCTTGAAACCAGGTTAATATGACTCTAAAGCAGTGAGATTCAGTGTTGTGTTCAATTCCGGGCTGTAGAATTCTTTAATAGAATTGTTTGAGGTATAAGACTCCCCAGAGGCAACCTGCTTATTTCTGTATGAAGAAGACCAAAGGAGGAGATTGCTAATTTTTGACTTAAACAACAAAGGTAGGTTATTTTACATTTGATGAGAAAAAGGAAGATAAAATTGCTAATCAAATCTGCTGAGCATGTAGCTACCTGCGAGGGTTTAATTAGAAAGTCTCAGTGCACATGCCCAATGAAGTAGTACCATCACTGAATATAGAGACATGTTGCTAATTAAAAGATAATGCAGGATAAATCTCCTTAACAGGTTTATTTTTTATGTTATTCATTAATGGTGCAACTTCTTTAACACATCAGCCGAGAGCATAAACAAGTATTTAAGTCACTGAAACTCAATTTGGTAACATACTTTTGTCTGGCTTCTTTTCCTCCTTGCCTGTAGGCTGGAAGAATGGATAGTGTGTTACCAGGAGGATAACCCAAGCAAACAGACAAATATACTTTCCTGGCCTCTCCATTACCAGTGATGCTCACAGTGTCTCCTTTTCTTGGGTGGAGTTGGGTCTTAGGGTCAGATTATTCTATTCATGTTTTCACGACCCCATCCTTCCTAAAGCAGGAAATACTGTGAGAGTTGAAACAGGGATCTCTGCCGGACCCACTTCTGGTTTTGTGGCAATGAGGACAGAACTGTGACTTGCCTAGCAGTGCAGGTGAGACAGGCAGGGAGGAAGTCTCCTGTCCCTCTTGTCCCAGTGTGCTGCTTGTTTTAAGAGTCTCCCTAGAAGAAACTTTGAGGGTTATCCATCACTTATGTTTCCAGATAATAAAGGGCAAACACGGTTGCTTCCTTGAGGCTTTGAACAGTCATGAGGGCACTTAGAAACTTGACGATGTTCATTTGCAGCGCATGCTTTTGCACAGAGATTCATGTTACTCAGCCAACAGACACCACGGCGACCTTGTTTGTGTTCAAGAGTCTCTGGTGGTCATTATCCTTACATGTGCTGGTGTCAAAGTGTTTAAATACTAGATTATCATTTTATGTTTTTTAAAAATTGTGTTTTAATTGTGTTTGTGACGTGTGTGACTGCCCTTACCATGCACTTCTGGAGTTCAGAGGTCAAAGTCTGTGGACTTGGTGCACTCCTACCACTTTCATGTGGATCTGGAGACTGAACTCTGCTTACCAGGCTTGTGCACCAAGTACCTGTACCTACTGAAACCCCTTGCCTGTCCAAGATGCTGGAAATTATTAATTTAACAATATAATTTCTAATTAAGATTAAATTTAAATAAAACAGAGTACTTATAGGTATTGCTTTATTATTCTTTTTTTGTACAATTCTCCATTAATTATTTTAGTGTGGAAAGATTGGGAAAAGTTTATTACAGCTGGCAAGTTTTCTTTTTTCTTTCTTTCTTTTTTTTGGGGGGGGTGTTTTGAGACAGAGTTTCTCTGTAGATTTGGAGCCTGTTCTATAACTAGCTCTTATAGACCAGGCTGGCCTCGAACTCACAGAGATCTGCCTGCCTCTTCCTCCTGAGTGCTGGGATTAAAGGCTTACATCGCCACTATCAAGCTTCAGCTGGCAAAATTTCAAAGAGAAGATGAATTCAAATATTCTAGAATTGCAAGTGTATCAATTCTGATCTTTCTGGCTCTGCCAGATTGATGTGGGATTCCCCTCTGTATGCTGTGAATACCATTGGTTAATAAAGAAACTGGCTTGGCCTGACAGGGTAGAACAGAACTAGATGGGGAAAACTAAACTGAATGCTGGGAGAAGGAAGGCGGAGTCAGAGGAGAAGCCATGGAGCTGTCAGAGACACACATGCCATAACTTTGCCGGTAAATCACTGCCACATGGCAATACACAGATTAATGCAAAAATGGGTTAAATTAAGATATAAGAGTTAGCCAGATATACACTTAAACTATTGAACAAACAGTATTGCAAATAATATAGTTTCTGTGTGATTATTTCGGGAGTCTTGGCAGCTGGGAATACAAACAAGGGGCTTGTTACAACACCAGATTATTCTCATTTAATAATTTTCATTAGTATTTCTTTCTCCATTATTTTTGTACAGGGCAGATTATGGATTTTAAATCTTCTTAGAAGGGTGTGATAAATTTCTAAGCTGAATTTTTTGTTGCAATCATGTTTCTGATGTGAGAATAAGGAATGTAATCCTTAGTCACACATTCCTCCTTGATTCTTTCAGAGTGGATTAATCAGCCTCCTCCTTTTTCTAGCTCACTGAAAATGTGTGCCTGCTTGGGCATTTGATTCATTAATCATTTTGTAGTTTGATGCAGTCAGATCGTCATGTAATAAGAAGAAAGCCATGGCAGTGCTTAACTAATTTTATTTGAATTTATTTAAATAATTTAGCCCAAAACTTAGATAAGTCATTAAATTTCCAGAATGGATTCTTTTGTAGCCCACAGACTGTGTCACACACATCTGGAAGCAGAGAAGTGAGTTAGAACATAAAGAGCTGTCAGAAAACAGTGTGTAAGACCTCATGCCGGCAGTTATCTAAAACCCTGATCATTTAATAGAGAAGATTTGCTGCTGTACACCTGTATCACCCTCCTAAATAGTCAAATTTAATCATTTAAAATTTATTGAGTGTGTAAGTGATGAGATAGCTCAGCAAATAAAAGTGCTTGTTGATTCCCTAGCATCCTAGGCCACACAATGGAAGGAAAGAACCTCCTCTGAGAAGCTGTCCTCTGATCTCCATGCATATGCCATGGCTGTTTTGTACACATGTATGCCCTTATCATGATGTGCTACCTCACTGCTATCCTAAGAGCAATAGCATTGGCTAACCACATGCATTGAAACATCGGGAAATATCAGCTAAACAGCCTCTCCCCTTAGTAAGTTAGTTATCTCAGGAATTTTGTCATACCAAAGGAAAGCTGATACACACAGCCTTTTGAAATCCCTACTTTGCAATCCCATCCTTTTGGCAACATTTGATTTTAATAAGAGCACATTGAAACTCTAGCAAACAACTGCCTCATAGTTCTGTATTAGATGACTGAGCTTAGACAACATAGTTATCTACATAAGTTATATTTTTCTAGGTCAAGAAATCTTACAAAAAATATCTCCTTGCGTCATATTAATCAAACAGAACAATGAGTTTCCTCATGACAGTTGCATGCATATATAACACACATGGATCATATTCACCTCTCTGAATCCCTTCTCTTGTTCCATTCCACTCTGTTTGCACCCTTCCTCTTCCCAAATGCCCCAATTAATTTTCAAGACTTTAAACAATCCACATTCTTCATACTGAAGAAACATTGTTTTTCTGAGTGTGGCTGATCATTTAACATGATTGTTAATATTTCTGATGAGCCCTTACCTCCAAAATTTCTCACATCTTCCCCAAAGAGAACACCACTTGGGGAACAAGTATTCAAAACACAGGTCTATGAGAGACTTCAGACTTACACAAAAGCAAGAAGTCAAGGCAAGGCATTGGTGGTCAGTGACATTTCAGGGGCCATGAGTAATTAAATATGAAATTTGAGATTTTCTTTTTATTTAAAAAAATTTCTTTTGAAATTACATAAGTTTCAGCAAGTCCATGCTGCTTGGTCATGACTAGGATATCAAACAGCAACCAAGAAGCAAATGCATATCTTATCTTCTTTTCCAAGTAGGAAAATGGGTGTTTTGTTGAGATCTTTAATAATTATTCTGAAATAACAGGAGAAATTAAGACATCCAAGAGCTTTCTGTCTTTTTCCTTCAAAGGCAGAGGATCCCACATGTCCCCCTGACTTTGTTTTCTCCTCCTGACCTATCCTGATGCTATTTTGAAACCATCTCTCAGTTTTGTCTGTTCTCTTTTCCCTACCAGTTTTCCAAGCCTGTTTCCATTAAAAACAAAATCAAACAAGACTGTATTATTTTAGGAACAAGTCCATTTGTTCCTGATCAGGTCAAAGTTTTCAAGCCTCTGAGGGAAATAGTTGGAATATTCCTAAGATGGTGATGATTGCTTCTTGCTTTGTCAAGTGAATGTCTAAGGAGGTCGCTGCATTAATGTCCTTCTTCTCACTGCTCCCCATCCTTGCAAAGATACATGTTGATTTTGAGCATCAGAGCCCGTACTACTCCACTTTCCATTTCAAAGCAGGAAAAAGAAACCTAAAGCATCTAAAGCTCCAGGATCAGTGGAAGGAAAAAGAATGTAATTTCCCTAGTCGTAGCTGGGTCATTCCTAACTGTGTGGAAATTGTCAGAGGATCCTTCATGGACATTAGTGGGTTGGAATTTTAAAATTCACATACCTCACAAGGTAGAGTCTGCCTCAGCAGCCAGGCCAAGCATGTCTGAGCCAGATTCCTGGTGATTTTAGTAACATTTTCTCTGACCTCTTGAACAGACAATGGCGTCTGAGATTTGCACTGACACAGTGGAGAAGGACAGAGTCCTAGATCCCCACCCTCTCACCTCTCAGGCTACTCTAACATGACTGCCACAGCATAATTTACCAGCAGACAGGGAACACCTCACACAGAGGATGATGGCTATAATTAGGGGCTATTTTGCTTGTACAATCTCATGAGGTCATGGGCCAAAGAAATATGGCCATGAGCAATCAAGGCCTTAGAGTGCAATGATTGAACTAGTCAATCAAAATGAATAATTTATATGATCTGGGCTGGTCTTGTGCATTCTGAATATTCCAAGATAACTTTTATTCATCAGTGAGTAATTTAAACTCTCCTAAGACCTTTGGCAACAATGGTTTTTAGACATGCTCTGGAAAAGGTTTTTATTTTCTGAAATGATTATCACCTACTGCCAGCAACTGTCAGAGGTTCAGCAGCATTTGCCCCTTTGAGTTTCATTATCCCCTTTGTTTGTTCTTTCCTTAGATTTTAGCTTACTCCGGTTTACACTTCGAAGAAGCAAAAAGGCAAGCTATACTGGATTCCTCATCTCTTACCTATTATAAACAATCGTCGCCACTGAAAGGAGCTTTAAAATGACATCTTTTACAATATGCACAGATCTTCAATATCCTTTGGAAAGGAACTTTAAATGTGAAATGAATGTAAAAATATTAAAATTTAAGAACAATGGCTTCAGAAAAGATTTCTTAGTAATAAAATATTTTGCATTAGAATATGAATTTATTGTTCTCTAGTGTGAATCGGTTTTAAAGAGTGATCAGAAACTTGTTTCTAAGCTGTCAGGTAAGTGCAAGCAATCGAAGGGCTTATTTAAATGCATTTTTCCAGCTTTCGTGATTTCCCCTGATTTTCTCTGTGCCACAGGGGAAATGACTTCTGTCATACGTACTCCCTTGGTCAGAGGAAAGAAAGAGACAGGGTTTGATTCCTCATCTATTTCAGTCTTAAGGCATCTGTTTTGGTTGCGACTGAGAGTCTTGCTTGATTCCAGCTTCTATGAGGTATCATATCTTTACACTCAGCCATATGCTCTATTCTCTGTGTTCCTCTAGCCCAGAATTGTTAGCTGCCTCCCGATGCCACTAATCTCTGGGTTCTTCTGTAACTCCTGCTTGCCTTCTTAGCAGTTCCAACTCCCATGTGAAAATGACCTGTATTGATCACCTTATATTTTAAATATTTTGTGTTATTTCCCATTTTCATAGTTAAAACTTGATGATAGTTATATATGTATTCAATACCAATTAATAAAAAAGAGGCTATGAATTTGAGAGTAAAAAGAGGTATATGGGAGACGTTGGAGAGATGAAAGGAAAGGGAGAAAGGTGATTATATTATAATTTCAAAAATGAAAATGTACAAAAATCTTGATGATGTACCAGACAGAGAATGAGGTAAAGTGAACTTAGTTTTATCATTTAAAAAGATATTCTCAATAATTGTAAATGATTTGAATGACAACTTTTCAGCTCTATGAGGATATAAAATTATTCAGCAGATATCATCATACTTTCAATCGTGGTGTTTCTTGATCTGGTGATATGATACAGAGGGCAGAGCAAGCGCTCTCTCAGCCAACTATGTGACCATGGGTGTGCAGATTTCCTACTCTGCAGGTCTCTGTGCTGCTCTGAGGTTTGGTGCACGAGGTATAGTAAATGTATTTGGGGCTGAAATATTCCCGATGTATGCGAAGCCAAGCCCAAGTCAAAGCGCATCTGCATTGATTGCTCTTTAGTTTTGTTTTGCAGAAGTGTGGACCTGTGCACATTTATGAAGTGGGTACAGAATCAGTTTATTGAACTCAAGAGTCATCAGAAAGTATTAATAAGTAATAATTAATAAGAAATCAGAAGGCCTTCCAAAATCTTATGAATTTGTTTCTTTATCTACGTTAGTTGTCAAGATTGAGTTTTGCTTATTTAGCCTTAGAATCTTATTTTTGGAAGCTTTCATTCTTTTGACAGTCTCAGGCTGGTTTTGAACTTTTGAACTCAAGTGAATTTTCTTGAATTGCAGGAGAGCACCACTGTGCATGACTTCTTTGATATTTTAGAATTTTGTAGTATTTCTCAGAGTCTAGACATTGAAACACAATCTAGACATAGTTGGTCTAGAGCTGATTCATACTTAGGATACAACTTTAAGGCAGGTTTAAAGAAACCATCCTCAGCTTAGCTTTTCAATGTAATGAAAATACACCTTAGAAGGACAACACATGCTAGTCCTTCAGTACTTATGAGCAGGGTTAAAGGATTCTAAGTGATCACAAACAGATCAGTAATACTAGGTGTTGCCTTATTAAGTTTTTAAGATAAAAAACTATTTCTTGATGCCCAATAGTAAGTCCTCCCAGAGACAGGTGCTTAGAAAATGTACCAGCCACTCATGATTTAAATGTCACTTGCTGTGAGGCAGCCTTTGGAGAATTTGGTGGTAAGTAAGGCAGATGCTGTTCATCACAATAAGTTTGGAATCTAGTAAGGACATAGACAGTCATAGTAATGCATAGCAAATTATCAGCATGTATAATAAAGGTATTTTATACATTCCAGAAGTTTGGAAAGACAAAGGAGTAACTAGAAGAAAGAATCAAAATAAAGCTCAGCTTAGATTGAAAGACAAGTTCAATTTGTCCATCCAATCACAACAAACATTGCAAAGCTTAGGGAAGATGAATAACTCACAGTAGGTCGAAGATGCTCTGTAAGACACTGAAGAGTGCATGAACACCGTGGGCATGTGGGAAGGAACTGAGATTTATGACTCACTAATAAGCTCTGAATAATAAGCATTAATAGTTTCCTTTCGGTGCCTCCCTTAAAAACAGTTTTTATCTGCATTGCATCATTGCATCATATAATATTGTTTGGTCTTAGAAGTTTTCTTGAGAAACCTTTATATATATATGTATATATATATATACATATAAAATTGATGAGTTGAGGACTAGAAGGACTGAAGACTGTCTGCTATCACTGAACTTAGAGGTATTGGAGAATTAACAGTACTACTGAGTGCTTAGGAAATGGTGTGTAACTAAGCCCATTTTCTGGACTCTTAATCTAATGTATACAAAGGAAGATATTAATAGCATGAAGACTGAAAAAGAAATCATTTACATTGCTTAACAAACTACTTGTTAAGTGTAGTCTACTTAAGTAATGTTATTTATTTTAAGGTGTTAGTCTTTGGAAGTATGATTGTATAAGTCAGAAAATCAGAAAATCAGAATCAGTAAGAGACATTGTTATGCTTGTATTTATCTCTCAATTTTGTCTGTCTTTCTCATGACTCTGTTTATCCATACATACCATCCTCCCATCCATCTATTCATCTATCTGTATTTTTATTTTTAGGAACTGCTTTACATAACTTCAGAGGCTGAGCATTCTAGCAATCTGCCATCTGTAAGCTAGAGGCACAGGAAAGCCTTCAGTGCAATTATGGTCAAGTGTAAAGACTTGAGAATCAGGGGAGCTGATTGGTGTTGAAAATCTCACTCTGAGGGCTGAACAAGACAAGATGAGGCATTCTAGTCAACAGCAAGGTAGAAGAAAATGGTAGAGGTAGTTCCATATTCTGTTCTTTCAAGTCCTCGGTGTTTTGGCTAATGTTCACAAAACCCAGGGGAGGGCAATCTTCTTACCTAGTTTACCAAATCAAATACTACTTTCTTTCAGAAGCCCCTTTCAGATATAACCTTCATAGACTTGAGAGATGATCTGCTCAGTTAACCCATAAAGTTAATCACCATAACCATGCAGTTTCCAAGGGCTCTGAAAAGACATTTAATTTGATCTAATTCAAAACTGGGAAGGAGAAAAGTGGGAGTGGTCACTCTATTATGGAAAGAAAAACTGCATCCAAAGGAATTCATGACCACCCCAATAATACACAAGGGATCAAGCTGCGATGGAGCCACGAGTTTGACGTCCTTTCAGTCCCCCACTTCTCCACATGATCAAGCCCCTCCTTAGTGAACTATGCTTATAAAAGCAAATCCCTTTGTGCTGAACTGTTCAGAGAATTATCTCTCTTGCAAAGTGGCTGCTCTTTGGTGCTGGAGACTAGATGTTATTCATCAGGGGTTCTCATAATGTTCCTCACAGACACACACACACACACACACACACACACACACACACACACACACACACAGAATGTGTTCCACAAGAACTTAGTGAACTAATAAACCTGGGCAGAAATTTATAGACAATGTAAAGCAGGACAGTCCAGTGGCATTCTGAAACAAAAAGACCAGCAGGTGGTTCTTTATGTTTAAATAAGGCTTGTATATCCTAACTGTGTTCCCCATTGCTGTGACTTGCTACCCAACAAAAAGCAACTTAAAGCAAGGGCTCATGTTGGGGAGCAGGTTGAAGGTTCAGCCCGTCAGGGTGGGGGATGGTGTGGCAGCAGGAACATGAGGCTGATTCTCATACCTAGTCATATTAGGGAGTAGAGAAAAGAGTGCAGTGTTCATCTGGCATTCACCCTTCTCTCTTCTTATTCTGTTCAAAGACATATGGGGTGGTTCCTCCTTTCACAGCAAACATCTCTAGAATCACCTTAGTATACACAGCCAAAGGTATCTTCAACAATATTCTCTATTCTTATTAAGGGAATCAAATTGGCAATCAAAATTAACCATCACACCCAAATTTTGTGTGTATGGCTTCTTGTTAGAAGGTTAGAGTTATATTTCTTAAGCTTATTTTGTTTGCTGAAAAGTCAGCTCTCATTTTGTGCATAACCCTGTGTGTGCTTACATGAGCCTGGAAGCTGTGCTTCTTTGTGCTTCTTTGGAGGTCATTGCTGCAAAGGCTCTACCCCGTTCTTAGAGCTATGCAGTCTTCCTCCACGTCAGTGTCTTCAGGCTTTTATTCTGGTGAGGATTTTCAGCAAGATTCCTGCCTGCTGGCAGTGGAAAACAGATATTACAAGGGCTAAGGCTGCACCCTCCTTCTTCTCTTTGTTTTTGAGCACTGAATGGTTTGGACTGTCTAGATGCTCCTTGATTCTGCCCAGCTCAGTGAGAATGATCGGCATATGTAAAACAAAGCAGGAAAAGGTTTCCTTGAAACAGAGGCCAATTTTCCTTTAGTCAGTAGTGCAGAAATACTAACTGTAGGCCCTTTTCATTCTGATGTAAATAACATTTAATTGTAGAAGCCACATGTTATGTTTTGACAGAATCAATTGTGAATAAGCTACAGGGCCTTTGTCTTGAAGCTTAGCATGGGGTCTGAAAGCAGTCTTCAAGAGAATAAATTTATATTCAACCACAGACCTCTAAATTCAAATGCTTTGAGTGGTGGTGGTCTGATTGCCACCAAGACAGGTAGAATGTGAGTGTGTATCTGTACATGTGTGCACATGGGGAGAATGTGAGTGTGCATCTGTACATGTGTGCACACAGGGAGAACGTGAGTGTGTATCTGTACATGTGTGCACATGGGGAGAATGTGAGTGTGCATCTGTACATGTGTGCACACAGGGAGAACGTGAGTGTGTATCTGTACATATGTGCACACAGGGAGAACCTGAGTGTGCATCTGTACATGTGTACTCATGGGGAGAATGTGAATATGTATCTGTACATGTACATGTGTGCACACAGGGAGAACATGAATGTGCATATGTACATGTGTACACACAGGGAGAACCTGAGTGTGTATCTGTACATGTGTGCACACAGGGAGAACATGAGTGTGCATCTGTACATCTGTGCACACACAGGTCTTCTTGCCTTTTGCAGACACTATTTTTATCTTGAAAAGGGCAGGGGTATGGTCCATGCATGCCCAAGAACATACCACATATTGATTCTCTGGAGAATTAAGAAAATATTACCTCCTCCCCCTCTCCATAATTCAAATATTTTATATGAGTTTTACCCACATGGTAACCTTTAGGTAAAGTCTTTATTAAGAAATTTACTTTTAAAAACAAAATCCAAAGAAATAATTTGAATGATTAGGAATAATGCATTGTGATGAAAGAAAGGACCATGTCAGGAGAGTGCGAAAAGTGCTGTTTGCTATGTTTTGGGGGGGACCTACAGAATTCTGTTTCCTTTGAGAAGTTTAATTCCATTTGATCAATGTATGGCCTGGTAGGAATGACATTTGCATACCGACAATCTTGGTTATACCTGCTGTACTTAGCTGCCATGCATAATCACATGTGTGGATAACTACATTGAATAGACCTGTTCCTGAGAATATAATTATAGCATATTTGTGCTAATTACCATATTCTTTGAGAGAATCTTGCATAGCATATCCTTTTACTTGTTTTCTTTGAAGACAGCTTTTCATGCTTTCTCTCAGAAAACAAACTAGATCTTTTGTCTAAATGCAGCAAAGGCTTTCTACTGACAAAATTTTTCCAAATCGGATCATGCAGTGCTGTAGCCTATGGGAGGGTGTTGTAATTGATTCTGGAGGTCACCCGGATTGGATTAAGTGAGAGTCGTGGCAAAGCACTGTTTATTCCTAATGCCTCAGGAAATACCATGTCCATCGTCTTCTGCAGGAAAGGAAACCCAGGTGCTTTTGCTTTTTGATTAGGTGTGTGTGTGTGTGTGTGTGTGTGTGTGTGTGTGTGTGTTTAGAGGAGGCTGGGGTGGAAATTGATAAATTTAATGAGTAAGATGGCTGGGTGGACCCAATCAGATGGACTAGAGAGTGGGTGGGACAGGCAGAATAAATAAGGCAGAGGGGAGGTCAGGTCATGCAAGCCCTCTCTCTCCTGGAGTCAGGACACTCTGTTCTCTGTCCTTGGTACTCAGCGCTCCAGGTTCACTGGCCGATGGACTCGGAGGCTTGTATGGTGGCCCCCAGAGTTCTTGCAAATGGCTTAATTTGGACCTTTCAGCCTCTTTAGTGAAGTGAGCCCATTTCCTTCCCCACCCCCGTTCCCCCCATAGATTTTGTCTCTGTGGTGATAAGGCAAATGGCTGTCTTCACTTGCGCTACTGTCTAATGTCCTTATTTTTGTTTGGATGAGACTAATGACTTGTGTAGCTCTCATCTGAGGAATTTTGTGGATTGCTTGTGAAAATGAGCCATGAATTATTTAGGATCATAAACAGAGTGGCTGCTTTCTGAAATCTCTGAGACATTTCACTTCAGTTCCTGCTTTTTGTAATAGTTATATTTGTTAGTTGCAATGACAAAATCATTGGCAAAAGCAATTTAAGGAGGAGAAGGTGTGGTGGCAGAACCATAAGATAATTAGTTGGTCACATTGCGTAGGTAATTAGAGAACAGGGATGATTGCTGGTGCTGGACTCACTTTTTCTCTTTTTCTTCAGTCTAGGATTCCAGTCCCATGGAATGGTACCATTCCATACAAAAAAATGTATATTTTGTGTGGTTCTCTCTATCTTAGTCTAAGCTCTCTGATAATGTTCTTAAAGACAATGCCAGAGTTTTTTCCTTAAGGTGAGTCTAGACAGTCAAGATTCACTGTCACCCCTCTGGATGAAGCTCCATCTCTCGAACCTCATGGGCAAGAGCTCTGGTGCTGATGAAGAAGAGAGTGAAGAATGGCAGGATGAGGTGAAGGCTCCCTCTTCCAGTCTGTTAGGGGGATGGATAACTGTAGTGTTAGCACTGGCATGCTAGGGACAGTTTATCTGGATTCTGTTATGAAGGAAACTATTGATTTATTTTGAAACTTCTGTCTTCCACTCTATTTGTTAGACTTCTGACTCCTGGATTTCTATCTTAGTTTAAACAGATGCTCTGGCTGTGATATTAGATGATCTGGCCTGCCAATTTTTAAGTGTTTCTTCAACCTGCTTATTATTACTTATCAATTCTAGCTTGATTTATTCTTTCTGCCTATCCCCCGCCTCTGCTATCACATATTTTCTCTTTATCTGCTCATACTCTTGCTAGTGTGATCGAATGGGAAAGATTCTGAGCTGGGAGGTTCAAGATCCTAGAAACCAGTTACTACCTTTGTAACCTGAGTAACCTGAGACAATCTTTTTGTAATTTTAAAGTTCTCATTAACTAGTTATTAATACTTTTATATTTGGAACAAATAAATAATTGATGAGCTAATGGCATGAAATTGTCTTAGTGTTATTTTGCTGTGATAAAACACGACGAACAAAGGCTACTTGGGGACGAAAAGCTTTATATGGATTACAGGTTACAGTCACGAGAGACAGTCAAGGCAGGAACTTAAAACCAGGACTTGGAGGCAAAGACTGAATCAAAAATTGTGGAGAAACTCTGCTTAGATAAACAGAATTATAGCCAGTGTGATCTCCTGGCTCAGTTTGAATAAACTAGTTATGATGTATAAATATTGACTCCAAATGTGTCAAGGCATTCTTTCCATGTAGACAGCTTAATTCTTTGAATTCTATCATTTTATTAACTCTTTATCTCATCTACATTTTGTTCTGTACAATCAGAAGGAGCAAATTTGGTTTCTGCTTCTAAATAACTTATCATTTTCCTTCCCCTGAGCAAACTTTTCCTGCTTCAAATATATTTTTAAATAAACTTTTCCATTGACTCCATTTGTGAAACTGAAATTTTGTTAACACACAGTTATTACATTTGACATTATTTTCTTTGTGGTAACGCCAGATAAGAGATCATAGAATTATCTGCATTATATTCACATACTGAAAATCAACAGCAACACCAGTTCCTTTTTGTTTAAAGAAGTCCTGTATAATCAGAGGTTTCTCGGCAGTGTTTGCATGGCACACCTGATTCCATTGATGTTTACCTTGGAGACAGATGACTAATGAAGAGAAACATGATTATTAAATGACTCATGTTTTATCTTCTAGCATCTATGAGCTCTGCTGCAGTGGACTAGAGACAGCCTCCTATCTGAGAGAGGAGGAGAATATGTTCAAAAGAATGTTGAAGAGAAAGAAATGATATTGTATCACTTCTGACATAAAAGAGGATTAAAACAAAATAAAAGTACTGGAAAACCAACCAGACTATGATTTAGAGATGGGTTTCCAGTGTCTTCATTTTCCACCTCTAACACATCAGGCTCTGTATCTGGAGGATCCCATAGCTGAGAGGTTACCCTTCCATTCTTGATAACAAAGCCAAGAAGTGGCAGCAAAGCCCACATCTTTCCCCAGACTGGAGTGGTGACAGGATGATGGGCGTTTTGTGGATTTATACCTCACTGTACTTTCTTGACTGAGGGTGGCAGATTCACAATCCAGCTGTGAGTGAAATAAATAATTGGGGCTCCAGCGCTTTACCCGTTTGAGGTTCTGCATAAAACCTGTTCAGCTTTTCTGGTTCCGTTTTCTTCGAATCAATGGCCTAGAGGATTGGCTTTCCTCCGTCCCTTTATGTCCCTAGCCTGCTGCTGTATCTACTCTCAATGGCAGGGGACCGAAGGGGAACCCAGAGGTTTGTAGTAGTGGAGGACCAGGTTGGTCAGAGTATGACTAATTTTGGGCAGGGATAAAGGTAGAAAAGAAAGGAATGGAGGAAAGGACAGAAATAGAAGAGGATAGGGTGGGCTAGAGGGACTCCAGCTTCTAGCCACCCACGCAAGACAAGCAGCAGCCACGTGATCAGGAAACCAGGAGACTGGTGTAGCATGCTCATATTTCCCCGGTCTACCTGCTTCACACTCTTCTCTCCTCACCCAGGTACCAAGTTATTTTTCAGCGACGAGAAACATGGATCTGTGCATACCATGCAGACTATTGCCTGAAGAAGTTATTAAATTATCAATTAGGCTATTTATAACCCAGGTTATGAATTCATTTAAGTGTATTCACTCCAACCAAAAGACAGAGGCTCATGAGGAAAAAATGTAAGCAATCAAAAAAATACATAACATATTCTCTGCAAGTTGCTAGAGTTAAAAAATTTAACCTCTATTATGCATTGAATATCCCCAAAGACCAAAGACCAAAGACCAAAGACCTCTATTGGGATTTTAAAGGAGATGAGAAATTGTCGTAGTGATTTACCACCCGAAGGTTACTGATGCATGAAGTTAATCTCAATTTTCTGTTCATGTGGGGTTTATTTGCACATGCTGTACTACATTAATTTTTCAGCATGGTTTTTATGTATTTTTATTAAAGTATACTTTTCTTTTGACATTTTTAAAAATCCCTGTTGGTATTGCAGAACCCAGTGCATGCATTCATTGGCTTGATTAATGCCTGCTTCTTGCTTACTGTTCATGTTTGTCTTCAGGGAGAGCAGTACAGAAAATCCTGTTGATTCTCTGGTATTCATTGAATATTCATCAAGGATTGAACACACTGCTGGGGTGTGTTGCTATTTATGTATATCTCCCACCAGGCTAGGGACGCAGATAAATTTGTTAATCTTACTGAAAATAATTTTTGGTATTGGACTACTGAGAGCAGATTTGAACTTACCAATACATTTTTCTTCATGATGCCAGATTCTGGTTTTTACACTTAGAAAAATTCAGCTATATTGGGATTAATGGTTTACTAAAGTTTTGTCTAATCATTGGGAATCTACAAGAAATTATATTTATGAATGCTTACTTTAAAAATTAAAGTGATTATGTTATGGGGTGATGCCTATTCTTGTTTGTCAACATCTGGAATGAACAACTCGCTATAAATGAAGGGCAAACCTGTGAGCTTTTTTTTTTGGCTTGCTTTGAAGTCAGTGTGATGGACCAGTCTGACTCAAATTCTAAGATTAGAAGCCATTTTGTTATAATGTCAAAACAAGTTCATTCATGTTTTCTGTAAAATTTAAATTTGACCATGTCTTGACCCATCTTCTGGAATTTGACAAGATACACACCCTCTATCCTGGTTTCCACCCTGATAAGATAGATGTTCTGCCAGATAATGTTGAGATGTTCTTCCAAGTTCCTATGTAAGAAAAAAACCTTTGGAAACCCCCTTGTCTTGCAGTTTTTTTTGGGCTATATATGCCTTACCTTCATCCATGCTATTTTCTCAAATTTTGCTTTAGGGAAATAGCTCTGTCTGGCAGAAAAGAAAGTTTGCTTAATTTGATCAAAAATATTTGGGTTGGTGATCTTTCATTTGGTGGGATTAATGGTGTGTTCACTTCTTGTGCAGAACTCTGAGGCAAGAAGACACATTCCTTTGACCCAGAATTTGAGGTGGGAAGACACAGTATAAGGAGATGGAAAAGGAATCTTTTATCTTTGTCTGCTTGCCCAACCTTGCTAGCAAGTCAGTTCATTCACTGGCATTAGAACCTACATGTTTGCGCTTCCAGTGTCTACTGAAGACTAGCTCAGATCAGCCTGTGCACTGAGTGAATTTTATCCTTGGACTTTCCATTTATAGTCAGTCACTGTTGGATTAGTTGAACCACACCCTATAAGTTACTCTAATAAATTCCCATTATGCGTAGAATTCATTCTAAATTCCTTTTGTGTGTAGAATTCCTTTTATAAGTTCTGCTATTCTAAAGAACCCAGAGGTTTACAAGGGTTAAAAAGTTTTCAGTAAAGAAAACAGTTGAGGTCTATGGATGCACTTCAGTTGTAGAACACTTTCTTTGCATGCTCAAGGCATTAGGTTCAACCTCCAGCACTGCAAAAACAAACACAGAGAAAATGATATGCATTACTTTAACCCGAAACCCCAGCAGGCTCTTCTTTTGTATTCCCATTTCACAGTCAAGCAACTGTGGGCATCTTATTCCAGGGAGTCTTTATTGAGGGATGGGTTGGTTGACGGGTGATGCCATTTTACCCACAAGCCCCTGTAGACAGTGCCTGAACTTAGAGGAATGACTGTCAAGCAGTACGTTCTGGTTTTGGGGATGATCTGCAGGGAAATGTTTTCAAGAGCAAGCTATTGGTGTCTCCCATGTCACAGGTGACACCTATTCTCCCTCCTAATATAGAAGGAAGAGACTGAAGACTCAGGAAGAATAGGAGCGCCAGCACCAGCTGAGTCCTGTGTCATAGTGTGCTGACTTGTGCTCTTTATTAAACTGTATGCTCACTCAGGGCCTGTTTTAATACATCCCACAATCAAGATAACATTGTGTGTAAGCGTATGGGTCATGAAACTAGAAAAGGGACCTTGAGAGAAGAATATGATAGCATCAGAGGGGCAAAGAAATAAACAGAGGGTAATAGAGTACATGTTTAAAGCCAAACAGTGAAAGAAAGCATCAGGGAAGGTCCAGGAGACTAGGGAGAGGAGTGGCCAGAAAGAACAAGAAGAAATCATGTATGAAAATGACACAGTAAAACCCACTAGTTTGTATGTTTACTAAAAAATGAATTATTTATCTCTCATGTACTAGTCTATAACATATTATTGCCATCATTATCATCTTTATCTATATGGACATACATAGATCTATCTATCTGTCTGTCTATCATCTATCTATCTATCTATCTATCTATCTATCTATCTATCTATCTATCATCTATCATCTATCTACCATTTATATATCAATCTATCATCTATCAATCTTTATATGTATTTTTTCCTCTGTTTCTGTCTCTTTATCTCTGTTATATAAATTGGGGTAACAGTGGAACTTGATCTGCTCATCCCTCAGAGTTTTGTAAACATGAATGTGGTTATATATAAGAGAAGTTTTATACACTATTAAGCGTTGCAGATCTTTATTGTCATATCTTATTTTCTGTTGTTCAGCTGAGATGAAAAGAACTAGTGTGGGTGAGGGCCTTGCTCCATGGGGAATTAATGGGGACCAGCAGATTCCAGCTCTACTGACTCCCTGCCAAGGTTCAGGTCAGTTGCCTCAATGTAATGACAGGACTAAGAAAATTCCTAGTTTAAGAAGTATGGAGCGAGTTCACACATGTCCTGTTAAAATCATGTTTCATATTCTTCTGTCTCCATCCTCATTCTCCTGTTTTACATCTAACTTCTAGTTTCTTTTTCTAGTTTCTTCTATTCTAAAAATTCTTCTCTGTCAGGAGCCTTGAAGAAATAAAGAAATTACAAGAATTGCCTTTTCATTGGTCAAAAGCACATTCCTAGGGTAAGTGATTAGGGAGCTAAGCCATTGCCATGGCAACACAAGGTCCAAGGTTACAGAAGTGAAGACCATGACCAGAGGTCAGAGGTCCAGTGAGATATGCTTTGAGACATAGGTCTTTTGTTAGTAGGCTGGCGAGTGAAGAATTGGCATGCTTTCCTTAGTAACCTTGGATTTCTGTGGCTATGACCTTGTACATAGCTGTAAGGGTTCAAATTTGTTCTACTTACAAAAGTCTTTAGTCTAGTTTGAATTTGCTCTGATGCGAAAGTAAGCTAATTGTGTACAGTTAGTGTGAGCAGAAGAACAAGGCAGCATTTTAAGTTTCTACAGTCTTGGTGGGACAAAAAGATCCAGCTATAAAGCATGTCCCAGTATATATTCTTTATATAAAAATTATACAGTCATCTTCCTGACCACCCACAGATATATATGCCTGTGCCCATTAGATTGAGATATAATCATGAGATTACATATACTCATCACATGAGATTACACACTACAATGCAGGTATTGGGGAGACACCAAGCAGCTTTAGCAAAAGTGAGCGACAGTTTTCAGAGTTGATGGTCCTGCAGGCCTTTCCTGGACAAGATTAACCTCCATCAGAGAATCACTCCTCTGGTGGGTTGATATCTGAACACTAGTTGTCATTTGCTGTAGCTCTCATGGCCCCTCACAGGGAATAGAATCTACTCTTTTTAGGTGTTGATGTTTCCAGACAATTGTCAACAGTGCTTTCTCTCACTGACCTTCTACTGCACCATGCATTCTTCTGGCAGTACTGAACTTCTTTTTCTTTGACCTTCTATTTTTGGTATATAATAAATCATTTATCTCCTTCAAGTGAATTAGAGGAGAAATGGACAAACTCAGGGCAATGAAGGGTGCTTCTGCTGCTTGTGTACTCTGAAGAGTACCGGGCTGTTATCAAAGGGAAGTCACACTTCGAGGCCAATGACCAAGGACCTGTTAGCACTCCTCTAGGTGTAGACTGCAAGCAGGTTTCCTTTCACATTTGTTGGTGTTTTTGTTGTGTCATCTGGAGCAGCCCTTCCCTCTAATGATCCTTTTGTCCTGCCTTCTCAGTCTTGCTCCTATTACATGTCTGTCTTCCCATTGCCTTCTCCTAATTTCTTCCCAGCATGGATAAAAATTTCATTGTATTGTAATGAACTACTGATTTATATTGTATTTCTACCCCAAACTTGTCTTAATTTTCCTAAGCTACACAGGATGATTTCAAGTTTCTAACATTCCTACATCCAATATCCTGAGTGCTGAGGATGCACACATAAGCCATCAGATCTGGATTTATGGTACAAAAGATTGGAGACAGAACTTCATATATGTAAGCCAAGCTCTCTACCAATTCAGTCCAATTCTCAGTCCAATGGTGTGGCCTAGGCTGTATACTGTGATTGTTTTGCCTTATCCTCTTCAGAATTTGACTACCAGTGTGCACCACTACAGTTCACCATTGGTGACTATATCTCTAATCTGTAGTTTTCCTATATATTTGTTGTAAGACTGCCAAGTAATTCATTCATATTTCTCTTCTGAGGCCACCACACAGAAACAGTCTTACTTCTTGAAAATAGATGGAGTGAAGGGGAACTTAGAGATCAGGTGGGAGATTGTGCTTACAATGGTATGATAAACACTGACTCAGTGTGCACAGGTTTGCCATTATCATTCTGGAAGGCTAGCACACATTCCTGTTACCCTATTCTCCTCTAAGATAGCATCTTATTGTGTACCTTAGCTGTAGAATCAAGTCCATCATAATTTCATCAGTTTTTAAGGTCTTGATTTAGCATGTATGAGGTACATAGTTCCACCCCTAACACTGTCATTAAAGGGCAGCAACTTAAACAGAAAGTGAAAAAAGATGTGTTAATTGAGAAACCATAAATTTGGTAGAAGAACAATGTTTTTTGGTGGGGGGTGGGAGAATAAGTAGTTTTAAAAATTTGTACGACAGAGCACATTTTATACAGAGCACATTTCCCTAGGGTATTTTCACTGGAATTGGTTGTATCCTGTAGGGGTGGCAAGAATTCTGAGAAATGCAGCATCTGCAGCAGTTGCTGGCTGTGTTCAGATGGTGTGGTCTGCAGCAGCTGCTGGATGGGTTCTGATGGTGTGGTCTGAAGCAGCTGCTGGCTGGGTTCTGATGCTGTGATCATAGCAGAATTCTTCCAGGAGGAGAGCTTTGTCTTCAGACTGAGGAGCTGGTTTTCTTTTTCTTTTTCTTTTTCTTTTTCTTTTTCTTTTTCTTTTTATTAATCCTCAGATCTGCCTGGAGGGCAGACTCTCACCCCTTTGGGTGGATGGCCTTAGTACAGGAGCAGGACACTTGAATACACTAGGGAAGGCCATCCAGATGGAACTCCACTGCACTGGATCAGGGATTCCTGGAAGCCCAGGGATGCCGCAGGGACAAAAGGGCCAAAGTGGGGGCAGGGCGGGATGGAGTACCACACAGCGAACTTCGAAGCACAATCTGAAGGAGCCTGCACTCCCTTGCAGGAATCCTCAGACCTGCCTGGAGGCCAGAGTCTGACCCCTTTGGGTGGATGGCCTTAGTACAGGAGCAGGACACTTGAATACACTAGGGAAGGCTTAGGAGGGGCCGGGACCCATGAGAACCAAAGACAACCCTGCAGCAGGAGCTGGGGGAGGGGGTCTGTGCTCTCTTCCAGGGCAGGTTGCCCCAGGGTCTCACACACTCACCCGTCCAGATGGAACTCCACTGCACCGGATCAGGGATTCCTCAGGAGCTGCATTTTCAATGGGTCAACATTGCTATTTTCTGTGTGAAACCAGATGAACACCTCGCCTCTGATTTCAGCCCAGTTCCCAAGTGGCTCACCAGCTTTCTTTTCATTATCAATTTTACACACCAGGATGAAAGGCAGAAGCATAAAGATAATTAAGCAGAATTTCTCAACTATGCTTAGAAATTAGGGCAAAAATGTGTGCATAAAAATAGCAAACTAAATGTTTAATGCTTGAAACTCAGGCTTTGCAATTTAGTGATTCTTGGTCATGCTGGTGCTGGGAAATACTGAATATTTCAGTATACATATTTTATTGTACAGTCATAAGAATTTCTTTTATGTTGTAATACACATTTCCTTTTCTGTGGAATAAAGAAAATGGGCCTCTGCGGGCTTGAGGATCAAAATGTCTTCCAAATGGGAACATCTTTAAATACATTAATGATTCCTATGTCTTCCTACCCACCCCCAGCATCTGGGAGTACCACTTTTGATTGGTGTTCACAGAAGATTTCACCAGCAGTTGTTCAGATATGTATTGGTTCTAATGTTCTTGACACTTCACAACTTATTTTTTGGGATGTCTTGTCTAGAACACTTGAAGTTACACACACACATTTTCATGATGTAATTTTATAGTAGAGTTTCTAATTCTGTATTTAGTGTGTAACCATATGCATTAATCTAAGGGAGAAGGGTTGGATTATTGTCAGAACCAGCTGCTAGATTCATCATACTTTTCCCGGTCCAGACTTGATGAAAAGTGTAAGAATGTTTGAAATCATTAATTTCTTGATACTGACAGGTTATCAGTGAAACTCTTCCTTGAAAACTCGGCTGAGCCATATGTGGTGACCTGAGGTAGGCTTGTGTACATTGTGGCCACAATGCCTTGCATGTGGGATTCAATACTGACTATGCAGTCCCCAGAATCAATGATTACATGTAAGGACTGCTTTAATCTTAGACTTTCTTTGCTTGTACACAAGTTTTAACATACCTCAGTGTGAGATATCACAGTGAACATTTGGGCATCATGATGATCAATCTTCAGTTTCAACTTGACTGTGTTTAGAGTCACCTAGGAGGCACATCTCTCTAGATGTGTCCATATGCTTCCAGAGAAGTTTAGCAGTGGATGGAACACCCATCCTGAATATAAAGAATGCTATTCAAGGCACTGGAGGCCCAGACTGAAAAAAAAGAAAAAAGGGAAAAGGGAGAGAGGCGGCTTAGCACCAACCTTCGTTTCTTTCTGGTTCTTGATTGAAGATGATGGGACCCTGTCTCATGGCTCTCTATGACAGCCTGTATCCTTCCAAACTGTAACCCAAAATACATGCTTCCTGCCTTCCATTGCTGCTGTCAGGTATTCCATCAACAATGGGAAACTCAACTAGTTCAGGCTCACACCATCATGTATAAACCAGAATCCTGAGTCTCTGTGTAAGTTCTTTTCTGGTTTTATGTCTATTCCTCCCATAGAGATTGACTGGCTGTCCTAGACTCTAGCAAAAACCTTCCTTCTGCTTATTTTTATTTTAATGCAACTGTTATGTACAAAATATATTATTAACCATGTCCAATTTGGAACTTTAGATGTTTAAATATTATATATTTTTCTAAAATTTCTTTAAAATCATTGTGGTTTTTCCCTTCAGACTTATCCCTTTTGATATATACAGGTGCAATTAGCTTACTTTGTATTGTTATTTTGTGGTCTGAATACACTACCAACTATTATACAATGAAATATTATTTTACATATATCCATGGGAAAATTTTTATTAAAGTTTGTAACCTCAGGTTTTCCTGCAATCCTAGCACTCTTGATGCATGTGATTCATTGAGTCCAAGATCAATATAGCCTACATTTTCAGACTTTGTTCCCCAAAATAAAGTAAATTTTATTTTAAACATTGTTATTAACAGGAATAAATTTTTTTGAATGTGTGTGACTGTGTGTGGTATATGTAAAAATGGGAATACCTCCCTGTGCATGCTTGTGTATGAGCAAAGAAGCCAAAAGACACTGGGTGCCCTGTTCTGTTATCTTCTGCTTGATTCTCTTGATTCCACTTCATTCCTAGTGTGACAGGGCATGACTCCGAATCTGCAGCTAGCTTTATAGTCAGTGAACTCATCTGATGTGTCTGTCTCTGCCCCATAGTGTAGCCAGTGACCTCAAGTGATGTCTGTCTCTGCCCCGTAGTACTGTGACCATAGGCTTGCCTGTGGCCATGCCTGGCTTTTCATATAAGTTCTGAGGCTTTGTACTGAGATCCTAATGCCTGTGTAGCAAACACCCCTACCCATCAACCATCTCCTTAACTCTCATTTTCCTCACTTAGATTTCTTTTAATTATTAGAAAATATTTATTTATTAATAATTTATGTCACTGTTTATTAGACAGTGATATAAATGAGCGACAAGTTTTAAGGCTGTGATTGATTCTCTTTGAATTGTGTTTTCTGCCAATTGTTGCATTTTTAAGTCAATTTTTTATGGGCATAGGATAACAATCCAACTTGAGAGTTCCCTGCAGCTATGTGAACTACCCTGCACAGTTTGATATTGGCACCAAAGATTTGAATTGAGGTTGCTAATCTCCTTCATCAAGCATTTCTCCTACTGAGCCATATTCCCTGCTCTTTCTTATATTTTTTTCTTTTTAAATTTTTTATTTTTAAAACAGTCTTATTTTATATACCAATCCCACTTGCCTTTCCCTCCTGTCCTTCTTCTCCCTCCACCTTCTCCCCACACCTCTCCCCATCTACTCCTCAGAGAGGGTGAGACCTTCCATGGGGAGTCAACAAAGTCTGTCACATCACTTTAGGCAGGACAAAACCCCTGCCCCTGGATCTAGGTTGAGCAAGGTATCCCTCTGGTTAAAATGGTCTCCACTACAGATAAATACTGGTTCTACTGCTGCCCAAGACACACAACTGTAACCCACATTCAGAGGGCCTAGATTGGATTTTTCCAGGCTGCTTGTGGAATGTAATTGTAGAATTGTGCTTATAGACTTCCACAGGAGAACCATTTTTTTGGTCATTTTTATTCTTTGTTTCCTGAAATCTCCAATCAAGGCCGACACATGTTTATGGGGTGGGCTATTTGGGGCCCACTCGGAAGATAAGTCACCCTTCAGCACCTTCATGTGAGCTGTCACTTTGTTTCCAAGCTTTTACTCCCCTATATTTTCTTCCATGGCTGTTATAATCTAGGCTCTAGGAGAGCAAGGTTTGTCTGATGGCCTTAAGACGTGTGCTATCTCTAGAGAGAGCTTACCCCTATAGGATTTATTTCTTATTTCTGGACTGAAATGCTTTCTTTGACTGGTAGTTCAGTTGTGCAATAAAGATTTTTAAAGTACATAATATTCAGCTCTTTTTCGAGCTCTGTACAACTGTTTCTCTGTACCTTTGGTACTTGATTTTAATGGTGTTTCCGAAAGGATGTCTGCATAAGATTTGAATGAAGGCTCACAAAAACACAAAGGGTATGTGTTTTAATTATTACTGTTTTGAGTCACAGAGTACCATAATAATGAGATCAGAAGCATGTGTGTTAATTGTCTACTGTCCTTGTTTTAGTCAGATTTTCATCATTTGATATGGGTAAAATTTTTGTTTGTTTACAAGTACTGGGTGAAATACAAATGCATTTGTCTACTTTGTACACAAGTACTTGTACATGTGAGTAGAAAATGTGTGTGGCTGCATTTTATTTTGCTAAGTCCAAAATAAGTTGCATATAGAATTTATATGTATATTTGTATATATTGAATTAGTATATACTAAATATATATAAAATATACAATATGTTAAAAATAGAAATATATATTAAAATTAGTATATACTACAAATAACAAATTATACATATATGATACTATATTATACACACACACACATATATATATATATTTGAGAGATTTTTTTTTTACTATTTAGAGTATATACTAATTTTAAATCATGAAATGTTTCTAAATTCTCAGAGCTCTTTGTCCAGCTCTAGGTGTAGTCAGTTGCTACTTTGACTGATTTTGGTGCTGAAATTAACATGGTTCACTCTCTTGTCTATGCTTTGTCACCATCCTTAAGATGTCATTATTTAATCACTGTCTCTAAAGTATCAATGATTTCCTCAGGTTTTCTACCTAAAGGTTTCCTTAGCATGAACCAACATCCAGCTATATAATTTATGTTCTAACTTGCACTACTGGAGCATCAACTTGAGGGCTAAGTTTATTTTGGGAGGGTGTCTAAAGAAAGTAGGCACCCAACAGACAATTGGTACATGAATTAAAACAATGAGTGTGACTGCATTTTGTTTATTTGAAGATACACCAAGTCTACCCTGTGATATGTTAGTGCAGAATCAGGTGCCCTTGATTTAAAGTTCTTTATTGGAAACATTAAGCTCAAATGCATTTCCACAGCCACAATTTTTCATTTGAGTCTTTTATAATTACATTTTCTGTTTCATTTTGATATTCAACACACAGTGTAAGGGTTTCTACTGTTCACATTACATATGTATTCCTTTTCCTTTATCCCCAGACAATGCAGACTGCTTGGGGATTTACATCTCTGTGCCCTTATTAAGGAATGTGGATAGAATGATACAAATGCTGTGTATGTAGTGTTGGGAAGACTGACCGGTAGGGGCTGTCAAAGTCACCTTGTACTGCCGTAACATCAGTTGCTCATTGTCATCTCAAAGACAAAGTCAGAATGATAGGACATCACAAATGGTGGCAAAGTATTGGATAGCATAGATCAAAGGCTGTGTCTTGAGTTATGCAGAGCTTGAGGCGATAAACTGTCACTTACATCTTCAGAGTAGATGTTACAGGCAGATCAGAGTGTCACATCTTTGAAATGTGGTGCAAAGAGCATTGACTTCTTTGTGTAACAGGGCTGGGATGAATCCTGTCTTGAGCAGTTAGGCTTGCTTTCAAGGCAATAGTCAATAATTTTTTGGATTTCAAAGAAACTCAATAGTACTGATGTTTCTCTGCATGCTCTTATTCCACAGATGATGTCTGCTCTTTCTCTGTTCTGTGATGCTGATTTTAGGACCACCCACCCGGTCCCTTCACCAGTGGTTCTAGTTGGGGTTGGTATCTATAGGAAATCATGGGGCTATTGGAGGTTGTGACAAGAGGCCTCAACCTTTCTTAGTGTCTTCCCTGCTTCATGATCAGTTCTGCTCATGCTGCTTCTCACCCAGGTCTATTCCTGCAAGCATATTCCTTGGTCCTCATCGAGTGTCAGCAACACTATTTTATTTCCTTTTTTCTTTAGTCTCAGTACTGCAAAGGGTTTCACCTAACTGCTGTGAACATATTTTTTTAAATAAATGTCTTATTCATTAAATAATTTCTTTAAAAATATCTGGGTGAATTGTATTTCTCTCTAGGACCCTTTACAACAAATCAAGTAGCTTAATGACATGGCATCTAGAACACCATGGGATGAGAAATGAGGCTTCCTCAAGGACGAGATACTTACAGATGAAAAACACAATTCCTGGTCTTTAGTTTAATATCTCTAGGATGGGGTTGAACTCTATCTCACAGGGTCATTGGAAGAATTGAATGGTATAAGTTGACTTGCTGAATTTGTGGTAGTCATTATTTGAGCATGTGAACTGTGTGGCCTTCTGTCATCTCTGTACCGCTATCTTTATTTCTTTGTGACTTCTTTGCTACCTAAGCTTAGTGGCCACTGTATGTGGGTAAACAGCAAGAAAAAGCAATGATTTTATAGTTTCAGGACATTGCATATTATAACAGCCTATTGTTTTATAACCTAAAATGTCTTTAGAGACATTGCACAAAAATAGAGCCAACAATATTACAAGCTAGGCATGGAGATGTTATAAAGAAAAGAATTCAGATGTAGAGAGTTCAGTGTCTTATTAAATATAACACAGGTGATGCTCAGCAGATGCAGGATACAGGCTGGTCTACCAAAAGGATGTGAAGAAGTGAATCATAGTAAGGTTGAAGATGAAGCCATCTCAGAGTTGAGAAAGGGAGAGGAGGATGTGGTTCTTGCACAGTTAAACAAGAAACTTGTGATGGAGGAGGAGGTGGGATAGTAGGAGTAGTAGGAAGTGGGAGGAGGAAGGGAGGAGGAGAAACAGGAGGAGGATGGGGAGGAGGAGGAGGAAGGGGAGGAGGAAGATCTTTAGAAGAGGAAATGAGGTGCTAAAGATGATATAGAAGAGGACAAGGACTAGATAATTCAGCATCAGATGCCCTAACATTTGTGGGGTGCAGTAGAGTAATTACATTTTTGTTTCTTTTTTGTTATTTTTAATCTCTTTAATTAAACTTGGCAAACTTTGGACAACAGCATGAATCAAGTTATGGATTATCCCCAAACCAAGGCAAGTCTTAGTGGCCTTTCTTCTGAGAACTTTAGCACAGTTCTCAGACTAGGGCTCCTAGCAGCATATTATACCTCTCTAGGTCTGTGAGGCCAGCTCCTTTCTTATCTTTTATCTCCCTACAGACTAGGAATTTTTAAATTTTTATTGAGATCTACATTTTCAGTGTTCAATAGTTATCCATACTGAAGATAACCTGTAAATTTTTAATATGAAAAATATAGGTTTTCTGTTTTTGTCCTGGCATTCTAATTAACATTTACTAGTATGCTAATAGTCATAATGTACACAAAGAAAAATTTCATTTCCTACCCTTATTGTGAAACACTCTAGCAATGTATTTAGAATCTTAATATTTTCTAATTCAAGTTAAATGCCTTACCTCATAATTAAAACATTGTTGCTTTTGCACAGGTATATTTTATTCATAATATTTTAAAGTTATTTATGAATTAAATAAATATGAATTAAATAAATTGACAGTCAGTTATGATACAAAATGGCAATATTTTTAGATAACAAATTGATTTTAAAGAGCACTAGATAAATATTTAGCTTAAGGGCAATTAAAAATTTTTTTGCTAAGGGTATTTAGGGTGGTTTTTTTAAAGAACATATTAGAAAGTTAAAGTCTGTATAATATAATGACATTCAGCAGTGTTCATTTTGGGGATAGTTAATGTTAATGTGGCATATTTGTGTAACTATGAAGTTCTTTGGTGTAGTGATTAAACATGACAAATCCAGACCCAATTTTCTATATGAAACAAACACCATACTGCGTATTTTGACAACCATTTTTTTTTTAAAGAAAGATGCCTTATTTCTCCAGCTACTATTCATTGTGGTAACCACTCCTTACTTCAAGACTCAGTGCTTTATCCAATTTAATATGCCTTGGGGTGACTAGGACGTTAGCAAGCACTTGTTCTTTGCTTCAGGATTTATAAAATTACCTGCCTGCAACTCACAGTGCAGTTGCCTTTAGTCGCCATAGCAACATCCTTGGTGTCAATATATGTTTGAGTGTATCCAGGTCATGGAGAAACTAAAAGATATTTCTAGCCATGCAATAATAAAAACCACAAATGCAAAATGGATGTCCAAGCATGGTTCTTAGATTTACAGAATATAAAAGAGAAGAAATCTATTGACAACAGCCTTTAAGATTCTGCTGGGTCAGGGCACAGGTTTACAAGCCTAGAATAAGAAAGCAGATGCATGGTTTCTGTGTTTCCTGTTGCACAGTGGAGCTGGCTGTTGTTGGAGTAGGATAGGTGATTCTTTGTTGTGTTTGATTGTCAGAAAACCTAAGGGAGAGAAGCTCTATCTCAGCCTGGGTATAGGCTAGCAAAATATTTGGAGACCAAGGAGGTAAAGTCTTTTTTTTTCCCACTGTGGGACTTGATAATGTGATATTCTGTGACTGCTTCATTAGGACATGAGGCTCTGAGTGGGTAGGAGGCAAACAGCCCTAGACTGCAGACTCAGTTGGTCCAGACAAAAGGCACATTTAGAAAGCACCTTTAGTATGGCAATAGGATCTGGACATTTCTGGCTCCTTCTCCTCAGCTGCCCAAGGAACTAGCTGGGGGCATCTTCCTGGACACCTGGGAACCCCTCTAGAGTCAAGTCTCTGCCAACCTTAGAATGGCTCCCTTAATTAAGATATATAATTCCTTGTTCCCATATCCACCCTTCCTATATCCCAACCATCCTATTCCCCCAAGCTCTCCCCATCCTCCACTTCACACTTTTCTCTCCCCATCCCCCCATCCCCCGATCCCACCCCACCCCCAAGTTCCCATTTTTTGTCCTGCTGACGGTGGAGGAGGATTGAGAAACCAAGGACAACCACGATGGGCTTGGACTCTTCAGCATGGATGGGCTCACTGTGAGCCTTGTCAGTTTGGTTGCTCACCTTCCTGGACTTAGGGGGAGTTGGGGGGACCTTGGACTTAACATAGTGAAGGGAACTCTGATGGCTCTTTGGCCTGGAGAGGGAGGGAGTGGGGGTATGGGTGGAAGGGAGGGGAGGGAAGGGAGAGGAGGAGGAGAGGAGATGGAAATCTTTAATAAAAAAATGAGAAAAAAAGAAAAGAAAGCACCTTTAGTCACACAGACTGTTCTGATGCTCTTCTGATGCTCTTATTAAGGCTGATTTCTGTACGATAAAACACACATGTTGTAACTGTGCTTTAATAAATTTGACCCATGAGTGTTTTACATTAAGGAAGTTGTATAATAGTATTTTCTGTCCTTCAAGAGAACCTGTAGGTTCTCTTTCCAGTCAATATCTACCTCCTCTCAGAGGCAAGCATTTGAAAACTCATCACTGCCATAGACCACTTTTGCCTATTCTGCAATTAATAAAGGAAACAAGTGTTTAGTCCTAGGGTATGGCTCCTTTATCTTAGCACACTCGGGGGTCATCTATGGTATTCTGTGTATGAACAATTTGTCCCCTTTTATTGATCAGCAGTGTTTCACTGCAAAAATATAGAAAATTTTGTTTATTCTTCATTGGATGACATTTTACTTGTTTACAGTTGGAGGCTAATGTTAATAAAGTTGCTAAGAATGATTTGTGTACCACTATCAGTGTGAAACCACGATCTTGGATTGGTTATTGAAAGCCTTAATGAAAATGCAAGTCCATGGAGATTTGATAGCATAAATCACCATATACAGACATGTTTACCAAATAAGAAGCCACTAGACAGCCTTCCAGGGTGACTGCACCAATTTGCCTTCTTAGCATCATTCTCCATGTATTCTGAAGGTTACATACTCTCATCTGTATCGGTATGTTTAATTTATCTCAGTTCTGCCTCAAGTGTCATTATTTTTTTGTATATCCATTTTTCTGGTGACTGATGTTAAAATTTGATGGCGTGTGTTGAGTATTTTTGCTATTTTTATGTCTTCCTTAGTGATTGTGTGTTTAAACCTTCTCTCAAACTTTATAGACTTAGTTGCTATGTTTTACAGATGAGTCCTTTATTTTACAGACAAGAACTTGTATGTGTGTAGTGACTGTACCCTAGTCTAAACATGGTCCATTCACTCTCTGCACAACATATTTAATGAGTAGGTATGTTAGTTTTAAGACATTCCAGCTTGTCAGTTTTACAGGTGTTGTTGGTTTCCGTGTGTGGGTTTATAAACAATTCGCTAGTCCATGATTGTGAATACAGAATGATGTGTCTTTTGGAACATTCCTAACATCAGACCTCCTCCTTTGCCTTGTCCAATATTCAGACTTTAGTTCTATTGGTTTCTGTGCACTTAAAATGCAGTTACTATGGTTGATAAATTAACTCTGTGTATTCACATGGTTAGGTTTGTATCAAATATACATATCAAATAGTTACTTTTAATTCTTTGCATTACTCAAGGCATTTGTGGTTCCTCCTGATTTGTTTATCCAGTTCATTAGCACCAATAAACTATGCTATAAAAACAGCTGAGCATTAGAGTATTTGCCTGTTGTGGGATAGATGATCACTGTGAACATCAAGTTTGTATTAATTAAATAAAATCAAACTAGAGTCAGGAGGTGGAACCAGCAACTAGCTGACAGAAAATAATCATAGAGAGTCAGAAGAAGTCTGGAAAATTGATAGACACTCAGAAAGTAGGAGGGAGGGTCTTTGAGTGGGGTGGTTTTTATGGGTTTGGAGCAACACAAGACACAACTTCTTCCTGAGACACCGGTGAAGAGGGATAGTCAGCTAGCTGCTCCTCAACTTTCCTGAGTTAGCAGATTTTCACTCCAGCCTGATTCCCAAGTCTTTATTGGTAAATAGATCAATAGAAATTTAGTAAAAACAAACAAATAAGCAAACCTACAATTGGTGGCAGTGTCAGAAGGCAGACCTGGTGGGATATTGAAGTCCCACC
This sequence comes from Arvicola amphibius, assembly GCF_903992535.2. Taxonomy (NCBI): domain Eukaryota; kingdom Metazoa; phylum Chordata; class Mammalia; order Rodentia; family Cricetidae; genus Arvicola; species Arvicola amphibius. The sequence goes on from NC_052057.2 coordinate 63,173,693, forward strand.
ACAGCTATTACCTGGTAAGTGGACTGTGGAGCCTGAAGCAGCAATAAATTCAGGTACAGCAACTGTGCTGGTGGAAAACCAGCATTTGTCCATTTCCGGGACCTCTGCTTAATTATACCGATTTGTCTGTTTTTCTATTCAAATACAACATTGCCTTGATTACTTTAGTTTTATGTTTATTTCTTAGAATTTGGTGATCAAATCCCATCAGTTAAATTTCTCTTTTGAGATTGTTTTAAATACTCCTATACTTTGAAATTTTATATAAATCTTATGAATGGATTAATCTACAAATATGACTTCTTTATATTTGATTAATAAGGTTTGCATTAATACATGCTTTTTGAAAGAAAGTGCCAAAAAACTGCCCTTTATAGACTTTATTTTATGTGCCGAATTCATTATTTTGTGAGCAATAAGAAATATCATCATATACATATGACTGTAAGAGTTTAATTAAAAGACAAATATTATTTAGAATTTATTTATCAGGTTTGTTTTCTTTAATTCTTTCTCCATTCTATCAGTGCTAGATTTATCTGAAATATAGGAAGTTAAACATTTTCAAGGCTATAGGCGGAGTTTAATCTCATTAAACTGTGCACTTGTAGCTCCCATTTCATTGTTTCACCAAAGTAAGAAACTCTTTGAAAGATTCTTTTTCACCATATGTGAATTATATGTTCTTTGTATGAGTTTGGTCATTATCACTATTTATATTTATTTAGTTTTCAAGAGAAATAATGGACTAAACAGTGATATTTTGTTGGCTCTGTATTTAGCCTTATTGCAATTCATTTTATATGTTACTTGACAGGAATGATATAGCTATATGTTCTTAAAACATAGGCTTTAATTGCTAATAGAGTCCACCATGTCTATAGCAATATTGGCTAGCTCAAGTTATATTTGACACAAATGGTCAAGCTGCTGCTATGTAGTTTTAAAATGAGCCTATCCCTGAGGTGTAAAGGAGCTCTGATTTGCCAGTGAAACCCAAGGAGTGGAGACAGGAGACAGACTACTTCCCAGCTTTCTTAAACACATTCATAAGTCAGGCATATCTCCTGCCTATCTTCTTCTCAGCTTAATTTTTTAAATCTCATTCCATGAACCTAAATGTCTTTGTCACTTTATCATCTTGTTTTTTAACGTTGTCCATTCTTGTAGCAGGTACACAATGTTTCAACTGCTTTTATTCCTGTTTCCCAATACCATTAAAATAAGCCTTTCTATTGAACAAGAAAGTGAATACATTGATAGAAAAAAATAATAAAAATGTTGTGGTTTTTTGTCTTATTTTGTATTCGCTTATTCGGGTCATCAATCAACAACTGCAACTACTTTGAGCTCAGAAAAGACTTATTTAGTAATCACACATTAAGTTATGGCCATCATGGGTATACCTGCACAATTAAAGACAGATAATAGCCCAGCATATGTCTCTAAGAAAATGAAACAGTTCTTTGCTTATTATGATATAAAGCATATTATAGGTATACCAAACAATCCTACAGGTCAGGCAGTAGTACAAATATCAAATTGAACTATAAATGATATGTTAAACAAACAGAAGGGGATGGAAAATACCCCTAGAAATAGGTTGCATAACACTTCATTAACCTTGAATTTTTTTTAACACTAATGAGAAAGGAACAACAGCAGCAGAGAGACATTGGATAATAGAATAACCTTCTGAATTAAATCAGCCAGTGTATTTCAAGGATGTGGTGACCTCATAATGGAAACCAGGAGATATGCTTCATTGGAAAAGGGGTCTCACTCTTGTTTCCACTGGAGAAGAAAAGCTATGGATACCATCAAAATTAATAAAATTGTGGTTTGAAAAAGAGAAACCTCTTGAAAAAGAGAAATGATGGCTTATCCACAGAGGTGACAACCATACAGGTAGTAAAGAAACCTCATAAGGGTTGGAGCAGGGTTCTGTTTTGTCTTTGCAGGAAAATACACATCTTCAAAAACTCAAGAGACCCTGGACATCTAGATGCCTAAAGAGGAACAGATAATCATCCAGTTAGGATCACCAAACAAAGAGAATTATGATTTAAGAGGACAGCTCATCTGAGGGCAAGAATCACTGAACATAAACTAGAATAATAGTCATGACTCACTTAAAAATTAAAGCTGCCTCTGGAGTTGGATAATGGCTCTGTCCTTCACTAAATCCAAGCTTGTTCTTAAAAGAAAATATTAGAGTTTCCATATCACGTCAGGAGCCATCTGGTATGGGACAGAAAGAAGAAAGAATTTAAGAAAATTTTTACTTTCTCCATACCTTTTTTGTCTTTATCATACCTTTCAATGAATATATGTCTGTATAAATAATGTTTAAGTTTTCTCAATGAACAATAAAATTTCCTGCAGTAATCTTTGAAGTTTCCAGGAAGAAGATGGAGCCTGACAACAACTCGACCTGGTTGATATGATGTTGTGATGCTGATAACATTGCTATAAGACCAGTATCAGGTTCCAGATGCTCAAGATGGTTCCAACTTGGTTAGCTGAAATTTTGCACCTTTTTATAATGTTCTGGCCAGAATTCCAAATAGGAACCTCAGAAAAACCCTACCGAATACTCAGAGACTATTTGCAGTTACACCAAGACAGTTATCTTGAAACTTAACCATCATTTTACTTTCACAGGATTCCATGTAATGAACATTGCCCCCATGACAGCTGGAAGTAAATCTAGAAGACAATGTCCCCTCTCCCGACAAAGTTTGACCTCAGAGTTAGGGACATCAACTTAGGGGTTAATTACAATTGGTATAGGGTTGGGTGTTGTGGTAGAATAATGTAGGCTCAGGGATCTCTCTTGGAAAAAAGGGATATTTAATGAAATAATAGATAGGTTCATACGAGCTTACTCACATTAATAATATTAGTGAGTAATAGAGTGAATACTTGTGAGATATTTATAGGCAATTTACATTGGTATAGATTCTTGTATAGTGATACAAATTAAAATTAATATATATTGACTATGCTCCCATTTCTGCCTAAAGTATTTGTACACCTAGGCAAACTTATTTTGTCATAGTGTATATATGCATGCTTCTACCTTTGCTTAAGACAGTTTGTATATTGATACAATTTTAGGATATATTTACCACATTACACTATACATTTCTACATCTGATCAAGATACTTATATATTGTTTACATTTTGAAGTCATTGTCCTCATTTGTTACACAGTTGTTTAAAGATTGTTTATATGAAGTCTCAGTCTTTAAGCTATATAGGCATTAAAAATTATAAGGCAGTAGTCATCCATGTTTGTCATGCTTATGTTTAGACTAATCAGGTTCTTTAGGTACATAGAGATTGTATTCTACATAGATAGGTAATCATCAATCACTTCAAAGAGCTGTAGAATATGGCCTTTAAATAACTTAGGGCTCTGTTGATGTGAGACATTATTGCTCCTGGTAGTACCAATCTATTCCCACAAGAATGTTGAGCACTAAAGATACTCCACTTGGTGCTTGTTTTCTTCTTGGAAAAACTGGCCTTTGGGCAAGGAATTGCCCACGCATTGACCACTGACAAAATGCATGATATCAGGACAGGACAAGCAGAATACAAGAAAAAAAAACCTCTCACATCTTGCCAAGACAGGGTAAGATGGTTTTGAAAGATTTCCTGCCTCTGAAAATGGTCTGTCAGTTAGTCAAGGCCTTAGCCAAAATTGGTTGCTCCAACATTGCAAATGAGACTTTGGGTGATTGCCCAGGTAGCCAGTTGTCTCTGTCATTTGTTATACATTTTGGAAGTTGTTTGACTGCACTTCCTGCTTACTCAAGTAATATTATTCCCATTCTGAGGTCTTCAATGGGATTTGGTACTCATAGTTACTTTCCTCTCATGACTTGGCCAAATTATTTATAATACAATATTTATATTTAGGCTCCTTAGGATAAGGTAACTATCAAAACATTTATCTTGCTTGATATTATGCTAGTTGTAATTCTAATTTTTATACTTGATATATGTTCTTATTGTATATAATTTTGTATTAGGCTTAGAACTCTGTTATTTAAACAAAAGGGGGAGGTGCTATAGGAAATGCTTCAGCCTGTAGTCTTTAAGTTATCAGCCCACTTGGGTGTTGCCTCTTATACTATAAATGACAATGTAGATCATGCACTGCTCTTCTGGCTGCTGGATTTAGTTACTGCTTCTCCTTTCATGCATAGGACTGTGATTTGTGAGTCTACCCCTAAATAAATAATACTTTATTGTACTCAGTTCTGAGCTAGTGTGTGATTTCTTTCAAGCATCTGTCTTTACTCACGAATTAGATTTCATCAAATGTCAAACATTTTCAATTCAAAAGATACTTTAAAGAAAATAAAAAGCAAGACACAGGACAGGTTTGCAAATAACATATTCAACAAAGACCTAGCTAGAAAATTCACAGGACAATTAACTGCTCATTAACAAGAGTAGAAACTACTCAAGGAGCAAATGAAAGATTTGAACACATTTAAGGAAATGCAGATGAAGACCACAAGAAGACACAAGTTGCATCTATTAAAATATCTAAAATTGGAAGTGTTTTTAATAAATATTTTTAATACAAAGTATTGAGTAACACATGAAACAGCTTGAGTCTCTATACTACTGGCGGGAACATAAATGGCATGATCATTTTAGAATATATTTTAATTTCTCCCTGGGGAAATGCAATATAACCCAATATTACATATGACTATTCATAATAATTTTTAAAAATAAAAGGAAAATAGCAGAAGGAGCTATAGTTATAATCCATGTTTTAAAATTTGAAAAATGCAAGTTCATATGTCTGGATCAGAATAATTAAAGCTTGGGATGTTTGCCCTGCCTGGAGTGTTTTGCTGCCTGGTGAGTGGCTGTGCTATAACCAAATGCTTACATTGCATCTCCCTTCCATACTTTCTCACTTCTTTATCCATAACTGATAACAGAGTTTGGGACCTCTCTTATTAGTATATTTACTAAGGTGAGGGTTGATAACTCTGTAATAAGTGTATGTCTTTATTGTTTATTCTTTCTAACCCTAAAATTAGGGAAATAATGTGTGATGCTTAAAGGAAAGCAATCACATACCAAGTGTTTTTCTGGAGGCTACATGGTCACAGGTAACTCAGCTGTCTCTCTGGGCTGCATATCTGGAATAAATTAGGTTCAGATTAACAGGAAATTATGCATATTTGTTGTTAAATAAAAGATTTCCTGCAAAAATAAGAGATTGTTTCTTAAATACAAAACAAAATCCTGAGAAGGTCAGAGTTCTACATGAATCTGAAAAGAATAGCTTACATAAAGCCCACAGTCATCAATGTCAGAAAAGACCATTCCTTTTCCTGTCCCTGGGGGTTGTGTCTTATACACTATGCCTGATAGAATCAAGAGCTCTGGTGCTTTCTATTAATATAGTATGATCCAGTGTCTGCCAAAGTCCGGCTCCTGCATTCACTTTTAACCCACTGGAACAGAATTGTTTTGAGAATCTGATAAAAAATTTGTCACTTGATAGCAAAAGACTTATATAAGTACATTTATAATCTTACATGTAATTTCAGGGGCTGTTCTTCATACTCTCGTGATGAGAACCCTGTTTTAGGTAGTAACAGGCTAATCAGTATAGTTTACAGAGAATTATTGAAGTATATTAGAGCCCTGTCGCTGATGTAATGAATTACTACTAACTTGGTGACTCACAGTAAGAGAAATCTATTCTCAGTTCTAAAGGTCAGAAGTCTGGAATTAGTATCATTGGCTTGATAGTTATTGCAATGCCACACACCCCCTGGGTGCCTCCAAGTGAGAATCAGTGCCTTGCTCATTCTGATATTTTGTAGTCACTGGTATTTCTGACACAGGGCTGCTCCACTTTAGTCATTTTTGTGGTCAGGATGCCTCCTCTTCTCATAGTTATGCCATCATTTGTAGTGTGGAGCTGCGGGCAGGCCTGCTTTTCGTCCCACCCGGTTCCGCACGGCTAGCTTTACAAATAACAACACACAAATTGTATTCTTTTAAACACTGCCTGACCCATTAGTTTCAGCCTCTTATTATCTAATTCTCTCATCTTGCTTAACCCATTTCTAATAATCTGTGTAGCACCATAAGTGGTGTCTTACCCGGAAAGATTCAGCGTGTCTGACCTGGCAGCTGGCTCCATTGCATCTGTCCCAGAGAGGAGAGGCAGGGCAATTGTCTGAGCCATCTGCTTCACCTCCTTCTTCCTGTTCTCTCTACTCCACCCACCTATGTTCTAACCTATCAGGCCAAGCAGTTTCTTTATTAATTAACCAATGAAATCATCAGATAGATAGAAGATATACCTACATCAATCATTTTTTTTTATTTGGATATTGTGATTCCATCTAGGACCCAGGAACCATAGGTACCAACCAGGATAATCTCACATGAAAATATTTAATCCTTCTGTTGAACATTTTTCATTATAAGACAGAATTGATAAGTTCTAAGGGTGTCTGTAGGTAGTCATTAAGGGAGTCTATGGGTAGTCAGTATTCAACACCAAGAAGTATTTAAAGAATCAGCAGGCCCCCGTAGGAGATCCATGTAGGGTGTGTAGCTGTAATAAGAGCTTCTGGTTGTACACATAGACTAGAATGGAAATTGAAAGTTTCACAGAGAAGCCTTCCTTGAGATAAATAATTCCTTGTTTTAAGCAACATCAGTTTTTTGAGGTAGATTTAAAGGAATAAGCTAGGGAAAAAATACTGTGGTGTCAATATCTTCCTTCCAGTTTGCCTCAAATTGAGCCCAACATGGAAATTTGCTGCTCAAGGTAGACATGGGTGATGTGGGAAGTCCTTCAGTACAAGTATTGCTTTTATTGGTTAATGAATAAGGAAGCTCCTTGGGCCTATGATAAGCCAGAATAGAGCTATCCATGAAAACTAAACTGAATTCTGGGAGAAAGAAGGCAGAGTCAGGGAGATACCTTGTAGCCTCCACAGGAGACAGATGTTCGAACCTTTCTGGTAAACCATGATCCTCATCTTAAAATATAAAATAATAGAAATGGGTTCATGAAAGATGTAAGACCCAGCTATAAATATGCTTAATCTGGTATCAAATACTATTGCAGTTAATACAGTATCTGTGTGATTATTTCAGTTATGGACAGCTGAGAAAAGAATGAGTGGCCTCCGTCAACACATGAGAAGGTGCAAAGCTCAGGAGACATAAATGGAAGATTCAGTAATTGGTTTCAGTTAACTCAATGTCTGGGAAGTTTCAAGCAACTTCACATTTATTCTACAACTCTCAGCTTTGAGTATTCTTGCACATGAGAAGTCGTTTGTGCTGTGCCTTGATATGACTATTGCTGCTGCTGAGGTGGTCTGGAGAGTAGGGGATTTTTATCTTATGTTTCCTGATCTAGTCAGTTGAACAACTTCTATAACATGGTGTGATGAAAACTGGTTGTATAAATGAAGCTAAAACATTGTTTCCCAGGGTCTGAGGTTACCCTTCACCCCATTTCATACCTACCATGGGTATTGTGTATCTTCCTGTCTCCTTTGATCAACAAAGTTGGATTTTCTTCATGAGACTTTTCTGTTTGGTACTTGAAACTCTGTACTTTGCTACTGTCCTGATACCCATCTGACTTTGCTGTTGCAATCTAGTTATGGTGCTATTGAGGAAAACTGGCCCATTCGGGCTATGTGAGATGGTTTGTACCTTTAGAACTGACTCCAGCAAGGGAAAGTTCTGGAAAAAATAGTGAGTATACTGTCAATATAAGTATTTAGGTAACTGTCTTTCCTTTGAAATTTCTGCAAGGAATGACTCTGGGACTTAGGCTGCAAGTGTGTAAGTATAGGTATGGGACAATGGTCTTGTACCCTGTAAGGGTTTGTCAGTTGTACTGGTTTAATAAAATACTGATTATCTAGTAACCAGGCAGGAAGTATAGGCAGGGTGACCAAACAGAAAGTATAGGCAGGGCAATCAGAACAGGAGAATTATGGGGAAAGGGAAGGCACAGCCTGAAGTCATCACCCAGACACAGAGAAAGCAAGATGAGAATGCCTCATTGATAAAAAATACCTAGCCAGATGACTAACATAGACAAGAATTTTTGGTTAACGTAAGAGTTAATAAGAAGCCTGAGCTAATGGTCAATCAGTTTATAATTAATGTAGACCTCTGCGGGATTCTTTGGGACTGAATGGCTGTAGGACCAGGTGGGACAGAAATCTCAGGCAACATAGAAGTGGTTGAAGAAGACTCCTACAGTACTGAAACTGAGTTGAATTACTACAGAAGGTGCAGAGCTCACCATGGAAGATTAAACAGTTCAAATGCCTCCAACTAGTTGGCATTCAGCTCTCAAAGGCAGCTACGGTGCCAAGTAGGCAATTGGGTCTCACAGGTTTTTTATGATGCTGCCACATCCTTCCACATATGGGAAGGTCAGAGATTAATCACTTCATCATCCACCTTAATTTCCCAGGGGCTACATACTCTCAGGCTTGGGAGACAAGGGACCCTTCTTAGAACCTACTACTTTCACATGAGGATAACAGTCTTCAGGACACCAAATACTTTATGATCCAACCCTTTATATCTTTCCAGTTGCCATTCATCATTGCTTTCTTCTTCTCCTTCTTCTCCTTCTTCTTCTTCTCCTTCTTCTTCTTCTTCTCCTCCTCCTCCCCCGCCCCTCCTCCTCCTCCTCCTCCTCCTCCTCCTCCTCCTCCTCCTCCTTCTTCTTCTTCTTCTTCTTCTTCTTCTTCTTCTTCTTCTTCTTCTTCTTCCTCCTCTTCTTCTTCTTCTCCTCCTCCTCCTCCTCCTCCTCCTCCTCCTCCTCCTCCTCCTCCTCCTCTTCCTCTTCTTCTTCTTCTTCTTCTTCTTCTTCTTCTTCTTCTTCTTCTTCTTCTTCTTCTTCTTCTTCTTCTCCTTCTCCTCCTCCTCCTCCTTCTCCTCCTTCTTCTTCTCCTTCTCCTCCTCCTCCTCCTTCTCCTTCCCCTTCCCTTTCCTCTTCCTCTTCCTCTTCTTCTACCTCCTCCTCTTCTTCTCAAAAATCTGCATATCCTCAAAATAAGCTCAGGACTTTTCTATTTCATTTCAGTAAATATGTTTCTATTTGTGCTGCCTATGAGTACTGCCTCAAACAGTGCCTCTGGACATAGTTTGGTTCTTATCTGTCTTTCAAAAGCCCAGTTGGTAAAGGCTTCCCCAACTTGTTTCTACTGGGAATTTATGAAGCCTTTAAGAGGTGAAGTCAGTACAAGGTCTTTAAGTCATTGCTGTAAATCTTTGAGGCTAGCCATTATTTTATTTTTAAATGTTATTCGTGGCTGAATTTCCTACTTTTTCTATTTGATTTCACTCCTGACCAGTTTTGAATTCCAGTCTGTGATGGTTTAAATGGCTCCTGTGGACTCACATGTTTGAACACTTGCTTCTGAGTTGTTGGAACTGTTTGGGGAGGATTAGTGGAGATGTATGGAGGAGTTGTGCCACTGGGCATGGGCTTTAAGTCTTGAAAAGTCTCCTATACCATTTGTCTTTTTTTTTTTTTTTTTTTTTTTTTTTTTTTTTTTTTTTTTTGAGACAGGGTTTCTCTGTAGCTTTAGAGCCTGTCCTGGAACTAGCTCTTGTAGACCAGGCTGGTCTCGAACTCACAGAGATCCACCTGCCTCTGCCTCCCGAGTGCTGGGATTAAAGGCGTGCGCCACCGCCGCCCGGCTTCCTATACCATTTGCAATGCACTCTCTGCCCTGTGGTTTTGTATCAAAACCTCTTTCTTCTTGTCCTCATCATCATGGACTCTAAGCCTCTGAAGCTATAAGCCAAATTCAATTCTTTCTTTTACAAGTTGCCATGGGCATGGTGTTTTATTCCAGTAACAAAGAAGTAATTAAGACACAGCCCTTATTTGTTCCCAAATGATAACATGTGTTACATAGAAAAGAGTTAATTTCTTGGTAGCACTAAAATGGTACAGGAAGTGTAACCATCATTCCTGGAAAAACTTTTTACCTGAGCATATAATAATAAGTTTTAGATAGACAAAAGAATCAAGTTAGCATTAAATTAAATGATATTTAAAATTAAAGAATGTTTTCCTTCCAACAGGAGAAAGGTCAAGATGCATTAAATAAATATTTCATTAATAGAAAAGTAGTCTTGAAGACAAATTCAGGATGGCTACTCAGAGGTTAACCCAATTAAGCTTCCACTGTGGCCTTGATATCATGCTCTGCACAGTGTCACCCTTGATTCAAGCAGAGCATTTGCTGCTTGGCATATAAAACAGATGCATAGATTGATAAGCTGGAACTCATGTCCATTTTCTGAGTATATCTAAAGTCAGTAATTATTGTAAAAAATCTGACAAAAGTCCTTTTCCACAGGGGAAAAATATGCATGTGCCTATAAACATACAAAATTTGCATCCTATGTTAGGGACATTAGTAACCTAAGGAGACAGTATTTAGAAGCTGGGTATTAGCAATATCAACTCTTGGCTGATGGACCAGAAAGGAATTCTCTTTATAGAATATTCCTTCAGTTTTATGTCTGTGCTTGTTTTCCTTCAGTGAATGTTCTCATATCTTCATGTGTACCTAGACAGCATCTTCCCTAGGCATTCTGTAGCAGAGATTTGGATTTTATGAATCACAGTTACCTGGTGTTTCTATGTCTAGCACTGCAAAAGGGCATTAGGAATTTCCTCATGAGACAGATATTAAACAAATGACAGAATGAATCTGCTCCATGACTACATTTTTTTAGTTCTAAAAAACCTCAAATCCTTGTATATTTGTAAGATTCTATATGTTTTCAAATATAGACACACACATCACTACTACCACTATGCCTCAAGATGCAGCTATTTGAATAGAAATATTGTGAATTTGTTTATTCTGTCTCATACACTCCACTAAAGTAGATAAGATAGTAATTATATTCAGGTCATAACTTGGGCAACTAAACTATTGATTATACAGTGAATTTCCCAAAAAGACACAGAATGTCTGAGAAGGTTAAAATTAAGACTCTGTTTTCTAAATTATCACAGTTTTAAAAATCAGTATTGGTAGCTGTGATGTAGGTCTTATGCATCTTTACCCCACTCCTACCCTGTGAAGATTCAGTGGAATTGATGAAATGCCCATGGGAAGTAATGTTCTATGGATGGCTCATGAGCATGTTGTCAATCATATAAGTTTCAAATCCCTTTAGTTTATAGTTGTGGATTAGGCTCATTGCTAATAAAATGTTGTTGACAACAACAAATGTTGTTGATAGTCAGGCAAAAAGTACAGGCTGGGTGATCAGACTGATGATGCTGGATGAAAGAAGGGTAGAGTCGGGGAGGAGTGAGCCAGTCTCCAGGGAAAGAAGACATGCTAGAGGACAGGTAGAGCCATGAGCCATGTGGCAAAGCATGAATTATTAGAAAATGGTTAATTTAAGTGTAAAAACTAGTTATTAATAAGGCTGAGCTATTGCCCGAGCACTTACAACTAAAATAAAAAGCCTTTGTGTGTTTATTTGGGACTTTGCAGACAGGACAGGAAAGCTGTAGCTACAGTTTGTCCACAGTTTTTTTCCTTCTTTTGTTCCACAGGAATATGGTAAGGTTTCCTGGTTTGCCCTTCAGGGACCTTCATCAGTGCTGGGTGCTTCAGATCCATATTTTCTTCTAATGTTTTAACTTTGACAACTTTTGCAGTTATTCCACTTCACATACACTTGGTGAATGTCTGTGTGTTGCATGCATTTATAATTTTGTGAGTTCTCTTATGTAACTGTGCTAAAGAGACACTAGTTGCAATCATAGATGATATCATATTATTAACTGAGCACTGATACTTCTTTTCACATAGCAATATAGTTGAGGAGTTGTTGACTGGGTGTCTATCTTCAAAGCAATGGTTTAGAACCTAGGTTCCTCTGTCATCAAATGCAGTGGCTGTCATGGTCACTTATGGGTTTCTCTCCTCAGGGCAGCTGGAGAATGAAAAAGAGATTGGCGGATTTTTAAGTACAGATATATTTACTGTAACCACCTCTTTGTCTCAGAATTAAAGCAGAAAGGCTTATAAAGAATTCCTTCTTAACCAGTAATTCTTCATTCACTATAGATACTGGACTTCAGATCCACCTAATACTGTTGCTTTTGAAGTTAAAGGCTTCTTTAGAAAATATTAAGTAGCGGAACAAGCTTCCATTCATGACTAATGTTTATACAATGCAGTCATCAAAAGTTGCTTTGCATTTTCTTAGTGAAGTCTTCCTACACTCATTTGAAAAGTATCTTCTGTTACAAAAAGAGAAACACACAAATGTGCATGTACACACACACATACACGTACACAAACATATAATCAAATCCAAATCAATAAACACTACAATCTTTTGAAATTGTCTTCTGTTATATGAAGAGAAACACACACACACACACACACACACACACACACACACACACACACACATTTACAATGTAAAGATACAAAAACACATAATCAATTCCAAAGCCATAAACTAAACCAGGCCAAGACAAAAATAGCAGAAGAATTTTGTGGTATTTCTTTTGAGCATGTCTGGTATATGTGCATGTGGTGGTGTATATGCACACATATGGATGTGGGGAAAGGGCCTCTGTGTTCTCATGTGGAGGCTGGAGGAGGGCACCAGGTGTTTTGGCTCTATCATATTCCATCTCATCCCTTTCAGACAGGGTCTCTCAGAACCTGACTTCTACTTTTTTTTTCTTGGTCTGCTTAGGCAGCAATCCCAGTGATGCTCCTGTGTCCTTCTCCAGTACTAGTGTTACAGCTGCGTGTGGTCACACCTGGATTTTCACATGGATCCAGGGATTCAAACATAGGTTCTGTGCCCGTGGATCAGGCAATCTTTCTCATGAATCCATCTCCTCAGCCCCTGGTTTTATGTTTTATTTCAGAAATCTGTTGCCATAATTTTCCTGGGGAGACATGAATGACAGATTAAATAAATGGTTCCATTGAAGTCCAGATTGATGAATCAATGAGTTTGTTAGTCTCACTACAGGAGCATAGGTAATAAGGGGTTATTTACAGGAATTTGGGTGACTCTCACACAGCTGCTCAAACCAAAATTCCTGTGTCTGAATGGATGAAACCCCCTTGAAAATTGCGTAGAGTCCTCCTTCAGCTAACCTCCATCTTTAATATACTCTAGAGCCTTCTGAGAACAGATGGGGCAAGGTTACATTTCAGCTTGGGGAGGCCACAGGAGAGAAGGATGATAGTCTGATAACTTTACCACTTCTTGCACCAAGCAATGTTCATAGACTGGATTGTGGGAGGGTCTCAAGCAAGTGATTCAGCGGCTCTGATTTCAGATGGTAATTTGTTCCACAACAGTATCAGGGGAAAAAATCGCTGGAGCTCCAAAGAGGCCATAACTTATTCTGACACAAGAGTCAGAGAAGGGCTCTTATTTATTGCATTTATGTAACGGAGGAACAGGGAAGGGTATTGCAAAAAGAAAGAAACAGTGTTTACAAGTTCTGATGGTGTGAAAACTCCAAGCTTGTCTAAGGAATGGCTGCAGCATCTGGGTCAGAGGACACATTTACAATTTTTTCATGTCAAGTTGGCAATGTGGGTTTAATCCCACTGTCTAGAACCTAAACTCTAGAAATAGAATGTAAGGCCTCCAATGAGTTTCACAATTCAGTTCAAATTTGCACACTTGCATTTTATAATTTGTCCAATACCCTTGATAATCACCACTAGCTTGCAACTTGGCCTTTGAAAAGCCCAAATAAAATTATGTCATAACCTTTTGTACAGTTACAGCTAAGAACTGTATTGTTTATGCCACTCACTTGATTTTATGCTATCTGGGTGAGTCCCTGTGTAGTGTGGTTATGAAATCTTAGATCAATTTTTAACATATGTTTTCATGTTCTTTGTATTCTTTGTATTCATGTCAATGCTTTGTTTTCTTAACATTTTATATTAATTCATCAAAATCATGGGATTCAGTATGACATTTTCATACAAGTACATAATCTACTTTGATTAACCATATTCAGCCATCACTATACTGTCTCAATGTTTTAAGCATGATACACACACCTAATATTCACAAAATATACATTTTGATCATCTAACATCAAGCTCAAAATAATTGGTGTTGGCCATATCAGTAGCTGAAAATAGTATTAGGAACTTGTTGATCTCTTAGAAAATGAACATTGAGCTAATTAGGAATTAGTAACAAAAATTCATTTATTATGTCAAGATCTTGAGTCACAATTGATAGTTTCCCAATATTTTCATAGATACCTTACACCAAGCCATTAGGTAGAGAAGCAAAAGAATAGGACAATAAAATGAAAGATCAAAGGCCGGGCGGTGGTGGCACACGCCTTTAATCCCAGCACTCAGGAGGCAGAGGCAGGCGGATCTCTGTGAGTTCGAGGCCAGCCTGGTCTACAAGAGCTAGGTCCAGGACAGGCTCTAAAAAAAAAGCTGCAGAGAAACCCTGTCTCGAAAAAACCAAAAAAACCAAAAAAAAAAAAAAAAAAATGAAAGATCTAGGGAGATGAGATGCAGGCAAAACACAGAAATTCAAGCAGCTTTTCAGATCGAGACATCAGATGGCAAGTCTTAAAGTCCTACACAATACAGAAGCTGTTCCCATAGCTAGAGGCCAATGCCAGGAAATCCTGGTGAGTCTAAGCCCCAAACCACAGAAAGTTGTCAAGAGGAGACTGTCAAGTGGGCATGGGTGGGGAATGAGGATGGATGGCTAATGGCCACATTTTCTGATAGGGATCTGATAGTCTTCTTGCTAGAGGAAACCTCCTTAGATGATCCACCATTTTTCTTATTGCACCCCTAGTGTACAGAAGAATTTGTCACAGAGCAGAAAGCAGAACCACGCCTGTGTGTACCGGCGGTCGGAGGAGTTTGGAAATAACCAAAATAGTCCTTTTATAATAAATCAGTTTTAATAAAAGGGGAAATAAGGGAACTTACAGAACCAAGGGTCCAGCGGAGCAGAAGGTAATGCGGGGGATAGCAAACAGGGCTCCTTCTGGCGCCCCGATCCTTTTTGAGGGTATCCTACTCCCCTGGGGCAGCCACGCCCCTGAACGCAGGTTTTGGGCCAGTTGCCCCAACATCTCCCCCTTTTGTCTAAATAAGGCAGATTCAGAAACCAAATACAACTATATACAACGGGAACAGATCATATAAAATTACAAGAAGTAAACAATATCAGGCGAGGAGCATATAACAAAAAATTTTACTAATCACTCTACTTTGGGAAGTCTAAATAATGTAGAAGGTAGCTACCATTATCTAATCTTCAACCCCATAAAAGATCTGAGAAGGAAAGTAATATTACCAAAGCAACCAGGAAGCACAAATGAGAAACTTCCAAAATGTGCAACAGAAGACAGAGACAATTGACTACCTGGGCAACCACACGAAATTTTGATAGCAATGTTGAGGCAACCAACTTTGGCTGAGGCCTGAAAAAACCTGACATACCATTATACAATGGCAAGGAACCTTTAGTAGAACTATCCTATCCTGTCTTGGCAAGATAAGACAATTCTGTTTTATCCACTTATGGATATTTCGTAGTTTAGTCAGTAATGGAGGTATGGGCTTTTCTTTGCCCCAAGGCCAGTTCTGCCAAGTAGAAGACAAACTCCCAGTGGAGTGTCTTTGGTGCTCAACGTTCTCTCGGGAGTAGAGCATTGTTGCCAGGAGTGATTGTGTCTCATAATTACAAAACTCTAGGTTAGATTAAAGGCCATGTTCTACAGCTCTTCAAAGAGGTCGAAGATTATGCTATCTATACTAAATACAACCTCTATGTGTCTAAAAAACCTGATTATCCTAAATAAAAATATGACCAACATATAATTCTCAACACTTATCTAACTGTATGACTAATAGACTAGACAACTGTGCAATAAATGAAGACAATGATTTCCAAATGTAAACAGGGTCATTACATAAATAATATCTGAGGTAGAAATGTACATTGCAATATAGTAAACAATGTCAATATAACAATTGTTTCAAACAGAGGTAGTATCATACTCTCATACAATGTTCAATATATCAATATACAAGAATCAACACTCATATAGTTTTTCAAAAAACAATAACTCACAAAAATCAATTATTCCTTCAGATCACCAGTTAATCCCTCCCCCTCCTTTTTTGATATATATATATATATATATATATATATATATATATATACACATAATTTATACCCCTTAGTCCATATAAAGCCTTCCACAACCCGACAACCCTATACCAGCCACCAATTAGTGTCCCTAAACCTGAGGGTAAACTTTGTTGGGAGGGGAGGCGTCGTCATCTAAGATTGCTTCCAGCTGACATAGGGGCGACTTTTCTTCTCAGGGGGTCCTGTGAAAGCAAATGATGGTAGAGTACCCAGGGTAACATTTCAGTCGGTAGAGCATGAGACTCTTAATCTCAGGGTCGTGGGTTCGGGCCCCACGTTGGGCGCCAAATGTACCGGTGGTCGGAGGAGTTTGGAAATAACCAAAATAGTCCTTTTATAATAAATTAGTTTTAAGAAAAGGGGAAATAAGGGAACTTACAGAACCAAGGGTCCAGCGGAGCAGAAGGTAATGCAGGGGATAGAAAACAGGGCTCCTTCCGGCGCCCCATCCTTTTTAAGGGTATCCTACTCCCCTGGGGCAGCCACGCCCCTGAACGCAGGGATTGGGCCAGCTGCCCTAACACCTGTGTGTGTGTGTGTGTGTGTGTGTGTGTTTATGTGTATGTGTGTTTTAGCTCAGGCTTCTTGGCTATGAGGTTTGAGGTATATGAGTCATCAAGCAACACTAGTACCAGAAACTAGTCTGTCTTCATAGAAGGTGAAGAAATGGTGGGGGTTTGCAATAATCCCAAGGACCAAGTTTACAGAGTTCAAAGACAGGAGCTTTGTAAGACTATTTATTGTAAGGAGGCTTCTAGTTAGTTCCTGGCCACTTAGCCCCAAAATAATCACACAGAAACTGTATTAATTAAATCACTGCTTGGCCCATTAGTTCTAGCTTCTTATTGGCTAACTTACATATTAATTTAACCCATCTCCATTAATCTGTGTATCGCCACAAGGTAGTAGTCTACCAGCAAAGTTTCAGCATGTCTGTCTCCAGTGGAGGCTCCATGGCTTCACATAACTCTGCCTTCTTCTTTCTAGCCTTCAGTTTAGTTTTTCCAACCTAGCTAAGTTCTGCCCTGCTATGGGTCCAAAGCAGTCCTTTATTAGCCAATGGTATTCACAGCACACAGAGGGGCATCTCACATCATAAGACAGTGAGACTGATTGTTGTTAGCTTTTTTTCTAGCCTATGTTAGGACACAAAAATATTGTCTGTTTTACTCTTTTGGCTTTTTTGTGGGTCTCCACTCAGGTCCCAAATAAATCACATATACACAGAGTCTTTTTCTTATTTACAATTTGTTGTTTACAAACACCCAGCCTTAGCTTGGCTTGTTTCTAGTCAAATTTTCTTAACTTAAATTACTTCATCTACCTTTTGCCTCTGGGCCTTCTGTGTATCTTCCTGCATTCACTCTTACTCTGTGGCTGGTTGTGTGATTGGCCCCTGACTTCTTTCTCTCCTTGTTCTCTTATTGCTTCCATCTTCCTCGTTTCTCCTTCTATTTCTTTGCCAGCCCTGTATATCCTTCTCTTGCCTTTTTATTGGTGATTCAGTGTTTTATTAGACCATCAGGCATTTTAGACAGGCAAAGAATCATAGCTTCACAAAGTTAAACAAACACAGCATAAACAAATGCAATACACCTTAAAATAATATGCTACAACAGCTGATGAAATAAAACATACATGTATTCATCCCAATGTCTCATTTCATCCTTCAAACTTTCAGTCATTCTCCTTCCATCCATTGTCTCTTTTTCCTCCTTTCTTCCCTACCTCCATCCACTCCTCCTCTGTTTCTTTTCAGAAACCGGCAGGCCTCTCATAGGTGTCAACAAAGCATGGCATGTCAAGTTGAGGTAGGTCTAAGCTCCTCTCTTTGTATTAAGGCCAGATGAGGCAATCCAGTCTGAGGAGTAGGTCCCTGGAAGTCAGCCAGAGCATTAGGGACAGGCCCTGTTCCCACCACTAGGAGTCCCACAAGAAAATAAAGCTACACAACTGTCACACATTATGTAGAGAACTTAGGTTGGGCCCCATTCAGGTTCCCTAGCTGTTGGTCCAGAGTCTGTGAGCTCCTATGAGCCCAGACTAGTTGTATTTGTGGTTTCCCTTGTGATGACCTTGATTGTATAATCCCTGACTTCTCCAAGCCTTCTTCCCATTCTTCAGCAGGATTCCTCAAGCTCATCCCAGTGGATTTCTGTATTTATTTCCATCAGTCACTACAATCACTAAAATCAGTCACTGGATGAAGGCTCTCTGATGACAATTGAGGTACTTACCAACCTGATTACAGGAAATGGTCAGTTCAGCTACCTATTAACTATTGATAGGAGTCTTAGCTAGGGTTATTTATCTTTGTAGATCCATGGGAGTTTCTCCTGCACCAGGTTTCTACCTGATTCCACAATGCCCCACATCAAGATGTCACTTTAATTATTCTTTCCCTCCGTTTGTATCCAAACAACCCAGTCCCTTATGTTCCCATCCTCACTGGCCCAAAGTCTACCCAGGAGATCTTTTCTGTTTTTCCTTCCAATGGAAATCTATGTGTCCCTATCCCTCTTTGGTCTCTCCTCCTTCTTACCTAACCTCTCTGGGGCTGTGAATTGTGGCATGGTTATATTATATTTACAGGTAATATCTATTTATGCATGAGTATATAACCATGTTTGTTTTTCTAAGTCTGGGTTAATTCCCTTGGGATGAATTTTTCTAGGTCTATCCATTTGCCTTCAATTTTCCTGATCTCATTGTTTTTAACAGCTGAGTAGTACTTCATTGTGAAAATGTAGCACATTTTCTTTATTCATTCTTTCGTTGAGGGGCATCTGGCATTTAAATAACATTTTCTCAGTTGGATTGCCTATAGTCATTGCCTCAACCCCCTACCATTCCCTTGGTAACTCATTACAATTTGGCTTCTATTAGCATGAAATTTCAGTTTGTAAGTGACTATCGGCTTTGACATAAGATCCTTCCCTTTCTTGAAGCTTGTGTTCTCTTCTGATTTTTCTTTTCCTTTTCTTTTTTGCTTTTCTTGTATGCTGGGAAATCTCCTCTGATTGCCTACATGTTTTCCCAGGGTGACCTAGATACCAAACCTAGAGATTTTTTTTCAATTTCCTTGTTAGTAAGTCTAGAGTTGATCTTTTGAGCCCAGAGGTTCTGAAGAGTTTAGATGTCTTGCTGTTTATCAACATGTCTAGCATGTTTTCTGGAGGCTTTATCAGCATATTTCCCTTTATGGCTGTCCAGTTTTCTACTGTCTTACTCACTCTGTAGTATCGCAACCATGTAGTCAGTCACATATGCTACAAGTATGTTGGCCAGGCATCCCTATCCCTTCCATTATTTTTCCCTTGCTAGTTCTTAAGCATACACAATTAAGGTTCAATGACGTTTGCCTCTAAATATTGTCTGAGTTTGCTTATTTCTATCTACCCCTTCCATTAGTGCATCAATTGGTTGTGGATTATTCTCTCTCTATTCCCTCTCTTGGAGTTCTCTTTATTGCACATATGTAAGATAAGAGACTGGTTAAATAAACATTTTGTGGAATTGTATGCTTTTCCTTTCTCTCTACCTCACCTTCTCTCTTGT
Source organism: Arvicola amphibius (assembly GCF_903992535.2). Classification (NCBI taxonomy): domain Eukaryota; kingdom Metazoa; phylum Chordata; class Mammalia; order Rodentia; family Cricetidae; genus Arvicola; species Arvicola amphibius. The sequence goes on from NC_052057.2 coordinate 63,193,518, forward strand.
CATCCCACTTTTGAGAGAGGGTCCCACACATCTCACACTGTCTTCACATTTGCAGTATAATACCTCTGCTTCCATTTTCCCAAGGCTGGGGTTACAGAGGTGTACTATCCAGGCCCTGATTATGTGGTGCTGGGGATCAAGCCTCGGGCTTTGTGCATGTTAGGTGAGTATTCTATGCACCGAGCTACACATCTCTAGTCCAGATTTAGCAGATCTCCCTCCTGGAGTAACAGTATAGCTTCCCTTTCCCTATCCCAATCCTTCTACAACACTCCTGCTAAATCACCCTTCTGAAGGTGTCACTCCATGCCACTCTGCTTCTAATCATCTTCAGAATGAAGTCTGGATTTCTCAGAAAGTACATGAGGCCTTGCTTGTTGTCAATTTTTCCTTAGTCACTTGCCTTATATTTGCTGCAGTATTCCATCCTTGACTCTTTTATTCAGCTATAGCAAATGCTCCAAGAGCACCAGTGATTTTAGCAAGAGTCACCTCTCTTAAATCTTCCTTCTCCCCACCTCATCCCTCCCTCACCTTGCCTTATCACTATTCAGTTTTTACAAGAGGGTTTTTTTTTTAATTGAAGCATTTATTGAGCTATGTTCTTCATCTAAAGAAATGCTCCTTATCCCTACAGCCTGCATCCATAGCCCAATACATAATCCTTTGGAAGCAATCAGGCAATTGAATCTTTGATTAGATTTTAAGTAGTTTTGGGACAGTACTCTCATCCCCATTACACCAGTATTTATCCTAGGATGTATTTTAAAAATGCATTGATATTTCTTGGATTGTTACCTCCGTAGTCTGATGTGAGAGAGTATTCCACCCCTTACTGTTAGCCTAGAAACCATGAGTGGACCTTCTGGGAAGAGCTCCTAAAATGAAAAGACTGATTTTGCATGACTCAGCCACCCAGCTTTTTGCTTCAGATCCTTCTAGCCTCTGCAGTATGTAAGAGAAATGACCTAGATTCTGACTTTATAATTCAGGAAGGAAATTCAAATGTGCAATATGAGGGGAACTCATCTCAGTTTAGGCAAACATCAGTTTTCAGAAACCAGAGATAATAAAAAATGAAGGATTGAAGAAGCAAGAACTGCTGATAACACTGGTTCAAAAGTAGGACAGTTTAGACAAAGTTACTTGGAGAAAAAGGGCGTTCTATGGCTGAAATTGTCTCTTTCCATTAGTTTCATTTTTGGAAATGGTGCTTCCCCCCATCCTCTCTCCAAACCACCCAGTACCACCCAACTTGCTTTCTTTAAGTGTGTGTGTGTGTGTGTCTTATTTATATATTCATAAATAAAATCTGCTCAGTCTGTATAATGTTACTTGTATATATATATGTGTGTGTGTGTGTGTGTGTGTGTGTGTGTGTTCAGGACTGACCATTTGGTATGGAATATGCAATTGGTATGCTCTTCCCAGGTACTTTGGACAAAGAACACAGAGGTCCTTGAGCTAGAATTGACCTCAAAATTTCTATCTGAGAACTAGCTTTCATGGTACCAGAAGCACCATGCAAGGCTTCCAAAGGAGAAAAATGTTCAATAATCCTACCTAACTGATTCCTTAGAACAAGTAATACCGTGTGTGTGTGTGTGTGTGTGTGTGTGTGTGTGTGTGCGTGTGTGTATTTTAAGAAAAAAAGAGACCAAAGGGGTATGTGGAAGGATTTGAAGATAGGAAAGGGGGTGTCATTTCCGATAAGAAACCAGTGGAAAAGATGGCAATGATCAGTATTACAGTATGGTAACCCTGAGGGTGCATTAGTGGCATGCATACCTTGGCAGTAACCAACAGCTCTCTAATTGTTTTTAAGACATGTTTAAAACCAAGGAAATCATGCCTCACTCTGGAAAAGGTACTTTAATCTTGTGACCACAGAGAGATGCTATAGGGCTATTCACTTGTCTGGAGTTGTTCTGCTGTTTGCACACTGTAGTCACACTACAGAAGCTTGCACTCTGAAGCACTAGCAGAAGACAGCAAGTTCACTCAATCCCCCATAGCCTCTGTTAGTTTCTTCTGCACTGACCTGAAAGAAACAACTTGAAGAAATGTTTTTAACTCTCCACAGTCATTTGGTTCTGTCTATGAACTGAACATCCCGGCAGTGGAAATTGTGACAGCGGGGAGTTGTTCACATCCTGGTTATCCATAGATCAGAGAGTGATGAAGAAACTAGGGGCTGTGTACCACCCTGTAGTGACCTACTTTAGCCAGCCAGCCTTTACCTTCTAAATGTTCTTCAGCCTCTCAAAATGGTGCCAAGAGCTTGGAAACAAGCATTTGAAACATGAGCCTGATTCATGGCATAACAAGTAGGAATTACTGTTAGGTTAAATTATGCCTTTGAGATAAAATGAGTATTCTAAACATGCAATATGAACTCATTGTAGACACAGGACATGTTTTTAGTCAAATGACTTAATATGAAAATGACTTAATACAAGCAAGTGCCAAGCAAAACTCTATTCTGTGCGTCCTCTCCTCTGGACGAACTGGTCCTTGAGGAGTCTCTTTGTCCCTGTGAGGAGCAGTCTGTGTTCTTCTGGTTGAAATCTTCTCTTCCTCAGAAGTCCAGGATGAATCACAAGTGTCGAAAGTTCATCTGGTGACCATTAATACTTAAGTTGGCACTAAACCCAAAGCACACAGAGGAAAGATCCATAACTAGCATCCTTCAATAATTAGAATACTCATTTCATTTCTTTCTCTCTCTTTTGGTAAAAAAAAATAGTGACAACTTGTGTGCTGTGGAAATAAATGAAAACAATAATAACAGTATTGATCATACTCATACTTTGAGATAGGCTGTTAGAGCACTTTATGCGTTAGTGTGGTTTTTACCATAAATGGATAGTGTATCATGTGTACTGTTCAGGTGACAAACCTGAGCCTCAGAGAAGCTCAGAAACATATTCTTCCTTTATTTTATTTTATCTTATTTTTTATTTTTTGAGAGCCAGGGTTTGGCTATGTAGATCAGTCTGCCTTGAACTTATGGGTAATTTTTCACCTCAGTCCTAAATGTAGATACGTGACTCTTGCCTGGGAGAAATATCCGCAAACTTTCTAGACAAACCAAGGCAATAGACAACCTGGGACAGGTATAGTCCAAACAGTTAAGGAAAGAAATGAGAGAATCCTTGAATGACTTTCCTAAGTTCTTGAAGTGTGAATCCTCCTTCATTGTATTGTGACCAATATTAGGTGGAAGGTGAGCTCTATTGTATTTGAGACCTTCCACGTAGCTGAAGGTCTCCTTCTGACAGCCTTTCTAGGCACAAATGTCTCTGTGGAAAGATGGAAATCAGGGACCTCACCTGGAGATGAAGGCAACATTCTAAAGGAGGGGCTCTGGAATCCTGATTTTTGATTTTGTATGCTTTGGTTGATTCACAGAGAGTGACTTGCTCCCTCTAAAAATCTTCCCTCAATGAGGTTTCTACCCAGAGTGTTTGTTACGAGGAATACAGAACATGTATGTGCTCAGAAATCAGCATTCATTACATTTCCTCCAGCCTCAGATTCTTCTTGTATAAAATGGGGATGTTGGACTATATGACTTTTAAATAACACTAGAAATCTTATGTATACTATGGCTTTAAGACAAATGAAATTCTGTTCAAATAACCTCTTTGTCAGCCACATTGGCCAGAATTATAATAAAAGCTTGGCCAATATTGTATTACCAAATTTCATTAACATGAAATGAAATTCAGAGCAAGGAGCTCTCAAATGCAGCAGGCCTCTGAGCAGCTTGGCTCGGCTCTGCTTGTTGCTGCTTAGCAACCTCTCAGGATGTAGGGTGTAAATGGATACTGCAGGGCAGCAAGCAGTTTCAAGAGGAACCATTGTGAGGTGGTTCAATCTTCTCTGTCAAAAAGAGCCCTTTGGGATACAGTCAGGCATCAGTTATAGAGTGCAGCAGAATTTCGGGTGTGGTCTGAAAACCTCTGCACTGTACAGTGAAAAGTGACATCCTTTAAAAACAATTCTTTTGTGTGTGATGGTTGCATGATTATGTGTGCAGGCTTGCACATGTCTGTACATGTGGAGGACAGGGGAAAATGCTAATCACCCTTCACCCTACGTTTTGAGTCAAGATCTCTCACCGGGCGCTTACCAATTTGGCAAGATTAGTTTGCCAGCAAGCTCCAGGGATCCTTCTGTGATTGTCTCCTCAGGACTAGGATTGCAGAACGTTTAATCCATCTGACTTTTTATGTGGGAACTGGGGACCTGAAGCATGGGTCCTTGTGCTTGTGTGACAATCACTTTGCCCACAGAGTCGTCTCCCCAGCTCACTGCCATCCGTTTTAGAGTGAATGGATTTGGAAGATTTTCTACAGCAAAGACACACAGCTGTTGTCAGTTTCCCACAAATATTTACACATATATGTTTTTAATTTTTAATCAGAAAAAATTATATATAACAACAGCTCTTATGCTAGCCTAATGGTATTATAATACATATGTATAACTTCATAAATCAGAAATGCATGCAGAAACTTTTTACTGTTTTAATTTATCAAAATTGAAGCATTTATTAATTTATAAACATGTATCATCTGCCAATCTCATAGTAGTATGACATTCAGATACAAGTTTGAAGGGAAATGAAGGGGTATCTTTGCACTCGGAGTCCTTCTGGCTATTGAATTTATTTAAGACTACTTTCACGTACTCATCATGATTTTATTCTGAGCTAATATTACTGACCCAAATATTTCCAAGTGACTGATTGTTCTGTCTCAGACATGAAATGTAAATTGCTTTTCCTGACTGTCTGAGTTGAGAGTCACACAAAATCTTCTCTGGAACTCTGATTAAGACTACAGTTGTCATCCATCTCTGACTCCTGCCGAGTGCATTTGCCTTTCATTTGACCTCTACTCCTTGGTAGAGTCAGACATATTTTCTTCTCAGTATGGTAAGCAATATGTTTAATTTATGGACAACTGTGTATCACAAGCTGACCACAACAGTCACAATAATAAGAGGATGTTCAGAGTTACAGTTTTCTCTGACAATGGAAAAGGAATAAGCAGGAATGCCAACCTTCAGCACAAATAGAAGAAAACCTTGTCTGTGTTAATTTTCTTTCTCTAGATCTATGCAGAAAATGGGTCTAATAAGAGATGGCAATTGTCTACAAAGTCATAGATATAATTATTCTTAAATCATTGATAACCAGATCTTTAAAGTCAAAATAGTGTGTGTATGGACATTTATGTGTATGTATGTATATGCATGTGAATTTGCATATGTGTGTATATGTATATGCATGTATATGCATTTATAATTGTATATATGTATTTGTGTGTAAATGTATGTGTTTATGTGTGTACATCTATTTGTGTGTATATGTGTGAGGTGCTATGGTATGAGAGATTTTCAAGAAACTTCTGAAATTTCAGGCAAATTAAAGATCTCAGAGGCACCCCACATTATGAACTAAGAGTCTAAGCTTTGAAACCAATTGAACAAATTATATTATTGACTTATTTAGAAAATCTATTAAACCTGTTTTATCTATAAGTTTCTTCTTTTTAAAAGGTTCCTATAAATGTTACTTCCTGAAACACTGTGGATTAAGTTAAATGAGGATTATAAAGTACCATAAACAGCACCTGACATAAGGTAGAATAGCTCATTAGGTGGCACAGTTGCACTATTAGAAATAACAAACACCTGAAAACTCTTTCTGGAATGAATCTCCTTACATCTCAGATAACAACAACAACAATAACAATAAAAGGTTATAGTAATTAAGAGTTATTGAAAACAATAGGGGTATGATGATGAGGGAAGGTTGTTTAAACAGTGTCTAAGCAGGAATTTTTTCTTTCCCCCAATGTAGGTACCAGTATTCATGCCCCACTCTTTCCAGAAGCAACACACATTGCAGCATTCAGTTTAAGACATTATTAGAGAAGAAATACAAAGATGACAATATGCTTGCAGGTGTCAGCAAAGGTAGAGTAGTGAAGACCAAAAACACAACAGCTTAATGTTAGTAATAATTAAAGAAAAACAAAACTATTTTGGCTGAAGTGAAACAGCTTATATTCAGTGTACGAGGCCAGCGAGAGTCATGTCAGGACAGAGTTCATCACGGAGTGAGGAAGAAGATAGCAAACAGTGACTAAGGATGGGAGTTTTCAGACAAATTAGTTCACGATGTTCAGAGTTTGTACTATGCAGATATGAGCTGTAATTGTTGAGAAGTAAATGAAACAGTATTGTCAAACAATAATGTAGATTAGATTTTTGGGACTGATGGATCATGCGACCAAACCCGTCTCTCTGAGTGTGGCCAACAGCGGGGGCTGACTGAGAAGCAAAGGACAATGGCTCTGGGCTCTGATTGTTCTTCATGGACGGGCTCTGTGGGAGCCTTCTCAGCTTGGTCGATCACCTTCCTGGACCTGGGGGGAGTTGGGAGGACCTTGGTCTTAGCATAGAGTGGGGAACCCTGATGGCTCCTTGGCCTTGAGAGGGAGGGAGGGGAGGTATGGGTGGAGGGGAGGGGAGGGAAGGGGGAGAAGGAGGGGAGAGAAAGGGGAGAAGGAGGGGAGGGAGGGGGGAGGAGGAGGGAAGGAGATGGAAATTTTTAAATATAAAAAAAAATAAACCATGAGAAAAAAAAAAAATAAAAACCTCAAATAAATCCTATAGTCTGAGAAATATTGTTAAATTACTCTTTGAGTCTTTCCACTGTCCTTTTCCAGTTTGAAAAACACAGATTTGATAGTCACATTTCAGGATATTATGTCCAGTAAAACACACTGTAAGTTGAAAATAATGTAAATCAAATTTGCATGTAACACACATATCCCACCAATTTAGCACACAGTGCCTTAGAGCATGGAGTGTTTCCCTGTGACTGAGTGGCTGGTGAGAAACTGCAACTCACTGCCGCTCTCCAGCATCCTGTCAAGTATTGGAGTATGGATTTACTTAAGGTGAACTACTTTTATACCCTGGTAAAGTTTAAAAAGAAACCTAAAGTGAAACTAGTCTAAATTGGGTGGCATTTGATTTTAGGAGGGAGAATCACTGGAGTTGGGATCTTACTGAAACAACTTAGGAAAACTGAGTGGACCCCAGGCCCCAGCCTGGCTCACTCTTTCCTTTTCTTGGGTTTCAGGATAAAGAAGTTCCAGCTATCAATTTGTTATTCTACTTATTTTCTTTGCTAAATATATTTAACAGTATCTTCTGGGTAGGCATTGTTATGTCCCAGGGCTGAATTAAAATATTTTGGATTTCTTCACTATAATGCTATCAAACTACACCACAATAACATTGTAATGTCAACTCCATCTTAATACAATGGTGTTTCATGTTCCAAACCCATATCAAAAACTAAGGGCAGTAAGAGACAGGAGGATCCCTGGAGCTTGCTGCCCAGCCACCCTATCATAATCAGTGAGTTCCAGGTCCCAGTGAGAGACTATGCCTCAAAAAATAACATGGAACACAGATGGAAAGAACCTTATATTGAACTCTGTCTACAACATACGTGTATACACACACACACACACACACACACACACACACACACACACACTCACACACATACACACACACAGGAACATGCACAATGGCATCAACACATGCAAAAATAAAATAAAACATGGCAAACCAAAAAGCCTGTGCTGTATTTGGGAACATTCTCATGTTCACCCCTTCTTACTTCCATTCTACCTCTGTCAATTTCTCCTTTTCCTACAACTTCCTTTCCCATATATTTGCTTTTTGTTTTTTGAGCCATTATATTTAACCATGATTGTCTGCAAGACCACAGATTTGGAATTGGGCATTGAAACCTTGTGGGCTCACCATTACATAGATATCTGAAGATGATGACGCAACCAGAATGAACAGTGGACAATAATTCAACAAAAAGAGGCTGGTTCCCATGAGCCTGTCCCCATTTGTGACTTAAGACTGTCCAGTTTTCAGCAGGCTCAATTCAAGTAGCTGCAGCTGCTGTAAGTTCATAAATGCAATTAATAGCTGTGCATGCCCGAGATTATATTTTGTAATCTTTCTTCTTATCCTCTAGCTTTTATAATCTCCCCCACCCCCTATATGGTGCTCCATGAGCTTAGGGGGTGTGCTATACCTGTATTGTTCAAGTCTGAACACTTAGCTGTCATTTCTTCTTAGTTCCTTGAACAGTATATAGGCTTCTCCATCTAAGGATGAGAACAGTATTTGTCTTGACTTAACTTCAGCCCCCTACTAGCTTGAAATTATTTTCGTCATAACTATACAACTTTGATTTTTGAAAGTAGCTTATACTTCTCCCCTGTCCTCCAACTAAAAAGCCTTAAGTCCAATGGAAGCCTTTTCACTGAATGTTTCCTAAAGGACACCTGCTGAAGGAATGTAGCAAGTGATTTGAAGAGGGGATTGGGTAAAACTAGAAGGTTTTAGCTGGGGAGAGTGGATCAACACAGAAGAATTGGGAGGGTAAAATAACACTAAGGATGTCTGAAAAAAACATAATAAATCATATATTTTTTATTTTTTATAAAATTAATTAATATGAATCAATTATCTTTCTAAAATTGCACACCACAATACATGTAAATCTATGTGTGCACATATATACACACATATATATTTTAAATAAAATTATTCCAGTTGGGTTGACAGTGCTCCCCCAGAGAGCGATAGACAAACAACAACAAGAGGCCCAATACCAAGCATGAGAAACCTCCTTTCAAATCCAAGAGACTCTCAAAACAGTATAAGCTATTGCTGTTGCTCTTGATTGCCTTCTAGAGGTTGAAAATATGTGTCTATTGCTGAAAACACTTTGGACACAAAAGAGGATCCAAGCTGAGTGTAACCTAAAAGCCTTGGTCTTAAGTACTAACATTCATAGTTCCAGACGAGGTTATTCAAGCTTCCAAGGTGGGAGCTGGGGGACAACAGTTCTACCCAGCTACGAATCACAATGATGATCAAACCAATAAGATATCCCTAAAGGTATAATAGTGAAACTGCTATCTTGGTTACAATGAACAACTCTCCAAGGTTCATTCGACAGTGATGATGAGGTCACAGAACTTAGAGGAGAACCTACGACAACTATGTAACCAAAAGGAAATTCTTCCTATCTGCATTCTACCACAGATAGTAAAGTTCTTACCCCTCATCAAAAAGACTTTTCTTCAGAATAGATGGAGACAATGGCAGAATGTTTTAAGCAGTCAATATGCAGAGAACAAATGATAATGGGGAAACTGGTACATCTACAAAACAGCTCCTGAACCCAAGGCTCTGGGTAAATGATGATGGGGAAACTGGTACATCTACAACCCAGCTCCTGAACCTAAGGCTCTGGGAACAAGGTAGAAGAGGGTCAGAAGAACTGTAAAAGCCAGAGGACTAGTAAATCTGTTGAAAGAGTGTATTTCCAAGAAATTGCATGGAAGCATCATATGTGATACATCAGCAACATGGTTGCCTAAATAAGACATAAATAAGTTCACCACTAATAAATATGCCAAAATGAAATGGAAAAATCTCACAGGTCCCTACCCTTAGACAAAGAACTATAGGCATCTAAGGACTGTTGAGAGAGGGAGAAAAAGTGTAATGGCTTGAATAAGAATGGTGCTATAGAGATTAATACTCTGCCTTGGTATGGATCTTGGTCTATTGATACAAATTTAAGGTTAATTGTGTTATATGTGTATTTATACTTTTGTTTAAGGTATGTTTATACAGTTCATTAAAATGTGTTATTAAAAATTGTGGATTAATGAATAGTCATCAATAATAGTCAAACTTGTAGTCATGTTAGTTAGGTTTTCTAGATGTACTGAGATATATTTCAGATGGACAGACATTCTTCAAAATTTTTAAAAACCTACAGAATATGGCATTTAAAATGTTTTAAGAACTTAGACTTTTCTCAATAGTGAGACTTGTCTGCTTTTGACAGCACCAATTACTTCAGAGAGGTTGATGGGCATCAAAGAAACTCATTATGGAATTTGCCTTCAGTGTGTCAAGGCTAGCCATTTGGGCAAGAAACTGTTCTTGCATGGACTGTTTGATGATACGTTGTATAAACTGGGCATGCAGGACACACAGAAAGGTGACTGCTGATCTTTCCAAAAGATGGGATGGTCCTTCAGGGTTCCTGCTTCACAGAAGAAACTGCCAGTCATTTTTCAGGACACAGAAGAAAGCAACTGATGAACTTTACCAGTACAAGGCAGAGCAGATCTTTAAATTTCCTGCTTCACTGAAAAGTCAGCCAGATATTATGGGCCTATAGGCTAAAGATGGATGTCACAATGTTACAGAAGAACTTTGGGTGACTTTCCAAGCAGTGAGATGTCCCTGTCATTTCTAGAACTTTGGAAGTTGCTTACAAAGCACTTCCTGTTTATTTAAGTAATATTATTTCCTTCTGGGGTCTTTGATGGAGTTGAAGACAGTTATAATTGTAGTTTTTCTAAGTTATGATAAAAGATAAATTATATATAAAACTATAGGCACACAAAGATAGGATAGATGATAGAGTATTTTCCTTAATTTGCAAATGTAAATGGTCTAAATATTATGGTTATAAGTCTTGCTTGATAACTGCTTTGTTTATGTAACTTTATTATATTAAAGTTAAAACCTTCCTTTTTATTTAGACAGAAAATAAAGGAATATGATATGGGATTCTCCTCTGTATGCTGTGAATATGTTTTATTACCATTGGTTAATGAAGAAGCTGCTTTGGCCTATGGCAGAGCAGAATAGAGCTAGGTGGGAGTGGGGATAAACTGAATGTTGGGGAAAGAAGGTGGAGTCAGGCAGATGCCATGTAGCTGCAGAAGAAGAAGATGCTGAAACCTTACCAGTAGGCCACAATCTTGTAGTGATACATGGATTAATAGGAATGGGTTAATTAAAGATGTAAGAACTAAAAATATGCCTGAGTCATTGTCCAAAGTGTGCTGTAATTAATATAGTTTCTGTTTGATTATTTGGGTCTGGGTGTCTGGGAAACCAACACGTATTCTCTGATTACAGAATGACCCACATAAGGGTCATATAGTTGAATGCTTAGTCATCAGAGAGTAACACTACTTGAGAAAAATTAGGAGGTGTGGCTCTGTTGGAAGAAGTATGTCACTGGGGTGTGTGGGCTTTGATAATTCAAAAGCTCAAGTCAGGCCCAGTGGTCTTTCTATTGCCTGCAGATCTGTGGTGTAGCAGGTCCTTCTGTATTTGTGTTGCTTTCATTGGTTAATAAAAAAACCGCCTTGGCCTTTTGATAGGGCAAAATTTAGATAGGTGGAGAAGACCGAACAGGAGGCTGGGAAGAAGGGCAGTGTGGCAGACGCCATGATTGTCCCGCCCAAGACAGTCACTGGTTAGACTCATGTCGGTAAGCCACAGTCAAGTGGCAATACACATTAATGGAAATGGGTTAAATCAAGATGTGAGAGTTAGCCAAAGAGAGGCTAGATATAATGAGTCAGGCAGTAATTTAATGAATAAGTTTCTGTGTGGTTATTTCGGGGGTTAAGCTAGCTGGGCAGCAGGATGCGGCCTGCTCCTCTTACAACAGATCTGGATCTAGAACTCTCAGTTCCTTCTCTAGCATCATGTCTGCCTATTTGCTGCCATGTTTTCTGCCATTCTAATAATGGATTGTAAACCAGCCCCAATAAAATGCTCTTTCTTTCTTCCTTCTTTCTTTCTTTTTTTTTCTTTTGATCATTTTAATTCAATAGCATCTTTTCTTTTTTTTTCATGGTTTATTTTTTTATATTTAAAAATTTCCATCTCCTCCCCTCCTCCTCCCCCTTCCCTCCCCTCCTCCTCCTTCTTCCTTCCCCTCCCCTCCACCCATACCTCCCCTCCCTCCCTCTCCAGGCCAAGGAGCCATCAGGGTTCCCTACTCTATGTTAAGAACAAGGTCCTTCCAACTCCCCCCAGGCCCAGGAAGGTGATCAACCAAGCTGAGAAGGCTCCCACAGAGCCCGTCTATGCAGAAGAATCAGAGCCCAGCACCATTGTCCTTTGCTTCTCAGTCAGCCCCCGCTGTTGGCCACATTGTTGGCACTATGTTCAGAAGTGCAGTTTATGGATTGGACAGTCTTCCTACTTCAACAACCTAAGATAACCCTGTCAAGCATGCACAGAAGCTTGCTTCCTAAGTGAATATAGGTTCTGTCAAGCTGACAAGATGAGCTGTAATATGACTTTAATAAGGTGTATGTGGATATCTGTGGCCTTCATGAACCTATCCAGCATCTATAACATTGCTGTAACTGGTAGTTCTGAACTCCTAAGTGACTCATAAAACCATTTAGTGGGTTAAATCATGTAACTAGAAACCTAAAATTGAATAAGAGAACAACAAATTAAAGTGTATTATGAAACATTTTTTTTACAATGAATGATAAAAAATCATATAAAATATTTCTGGGGGTTGAATCAAAAATTTTGAAGGACAGACATATATTCTCTTAAGCGCCTACAATGTATCTATTTTAGTTATGAAGTCACCTCTGGATTGTGGTCTACTCTTCCTTCTTCCCATTTGCACAGCAAAATGGACTCCTGATATCAAAGATGTAGGTCCTTGCGGCTTTGGGAAGAGCTCTCTTGGTCACTGTGGGATGGGAAGAAACCAATGAATGCAGGCAGTTGAACATGGGGATTTGTTATGGGCTGAATTAAGGTCCTCACTCACACATTGAGTTCCTGACAATTCCTCAACATTGGACTTCTATCTGGAGACCAGGTCTTTAAGGTGTTCACTAAAGTTAAATGAAGACTTCGGGGTAGGTTGTTATACAGGGCAATTAAGACAGACAGGCATAGAAGGAAGGCCACGTAGGGAAGGGAAGATTCATCCAAAAGTTTACAAGAGAAACTGACCTTGTTGACTGACTGAATGAGAGCTTCCAGATCCTGGAGGAAGTACACTCCTGTTGGTTACATCACCTAGTCTGTGGCACGTTGTTATTTCAGCTCTAGAAAATAGAGAAAGGCTTGTTTAAGGCCCATTTTTATTTAATTATGATAAATTTTGGTAAAATTTCTTCATTGGCTTTCTGCATTTTTTTGCTGTGAGCTCTGATCTTTGGCATTATTATTTTTTTAACAACTTAGCTGAATTTACTTCAGTTTCTAGTGTCTGTATTGTTGCTCTTAAATTTCTTCAATGATAGATTACTCAGGACACATTTTGTCTCATTCATAATTAAGGTCCACACAGCACCACCCTGGCTCCTAACACTCACTTGACTGTTTGTAGTTAAGATATGCCACATGATGGTATACATCACTGCAGAAGAAAGTGGTTGCCACAGTGAAAACCTGCCACCTCAAAATCTGCTGTCTGTTCCTATATCTATGTTAAAGCACAACACATCTGTCTATCTATAGTGGTTTTGTCCCACTCTAGATAACTATTCTTCAGCATATTTCCTATTCTTTTTAAGTAGAAATCCCCCTCGCTCTGCTCCTTAGTTTTCTGGTTCTTTAGTGGACATTTGTTTGTTCTCTGTTTTTACCTTTCCCTTGTGCAACTGGACATATTGTGAAAGTTACACCATATGTCTTCAGGGATTTCCCTTTCCCACATGAGCTCTCCCAAGACTTCAAAGTTGTAACACGGTGTCTCTTTTCTCCTCTTGGTGCTAATCTGGGTAGGTAGATCACCTCTCCATGACTTACTGCTTCTCATTCTCTTCCTTAGTGCTGCTATAGTTTAGACATGGCTTGAGCATGTCTCGATGTGTGTTTGTTAGTATGGAGCATTGAGGCAGTGGAATCTTTAGAAGTTAGAGGATAGCATAAAGTAATTAATTATTTGGCCCATAACTCTCAGTAAGGATTCATGTACTTCTCATAGGACTGGATTAGTTCTCCATCCAGGTCTAGGAAGGTGAGCATCCAAACAGTCTAGGCTCCCACAAAGCCAGTACATACAGTAGGATCAAAACCAAGTGCCATTGTCCTTGGCTTCTCAGTCAGCCCTCCTTGTCAGCCACGTTCAGAGAGTCCGGTTTGATCACATGGTATATCAGTCCCAGTTTAGGTAGCCTTGGTGAGCTCCCAGTAGATCAGCCCCACCATCTCAGTGGGTGGGCGCGCCCCTCGCGGTCCTGACTTCCTTGCTCATGTTCTCCCTCTTTCTGCCCCTCAATGGAAGAATGGATAAAGAAAGTGTGGAATATGTACGTGTTAGAGTACTACTCAGCAGTAAAAACAATGACATCTTGAATTTTGCACGCAAATAGTTGGAAATTGAAAACACTATCCTGAGTGCAGTAACCCAGACCCAAAAAGATGAATATGGTATGTACTCACTCATAAGTGGATTCTAGCCATAAATAAAGGACATTGAGCCTATAATTCGTGACCTTAGAGAAGCTAAATAAGAAGGTGAACCCAAAGAAAAACATATAGTTATCCTCTTGGATATTGGAAGGAGACAAGATTGCCAGGCAAAAATTGGAAACTGGAGGGGTGGGGATGGGATGGGGGTAAGGGGAGATGGGGAGAAAAAAGTGTGAAGGGGAGGATGGGGAGAGATTGGGGGAATGGGATGGTTGGAATGGAGAAACGGTGGATATGGAAGCAGGGAAGTATATATCTTAATTATGCAAGCCATTTTAGGGTTGGCAAGAGTCTTGACTCTAGAGGTGTTCCCAGGTGTCCATGGAGATGTCCCCAGCTAGATCCTTGGGCAGCTGAGGAGAGGAAATCTGAAATGGCCCTATCCTATAGCCATACTGATGAATATCTTTCATATCACCATAGAACCTTCATCTGGCAAAGGACGAAGCTACGACAGAGACCCACACTGGAGCACTGGACTGAGCTCCCAAGGTCCAAATAAGGATTCTTTCTTAATTGAGGAGGGTTGGCCTTTTTGTTTACCACAGGCTTTAACTGACTGAATGAGATCCATCTACATTTGGAGAATAATCTGTCTTACTTGGTCTACTGACTAAATGCTAATGTCATTCAAAAACACTCTTACCGGCACCTTAGGGCACTATTTGATCTTTTAAAAAACTGATAAGGTTGTAGCAGCTCATTTTCAATACTCCACTATGGTATATATGTATGATTGAATATATATATATATATATATATATATATATATATATTAGCTGCTCTAGTGTGCGGTCTCTTGATTAGTTTCAGAAAATCAGTAGCCAAAAAGAACTACACTTTCTTTGTATAAAATGTGGTGTGTGCTATTACATATTCCCATCAATGAGATAATACCTATTCAAATGATGCAATCCATGAATCAGGCCTTTTGGCATCCTGGAGTACATAATACCACTGAAAATATCACACGCACAAACAAACAATCTTACTCAATGGCAAAGCCAGAGTGAGTGCCCCAAGATGTTTTAATGTCTTATATACAGTTAGCTGCTGTTTATCTTTATCATGTTTCTTTCTATGCTTTTTTTTCCTGCTGTTTTTTTTATGTGTGTATCAAAGGAGTCTCTTCGTGAAGCGTGATATAATCTGGCCTAGTAGACGAGGAGGTATTGAGAGATTTTGGGATGGCCCTATGAGTCATGATCTCTATTGCTTGTTCTCAACCTATGAATCTTGTTAACTAAAAGTCACAATGAAAAATGAGTGCTCTGTAGAGTTCCCTCACACTGTATTGCCATCTATCACTTGTAAGGGAGATGGCAGCAGCAATGCCAGAAATCATGTTAGATAGCTATGATTTCCAAGCCTAATATTTTATCTCAAAAGAGAACTTCCCCCATCTAAATTCTTGCACTCTCTTAATCTATTCCAATTATTTCAAGCATTGCTAAGGAAATTAATACCATAAGCTTAAAGAGGTGAATACCCCCAAAGGTGTTAATTTTGAGGAACCACCAAGAACACACATAGTGAGGCACATCACGTGACAGTATGAAAATGCCTACAGAGATCTAGAGGATTTGAGATAAAACAGAGAAAGTCCAGTAGCGGGAGAGATAGGTTCAGGAGACGATGAGCAACGCCATGGACCTGGGGACCACGTGGGGCTAGCGGATATGTAGAGGCGGTAGCTAAGAACGAGGAGTTAGGACACTGGCAAATCAGACTTCTGGTGGGGTGTGGCTGTAAACGCATCCTTTGAGGAAACCAACTCAGGAAGTGGTAGAGAGCACAGATTGGGAAGCCAAGGAAAGACAGAGCTTCCACATACCGGCTGCCTTCTTTACGGGACACTGACTGGGACTTTCTCTAGCACAAAGCTGTAGAAACCCAAAGGGGACATGAGTGTCAGAGGCTGTGGAGGTGACCATGGTCCTCAGGGCCTCAGGAACAATTAGTGTCTGAAATGAATTGGCCTTCAGGTTTCTTTTCACTAGGAATGATCAGCATCTCAAATAGCATTAGATCACCACTGTATAAGAAAAATATAACTAGAACCACAAGTGCAATCACATATGTGATAAAAAAAATTTTAATAGCTACATTGAGAACAAGGAAAAGAAATGTGCATATTTAATTTCATTAATATATTTATTTAACTCAAATTTGAAAAAGTATTTTGATATGTAATCAATATAACAATTATTTGTAATAAATGTTAATGTTGACATTAGCACTGAGTAATTGATAACTATGAATTATTAATACAATAATTAATAATAACTAGTTATTGATTGTATTTGGAATTTTTTCTTATCAAAATATTTGGAATCTAATATGTACTTTATATTCAAAAGCACATCTCAGTTTAGACAAGCCTCAGTCCATGTTCTCAGGAGTTACGTGTGTTGTTCGTGACACTTCTCTGGACATGACAGCCCTAGATTAACAATTACTTACATGTTTATGACTGATATACTATGTATTTAGATAGATGATAGTTGTTTATGTACTGCATTATATCACAATAAATTGTTCTAGTAGCTTTGAGTTTCTCAAAGGAGGCACTGACCTTGGAATGGTGCTAGACATCCCAGGCACATCAGAAGAAAAGAGGAGTTTATGAGTCTTAGTTTGATTCTGTTATAACAGTCAGAACTGCGAATGGTCTTTTATCCCAGAAAAGCAAATGTGCCTGAGAGAAACGAGTGGTTTTAGCTTCATTCTCTTATTTATTTATACGAGGTATGCATAGGCAAATTATCAGTATGGTTAAAATTCTTTGAACAGGAGCCACCCATCAGAGGTTTGTTAAAATAGTTCAAAATTTGACTATGTTAAAAAAGGGATGATCAGTGGTGAGATGATTTTTTTCTTTGATTAATTTTAATCCTTTTTCATCTCAGAAATGTTTCTGTTTAAGCTCTTGCACCTGATTTCCATTGTTCCATCTGGCCGTCTGCCCTGGATGCTTTATATTTTCTCTATCTGGACATGCCCCAAGAACTTAGATTTAGAACTTGTGCTAGATGTCTTGAAGGGTTTTAGATTGTGCTGGCACATTGAAAGGAGGTTGCCCAAGGAAACTAACTGAGGACATGGGTTGTGGTAATGGAAGACAGTGAATAAATACTGCTTAAACCCTCCATCGGGATGTTGTTATCTTACTTTCTGTTGCAGTAACTTTCACCTTTTGGGAAACTTATAAGGTCTAGAAGGTGATTTACCTCATGTTCTGGAGGCTGGAAAGTCAAAGAGCATGGTGCATTTACTACAATAGAACATGGTGGAGTCATGTCATGTGGTGCCAAACCTAGCACAGATGCTGGCTTGGGATCTGTTCTTTATAAGAAGATTATCATGGAGGTGCCAGCCTCGTGATCTCATCAAATCCTGATCCCTACAGAGTATCTACATCCAAATACAATTAACATACAAATTTGAGGGCTTAGTTTCTAACTATAAATATCTGCGACACACTTCTTAACCATAGCAGTTATGAAGTCATGGGGCAACTGGAAAGTAAGTTGTTTCCAGTAGAAGGTTGGACTCTTCTTCCTCTTAACAATCTCATCAGACACAGGAGACTCAGAAGGCCAAACACCTTGGGCAAGCTCATAAAATGAGGTACAGTTTAGATTTGAACTCAGGTCATTCTTAAGCTATTAAGTACATTCTCATTGTCTTACTACATTTGCTCCTTGCAGGAGATCTAAATAATTCATTCATGAAAAATTAATTAAAATATGGTTGGAGAGATTAAAAGAATTTAATATTTCTTATTACAACACATAGCATATAGTTAGATACCATGCTTAGGGACCAAGTATATAAAAATAAAAAGCTGTGTACTTTGTGGGGAAATGAGCAGAGCATGAATTATAGTGACTCCACTTTATATAGAAGACTGTGATAGACACTGAGAGCCGAGAGATACTTCTCATGTGAGGAAAAGAAGCAGAAGTCTGCACAGGAGAAAGGGGGCATAAGTAACTGCTGAAACAAGGTGAAAAAGGAGTGCAAGACTTTGATGTTTGTTGCTTTTTTGCATTTTGGAGACACTTGAGACTCACTATGAGGTCATGTATTTCTGAAGCATTCTATATTAATGTTATAACTCAGTGTGCATTCATGAATTTTTCATGGCAGCAGGAGCTCTGATACTTTAGAATTAAGAAACATAATTTGGGTGTTTCCTAGGCAATGACTGGAAAGAAGAGGAACTCAGAATAGCAACAGAAGGCTTGCTTTACAAGCTGCTGGAGAACCACCAGCCAGATAAAGATCCGCAATAAAATATTTTAGGTTAACACAGTTTTATACAGATAAATGAGCAGACATGAAAAGAAGGGTGAATATGAGTAAAAAGCTGTATGAAAAGCAAAGAAGATTAGTGCCTCCAGGCAGCTTAAGTTATTGTGCATAAACAACATGATGTGGACCAGAAAGGAAATATGACTGGGCCTTCGTGATTTAATTAAAAGTAAATATTCAATTATCATAAGTGATTACTGAAATTATTTTTACATTCAACAATTTATAGTTTAACAAGTCCTGGTTATGCTTAACAATGACTTCTTTGCCTCATTTGATCATTTCAAATGAGAAAAGTTGGACTCATGGTCTCTCATTATTTAAACTGATAGATGATGAGGTTTCTCAGACCTGGGAACTTAGATTTAGATGTTTGAATAGACACATGGTGAAGTAATAGGAGGTGGAGCTCGCAGAAAAGTCTCCTGTGTGTTCTGGTTACAGCTCTGCTGAGTACTCTCTGGTATAGATTGTTGGAGAGAAGGCGGTATCACAGAAAGGGGTCCTGCTGGAGGGAGTGCTGACAGCGCGTTGCCTCTACACAGCTACTGTTCCAGTTCCCCTTCATCTCAGTGTTGTTTGGACCCTATGGGAGTCAGCATAACGTCTTTTGATGTTCCTTCCTTCAGAATAATGGACTCCGGAACAAATATTTTGTGCATTAGTGACTTGAAAAAGGGTAGAATTTACAGTTTTCCAGACCTAGCGATAGACAATAAAAGGAGAGATGCCCATGAATAGAGGGTTCCTTTTGGTGGAATCAGTTTTCCCTGAAGTGGTAAGGGCAAGACAGTGATACCATGATGAGCCCAGCAATGACTCAGGCTCAGGACTGTCTGTCTGCCAGGAGACACCGCATTCCTTTGGGCTCAATCTAATTTCCTTCTGGGGGAACAAAGCCGAATTAAGGCAGTCCATGGAATAATTACACCCTTGATTCTTTTTCTCTTTTATTCTAGACAGGAGAACATATGCTTTGTGAGAAGAAAGAGAGTCTAAAATAGGCAAGATAATTTCACCCAAAATACTGAATGAAATTATAAAATATAAGGGATTTGATTCTGGATTTCCTTGTTTTCATTTCACCTGTCCCTTCACCTCCTCTTCTCTCTCTCTCTCTCTCTCTCTCTCTCTCTCTCTCTCTCTCTCTCTCTGTCTTTCTGTCTCTCTCTCTCTCCTTTCTTCTTTCTTGCTTTGCTAAGGTTATCCCTAAGAAAATGAACAACAGGTGCAAAAGCAGCAACCAGACCCTATTTATGGTAAAGATGCTCTTTGTTCTTTGTGGTTCTTTGTGGACTGATACAACACAGGGAGCACCATTGTTAGTAACAAAGCCAGATTTACCTGTGGGCAGCATTTTCCAGATACCCAAGTTTCCTTCTAATGAAGTAAATCATAGAGAAGTTGAGGCTTCTCAAATACTTTTCTGAGACCTCAGACTTCTCCCAAAATGAAGCCAGCTCATTAAGGATGCTATATAAGCCATGTTACATGTAGAGATTCTATGAGCAAAGGGAATTCAATATGTACTCTTGTTGGATTTACTAGCTGGCGAACTTCTGAGCATATACAATTGTGTAAAGTTGGAGACTTATTTTCCTATGAGGAAGCGACTCCAACCCTCTGCACAAGTACAAAGAAAGTCTTGATATGAGTTGGAAAACCTGTACAGTTCATTGCAGCATTGTTGGAAACATTTAAAATGGGTCAAGTTTTACATTATTTTTGTTGTTTAAAATATTTATGACATATGTAGTTTCTAGTATGAGATTTGTGTAAAATTGACATAGAGAATGATTAAAATGTGGAAAAGAAATATACCTTTAGCTTAGGTATGTACACAATGTCTTATGAAAGCTTGGTGTTAATTTCAAAACTGCTATTAAAGTTACTTTTAAAAACAAGATGCATACCTAAGAACAGTGCGTTTTCATCTTTTACTTTAAACACACAGTGTGGAACCCTGGAGTATATGATGAACTGTTTGAAACTGTATTCATAATTTTTATTCTTTGAGAATTCCATATGCTGCATTTTGTTCATATTTATTCTACCCACTCCTGCTATCAAAATCTATATTAGTACTAACTAATTAGTTCTTTAAAATAACAAAACTTTTTTCTTTGTTTATTTTGATTCAGGGTTTCTCTGTAGCTTTTGGGTCTGTCCTGGAACTAGCTCTTGTAGACCAGGCTGGCCTTGAACTCATAGATATCCACCTGCCTCTGCTTCCTGAGTGCTGGGATTAAAGGCATGTGTCACCACCGCCCAGCTAAGTAACAGAATTTATAGATGAATATCTGCCTGTCTGTCTTTCTGCTTATCTATCTATCTATCTATCTATCTATCTATCTATCTATCTATCTATCTATCTATCTATCTATCTGAGATTTATTGGAGTGATTTATAGACTGCAGTCTAGCTAATCCAACAATGGCTGACTATAAACAGAAAGTCCTAGAATCCAATAGTTGCTCTGTGTACTAGACTGGATGTCTCAGTTAATTCTCAGTATATGCTGGTTTCCTAAAGAAGTAGGCTTTAGTGCCAGTGAAGAAATGGATATGCTAGTAAGGACAGAGCAAGCAGGCAAAGGGGAAGCTTCTATGTCCTTATGTAGACTTCTAGTAAACAGTATAGCCCAAATGAATGGTGTGTCTTCGTGCCTCAAAAGTCTGGACTAGAAAGGGATTCATCCATTTCAAACCAAGCAACAAATCTCTCAGATATGCCTTCCATCTCTGGACCCTAGTTCATTCCAGATGTAGTTAAGTTGACAACCAAGAATAACCATCACAAGGTATAAACATCTTGTTAGGCCATGCATCTTTTGTACTGTATTCCAATTGGTTTGATAAATGGCATCATAGTTTTCCATTAAAAGTATGGTCCACAGACCAGACAAATGTCATTTTCTTCCAATATATATTTTAAACATTGGACTGTAGGTTAAATCCATGTTTACTGCATTAGAGGGTTACTTTAGTAAAAATAAATAAAAATAAAATTATATGCATATTAAAATCTGAGGTCTCAGATAGACATCTTCAACTCTGGGGGCAATAATTTGATGAATCATTATGAGTCGTGAGATAAATCATAAGTATAGAATTATTACTTACAAGCAAAGTATAAAAATTTTCAGATGGCTTAGAGGGTAGATTAAATCTAATGTCCTTCACATAGCATATCAGCCAAAGCCATGTGCCTTTCCTGAATGGTAGGAAAGAACAGACATGTGTCTGGAATCTTAAGGATGTATCACCACAGTGAAGATATTTGAGGTGTTGTGTTTGGATGCAGGGAGAACCACGTGTTTTTGAGGCTCCTGGAGAGTTTATTATTTCCATATAGCTCTAGCTAGAAAAGCTGAGACAACCCAGGGGAGAAAAAGCTGAATTTGCTGATAGTTTCAGAATTTTCTGTTTGTGGTTATTGGCTTTGAGGATTCTGTGCTTGTGACCAGGTAAATCATTGTGGTGGCATATACATGTGACAGTGGCTGCTCATCTCATAGTGGGCAGGAAGCAAAGAAAATGGGAAGGTCAAAAGTTCATTCCATGGATTCACTATCTCCAGAAAGAATCTGTCCCACAAAGTTTCTGCCACTTCCCAATATTGCAAATGGAGGTTGCTCTCTCATTTTCCAGCCATTCAGACCTGAATAATCACACAGAAACTGTTGGTCAGTTACAATACTGTTTGATCAATAGCTTGTACATATTTCTAACTAACTCCTACATCTTAAATTAACCAATTCTATTAAACTGTGAATCACCATGAGGCTGTAGCCTACAGGTAAGGTTTTGGCTGGCACCTGATGTCTGTCTCCTTCAGCAGCTACATGGCAAATCCTTGAATCTACCTACTCTCTCTATATATATCTCAGTTAGGATTTCCCACCTGGCTTTACTCTGGTAAGCCATTGAATGAAGCAGCTTTATTCATTAACCAATAAAAGCAACACATATACAGAAGGATGTCCCACATCACCATACAGTGCGCCAAACAGAGACTCAAGCCTTTATAGCACATTGAGCCCATATGGGACATGCAATGTGTAAACCACAGCAAAGGTAAGGTTGTGACCCACAGAGCTGCTGTCTTCAGGAATGGATAGCCTGACGGCTATGAGCATCTGCTCAAAGAGAGCCATTCACTCATTGAATGTGTTTACTCATGACTTGTATATGCCACCTGCTCTGCCAGACCCCAGGGGACAGTGCTGAAGAGCAAGGATTTAGTCTTTGCCTATAGGAACCCACTCAGGGGAAGCTGATGTTTCCCAAGCATTGCTGTCCAGTGAGTTTTATGATCAGGGTCCAAGGAAGGTAGGTAGCTAATCAGTCTGAACCATAAGTCTGTGGAATATAGAAACACCTGAAATATCAGAATTTGGTTCTGCAGATTGAAAGTAATGTCTGATTTCTAACAGCATATATGAAATTCTTCATCGCATACAGGTAAAGTGAGAAACAGTGGAAAAGAGGATTTGGAACTTCACTTTTAGATAATAAGACAAATTAGATAGCATTTTTAAAAAATATCTTTATTGAGATCAACATTTTTCTCTGCTCACCTCTCTATCTTTCTCCTCCCCTTCAACCTTCTCCCAAAGTCCCTATGCTTCAAATTTACTCAGCTGATCTTGTCTTTTTCTACTTCCCATGTAGGTCTCTCTTAGTGTCTTCATTGTTGTCTAAATTCTCTTGGATTGTGATTTGTGGGCTGGTTTTCTTTGCTTTATGTTAAAAACCACTTATGAGTGAGTACATGTGATAATTGTCTTTCAGTTTCTGGGTTACCTCACTCAAAATGATTTTTCTAGCTCTATGTATTTGCCTGCAAAATACCAGGTGTAATTATTTTTTTCTGCTGTGTAGTACTACATTGTGCAAATGTACCACATTTTCTTTATCCATTCTTTAGTCAAAGGGCATTTATGTTGCTTCCAGTTTCTGGAACAAACAATGCTGCTATGAACATAGTTGAGCACATGTCCTTGTGGCACAATCGAGCATCCTTTGGATGTATGTCCAAAAGTGCTGTTATTGAGTCTTGAAGAAGGTTGTTTCCTAATTTTCTGAGAAATCACTACACTGACATCCAAAGAGACTGTACCAGCTTGCATTCCTATCAACAATGCAGCATTTTTTTTTTAAAAAAGCTTTTATTTTCTGTATCCAGACAGACATAAATATCAGGAAGAATAGTGGGTCATTTGTGGTTTTGGAAATCTTAATTCAGACATAACCTCAGTTTCTTGAGACATGTCTTCCAAGTTGTTAGTTGAGTTCTATTTTTCCTCCCTGGGACATGGAGCTAGAACTATGCTTTTCTGCTTTTCAAATTTCTAAGTTATTTTCATTTGAGAAAATAAGACCAAACTATTTCCCAGACTAAAGAACAATCAATAAAAACTCAGAGATAGAAATTTGGGTTCAACCTGAAGACCAGAAAAGCAATGCAGACAACCACTGGCTTTTACCTTGACCTCAGTCTAAAAATGACGATCCTGCCTCCAGGAATCTTGGGATGAGACTGAGTCTGTGAACTATTTCTTCCCATTTTATAATCTTCTCTAGGGCTGGGATTCAAGGCATGCACCACTGGAACTAAAGGCATGCACTGCCCCGTTTCTATGGCAACTAATTTGGCTACTGGGATTAAAGTGTGTGTTACCACTGCCTGGTCTGTAAGGTTGACCAGTGGTGCTGTTTTACTCTCTGATCCACAGGCAAGCCTTATTTATTAAAATATAAATGAAATACCACTATACCAGACAAAGTTTTCTTTATTTAGTGTAGCCTGCTGCTATTTGCCTAAGATAGGAGGCAATGGTCTTATGAGGCCTGTGTGTTTGGTAATTTAGATTTTAGTAAGAATGTTACAATTTTATACCAGAAGAATAAGATTGTAGGAGATTTTAGATGTGCATATTATCTATTAATATATATGATTTATTGTAACATATCATGTATGATCTATGTCATATATAATATATACATGTTTTTTTCCTGGTGCTTAGTGATCTTTCCATTACCTCAAGTTTATGGCCTTTTCAGAGAAGGAATAAGATATCTGTTAGAGAAAAATTCTAACTCGAGCCTTACTCTGCATCAGAGGCACAAAGGAAGAAAAACATGACTTGTGTGTGGCTAGAAGGAGAACATAACTGGGTCATCTGAGAATTAGGTCAAATAAGGATCCTTCTACCTCAGGAACAGAGTCAGAAAGGACCCAGGTGGAGTCAGCAGAACAACAGAGATGGAATGTGTTCATGGTGACTATAGGAAGATGCACGTTGGCATGACAGAGACAGTCCACATATCCTGGAGAAAAGCATAAAAAGTGCTAGTCACTAAAAGCAGTGCTCTATGTAGCTTCATTTCCACTGCCCACCCTGTTGGCAGAAGCAATAGGGTGGACAAGTGAGGCCAGAAGAACACTGAGAGTGGATTGGATCAAAGGACACCAGCTATCAGGAAGTGTGCATGAAAGTTGTTTAGCAGAACAAAAGTCATGGATCTAATAAGGACAGAAGCTTCCAACTGATGCTTCATACATGTTTCTTCAGGCTACATACAAAAACATGGTACTGTATAATACCTCTGGAATTTATGTCACCTTACGACAGAAAAAAGATTTATGATTAAATTTGATTTTCATCACTCAGTAGAATGGAGCTGAAAGTAGAAACTGAGTACTGTTTTTAGAAAAATAAGGTAGTATTTCTTTTCAAAAAATATCTCTTTGAATAAAGTTTTGGCCTAAAGTTTCTACTTATCATAGTATCTTTCTTCATATGTGCACGGGATTGGTAATTACAATAGAATGTTTTTCATGGAGTAAAGGGCCATCTTCCCTGCCATCTGTTTTTCCTACCTTAGCTCATTTTGTTACTTATAAGGAAGAGCTTTTGCCCCTCCAGCATTCTCTAATCTTTCCTAATGTTTTCTCTCAGTATTGTTTGCCCTTGACATCAGAAACAATGAAGGCTGAATTAAACCTAGAAACAGTTTAAGGATACGGTCATCCTCGGGTGACATCAATTTTGCAGAATTTTGTGAGTGCGGGAAAATCCAACCACCTTCTGAATATACTTCATTTATGATGTCCAAATGTTCTGTTGATAGGGATGTGCAATCTTCATCAGTTAGTGAACAAATAGAAAACATACGCAAGGAAAATACAAGCAGAAATGAAACTGTTGAGGCTTCAGTAGGGGAGAAGGCAAGCTAAGATTTCCCTGTCACACAGCATTTTGCTAACCAGCCATTTCTGTGGCAGGAGGGAATATATCTTTTTACATTGACCAGGTCAAATCTGTGCCCCATGTAGACCCTTCAGTGTGTATACGAGAGCACGGTATTTAATTGTCTGGGGAACTGAGAATTGGATTTGCCTTTAAAAGGCATTTTGCCTGTAGAAAGCTAAGTGCAGTCTGCTGGAATGCTTGCACTTCCTGCTATGCTCCCGTGTTGCTGGCTACTTAGCCACCTTTGTTAAATGGCAGGCAGAGAGCAGCACAAGGTCGCCATTCTTGCACTCAGAACAACTAAAGTAATTATTTTGATGACAGCAAGAAACATTCTGTCATCATTGGATCCTTTATCTTCCCTGCTAATTTTTATTGTTGAAGAAATAAACAATAAAAGCCCTTTGCAACCTCACCCAGAGACTTTTCCAGGTGTGTCCTCTCTGGGGGCTACCTGCTACTCTCCTAGTGAACTTAAATAGAAACTGCCTGTGGTGTGGGCAAGCTGACCCCCAGAAGACCTGTGGATGGCCTTCCTCACTATTCACAGCCACAAGGGAAATCTAAGGTAGCTGCCTGTCTGGAAACCAACACCACAGCACTCTTTAGAACAATTTAGAGTGGTCGATAGTCAGTGCTGGAGAGAGTGCAGGGAGGGGGAGCATGTGTGTCCCACAAGCTCCTGACTGCATGCAGCAAGTGTCTGTGCAGAAGCTCACTCAGCGCTCTTCTGTTCATGACGACTCCAGCTCCTGCAATTAGCATTTCTCTTCTGGGAGCAGTAAAACAGCCAGGAATGAGCAGAGAGCCTAGTGATGGCAGAGAAGTCGAGCAATCAGCAGGGCTGGAGATGCAGCAGCTGTCTGTCCGCAGGCATTTGCCTTTCTCCCTTATCTCCTGACTTTTCTCATGAAGGTGGTGTCCATTAAATATTTTTCAAATGTATGAGTAAATATTCAGGGAGAAAACAGTTGTTTTGACATGTCACTTTGATAACAAACTGAATTGCATTAACAGGGCAGTCAGAAATTGATGTTTTTTTTTTCTTCTCTCTTTGCAGATGTCTTGATTTTGTCACCACATTGTCTAATAATTTTACTAAGAACTTGTCCATGATGGCCAGTCACAAATTTCTCCCATAAAAATATGTTGGGATCCACAATTCTGCAGAAGTGCCTGGGAGGTTCTAGGACCTCATTCTCTTGCTGCAGGTGTCTGAGGGGAGGACCCTGAGGGAAAGATATCATCATATCTGCATGAAGATATGACTGATGCTCCCTTGTCACCATAGGGGACCACACACAGGAACTGAGGGGAATTATTTGGCTCTCTCACTGTCTTTGATTCAATGGCTCTGGAAGAAACATGGAGCAATGAGAAAGTACTTATGTGGAAACAGGCCAGGAAGAAAACAAGGTCTAGAACACAATGAAGTCAAGCTTGGAGGAGCGGTAGTCCCTGAAAAATGAGCCCGTAACTCTTTTCTGCTGAGCTGTGGTACTCCATGAGATGAAGCTCCAGGAGCTCAGCTGGAGATGATCACTATTCATAACCGGCTTCTTTGTACAAGAGCACACAGCCCCTGGCGTCCATTCACACCTGACAGAAGCCTGGGTAAAGAAGCACTTCCATATGCTTTTCACCTAGTACGAGGTGGCAGAGCTTGAAGTGAGCGAGAAGAGGTAGCAGCATCAGGAGATATTTTTCCTGTACAAGAGAGGTAGAATTGGAAATGGAGAGGATTTGGGGAAACGGAGCCCTCGATGGAAGAGAGTCAGAGCGCCGCTACGGGGAACTGAGCGTGTAACTTAAGGGTGGAAAGCATGGTTAACATGTGGAAATCCTGGGTTGCACCCGCATCTCCAAAAGGAAAAGTGTTGTTATGGGAAGGGAATTAAGAGGGCAGGACTGGGGTGCATAAACTATCATATAGAAGGTTTCTTCCAAAGGCATGGAAAGCAGTAGCATGATGACTTTTCATAATTCAATGAAACAAGTCGGTTAAAGAATAGCAGCCCCTCATTCTATTCAGTATTGGTTTTGCTTGTCCCTTTATTAGTGCAATGTAACTATATAGAATAGTAGGTTTTACTGTGACTTTTTTATACCTGCATATAGCGTATCTATCATGTCTGCCCCTGGAACGCTTGGTCTTTTTGTAGGGTGCTGTGATGGCTGATTTTGATTGTCTACTTGATTAGACTAAAACATCTAGTGCTGGGAAACACACTTCTGTGTGTCTGTGGGTGTTCCAAGGAGGAATGATAGGAAGGACAGTGACTGCGGGAAAACCCTGCTCTGAATGTGGGAGTCTGGATGCAAATGAGACAGAGGGAGGCGCATGTGTGGGCACAGTGGCCTCTTTCTTCCTAAGCGAGTGTGTATGCGACTTCTTCCATGTCTTCTGAAATTAAACCCCAGACTTTTCAGCTTATTATGGACTCCAGGCTAGTGAATACACATAGATTTTCTAGGCTCTAAACATGAGACTAGATCAGTGTCCTTCTTCTTGGATTGTACAGCTGCCACTTTCTCCAATTCTTCCATATGCCCATTGTCATTGTTGAATTTCCAAAACAACAAATCCCTTTATTTTCTATCTGTATGTCTATATCTATAACTCTATAATCTATATCTATCTGTCTATCTCTCCATCTCTTTATGTATGTATGTATGTATGTATGTATGTATGTATGTATGTATCTATCTATCTATTTATCATCTATCATCTATATCTGACAATCTATCACCTATCAATATATTTGGCCATGTTCATCTAGAGAACATTGACTGTTAGTTTAATAAAAGAATATTTAAGCTTCCTGTGGAGTACAAAATGAATCCTCTGAATGTGACAGAGAGGCATCATGCAGCTGGGAAGAGGAGTTTTCAGGGCTTCTCCCTCCCTATGGATTACTTGGCAGAGGCAACAATGCCAGAGGGATATCCAAATTCCTTCTATAGCCTTTTCCCGTTAAGGAGGAGGCTGCTAATATGCAGCCATTGATTGTTTTTTTTCCAGTAAAAGGGGGTAAATATACAGAGAATCATATTGAAACCTACTCTCCAGCCTCATCTACAAGCTCTTTAAACAAAGACTGAAGCAGTTCCAAAGGCCAGTGTGATAATGCAATTCAGAATTTATGTTGCTCTTTATTTCCAGGGAGTAGACATGAAGTATTATCTATCCATTTAAATTTTACCACATACTTTATTCTTAAATGACATTTCAAATATCCTCACACAGAGTATTATGTGACAAAATGAGATGATATTTTTTGGCAAGCTGTCAGAATTTCATTAGGCGAATTTCTGTTTACTTTATACTTCTCATTATGGATTGGCTATGCGACCTTATTTTCAAGACTATTAGCACCTCATTTGTGTGGGCTTAGACCAGAGCATTTCTCTGTCTTTCTTTGATGCTGTTTTGCTTTCCTGATGGGAAGCCACATCTGTTATATGTATCATATAATTATGTGTGGCACTGCTTGGATATTGCAAATTTAATTGACAGGGTCACATCGATTTGTTGTCCTGCATGTACAATGGAAGCATGGGATCAGAGTCTTGTTTAAGTCTAGTTCTTTCTTGCAATTAATCTTCCCTTTAAATAATTAATGTTTCCTTGCTAATTATATTGAGTTAATTTGTTATTCTGGGTCTTTTTCAAGGTGAATCGAGATCATATTCATGTTCCAAAAATTTCTGTAATCTAGCTTGCTATTTATGTGCTGTATTTTAAAGTATAACTTTATTTTTCAGTTTTAACTCACCCACACAGCATGGATAGAAAACCAGGAGTTTAACTTCTGGGAGTTCACGTATCACATGTGGCCATTTGGTTCACCGGGGTACATATTTTATAGTGCCATTATATCTTTACTAATATGGAAAAGACTCCAATACTTCTGAATGCATCCCTATTCTTAAGGTTCTAGAATTTAATTTAGTCAATGATTATGTAGAAGAGTGGAGACATGATTATCTTTGATAAAAGTAAGTGAGTTATAGCTCAAAGTCAATCTGATAAGGTATCATTTAGCATGTCTAGTCAGTCTACCAGAGAAATACATGAGCTTTCTATTTGTTTTAGATTCTTTCTTGTAATATAGAAATGCTTGATAGGCCATCACAACTTAGGAACCCAAAAGAGCAATAGGGAATTTCAAATGGACCAAGATCAGTTTTACTGTGTGAGGTCAGTGTGCAGTGTGTAGACATAATGATTGGTCTTGTCTGTTCCTTTGATTGTATGCGTAGTGGGACAGAAATGCTTAAAGATCAGGAAGCATGAGTTGTCTTTTTACATTCTCCATATGAATTGCATGGCCAAGAGCAATAAAACATATATAATAGTAAATGGACTTTACCATCAAATAACACTTAAATAACCTTTTCTGATCCTATTTGCAGAATGGTAATTTTATTCAAGAGGTTAGGAGTTCAAGGTCCAGGGAGACCAAGTACTGAATGGAAAAATAAGTTCAAATACATGAAAGTGATTTGTAAATGCTGGTGTAGAGCCCAAACAGAGCTGCTGTTATTACTCTATCTGATTTCTTCCCTGGAAATCTTCATAGTTTTTGGTTTCCTGAATAATCTTAAACTCAGAGGCTATATTCTCTTGCTGATTTTTAATGTAATTGAATTTTTTTTTATAAAGAACAAGATGGCATAGTTACTTTGCATTTTAATAAAATGAAAAGGCTCAAGTCCCTAATGCATTGCATACAAATGCAGTGTAATTTCTTCTGAAATTTATGACTATGATCTAAAATATAGTTTGAATGCTATCTTTTTTAATGTCATAGAAACTTTACATCATTCTAAAAAGGTTCCATTGGGAATCTGACTTTAGTCTTGCAAGTAACATGACCCATTCTTCCTTAAATATTATGGGCTACTAATTCAGAACAGCGAGCTCTGTAAAATACTGTTGACTGATTTTTCTTTAAAAATTATGCTGTGGAAATGGCAGTCTAATAAAACTGAGTGGACATGCATTGAGCCCACATGCATACAATATCTAGGTTGAATGATTTTTCACACTTAGAAGTTCAGAATTTTCAGAGTGAAAGTTTATACAGCTCAGGCTACTTTATTATTGCTGTTGTAGCAAAGAATATCACATAATATAAAGCGCCATAGACATTGAACCAACTCCACCCAGTGCAGTTAACTTCTGAGATAATGCTAGTGAGTATGGAAGACCTGAGACCATCCCTTCTCTCTATTGGTCCCAACTGAACTTTCCTGCTGGTATCACCAATAAGTACACAGTCTGTTTCAGTTTTCCATGGAAGTTACAGAGATATGGTTTTGCACTTTTTCCCTTTTCTCAGCTGGGGGTTGGGGTTGTTCCATTTAATATTTGTAAGTGGGCAGAAATCTAAATTTTTCACTTGAAGAGTTGTTATTGATATCATTGTCATTTAAGCATGAAAACCAGAAATATGGTTTACAGTGTACATTTTGCCCTTGAATTTCTCCCCTCTTCTATGCTGGATGTGCTGGAGAGAATTCTTGTGTTTCTGAATGGATCACAATGGACTCTGTGCCACTGTGGTCATCTGGTTCTTCTTCCTTAGCCTGTTTGGCATATCACCAGCACTGAGAGTGGACACAGTGGCTCTTTCAGCATTATAAAGATTGCATATCTTTCTACCTAGCTCTGCTTGACACTGTTCTTGCTATGAAACTGACCACTAACCTCCCCATGAGCACTTAATGAATCCTTCCCAATTGTAATGAACTAGTAATGTTCATATAGGACACCTGATTCTCTCTTTCCCAGAGAATAGGAAATCTATTTTAAAACATTTTACTTGTACAAACAAATCCTTAAAGGAGCTTGGGAATATTTTTAGCCAATATGAATTCTTCCCTTTACTACAAGGGAGTGAGTGCATTTTTAGTGTGGGGTTTCTTCAGAGGAGTTGTTCACTTCTCATCTTGTATGCAATTTGTGTTTCCATCTCCCTTTTTAGTGCTTAGTTGTGAGTTCTTCCCATTTTCCATATAGCTATGCATGTCATTTCATTTGTTCACACAACCACACAAAGCAGCCAGTTTCAGGATTTCTGGTCATGCAGGAAGATGTTTAGCAAAGCAGATCCAGTAAATGAATTACAGAAAGATCCTCAAAGATACTGGATACATTGATATTTGGAGACATGTTTGTATGGCCAAATTCTTTGGTTATTTTTGTCGCCAGCCTTCTAAAGAGCTTTCAAACAATGATGAGTACGGAGAGAAGCAATGACAAGAATAGTATTTCCCTAACTTATTTCAATATAGATTATTTTCTCATGGAGAATTTTAACCACAGTAAGATTGGAAGCTACATGAAAGATTTACATTTTCATGAATTTATGTAAATAATTCAGTCATCTGTTTTCACTCAATGACTAAAATACAAGGTCAGTAAAATTACTAAAAGAAACTCTTATTTATCGAACAAGGAGTTTGAAAATTGTGCAGTGGGGTTGGAGAGATAGTGGGAGAACCTAATTCATATCCCAATATCCATGTAAAAAAAAGCTAAGCATGGTAACACATGCCTACTAACCTATAGCTGTTGGGATGGATATAGGAGGACCTCTAGGGCTTCTGGCAGCCTAGATTCAGGTTCAATATGAGATCCTTCTGCAAATAATATAGCAGGGCACCTGTCTTTCTCCATTGACCTCTGTATGCATATAACACAGGTGCACACACTATCATACACATATGTGCATATATCACACATATATACACCACAGTACACTCAGATTTCTTTGTTCTGATTTCTTACATACAAACATTCACCATAATTACACTCAAACACACAGACACACACACTCTCAAATGTGTTGTATATGTGTGTATGTGTGTGTGTATGTGTGCATGTGCACACACAAAATGCAAAACATTGGGAGTCTCTGTGAAATCAAGGGCTTTTGTAAATGTCACTGAGTGTTTCTAAGATACCTAGACAAAGCTCCTAAACACTGTTTTTCACCTATGAACTGTACATCATCAAAAAGTGAATTTTAAAGGATTAGAAAATCCACAGAGTACCTTTGGAAAGTTATGTGATGAAAGCAGAAACTGCAGCACCACAGATGTGTTCATGAGCTTGCAGGAAAATGGATACAGGGAAGCCGTGTTAGTTGAGGTCAGTTTATCTCCATTGCACAGAATCTTTCCTATATTGTACTTGTCTCAAAGCCTCAATTCATCCATTTTTATTTAATAATAGAAAACTCAGAAATGGAGGAAGATTTATGCTATGTATAGATATAGATAGAAACAGCCTGTATAAAAATGATATGTGTATGAAATTATTTGCTAATAAAGCTGTGTATGCATTCCTATTTTTAGTACCTTATAAACAGCAAGAAAAACTCAGTGTGGTTATCAGTGTGCTCAGAACTTTGTGTAGTATTATGTGAGAAGATCTTTGTTATTTTTAAGTCTTTTTGGTTTTTGAGGTATAAATGAAAAGCCTCTTTGAGGTGCAATGATTTTTATCAGTAAAATAGAGAACAATGATTTCTATAAAAATTGGGGGGGGGTCAGTTAGTAAATGACTTGCCCTGTAAGGATGAAGACTTGAGTTCACGTTCCAGAATCCATATTATAGAAAGCCAAGTGTGGTGGTATGCATTTGTCATCCCTGTACTAGAGAGGTGGAGACAAGTGGGGATCTGGGCTTCACTGGTCAACCAGCCTTTCCTCCTGGTTGACTCCAGACCAACTAGAGACCCTGTGCCAAAAATAAAGAAGACAACATTCCTGAAGATAATCAACCGTTTGTTATCTGACTACACACATACACACACACACACAGACACACACTGCATATACAGATACACAGAGCTGTAAACGTGCCTTATGTGAATCAAAAATACATAGTTGAGAATCCCTTTTGTGGTAGATATTATATAAATCTCTGCTTTTTTGCTATTGTAATCAGCGTTTCCATTCAAGAAGGTTCAAATTCAAAGAAGGATTGAAGAGTAATGGAAACCATAGTAAGAGGTGGAACTGGAAGTGAGGTTGCATACTTTGACCATTGGGCTAGGAGGGGCAAGTTGACCTACTACGCAAATCAGCTTCTTTTTACCTGGCTGCATCATGTTCTTCATACTTTTAAGAGAACAAAAACATTTTCATAGCAAGATGTTTCAGATCTGATTAACTTATTATGTTCTATCTGAAAGCTTGTGGTAAGGGTCTGCAATATTTTTCACTGATTTGTGAAAGTAAATTCTATTGAAATAGCCTAGTTGCTGCAATAACAAAAATAGTCTTATATTTTTATAAGCTGTAGAGTTATGTTATTTGTATAAGCATCTATTACAACTGTATTCTAATAGTGTCTTCAATTGTGTGTGCACAGTGTATCATCACAATGCTCTTAATCACTTAATTTGGAGTTAGCCAAAGGGAGATTACGGGATTAAGGTGGGCCTGGCTTAATCAAGAGGTCCTTGTTTAACATAAGAAGAGCCGTCTGCTGGTCTTGAAGGGGCAGAGGGTCATCTGTGCATAGTGGCTGACCTGGAGTAGACAGTATATAAGAAAATAGGAGTCTCTGTCCTGTGATTGTAAGGAACCAAGTATTGCGGATATCTTGATATAGTTGGAGGATCACAAAGAGGATGAAGTCCAGTTCTCTCCACAATTCAGTTAGGAAGGTCAAGGGCCCACTACGACTGTGCCTAGTTCTTCTAGGATTGAGAGGTTGAGTGACATCTCTATCATATAATATCATCACTAATTCACACAGCACTAAAAAGTAACACATTGCTATACAAGTTTTATAATGATTTTAAATATAGTGGTATTCAAAACTGAATGCAAATCTTTTGATTCTTAGTTTTCTTTTAGGTAAAATTAATCAAGACTAAGAAATTCAATGAGATTATTTTACATATGAGTGGACAGCCCTGCCTTTTTTCTAATTTTAGAAAATCGCTTTGAGTTTCGCTCCACTTAATTTGATATTGGCTGTAGGCTTGCTGTATATTGCTTTTATTATGCTTTGGTACACTACTTGTATCCCTGATCTCTCCAAGACCTGTGTTATAAAAGGGTGTTGGATTTTGTTGATGGTTTTTTCATCAATTAATAAAATGATCATGTTTTTTGTTTCAGTTTATTTTTATGGTGGGTTACCTAAACAGATTTTTATATGTTGAACCATCCCTGCATCTCTAGAATAAAATCAATTTGATCATGGTGGATGATTTTTTTATGTGTTTTTGGATTTGGTTTTTCAGTATGTTGCTGAGTATTTTAGCATCAATGTTCATGAGGGAGATTGGTCTGTAAGTCTCTTTCTTAGTTGTGTCTTTGTGTGGTTTGGGTATTAGAGTAATGTAGTCTTTCAAAAAGAGTCGGCAGTGTTCCTTCTATTTCTATTGTGTGGAACACTTTGAGGAGTATAGGTATTAGCTCTTCTTTGAAGTTCTGGTAGAATTCTGTGCTAAAACCACCTGGCCCTGGGCTTCTATTTTGATTGGGAGA
Source organism: Arvicola amphibius (assembly GCF_903992535.2). NCBI lineage: Eukaryota > Metazoa > Chordata > Mammalia > Rodentia > Cricetidae > Arvicola > Arvicola amphibius. The sequence goes on from NC_052057.2 coordinate 63,229,000, forward strand.
CTTTTGATGACTGCTTCTACTTCCTTAGAGGTTATAAGCCTATTTACATTGTTCATCTGCTCTTGATTTAATTTTGGTATATGGTGCCTATACAGAAAATTATCCATTTCTTTTAGATTTTTCCAGTTTTGTAGAGTAAAAGTTTTTGAAGTATGATCTAATGAGTCTCTAGATTTCCGCAATGCTGTTATACCCTCTTTTCATTTTTGATTTTTGTTACACTGGATATTCTTTGTGTCTTTTACTCAGTTTTGATAGGGGTTTGTCCATCTTGTTGTTTTTATCAAAGACGCAGATCTTTGTTTCATTGATTCTTTGTATTATTTTCTTTGTTTCTATTTTATTAATCTTAGCCTTCAATTTGATTATTTCCTGTCACTCCTCCTGGGTGAGTCTACTTTTTTTTTTGTTCTAGAGCTTTCAGTTGTGCTGTTAAGTCGCTAGTGTAAGATTTCTCCACTTTCTTTATGTAGGCACTTAGTGCTAAAAACTTTCCTCTTAGCACTGTTTTCTTAGTGTTCCATAAGTTTGGATATGTTGTTCATTCATTTTCACTGAATTCTAGTAAGTCTTTAATTTCTTTTTTTTTCTTCCTTGACCCAGGGGTGATTCATTGTTCAATTTCCATGAGTTTGTAGGTTTTCTGCAATAGTGCTGTTATTAAATTCTAACTTTAAACCATGGTAATCCATTAAGATATAGGGGGTTATTCCAATTATTTTTATATCTGTTGAAGTTTTCTTTGACATTGAGTTTGTGGTCAATTTTAAAGAAGGTTCCATGAGGTTCTGGGAAGAAGGTATATTATTTTGTGTTTGGGGAAACTGTTCTATAGATGTCTGTTAAGTCCATTTCAGTCATGACATCTGTTAGTTCTCTTAATCTCTGTTTAATTTCTGTCTGAAGACTTGTCCATTGATGAGAGTGGAGTGTGAAGTCTCTATTAGTGTGTGAAGTTTTATGTGTGATTTAAGCTTTAGTAATGTTTCTTTTACATATATGGGTGCTCTTGTATTTGAGGCATAGATGCTCAGAATTGAGATGTAGTCTTGATATTTTTTTCCTGTGATGAGTCTTAAGTGTCCTCTTCCATCTCTTTTAATTGATTTTAGTTTGAAGTTTATTTTGTGAGATATTAGGATAGCTACATCCACTTGTTTCTTAGTTCTATTTGATTGGAAAATCTTTTCCTAACCCTCTACTCTGAGGTAATACATGTCTTTGAGGTTGAGGTATGTTTCTTGTATGCAGTAGAAGGATGGATTCTGTTTTTATATGTTAGCCTGTGTTTATTTATAAGTGAATTAAGTCTATTGATATTAAGAGATATTAAGGACCATTGATTGTTAATTCCTGTTATTTTTCAGTGGTAGTGTTTGTGTGTTTCTCTTCTTTGGGATTTGCTTGTGTGAGGTTATCTGTTGCCTGTGTTTTCATGAGTGCAGCTAGCTTCCTTGTGTTAAAGTTTTCCCTCTAGCACTTTCTTTAAGGTTGAATTTGTGGATAAGTATTGTTTAAATCTGGTTTTGTCATGGAATGTTTTGTTTTCTCCATATGGTGATTGAAAGATTTGCTGGGTATAGTAGTTTAGGCTAGCACTCATGGTCCCTTAGTGTCTGTAAAATGTCTGTCCAGGACCTTCTTGCTTTCATTGTTTCCACTGAGAAGTTGTGTGTAACTCTAATAGGTCTGGCTTTATTTGTTACTTGGCCTTTTTCCTTTATGGCTCGTAATATTCTTTCTTTATTCTGTATGATTTGTGTTTAAATTATTTTTTAATTATTATATAGCAAGGGGGCTTTATTTTTGGTCCAGTCTATTTGGACCAAATCTTGTACCTTCATAGGCATGTCCTTCTTTAGGTTGGGAAAGTTTTTATTTCTATGATTTTGTTGAATATATTTTCTGTGCCTTTGAGCAGGAGTTCTACTTCTTCTATACCTATAATTCTTAGGTTTGGTCTTTTTTATGGTGTCCCAGATTTCCTGGATGTTTTGTGTTATGAATTTGTTAAATTTGACATTTTCTTTGGCTGTTGAATCGATTTCCTCTATTGTATCTTCAACTCCCGAGATTTTCTCTTCCATCTCTTGTGTTCTGTTGGTTATGATTTCATCTGTAGTTCCTGATCATTTACTCAGATTTTTCCATTTCCAGAATTTCCTTGGTTTGTGTTTTCTTTATTGTATCTATTTCCTTTTTCAAGTCTTGATCTGTTTGAACTGTTTGCTTCATATGTTTGTTTTTTTTCTTGGTTTTCTTTAAGAGATTTTTTGATTTCTTCCAATGATTTGTTTGTCTTTCCTTCATTTCTTTAAGAGAATTTTTAATTTCCTCTTTAAGGGTCTCTATCATCTTCATAAAGTTATATTTAGGTCGTTTTTCTGTTTCTTCTTGGTTAAGATGTTCAGGTCTTCCTGCTGTATGACAACTAGGTTCTGGTGTTGCTATATTGCTGTTTAGGTTGTTGAATGTATTTTTTCATAGGTGCCTGCCCATCTCTTCCTCCATATACTATACCAGTAGGTATAGGCAGTGTCTTTGCCTCTTGGTCCAATTCTTGCAGTCAGTGTCTGTGTCTCAGGGAGTTTATCTTGAATCAATCATTGCAGTTGCTGTATGTATCTTAGAAAGCTTCTGAGATTTCTGGGGATGGGTAGATTTGGGACAGAGTGGAACTTGTAGATTACAGGGTTGTATGGGGGTGGGGTTGGAGCAGCCTGTGTGCAGGAGGCTTGGCTGCTGTCTGTCTAGTGCAGTTGAAGCATGTACAGGAGGGGCCCAGAGCCTAGAGACTGGATTTTAAGCTGGGGGGGGAGGGGTTGGTCACTTACCTCTTGGTCTGCTCTGTGCAGTTGCCTTAGAGAGCTGCTGAGTCAAGGGGGATGGGTGGTTTTGTGGTGTAGTGGAACTTTTAAATTACAGGATCCAATGGGGGGTGTTGGGGAAGCTTGCCCAACGATGCTCTGATACAGCTGATGGAGGTGGATGAGAGTCTCAGGGTTTTGCCCTAGGGTTTAGGGCCTAGAGACTAGGTTGTACAGCTGAGGGACTGGTTATTCACCTCTTGGTCCTCTCTGTGCAGTCACAGTCTATGTCTCAGAAAGCCACTGAGGTTGCAGGGAAAGGGTGTGTTTGAGGGTAGAGTGGGACTTACAGATTATAGGGTCCTCTTGGTTCACTCTGGTCACAGTTTCTGTCCCAGAGAGTTGCGAAGGTCGCAGAGGATCCAATTATGTTATTTTTAAGTATATGTTAATATATTTTAAATATATGTTAATTACTTAAGTGATTCTAGAGGTTTATTTAAGTTACATTCTTTCAAAGACTTTGATGGAAAGTTTATGAAAGAAAATCTTTGTAGATTCTATGTTTTATGTGTACTAGAAACCACAGGATAATTCTGTGATATCTAACTTTCCATTTAAGAATATTTTAGATACTAGAAAACTTTTTAGTACTCCAGTAGCGTAAGAAATAATCCCAAGAATTAACAAATGAGGAACATGGAATTAAAAGAATCCTCAATATAGAACAAGAAACTGTCAACATAGTGAACAGACAGCCTGTAGAATGGGAGAGTATCTTTTCCAGCTACATTTCAGACCAATTGGTCATATCTACAACATACAAAGAATTGTAAAACAAAATACAAACAAGACACAAACAAACAAGCAAAAACAAACCCCCTTGATCTTCAAGCAATGAGTAGCCTATTTGAACTGTATAGACAGTTCCTAAAAGATGACTCTAAATAGTCAACACACAGTTTTTTTCTTTTTCTCTTTTATTTTTTGAGCTATATATTTTTCTCTGTTCCTCTCCTTTCTTACCCCCTCCCCTTCTACTATCTCCCATGATCCCCAAGCACCCAAATATTCAGGAGATCTTGTCTTTTTCTATTTCCCATGTATGTCTCTCTTAGGGTCCTCTTTGTTGTTTAGACTCTCTGAAGTTGTGAATTATAGGTTGCTTTTTCTTTGCTTTATGTCTAAAAGTCATTTATGAGTGAGTACATATTATATTTGTCTTTCTGGGTCTAGTTATGATGTTTTCTAGATCCATCAATTTGCCCGCAAATTTCAAGATGTCATTTTTTTCCATTGTGTAATACTCCATTGTGTATTTTCCTTATCCATTCTTCAGGGCCATCTAGGTTGTTCCCAGGTTCTGGCTATTACAAATAATGCAGCTATGAACAAAGTTGAGCACATGTCCTTGTGGTATGATTGAGCATCCTTTGGGTATATACACAAAAGTGGTATTGCTGGGTCTTAAGGTAGGTTGTTTCCTGATTTTCTGAGAAATCATCATGCTGATTTACAAAGTGGCTGTACCAGGTTTCACTCCCACCAACAAAGGATGAGTATTCCCTTTACCCCACATCCTCTCCAGCATAAGTTACCATCAGTGTTTTTGATCTTGGCCATTCTTACAGGTGTAAGATAGAATCTCAGAGTTGTTTTAATTTGCATTTCTCTGATGGCTAAGGATGTTGAGCATTTTCTAAGTGTCTTTCAGCTGTTTTATCTTTATCTGTTGAGAGTTCTCTAAGTCTGTACCCCATTTTTTTTATTTTTTTGGTTTTTCGAGACAGGGTTTCTCTGCGGCTTTTTTAGAGCCTGTCCTGGAACTAGCTCTTGTAGACCAGGCTGGCCTCGAACTCACAGAGATCCGCCTGCCTCTGCCTCCTGAGTGCTGGGATTAAAGGCGTGCACCACCACTGCCTGGCTGTACCCCATTTAATTTTTTATTGGATTATTTGTTCTTTTGATGACCAATTTCTTTAGTTCTTGTATATTTTGTAGATCAGCCCTCTCTCATATATTTTGTAGATCATCCCTCTCTCTGATGATGATTGGTGAAGATTATTTACCATTCTGTAGGCTGCTGTTTTGTCTTGTTGACTGTGTCCTTTCCTTTACAGAAGTTTCTCAGTTCTGGGAGGTCTCATTTATTTTAAAATGTTCAAAATCCTTGCCCATAAAAGAAATGGAAATTAAAACTACTTTTGGATTTTATCTCACCAAGTCACAATATCAAGAACATGTTCTGTAAAGTGAGTTCTAGGATAGCCCCTACACAGAAAATGCCTGCCTCAAAAATAAAAAAAAAAAAGAAATCAAAAACCACAAGTAACAACAAATGCTGTTAAGAATATGTGGAAATAGGAAGGCTTACCCACTGCTGGCAGGAACATAAACTATGCAGTCACTATGAAAATTCAGTATAGAAATTTTCTCCAAAAAGAAGAAAAATAAAATTACTATATGATCCAGTCATACTAACCCAGGTTATATAGAGGACAGAGACTAATTTCTTCCTCAGAAATACTTGATACTCATGTTTAAGGTTGTTCTCATCACAACAGCTAAGAAACAGGACCAGTTTAGATACCTATCAATTAATGGAAAAAGGAAATATGGCATTTGTACACATATTTTATGAACATTTTCTATTAGAAAATCATGAATATATACCAGAATTAAATCTTTTTTTCTTGATTTATTTGTTTATTATGTATGTATCCTTGCTGGCCAGAAGAGGGGTACCAGTATCTCATTACAGATGTGAGCCACCATGTGGTTGCTGGGAAAAACTCAGGACCTCTGGAAGAGCAGTCAGTGCTCTTAACCTCTGAGCCATCTCTCCAGCACCAGAGTTAAATCTTTTGAAGGTTAATTCAGAAAGAAACATTTTGGAGTTCAGATAAAGGCTCTCCAGTGTAAACCAGATTACTGAGACTTGGATTTTAGACTTTTGTCTTGGCACTATTGATGCAGGAAGTCCTACTGTATATGTGTTGTTTTTATTGCTTAATGAATAAAGAAGCTGCATTGGCCTGTGATAGGGCAGAATAGAGCTAGGCGGGAAAAAACTAAACTGAATGCTTGGAGAAAGAAAGCAGAGTTGTGCGAAGCCATGTAGCCACCCCTGGGGACAGATGCACTGGAACCTTGTCAGTAAGGCATAGCCATGTGGCGATACACAGATAATAGAAATTCGTTAATTTAAGATATGAGAGTAAGCCAGAAATACAGTTAAGCTATTGGCCAAACAGTATTGCAAATAATTTAGTTTCTGTGTGATTATTTTGGGGCTGAGCAGCCAAAAACAAACTAACAGCTTTCCTACTACACACTACTTTCAGGAAATGGTAGTGTATGGTCAACTTGGGGGCCTCCCTCTTGCTTTATTCTACTGCTATCTTGATAAAGGGTCTCAGTGAATTATATAAAGGGTCCACTGAGCAGCATGTGTTCTTTTTTAGTAGATGTCCTTCCATCGAAATGCGTGAGCATTCATACCCTTCAAATTGATTTCAGTTTTTATTTAACCTTCAAAGAAAATGTTTGAAAAATGAGGAAAGGAAGAAAGTAAGTAAAGTAGCAAGGACTGGATTATGCATGCTGATTAACTATGGACTTCTTATGTATTTGGAAAAACTTACAGTGGTTCATATTACTTTGATGATCTTCTTTTTCTAAGTCAACAACAGCAGTGTGCTTTAGAAAAAAATGTATATCATCCCTCTGTTCCTATTGCCTTAGACTCTTAGTCAATGCATGAAAGACTGATTTGTAATTATGTAAGCAGCAAGGGTCTTTATGTGAAATTGATTGAGCATTTCTTTTCATTTTTCTCCCCCAAAGCCTCCTCTCCAGGAGTGCTCTCATGGATGGAACATTATTGAGGCTGCCAGTGGTTTCCATTATCTGGGCTCCACCTTGAGGTTTACTAATGAGCCTAGGAGGTGTTTGCTGACATTGCTGATGATTTGAAAGCATGCTTTAATGATCTCTTTGCATCGATTATGGCTGCTTTCCTCATGGCCTCGGCTGTAACTAGGCTGTGCCATATTTTCTCAAGTTTGTCTGGTTTGCTTGACATTTTGTCATTGCTAGTCATTCTGCTTTGGCAGGCAACTAGGGTCAATTAGCTTTGCTACATTTTATTTGGGGGAAGATGATTTATAGGTCTTCATATTGAGTTAAACGCCTCTCTTTCCCAGGTTGTGTGTGTGTGTGTGTGTGTGTGTGTAAATACCCAAGACCCAAGACACTGCAGTGGTTGCTAAGTTACTCTTTCAGAAGGAACAACACAGTCTTGGATCCCATCTGAGTGCATCTGATAATGGCAGAGCCTTCCTTTCATTTTGGGGTTAGACTACTGTTATTTATAAATATTTTGTACTGTTGGATACAGCTTGGTGTTGGGCCATATGAACTCATTCCTGTATCAAACACTAATTGACTCCTAATACTCAAGCAAGTTTCCCCTTGGTGGCTATTTTGTGTTTATAACTCACCATGTTTGGCAGAGATCTCAACTTTTAAGCTTATATAACATCTGAGTCAACTAGGTTTTGTCCAACACTAACCAAAGGACCAGCAGATCCTCCTCTGCTCTTTTATATGTGTCACCAGGGATCACAATCTTCTGTTAGTTAACAAGCTTACCTATACCACTGTAGGCTGGGTCACCCCAAGAAGGTCACTTGAGCTTTTGCTTCCTCTAAAATGTGCATCATAGACTCTCAGGCTTCTCAGCAGTAAGTTCTTTTTCATTTTCCTAGGAATGCATACATCCTGCAGTGAGAAGCACTGCATTTATAAAGAAATTAACAAATGCAGTGAATGTTCAGTCTTCACCTTCTGTAGCTCTGCATATAATAGATATAAGATTTCTGTAATATAGTAGTTTATACTCATAATCAGAGCTTGGTGACTACATGGATTTGTTCACAGGATCACATTTTATTCAGTCTTGGACCCTCTTTTACATTATTGCAAGCTATGGGAAGGGAGACACCAGGCATTACCTATCTACCTCCACTTGCTACTCTATCTGTCCTGCCTCTTATAGTCTTACAATTGCAGGGACTCAGTCAGAGTGAGCCCCACACCACACATTAGCTTTGTTTCTGCAATCAAAAGAGCTGTTTATTAGATAACTGGGTACATGTGACATGACGGCAGAAGGAGGGCAATTGGGAGGGTACAAGAAGGTCTGCAAAAATGAGACAAAGGAGCAGGAAGGGTGTGAGGGACGAGGACTAACATGGACAGAGTGTATAAAAACCCTATAATGAAACCTACTACTTTTTATGATAACTTTAAAAGAACTAATTTAAATAGAAAGCAATTCTTTTTTTCCTTTTTTTCCTTTTTTAATTTTTCCATTCAAATATTTACACTCCCTTCCCTCCTCCCAATCCCCTCCCGCCTTCCCCACCCCCTCCTCACTCTCCCTCCCTGCTTGAGAGAGGGCAGGGAATCCTGCCCTGTGGGAAGTCCAAGGCCCTCCCCACCTACATCCAGGCCTAGGGAACTGTGTATCTATATAGACTAGGGTCCCAAAAAGTCAGAATGAGGGAGAAGACGAACAAGGAAGTCAGTACCGCGAGAGGTTGGTCCACCAACTGAGGCAGTGTGCCTGTTCTAATGGGAGCTTACCAAATCAAGCTGGACCGGGTCTGAATGAGCATGCGATCAAACCGGACTCTCTGATTGTGGCTGACAATGGGGACTGACTGAGAAGCCATTGATAAAGGCACTGGGAATTGTTTTTAGAAAGCAATTGTTATCTTCAGAAGTAAAAGAGCATGAAAGAAGAGAACCCCGTTTGTTTGGGTAACTGTAGTCAACGCAGGACATGTCCTGCTTTCAAGGCCTGTGCCTTGACTTGGGGCCGGAGAGTTATTCTGACGTTTATAGCCAGCTGTTCCACCTGTGACTTTCCTCGTTACTATGATCAAAAACCTGACAAGCCACTTATAGGCTGAGGGGTTTATCTGGCTCACAATGTGAGGGATACAGTCCATTGTGTTTGGAAGCATGGCTGTGAGAGGTACCACTGCAGCAGGCTAGCATTGCTGAGCCTGTCATCTGTCTATACCTAGGGGAAATGGGAAGCAGAGAAAGGACAATGGCAGTGATAAGCTGGCTTTCTTTTTCTTTTCATATGCAGTCGAGGACCACATTCCAGAGATCAGTGACAGCCACACACAAGACAGACGATTCTCCCTCATTTAATCTTCTCTGGAAACAACATACTAAGTTTCCTTAATTTGATGGATCACTACTTAATAATACCCATAAAAATGGTTAGTGTGCAAAGAAATGACCTTTAGTCACCTGATTGCTTTTGGACATTACCAACTCTGTCCCATAAAAAGGATGAAAATGATGTGATAGGAGCAAGACTTTTTGTTCCAATTGTAAGATGCTCTTGGTGCTGCCTGCCCTGCTGACTGAACATGGACAGTCTGTGTAACCTTTCTGTCTGTTTGCTCCCTGTTGAAGACTGGGCAGCTTTTGTCAGGATTTGTGTTGGAAACAACCCTGATTTGACAGGATATCCATCATTGTTAGCAATTCTCAGAACTTTCATTTTTGGAATTTATGTGCTTCTAAACTTTTGCCTAAGAAGTGTTTTTGGGTAGCTTTCCACTTTCTCAGTGGGATTTTTGTGACTTCACAAATGTCTTCCAAACCACACAGGTCAGATTCTCCTGACCTTCTTGTTTGTCCTCTCTCTGACCTTTCAGCTGCTAGATATGTTTGGTGCACAAAAGATCATTTCAAAGTAAATCCCCCACAGCATCATTTTTACCTGTCTCAAGCCAACATTAGCTTGTATTTAAAATCATTATATAATTCCTATTAATGTTAAATACCAAGGCAGCATGTCAATAGAATAGCTTGATCCTCTTTGGAATGTGAAAACTACTTAAAATTACTTATTATCTGCTAAAAACAATTTGGAATAAATTTGGAAGTTTCACAAGCTGTTCTACTCCAACATTTCTCTCGTAGATTTAAAAAAGAAAAGAAGAAAGAAAGAGAAAAAAAGAAGACACATATGTAGTTATGTGCTATACACTGACATCTGGTGCAATGGTAGGCTGTGCATGCAATGGTGGTCCCATGAAGTTCTGATGTAGAGTATTACTCATGTGCCCATGTGGATTCTTATTCAAATAAACTACTGAGGTTTGTCAGTCACATCAAGGCATAGTATACACAATTATGTAAATTACACGATACTATCAAAGTATGGTGGTCCATGCATTTAATCCTAGCATTCAGGAGGAAGAAATAGACTGATTTCTAGGAGGTCAAGGCTAGCCTTGCCTATGTTATGAGTTCCAGGCCAGTTTGAGTTGTATGTGAGATCCTGCCTTTAAAAATGTACATAAAACTTGATAGTAACAGATGACTGTTTTACTGGAATATGTATTTATTCTGCTATATTAGCCACTTTTCCATCGCTGTGACAACATAACTGATGGAAGTTACTAAGAAAGAAAGAGTTTATTTTAGTTTACAGTCTAAGGGTACAGAATATCATTGCAAGAAAGGCAATTGGGAGAATCTCTTTAGTCATGGAAGCAGGACCATGAAGGCAGCTAGTCACAATGCCTCTCCATTCTTAGGAAGCAGACAGCAATGACTGCTTATGCTTATTTATTTATTCTTCTTTAGACCCAGTATGGAACTTTAGAGCGTGGGCTGGTGCCACCACATTCTGTGCTCAGTCAAACCTCTCTGGAAACTCTCTTGTAGATATATCTTGAGGTATCTCTCAGGTATGCTATACCACAAATCAAATGGACAATGAAGATCACTAGATCACTATTAATCATAACACTCTATCCCTGGCTTCTCAAAAGACTCCAGGTCATATTATAATATAAATGCATCTAGTTTATCTCTAAGATTCTTTAATCAAAACCATTTTGAATATTATTTAAAAAGCCAAAGTTCAAAGTTTCTTCTGAAGCTCAAATAATTCTTTAGCTATGAGCCACTATAAAAAACAAAACATGCTACATACTTTCAATATTCAGTGATAGGGAAAAAGATGTTCTTACTCCAAAAAAAGAAGGAATAAAAGTAATGGAAAATAGAGAAAATTAAGACCAAGACAATCCCAATAGGGAAAACATCTAGTCCTTCAACGCCATGTCTGACGTCTGGTGCTTTTGGTCATCTAATCTGCCTCAAAAAACCTTGATCGATTCTAAATCTAGTCAAAGCAACAATGAAGGTTAAAACATGTCTTATTTATATCAGTCTTTTCAGATTAACTCCTCATAGTGCCTTCAGGAAGGGTGCTGAATTGAAAGAGAAAAACCTTAAATGTTTAGTAATTGCATGGTAAAAAATTAGCTTTATTATTTTCTTTCTTTTTTGTGTGTGTTTAGAGGCAGAGTTTCTCTGTAGTTTTGATCTTGTCCTGGAACTAGCTCTTTTAGACCTGGTCTCAAGCTCATAGAGATCCACCTGCCTCTGCCTCCCAAGTGCTAAGATTAAAGGCGTGAGCCACCATCACATGGGTGGCTTTACTATTTTTATTAAAAATGAAACATATATAGACTCTCGGTCCCAGTTTAACCTCTTAGCCTCACTCTGACAATTTTTATCATGGGTGAATATTATCTAATGACCATTATCTGTCTTTATTTGTGGCAAGTATACAAATGATGGCCCGTAACTTCTAATAAATGCATGATTACTGAATCAACCTTTTCTGAGCTCAAAGCAGTTGCACATTGTAAACTTGAATAGGTATCAATGGTGTGGTGTACATATTTTAATTTTCCAAATTCTGTAAAGTAAAACACATCCATCTGCCAGAGTATTCTTTGGGTTACTCCCTATAGGTAACAGTATTTTGTTATAGAAAAAACAAGTAGAACATCTCCTTATAAACTCCCTAGCTTGTTGCAATGTAATAGAAAACTCTTTCCTTAAACTTTGCCATTCACATGATATTTTTTTCTGAAAATTCTGAGACCTTCAACACACTTAAATCAATAATCGATCAAGCTTCTGCATGTCTTGTACTAGATGACCTGGCAGATTCCACATGGGGTTGGATATGTGTTATGTATATGGGACAAAGCCTATTCCTGATTATTTCTTGAAACTAAATGAATAATGAAGTCAACTCTGTATCATCGGGTATAAATTCAGCCATTTCAATAGGCAAGACAACTCTTTCTGCCTATTGTGAATCAGTAACTATATTGAGAGGGCCTTTAAAATCCCTTAGTAGCATGAAAATAACATATAATTCTGACTTTTGGGCAGAATTATAAAATTTATTTGCATTAGTATAGAATTATGGGCTTCAGTTATTCAAGTGTCACATACAATGTGGTGAAAAATTCATGTAGCTCTCTTTATAAGGTTAATTCTATTGCTTTTGGAGTAATTCTCTCCTGAAAAATTATCAAAAACTCTTTGTCATGGTTCATTGTCTTCCCATAATTTATTAATTTCATTAATAGTAAAAGGCACTATAATATCTACTTGTCTATTCCTGCTAAGTGATGAAGTCTCAATTTCTCTTTTATATTTAATTCAGAGATCTTTCCACATAAGTTTTTTTACTCAATTTATATGGTAAAAAGATCCATTCTAAGATAATATCTTCCTCTGCATTAAAATTCCTATAGGGGGAATTTTCTGGAAGAAATATGACTAGAATGCAGGTTAAGATTTGGATCTACGTGATCCACATGTGCCTTCTATAATTTCTCTTCAACCAAAGTTAATTCTTTCTCAGTTTCAGCTGTTAATTCCCTTGGACTATTTAAGTCATTGTCATCACCTAAGGTTTTGTTTAAATGAATTATTAAATCAGGTGTTATCACAACAGCAGGTCATAGATTGGAAATGTCTCCTAACAATCTTTGAAAGCCACATTAAGAGTCCACAATCACTCTCTCTTAATTTGTGCTTTTTTGTTCTAATTTTCTGTAAACCTACTTTATAACATAGGTAAGTGATAGAATCTCCTCTCTCCATTTTTCAGGAACAATTTGTAATTCCCATTTATGCAAAAGTTTCTTTACTTCTTCAAACATTCTAAAGTATCTGCATTTGAATCAGATAGCAAAATGCCATCCATGTAATAGTAAATTATAGACTTAGGAAGTTGTTTACACATTATTTCCAATGACTGACTTACAAATTATTAGCACAGGGTGGGAATTACTACAAGAAGGCACTATGGAGGCAAATAAATAAAGAATGTTTTCATTCTTTGAATCCATTTTGATATTTAGTACTTGATGGTTTGTCAGAAGTGATTAACGGGTAAGTAGTTAAAACCGTTGGTAAGTCATCTCTGACTCTGACATGTACTGGTGATGCTAAATTCTGTCCTTGTACCTTCTCTCCCTCCTTATCAGTTCTGATAATTTCCTCAATCATTTAAAATCTTTTTATCTACATCTCTTGACCTGTGAATATTTTTAATAATTTTATAAACTCAAATAACTTCTGATTCTCATTCTGCACATATGATTCCAAGGTACATAATTTTTCCATTATTGATAACTTCTCATCCTTGCATATTATTTGGATGGTGTGCAGACTGTTTTCCTGGAGAGATATTCTATTTGCTAACCTATTATAACATTTTAACAGATTTTGATTGTCAAATCCAACAGTATGAATTTTTTCAGATAATTTCTCAGCATTCTTTGACATGAATTGAATTTTGTCTGTCAAATTCATGTTAGCCTTTTCAATGGTATTAATTTTTTCAGCTAACTTTTGATTTTCAATAGTATAAATCCTGTCAGCTAACTGTTCATTATTAGTCTGAAAAGGCTGTAACATTTCTAAAAGTGCCTCATTCTTGGCTCTGTTATCAAACCATATTTTAAGGCTATAATATGAACAACAAGCTAAGTCCCAATGTCAAATAAATGGATGTATCAAAAAACTCACATAAACCTTGTAGAATACATCCATAGTATAAACAAAAAGGTTATTAAATTCCTGGGTGGTGATATTGTGTGCAATTATATAGCTTTAAATTTATTGATTTATCTATTAATCAAATGAACTTACTTCCAATATGAGATTTCAGTAGATTGTTGTAGTTGTAGTAATATATATTGTCCAGGTGGCGTTGTGGTTGTAGACATGTGGCAGAGAGATGTGACTGGTGGTGAAATGAACAGCCCTGCTCACTTCCGGGTAGGCACCTGCTTAAATGTTGGTAAATATGCTTGACAAATTAAGAGCAATTAAATTGATTCTGTACAGGGAGGTTTTTGGTGGCCAGAATATCAAGGAATCCAGACCTTGCTGGCTAGGAACACAAATCAGAAGCTGCACAAGTTGCTGCATAGCAGAGAAAGTGGTGGGGTGGGGGTAAAGCCTGCATGAGCCCTGAAAATTGCCAAGTTGCTATGCAGCGAGCCTACCAAAGGTTTTGCTCTGCTGCAGTGGGATTTTGGCAAAACAAAACAAAACAAAACAAAACAAAAAACACACACTTAGTGGATAAAATCAACCCAGGCAGGCATGTGTGTAAGAGCTTTGGCCATGGACCTTTTTTTCTGGTCCCAGTAGGCTTGGGTTTGGGATCCATATGAGTGCCAGATGTAGTTGATTACAATAAGTAATCCCAACTAGCTCAGAATGGAGCATAATAAGGGTTCTTTATTTAGGGGGTATAATCACAGATCAACAGGTCCTCTGCAAAAGCAGGGAACAGGAACCAAATCCAACAGCCAAGAGAGAGCCATGCAAGCTTTATTTGCATTGATAGTACAAGAAACTACACCTAAGTGGGCTGATATCTTAAAGGCTATTGGCCAAAGGAGTTTCTACAACAAATACCTTTACCAGGAACTTGCATAGGAAACTCATAGGAGTAGAGCCCATAGCCTCTGTGTCTTCAGTAAGAAGTGATGTAATTAATATTTTTCTTCACTATTATGAACATGATTTTTAAGATATAGGTGACAATAAAAACCAATCCTATTCTTTATTTATCATTTATTATTGTTACACAAGTGTATGTTTATATGTGAATATGTATGGATATGTGCCATCCCAAGGCTATGCAGAAGTCAGTGGAAACTTGTGTAGTTTGTTTTCTTTTTCCACATTATTGATACAGAATCTCCTCCTTTTCTGCTTCTTTGTTGTCATTCAGGCTATCTGGCTTCATGAGTTTTCAGGCAAGATCTTTTACCTTGTTTCTCCCATCTCACAAGAAGTGCTTGGATTGCAATAGCATACCACTGGATGATGTTGGATTCCCCTCTGCGTGCTGTGAATGCCATTGGTTAATAAAGAAACTGACTTGGCCTAATAGGGTAGAACAGACCTAGGTGGGGAAACTAAACTGAATGCTGGGAGAAGGAAGGGAGAGTCAGGGAGAAGCCTTGTAGATGTGCTGGAGACAGACACCAGAACTTTAGGCTGGTAAGCCACAGCCACATGGTGATACACAGATTACTGGAGATGGGTTTAATTAATATGTAAGAGCTAGCCAATAAGAACCAAGGGCTAATGGGCCAAGCAGTAAATTAAACAGTTTCTGTGTAGTTATTGTCGGTTCTGAGTGGCTAGGACAAACAAACAGCCTCCTTCAACTAATTTGTGTGCCAACATGGGTAACTACATCCACATAAAAACCTGAGAAAGCTTAAAAAGGGATTCTAGACACACACACACACACACACACACACACACACACAAAAAAAAAAAAAAAGAGTTAAGCATGGTTTGGTAGTGGCATTTTCCTGGGTTGACTCTGTTTGCTAGAAGCAATCAGAGGCATGACTCATATAAGAGAGGTTTTCCTGATTCAGTGGTAGCAGGGAAAAAATAGCTGTGTTTTTAAGATGCTGCCAGCCTGAGCTTTAACTCTTTTTGGAGGTCTGGCTATGGAGCATTTAAATTGGTTTTGTGAGAAGAGTGCTACAACTTGCTTAATGACAACATAGACTGGCTGTGTGCTTAAAAATGGTGCAATATTAATGGCTCTCAGAGGCAGTGAACAGCTCCACCATGCTGGATTGAGTGGGGCAACCAGGCAGGGCCATATTATCCCTAGTAACTTAGATTCTTAAGAGGTACTTAGCATTTTAAGAAGCACTTCTGGTCAGTACATAATTACAGATACACAGTAAAGACAAATCCAGTGAAAAAGACTTCTAAATGAGACACAGTGTGTTTTAAAAAATGTATGTAGGCTTGGGAGGGAGAAGAAAAAGAGTAAAGTGATTTACAAAAAGAAGTAAATGAGTCATAAAAAATGAAACAAAGTCTTTAAAGAAACAGACTACAGACAGTTACAGATTAAATGAGTAAAGGTAATAAAATAAATGTTAAAAGCAATAGAGTAAGAAAAATAAGCCATGTAAAGATGGAAAATTCAAGGCAGTCTGGACTATGTATATTATTATGTTTTCTTTGAATTTTTTGACTGTGAAGAAGATAAGTACACAGATATTTCATTGTACAGGTCGCTAAGCTAAACTAATGTAAAGGTATCTTGACTTTAAAATTTGAGTCTAAGGATATGTTGCTTTGGGAAAAAGGTTCTTCTTTTGTTTCCACAGAGGATGAAAACCTGTGGATTGCTTCCAGACTAATACGGTTTGATGCACCAAGACTCCCTGAAAGGTCATTGTGAACACCCCCCCCCCCAATTGTTTTGCCTAACTGCTGACTGAGATGAACCTAGCACATAGGATATACTATGAAAGACCTGATTAACAGCATTCACAATCAGCAGGAAGTGGTCTGGAGAGCTATGCCCATATTCCCAAATATTGTTCATAAATAAATCTTTACATTTAGAGGGGTATATGCTATAGAGATTTGCTTTGGTATGGATCTTGGTCTATTGAGGCAAATTTAAGGTTGATTTTGTTATATGCATATTTCAGCTCTTCATTAAGGTATTGTGTTTGTCCAGTTCATTTAAAATGTAATTACATATAATAAATGTAATGTATAATTAAGAAATATAAGTTAATAGATAATCATTTATAATAGTCAAGCTTGTAGTCATGTTAGTTAGATTTTCTAGATGTACAGAAATGTGTTTCAGATGGATAGACATTTTTCAAACCTTTCAAAGGCTATAGAATATGGCATTTAAAATGTTTAAGAACTTAGGACTTTTCATGATAGTAAGACACATCTGCTCCTGGCAGCACCAAGATACTTCAAGAGGAAAATGGGCACTGAAGAGGTTACTTATGGAGTTTTATTTTGCCATTTTGGCAAGAAACTGCTCTTGCCTGGATTGCTTGATGAACTAGACATGGAGAATCCACAGAGAAATGACTGCTGAGCTTGCATAAAGGTGAGAAAGGGCCTTCGGGGTTCCTACTACATGAAAGAGTCTGCCAGACATTCTGCAGGACACAGAAGAAAGTAATAGATGGACTTTGCCACTACAAGGCGAAACAGATCCTCAAATTTCCTGCTTCATGGAAAAGACTGGCGGATACTATGGGCCTGTAAGATGAAGACGGATGCCCCAATGGTACAGAAGAACTTTGGGTGACTATCTAGGCAGCAAGATGTCTCTGTCAATTCTAGAATTTTGGAATTGCTTACAATGAACTTGCTGCTTACTTAGGTAATATTATATCCTTCTGGAGTCTTTGATGGAGTTGAAGAATAGATATAATTTTCCTTAGTCAAGATAATAGTCTAACTGTAATTCTTGTTTTATAACTGTTTTGTTATATGTAATTTTACTATGTTAAAGTTAAAACCTTCCTTTTTATTTAAACAGAAAAGGGGGTAATATGAGATTTCTCTCTGTATGTTGTGAATACCACTGGTTAATAAAGAAACTGACTTGGCCTGATAGGGTAGAACTTAGCTAGGTGGGGAAAACTTAACTGAATGTTGGGAGAAAGAAGGCAGAGTCAGGGAGAAGCCATGTAGCCCCATTGGAGACAGAGGCCAGAACTTTAGCTGGTAAGTCACAGCCACGAGACGATACACAGATTAATGGAGATGGGTTAAATTAATATGAAAGAGTTATCCAATAAGAAGCTAGAGCTAATGGGCCAAGTAGTGAGTTAATTAATACGGTTTCTCTGTGGTTATTTTAGTTGTGGGTGGCTGGAACAAACAAGTGGCCTCCTTTAACAACTGCATTTGTCGTTTTGTGATTTCAGGAACTCACATTATGGTCCTTAGCTTTCTCAGAAAATGGTCTTACTAGACATGCCATTTTAACTAGCCAACTTTAGAATTTTTTTAAAACTTGGAACAAATGTGAAATAATACTATAAAATATATGCATTATTTATGTGGAATAAAAGTGAAACAGTCATATAAAATATATGCAATTATTTGTACTATTTGGATTACATGCAAGAAGGAAATGATCTTTGACCATCTGGCTAGTGGTTCTCCAGGCAGTATGGGAAACTGGTGGGATGTCATTTCTTCCAATGGCCTCTAGTGCACAAAAAGAATATGCAGTTTATTGTTCTTATCTTTGTTTCCAACCATTGTTCTCAGGCTAAAGTCTGAAGTTTTAAAATCAAATGCTGAGGCCAACCTTGAAAGACTACAGTGTTGTCCAGTAGAAGTGTCTGGAAGAGTGTCTTTTAAAGGCAAGCCAGAGACAAGTGCTACTGTTCTAGATAGTCTGAATTTAGCTTAACATTTTTGCAATTCAGTGCACTTAATTGGTTGACTTAATTGTTTTATTTTTATTACTTTAAATAATTAACACACAATATAAATTATGAACTAGACATTTCTCTAATCATGTCATGTTTACTAATCAATGCAATCAATATTTCAAACAATGTTTTGGTAAGCATTGTTTTTTCTCATTTCACAGATGTGAGGAAAATGAAATGGGCTAAGGGACTTGACTACAGATTACACAAACAAAATTATTCTCTTCTTATTCTTAACTATTTTCATTTTCAAGTTTTTCATTATATTTATGCAGAGATACATCCATTTCATATATTAATATGGCAATTAAAGAAGCAGAACTGTTCAAAGGAAAGAACAAAAAGAATGCAAAGGTAAGATTAAAAAGTCATATTTGCATAAATCATTAAGATGCAATCCTATTTTGAAGACCAGATTTCAAACCCCAATGAGCCATACCATGAACAAATCTATTGAATGAAAGTTGCATTCAAAATACTGCAAGCAGTGAGCAGACAGGCTTACATTATATTAAGGGAAACATTACTAGTGAATTAAATTGTAAACTGCCAGTAGCATTCAGAAGCTGTTTTTACTTTTATTGCAGTACAAATTAGATTATTAAACAGAGGTCTTGTTCAGCCATGAAATGTGGGTAGGCTGTTTAATAGTATACATGTGGATAACATTTCTAATTAAGCATGGGGTGGTCATTACAATGAATTTAAAACTATAAATGGTCAGAACCTTATACTACTGCATCTTTAGTGGGACTTATCTTTATCTCCTCAAGCGCTTTCTGTAACATAAATATGACTCCTTTTTTTTGCTGAAGAAAATAAGATAAAGCAAAAGCAGAATAAAAAAAAAGGTGTCATTTCTCTGCCGTGTCACAGTAGGTTATGATTTTAAATTCTACTAAAGGAAATGACACAGCATAATATTGGACTATTAACTTGGCTTTTCAATGTTTTTATGACAATCCTCAAGCCATCTGCTGAAATTAATCTGCAAATCTGAGCCTTATCATCAGCAAGAAAGCCTAAAAATAGAAAAAGAGAGGTTCAAATTCTTAGCTTTTAATGTCCATCTAGTGCAATGGTTCTCAAAGACGGTGGTTTTGCTCACCCAAGGGCACTTCTGTCACTTAGGGTGGATGTTGTTGCTGGCATGTAGTGTGTATAGGTCAGAGAGGCTGATAGTCATGTAATCCCCAGCAAAGAATTAAATGATTCCAGATCACAGTGATTTGAAGGTTAAGAAACCTCAATCTAGAGATTTTTGAAAAATATGCATACTCTTTAAAATATTTAGCTCAGTTCTACTGAGTATATATGCTGTGTCAGTTCCTGGGAAGATATGAGCAAACATTCAGTCACCTGACTTAGATCATTAGGGACCAACCCAAGAAATGATTCCATCAAAATCTAGTTTCACCAAAATGAATGGAAGCTACAACCCTAGAACTCTCTGCATAACCTCCCATCAGTTCGGCTGGTAGGAAGGTCTCCTTTCCCTAGCGACTGTTACTGCTTATATCTTCTTGGCAAGGACTTTGTGGATCTTAGAAACTTAAGGAGCTTCTGCACACTGTATTTTTTTTTTTTTTTTTTTTTTTTTTTTTTTTTTTTTAGCATCCTGAGCCTTGCAAGCTTTATTTACTTCCTGAGTCTTACATGTCTCCTTAAAGGCAAGGATTTGCATATTTACAGAAAATAACTATAACTCAAGATATGTGCCAGGTAAGGACTTAAGAGACTTGGGTACATAAGTTAATCTTCAATTCCATGAATATGTGTAGTACAATTTATATTTCATTATAAAAGCATTTTATACGAAATTGTACTGATAAAAAAATGAGAGTCTGGACTTAGTTCTTAGAGGACAGTTTTATTCTAGATTTGACTTCCTTAACTACCCTGATGAACTTTCAGGACTTGCAATTAGAATAATTTTGACAGTAGACCAATTTTTGAAAAGAATTTTAAAGATTTATTATGCCCTCAGAAAGTAAAGTTTATTACATCAAGAAATTGGTGAAAATTGCACTCTACTATAAAAAACCAATAATATAATTATATAAGTGATACCTTTTGATCACCTTGGGAAACTAATAAAATGAACAGCTAGAAGGCGATAATTCCAAGTGAGACTATGGAGATACAAACCTTTGATGGGTTTTAGAGTATATGAGAACATTTTAAACCTAGATTTCATCGACCATGGTATATCACTAGCTTAGGATACCAATACACAGAGTTTTAACTGACTGTTGTCTTGACCCCTGTGCTCCTCATTGTGAGTTGTCTTTATCTCAAAGTGACACATGAGAGTGGAAACGTTTTAAATTATGCTCTGAAGGCAAAGTGAACATCCAAGAAGCTGCTGCAGATTCTTTTTGGCAATAAAGAAATGATGTCATCTGTAAATGTGAGTGTATTGACTAGAGAAGCCCAACCTCGTAAGGGGGTCAGGACCTCATCAAGGAATAGTGCCATTGGGAACCATAGCATTTTGTAAGAATAGGAGGCCATATGGAGTCAGGGTTCTCCTTTCTTCCAGCCATGACTGTTGACATATCCAGCTGCTTTAGAACATGACTCCAGGTCTATGGAGATGGAGAGAGCAAGACAAAAGATATTTGGAAATTTTCATGCATGGAATAACAGAGTGAACAATAGCTGAGATAAAATATTTCTCCAACATTGCAATAGAGACTGGCAATGGAAACCACTTTGTGGAGGAAAATTGTAGTAGGGAGAGCTGGGTCCCTATGTTTTGTCCTGGTGCCCAGCTAGGATTATAAATAATCACACAGAAACTGTGTTAATTAAAACACAGCTTGTTCATTAGCTTTAGCCTCCTATTGGCTAACTCTCACATCTTTATCTAACCCATCTCTATTAATCTGTGTTCACCATGAGGTCGTGGCTTACTGGAAGATTTAGCATGTCTGTCCTGACATCTCCATGGTGGCTCTCTCTCTGCTTTCTTCCTCCCAGAATTCAGTTCTGTCTCCCCACCTTTATAAGTTCTGCCCTATCACTAGGCCCAAAGCAGTTTCTTTATTAACCAATGAAACCAAGAAAATTACAGAGGGACTTCCTACACCAGAAAATAAAAATTTCAGAGATTTATGGACCATCACTTTGGGGAAGATTGTAGTTTCAATTCATAAATTTACCTGAATATATATTATACCTATAGCATATAGGAATGATTTCATCAAAAACTGAGCATAGCCAATCACAAAGGATCTTCCTAGGATTACCACTATCATCTTACTATTCATATTTTATGATTTTTATATAACATTTTCTTGAATAATATAATCATTATTAAGATATAACAGTTTGGTCGCATGTTCCATCAGTCCCATTCCAAGTGGACTTGGTGGTCTCCCATTAGTTCTGTCCTGCCTCAAGAGGGAGGGAGTGGGGGTGTGAGTGGAGGGGAGGGGAGGGAAGGGAGAGGAGGAGGGGAGGAGATGGCAATTTTTAATAAAAAATAAATAAACTGGAAAAAAAAGATATAACAGTTTTTAAATGTTTTGAGACTGAATGTTTAGTTTCTTGAGTTCTTAATATATTTTGGCACTCAGTCCTCTGTCAGATGTGGAGTTGGTGAAAATCTTTTCCTTTTCTGTAGACCGCTGTTTTGTCCTTTTGATAGTGTTCTTTGCTTTATTGAAGCTTTTCAGTTTCATGAAATCCTACTAATTAATTGTTGATCTTAGTGCCTGTGCTTTTGATGTTTTGTTCAGGAAGTTGTTTCCTGTGCCAGTGCATTAAAGGTTATTTTCCTCTCTCTCTCTCTCTCTCTCTCTCTCTCTCTCTCTCTCTCTCTTATCAGGTTCAGTGTATTTGGTTTTATGTTGAGGTCTTTTATCTACTTGGATTTGAGCTTTGTGCAGGGTGATCGATATGGGTCTATTTGTTTTCTTCTACATGGTGACTTCCAATTAGACTAACACCATTTATTGAAGATTTCTTTTCTCCATTGTATATTTCTGACTTTATCAAAATCAGGTGTCCATATATATGTGAATTTATATCTGGTTTTTGATTTAGTTTCATTGCTCAACCTGTCTGTTTTTATGTCAATACCATGGGTTTTTTTGTTGTTTGTTGGGTTTTTTTTTTGTTTTTGTTTTTGTTTTTGTTTTTTTGCAGTACAGCTCTGTAGTACAGCTTGCAATCAGGGAAGGTAATTCTTCCAAAAGTTCTTTTATTGCACAGCACTGTTTTAGCTATCCTGGGGTTTTTGTTTTCCCATATAAAACTGAGTGGCTATCTCCTATAACCAGGTAAGACTTTCACTGGAGGGGCTGGGACTTCAACCCAGTCGCATAATCTTTGACCTACAATTTGTCCTGCCTACAGGATGTGCTGGGATAAAGGTGATACTGAAATTATGTGAGTAGTCAAACAATGACTGGTCTGGCTTAAGACTCACACCATGAGAGGGAGCTCACCCCTGACACTGCCTGGAGGGCCAGGATCCAGAGCCTGGACAGCCCAGAGACCTAGGATAGAATAAAACATGACTGGCAATTCAGAAACATCAATGAAATGATTTCTAATGATATTCTTATATACTCATAGATTTGTGCCTAACCCAAATGTCATCAGAGAGGCTTCATCCAGCAAATGATAGAAACAAATGCAGATCCCTACAGCAAATGTTAGGCAGAGCTCAGGGAATCCTATGAAGAGGGAGAGAAGAAATGCATGAGTCAGAGGGGTCAAGGACTAGAAAACCTACAGAATCAACTAATCTGGGCTAATAGGGACTCACAGAGACTGAATGGCCAGCCATGGAGCTTGCGCAGGACTGACCTAGGGCCACTGCCCATGTTATGGCTATGTAGCGTGGTCTTCGTGTGGAACTTCTAATAGTGGAAGGGGCTGTCTCTGACTGTATTACCTGCTTTTGGGACCAGACTCTTCTACTTGGTTGCTTAGTACAGTCTTAATAGGAGAGGAGGTGCCCAGTCTTATTGCAACTTGACATGCCATGGCTGGCTGACATACATGGGAGGCCTAATCTTTTCTGAAGAGAAAGGAGGAGTGAATTGTGGTGGAGAGTGGAAGTTTGCAGGAGGGACTTGGAGGAGAGGAGGGAGGGGAAAGTGTGACTAGGCTAGAAAAAATAAATTAATTTAATAAAATGTTTTATTTTTAATTATGACTGAATATCATAAAATCATTGACAAAAGGAAATCTTCAGGCATATGAGAGATCAAAGGGTTGGCTAGGAGTAGAGAGTATTCAGTCAGCATCTGTATTTAAGTTTCATGTGAGAAACTGAAAATGTTAACTAATAGAATACATTAATTAAATTGCTTGTTAGAAGAGCTCCTGTAGTAATTGGCTAAGAAGATAGGTTTGGAGATCAATGCTCACACTTTCATACAGCTCACAAAATTCACACATCTGTAAGTACTTTTAAAACCCACTTAATATTTCTAGTCAATTTTCTTCTGCTTTATTTCAAATCATAGTACAATAAAAATTCATCATCAAGAGAAATATTTGGAAACACAAATGTGGTAATAGAGTTGTTGCTTTGTCAACAGTCCAATCTGAGTCAAGATGATAACAAGTATGAATATTAGTTACATTTTTATAGTATTAAGGTAGTATTAGAGTTTTAATGTATGCCTAGAGTAAAGTTAATTATGTGTATTTTAAATAATAAGTTATAGGAAGTTGCTTGACTCACCTGAGTAATTATTATCTTTTCTTATTTTTAAATCTCCATCACCTGTTAGATATCTCAGTTTTCATATTTCAGGAATTACTAGATGGGTATAAGACATCTCCCATATTCATAAAATCTAATGAATTCTCACAGTGTTGAAGGAGGTCCTGTGACTTCTGTCCATCAAATGATTATAGATTCTCACTTATGAGGCCTTATTAGCACAGCCTTATTACTTTACTAATGAGCAATTCAAGTTCTCACAAAATTCACCCCCATTTTACATACAAATAACTAAATAGAAAAAGTGTTCATCTAGCAAGTTCAGTCTTCTTTCTCTATTACTCTACATTTTTTGACTTCTTTAGGCTGGGATATTGTGGGATACACTGTTTCCTTTTACCTCGGAGCAAATTTTCTTCATATTTGATCACATCATCTAGAAAACACTGATTTTCCTTTTGTAAACTTTCAGAGAACTTGTATGGATTCTCTGGAATATGATCTTTTAATATCATGTGTTTTTGATGAATATTTTTCTTGGCGGTTTGAATAGGAACAACACCCGTAGGCTCATGCATTTGAGTGCTTGGTTGTTAGGGAGTGGTGTCACTTGAGAAGGATTGGGAAGTGTGCTTTGTTGGAGTAAGTATGGTCTTGTTGGGGGAAGTCTGTCACTGGTGATGGGCTTTGGGCTTTCAAAAACTCTAGCCAGATCCAGTGTCTCTCCTTTCCTGATACCGAAGGATTCATGATGCCGTGCTTCCTGTCATGCTGATAAAGGAGTAAATCTCTAAAACTATATGCTTTCTATGCTAGTATTTCAAGTTTGTTTCACTAGAAGCAGATGGAGATGGAGGATCTTAAACAAGTTATTGGAAAATATTCTCAAGATAAACCTTATTCTTATTCTCCATAGCTGACCTCATTCTTTGTTTTCTACCAAAAACAAGCAAATATCAATTTAGCCACCTAAAAAGATCATTTGAAAATTTCTTTTCATGATAAATATTTGTTAATTAAATTTTTGTTTAGGTCTATTTTCTTCAGTGACTCATTTTCCCTTCTTCCCAAGTTAGCCACTGGATCATGGATAGGTTCACCTCTGGTTTGATGTCTCCACTCTCTGGTCTCAAGGCATTAACAAGACTCCTACATATCTTGGTGTCACAAAGACTTCATTCTGACATTAGGGCAGCTGGTTACCACTTCTTTGGGTCATATTGGATAAAGTAACTTCATAAACTGTATAGTGTGTCTGTTGATATTTCCTTTACACGTTGCTGTCCCCTTTTCAGAGAGACAGATTGTATTTTCACAGGAATATCTTATATTCAGCTTCTACTTTACTGGACTATTTTTATCAACTTCCTCATGGTGCATTGCATATAATAGCAAAACTATATTCTTGGAGCTTTAAATGTTATTCCTTTGTTTTGTTTTTGAGTCAGGGTCTCATATTTTTTTAAATTGGATTAAAATTTGAGATATTATCAAGGACATCTTTGAAGTTTTGATCCTTCTGCCTTCACCTCAAGAGGTCTGGGATTATGTTAGTGTGCTGTTGTGTGGCATATATGATACTGTGGAACCTCAGGGCCTCATGTGTAGTAGGTAGGCAAGCATTCTCCCAGCTGAGCTGTATCTGCAGTCCCCCTTTTCTAGGTGTCTTTCATTAATTTATTCCTTCGTGTCATGTTCATGTTTTTCCTGACTGTAAACCTAATAAATGCTTGCAATTAAAGAACTGGAAATAAATTATTAAGAGAAAATGGTTGTCTAGAAATTATAAATTAAATTCTTACTTAAGATAGTGTTTTAAAAACATTTTCTTCTGATTATTTTTCCATGCATTCTTTTTAGGTTACCTGTTCAGTTACTGGCTATTGGTAGTCTACTTACTTTAATTGAAATTACCTTGAAACTCAGCTTCATATTTTCTATTTTTACTTGATGTTTTAGAGAGGCTATTCCTGTCATAAACATTTCCTGTAAGTGTTACTTTTAGTAACTCAGTATGTTCTATTATTTAGAGGCGCTATAACATATCTCATTTTTGTCTCTCTCTGGTACTTTAGCTTATTTCCAATTTTATTTTTCTTCTTTAACTCTTCAATATTCAACATTTGCCTGCTTTGATAAAATCTTTTATTGTTTTTTTTTCAATTAAGGTTCTGTATGTGACATCTGTGACTTAAGTTGAAAATTCCATTTGCTTCAATGACTGATATCTAGTTTTTCTTATTCAGTCAGATCTGGGATAATAGGAATAAAAATATTAATAATTTAAATCCTGGATACCTTTCTGTTATATCTTTGCCTTTCCCAAGAATAAATTAAATCAAAAAATAAAACAAAACAAAAGCTCTCATTAACTTGCCTTTAAAAACTAAGTTTCTTTAGCTTCCTTTCTCAGATCTTGATAAGCCCACTCCTCTCTACTTGTCATCTCCTGTAGGACCATAACAAATCCCAATTTCATAAGGTCCTCCCTTTGATCCTTTATTGAATAAAGTCCATACTGCACTACTTCCACTTCCTGACTGTTCTTAGCACTAGTCAACATATCAAATACCTGTGCATATAGTCACAAGATGTAAGTACAGTTCATCTTTTAACCATTTTTTCTATCACAAGTATTTCTCTTAAGTTAACTTGTTTTTAGTAAAGTAGTTGTTTATTGGTTAAAGTAAGACCATAATAAGGACAACTGAATATCAAAGTGTGGAGAGACATTGCAGAAAGCATACAGAGAAAGGATACACTAATTTGTTGCTGGTGGGAGTACACACTCATTCAGCAACTCTGGAAATCAGGGGAAGGTTACTCAACAGGTTAAAAATTGATCTTCCACAAGGTCTAGCTGTACTGCTAGTACAGTACACTTGGGAGTGTACCAAAAGAATTCTATAACTCATTGCAGAGATTCTTGCTACCCATGTTTGTTACTGCTTTATTCACAACAGCCAGAAACTTGGAACAGCCTAGACACCCAACAGTTGGTGGGTAGATAATGACTATCTGGTATATTACACAGTATGATATTACTGTGACCATTTACAAACTGACATTAAGACCCTATTGCTGAAGAAAACATATATTTACATCAGCCAGCATGGAGAAATTGAACTGTTCTCAACAAGGAACTTTACCCATTCTGTTCACAGTACTAAAACATACAAATTAATCATTAATCTCACCAAATCACAAACCCCATGTGTTACAATGGCAATCTGTCCACAAGATAAATCCTTGATGCAATAGTGGCACAGATATTCTGGAAGTAAACAACCTCATTTTTGATTAGAGTTAAGACATGAGATAAATTCTATACCTGACAGTGTTAAAGAGGACAAGAACCAAAGACTAGGTAGGCTATGGACCTAGAGGAACACCTACTACAAGTATTCTTTTAAATGAGCATATACTAAGCATATTGACATATTATTATGTCCATGCATCAATACATTGCACAACCCTTATCAGAGAAACTTCTTTAGTAGATAGTAGTTAAGACAGAAGCTCAAAACTAGACAGTGTGAAGAGAGTAAGTGGGTTTGGAAAAATCAGCCTTGAATTGGATGTATTTTTCATACTTCTCCCTTCAAAGCTCAGGGATTTATGTGGAATAGGGGTGTAAAGATATAAGAGTCAAGAAAACAGACACAACAGGGCTCATGCCCATGAGCACTTACAGAGACTGTGACAACATACACAAGAGTTGTACAAGTTAAAAACAGGTCAAAAACCCAGGATGGAGAAGAGGAAATGAACACAAAGTCCCACCCATAACCAAGAAGTTACTAGCAACTTGCAGTATTTAAGAAGTGAAAATTAGTTTTCTGCAGTAGAGTGACACTGGGTATATCAACCATACTCCAAGGCGAGCCTTATGCTCTAGAGCAGTTGGCCAATATAAAATAGACAAATTTTATGGTGTGTGTGCATGTGTGTGCACTCATGTGTGTGTGCATGTGTGTGTACAATGATCTCTTTTGGTTTGCTTTGGTTTAAGAGAGAGGAAGAGAATGATGATGGGTGGGTAGGGAGATGAGGGAGGATCTGTGTGGAAATGCAAAGGGAAAAGAATGTGACTAACATACTTTGTATGAAATAGTGTCAAATTTGAAATAAGAAATAAAGACCTGAGTTCTGTTGTGTAAAAAATGGAAAAAAATGATAAAAGATTTGTATTCTATTGTGTACATGAAAAGGAACCAAAGGACATAACTTTGAAGAATTCTGCAGATTTAAAGAATAAAATTAACAGTAGGGCTTCAGGAAAAGTTAAAGTTCTTCACCCTCAAGACCAAAATGCAATTTTATCAAGTAGGGTGGAGGCATGGCTGCATTTTCATTTTTAAGAAATAAGTCCAGTAATTGGACTAATAGCTGGAGATTAAGACCTAGCACTGTAGTGTTCATTCTTTGTTTAAAGAGAGGTATAGTTTATTTTAGTCTTCTCAGAACCATCATTAACATAACAAACACAGTAGCCTCCTGACTCTCAGATGAGTCAGCTTCTCTCACAATTAAGAAAGAATTCAATGAAAAAGCTAGTGTTTATGTTATCTTCCCAATCTCTCATTCTATTTGAAACCTCTTTTTAGGAAAGTCACCCCACAGCATGATTCATCTACTGCTCATCTTGCAAAGAAAACATGTTAATCTTTTGTCTTTTGCTTCCAAAGAAGAATCTGGTTGATTTAGTTAGAAAACAAGAACAGATAGGCACCTACCCACAGGAATACTTCTGAATAATGGATTCCAATTTCATTTCTTTTCCTTTGTGTCTTTCTTTATTTTATTTTGAAAGAAACATTTTTCCCTTCTACCTACTCTGTACAATTTTCATCTGTTCCAGCAGTGGTCTAGTTTTCCTGATTATAATTTAGAATTTCATCAAACCTATTTAAAAAGCTTCCTGGAAAGCAAGTTTGCTTTGGTTTAGAGTATGCTATGTATTTTTCCATGAATTTCTAATTTTATGATTATAATGGTACCATTGTATATGTAGCATTTTGTTTTAATCAACTCACATGGACTCTTTTCACCCCTAGTAAAGTTTTATGAAGCCATCATTGCTGGAATCCTTCAAATTATTATCATCTCTAGAAGGTAAAATAAACAAACAAACATTGGGAAGTTTAATATGACTCAGACTAATACTTAGATACTAAGACTTAGATACTTACTAAGTTAATAGAATGGGTCTCAAACTGCTTGACTAAATTTATTTAAGGTTAAACAAACATCCAAGACAGAACTAGTTTCAATGTCTTTTGTTCTCTAAAATGCAATTGTTTCTCTTTCTAAGAATATTAACAAATACGTAAAAAGCTGTCTTATTTCATGAACTATGCATGCACAGTTCTACTTTCTAGAACATTCTTGTTGCATTTAGGTTGTTTTAAAATTGTCTGTTTCTATGTTACTCTACTGGGATCATAGACATGCATGATTGTAGCTCTTGGGGTAAGAAAATTTCATCCTTGTTGCTTATAGAATTTAACCCTACAGTTTTATAAAGAACTTATATAATTAATTACATTGTTCATTTTACTAAAGAATCAAATATTTATGAAGATATTAATCTTATTTACATTATACTTGTTATGTCTTGTGGGTATGGAGAACAATCAGAGAAGGGGTACCCAATATATATGAGGCACTAATCTTATTTACATCATACTTGTTAGGTTTAGTGGATATAAAGAACAAGCAGAACAGGGGTACCCAAGTCCTAAATCATAAAAGTTTATTCTCATAAGATCACAAATTAGGCAAGTATTACTACTCCCTGGGGAGAGAACCTTTGCCAGTGTGAAGTTCCCAAAGTCATAACTGTCTAAGGAATTTACTGTTTCTGTGGCTCAGTGCCTCTCATTACCCTTTAAGAGAGGGCCCTTATGAGAAACATGGCTCTCACTTTGCTCAGCTCTCAAGATCTCCATGTAATCTTCTTTGGCCAATAGATTGGGATAGGAATGACAGTGTACAAGCTACAAGACTGGGGTCCATGAAATTTGCACATTTATACTTATACTTACCAAAATGACAGCCAGATAAGTTATTTTCAATGGCATGAAGTTCTGCCAGGAGATTTTGTATGATCTGGAAATATAATTTTTGTTGCCACAAGTTTTGAGAAGCTTGTGGTATACTCATGCAGAGGCCCAGAGTACTGTTGCCAGTAACTATGTGAGAGTAGAATGAAATGGTAAATGAAAAATCATTCACTCTCAAGTACTGATGAAATGAAAAATGTGATGCTAATGGGAAACGTGAGCTTATTTGAATACTTAGATCTCTAGGAAAGGGCAAGGACAGAATACACATGAATACTAACTCCTAGAAACATGGATAACCAGCCTGTGGCATTTGAGACTTAATATTAAGCATTAATTTAATAACTGAGTCTGAAGGGACAATATTTGTTACACAGAAATATGAATCAGATATAGCTTTATAGCAAATGGAAGTTGAATGTCAACGAGCAGAGTTATGCCAACCAATTTATTAATTTCCCATCAGGAGAAGACTTTGAATGTTTCCCTGTGAAAATGAGAGGTTTTAACGTTTTTGTAGAAAATTTATTTTACAAATGAAAGGAGAGTTCCCTGCAAGCTCTGTGGAACACTGCTACATAGCTTGTTCCAATACTGAGGGGACCTAAGAGACAGCTACAGCAAGAATTAGACCAAGATGCCAAGACACAACTGGGCTCATTTAAAAGAAGAGATGGGTAGGTGCCAATGCAAGAATTCCTTCAACATCCTAAAAAGCAACATGGTAACACCAGAACCCAGTAGACACACAACAAGAAGACTTGATCATTCTAACCCAGAAGAAGTAGAAGAAAACAACTTTAAACATAACTTTATGAAACTGATGGAGACTTTTAAAGAGGAAGTGAAAAACTCCCTTAAAGAAATGAAAGACAAGACAAACAAAAAGCTGGAAGAAATTAATGATCCCTAAAAGAAACCCAAGAAAACCAAGAAAAAATAAACAGGTAATGGAAACAGTTCAAGATTTGAAGACTGAAATAGACATAAAAAAAAACACACAGACAAACCAAGGGAATTCTGGAAATGGAAAGTCTGGGTAAACTAACAGGCACTACAGAGACAAGTATAATGAACAGAATACAAGAGATATAAGAAAGAATATCAGGTGCTGAAGATACTATAGAGGAAATAGACTCATTGGTCAAAGAAAACATAAAATCCAACAAGTTCTTAACACAAAACATTCAGGAAATCTGGGACAACATGAAAAGACCAAATCTAAGAATAATAGGGGTAGATGAAGGAGAAGAACTCAAGTTCAAAGGCACAGAAAATATATTCAACAAAATTATAGAAGAAAACTTTCCCAACCTAAATAAGGATATCCCTAGGAAGGTACAAAAAGCTTACAGAACACCAAATGGACTGAATCAAAAAAAATCCCCTCACCATATAATAATCAAAACACAAAACATACAGAATAAAGAAAGAATATTGAGAGAGAGCTGCAAAGGAAAAAAGGTCAAGTAACATATAAAAGTAAACCTATGAGAATTACACCTGACTTCTCAGTGGAAACTATGAAAGCCAGAAGATCCTGGATAGATATGCTGCAGACACTAAGAGATCATGTATAGACTACTATACCCAGCAAAGCTTTCATTCACCATTGATGTAGAAAACAAGATATTCCAGGACAAAAAACAGATTTAAACAATACATATGCACAACCCCAATCTTACAGAAAGTACTAGAAGGAAAACCTCAACCCAAGGAAACTAACTACACCCACATTAATTTTGCGTGCAAATGGATGGAATTATATAACACTATCCTGAGTGAGGTAACCCAGACCCAAAAATGTGAATATGGTATGTACTCACTCATAAGTGGATAGTAGCCATAAAAAAAGAACATTGAGCCCACAGTTCATGATCCTAGAGAAGTTAAGTGATAAGGTAAACCCAGAGGGAGTCATTTTAGGGTTGGCAAGATACTTGACTCTAGAGGGATTCCCAGGTGTCCAGGGAGATATCCCCAGCTAGTTCCTTGGGCAGCTAAGGAGAGAGAGCCTGAAATGGCCCGATCCTATAGCCATACTGATGAATATCATGCATATCACCATAGAACCTTCATCTGGTGATGGATGGAAATAGAAACAGAGCCCCACATTGGAGAACCAGACTGAGCTCCCAAGGTCCAAATGAGGAGCAGAAGGAGGAAGAACATGAGCAAGGAAGTCAGGACCACAAGGGGTGCACCCACCCACTGAGATGGTGGGGCTGATCTAATGGGAGCTCACCAAGGCCAGCTGGACTGAGACTGAAAAAGCATGAGATAAAACCGGACTCCCTGAACATGGCGGACAATGAGGGCTGCTGAGAAGCCAAGGACAATGGCACTGGGTTTTGATCCTACTGCATGTATTAGCTTTGGAGGGGCCTAGCCTGTTTGGATGCTCACCTTCTTAGACCTGGCTGGAGTGGGGAGGACCATGGACTTCCCACAGGGCAGGGAACTCTTACTGCTTTTCAGACTGAAGATATATGGGCTGAGAAAGAAATCAGAGAAACATCACCCCATCACCCTTTACAATAGCCACAAATAGCATAAAATATCTGGGAGTAACTCTAACTAAACAAATGAAAGACTTGTATGACAAGAACTTTAAATCTGTGTGGAAAGAAATTAAAGAAGACGCCATAAAATGGAAAGCTATTCCAAGCTCTTGGGTAGGTAGAATTAACATAGCAAAAATGACAATCTTACCAAAAGCAATCTACAGATTCAATGCAATACCTATCAAAATCCCAGCAAAATTCTTCACAGGCCTTGAAAAACAGTACTCAACTTCATATGGAAAAGCAAAATACCCAGGATAACCAAAACAATCCTGTACAATAAAAGAACTTCTGGAGGCATCACAAACCCTGACTTCAAACTCTACTACAGAGCTACAGTACTGAAAACAGTCTGGTATTGGCATAAAAACCGACAGGAGGACCAGTGGAACTGAACTGATGACCAAGATATTAATCAGCACACTTATGAATACATGATTTTTGACAAATTAGCAAAAATATAAAGTGGAAAAAAGAAAGCATCTTTAACAAACAGTGCTGGCATAAAGGGATAACAACATGTAGAAGAATGAAAACAGATCCATATCTATCACCATGCACAAAACTCAAGTCCAAATGGATCAAAGACCTCAACACACAGCCAATCACACTGAACCTCACAGAAGAGAAAGTAAGAAGTACACTTGAATGCATTGGTACAGGAAACCACTTCCTAAATATAACCCCAGCAGCACAGACACTGAGAAAAACAATTAATAAATGGGACCTTCTGAAACTGAAAAGCATCTGTAAAGCAAAGGACACAGTCAAGACAAAACAGCAGCCTACAAAATGGGAAAAGATCTTCAACAACCCCACATCAGACAGAGGACTGATCTCCAAAATATAAAAGAACTCAAGAAATTGGTCATCAAAAGAACAAACAATCCAATAAAAAATGGAGACCCAAGCAGAGAACTCTCAACAGAGGATTACAAAACGGCTGAAAGACACTTAAGGAAATGTTCAATATCCTTAGTCATCAGAGAAATGCAAATCAAAACAACTCTGAGAATCCATCTTATCATGTAAGAATGGCCAAGATAAAAAAACACTGATGGCAACTTATGTTGGAGAGGTTGTAGGGTAAAGGGAACACTCCTCCATTGCTGGTGGGAGTGCAAGCTTCTACAGCTCCTTTGAATATCAGTATGGCAATATCTCAGAAAATTAGTAAACAACCTTCCTCTAGACCCAGTAATACCACTTTTGGGTATATACCCAAAGGATGCTCAATCGTACCACAAGGACATGAGCTCAACTATGTTCATAACAGCATTGTTTGTCAGAGCTAGAACCTGGAAACAACCTTAATGACCCTCGACCAAAGAATGGATAAGGAAAATGTAGTACATTTATACAATGGAATACTACACAGCAGAAAAAAATAATGACATCTTGAAATTTGAGGACAAATGGATGGATCTAGAGCATCATATTTAGTGAGGTAACCCAGGCCAAGAAAGACAGATATCATATGTACTCACACATAAGTGACTTTTAGACTTAAAAGCAAAGAAAATGAGCCTACAATTCACAATCCCAAAGAACCTAGACAACAATGAGGACCCTAAGAGATACATACATGTAATACATACATATATCTAATCTACATGGGAAGTAGAAAAAGACAAAATCTTCTGAGTAAATTAGGACCATGAGGACTTTGGGAGAAGATTGAAGGGAAGGGTAGGAAAAGGGAAGGGAACAGAGAAAAATGGATAGCTAATTAAAATCAATACAAAAAAGAATCACTTTTATCTTAAATCAAATTTAACTCAATATCCATGATTTTATTTGGCAGCTCTAATGTGGATGTTTTGATGACAAGGTATAAGTTGTAATTGTTGATGTTCCATGTTTTTCTGGTGCCTTACTGGAAGAGCCATTTTTATTTATAGATGACAGTAAAAATTGAAAGGTAGTCAGGATTCCTTAGAACTCCTGCTTATATTAGGTCTAGGGAATTTAGATTATATGTAGCACACTTTTGCTATAACGGGTAAGATAATAAATGTTGTTTTATGGCCATAGGATTCTGTTGCAAATACTCATTTCTGCCATTATGTTTTGAAATGTGCCCTAGACAATGCATATGTATGAGTACACATGGCTGCATGGCAGAGAAAACAAAAAGAAAGCAAACACAGTAGACAGACGCTATACCAAGTTTTACTCGTAAGTTGTTTTCCGACCTTTGATTAAGACAAAATTAAAGGAATTATTAAATGTAGTTTGAATTTGTAGTTTCAGAACATCTCCTTAATGCTTCATTTCTGATCTCATAATACAATAGTTGAACAATTTGTATAATGCTGGAGAAATATCATAACAACCTTCACCCTCTAAGGTAGCCCATATGACAACGCTTTAATAAAGTGGAAGTATCCCTTTAAATGGAACAACAATGTGTAGAAATAGCAGAAAATGGTGGACAGCAAATAATTCTGTTGGGACTATAACATGAATACCAAGAGCCATTGTTCTAGTGTCAAGAAGATTGTGACCTGTAAGTGAATTTGCTGCAAGGAAAACCTCTGCATTTTTCATTTGAACAAAAATAATATAAATAAATAACCACACAAGTAGTATTGAATAATAAGAACTGGGGCACACAAACAATATTTGTGAATTGATAGTATATCTGGTACAATTAATCAGAAGCATTAGATTCAAATTCATGACATAGACAATTTACTGAAATACATCTACAGAGCTTAGGGAAAAGCTAAAGAAGTATGTGAAAAGTTTTCTTATATAGTTGTATACATCAGGCAATTAATGTGTAAGCATCAACGTAAATTAAAGGCTAGTTCCTATGAAACAAAAAATAAAATTTACTACTTGTTGCTATGTTTAATTGGCCAAATTGATTTTTGTGAATAAAATGTAAAGCAAGATTGTTCAAGTGACATTGAAATAAAATAAAATCTGGCAAGTATCTGTATTTATGACCCCCAGTTACTGAAATGCCTACTGTTACATAGAATCTACCCCGATGTATTTTGATGATGATGATGACAATAACATATCAAAAACTTCCCTAGATTATCTTGAACAAATCTTAATTATCACAATGAAATAAGAATCATATAATCTAAAAATGAGAGCTACAAAGGAAGCTAATAATTTTATAACAATTGGAGAAAAGGGGGATTTTGATACATATTTTAGCTCCCAGAATAGAATTACTTAAATAGCAATAAAATTTTGTGTCAAATCTAAATATGTAAAAATTGTGTAAGAAAAATTCATAAGAAGGAAAAAGGTTTTTTTTTCAAAGAAAAAGATAACAACCTTTATTTTCTGAATTATATTACAGAAACTGGGTTATTGAGGGAGAGTGAGAAACTGTGAGCAGGCAGTTATAGAAATCAATCTTTAATAACTAAAACAAAATGATGTTGTTCTATTTTGAAATAAATAATAATTGGATGCTTAGGATCAGAAATAAAGTTGAAATTTTAAATGCATGCCATTCAAGTTATTGAAGCTTTATAAAAATAAATTTAATTTGTATAGCCCAAAATAAAATAGAATAGCAAAATGAAACAAAACATTTTTTTTTCTTTCTTTTAAGAGACAGAATCTTACTATGCTGTTCAGGCTGTCTTTGAACTGATTCTTTTGCTTCAGCTTCTGAATTCTGGGATTACTTATGTCTGCCACTACACCAAGCTCAAAAATGTTTTAATTTTTTTTGTTTTTGTTTTTCAAGACCAGTATATAATATTATAGATGATATTTAAGAATTCTTTTGAAATTACAATATAGTCAATCATTTTACCCTTACATTTAATACCATGTATTTCCCCATTTGTTCTTTCAGATTTATTGTCTGCTTTAATTTCTTACATATAGAATTTGAAAAACAAAAAATCTATACTTATACTTGTATGTATTGGAAAGAGGCCATTAATTAAGACATTTTTCATGATAAGGTACAAAGAAAAGTATTATAAATGCAATGGAGAACAAGTCATATGTGTTGTATTTTGATTTTTAAATATTGTTGAGATATAATAAAAAATATAGTAAAATGACAGAGCCCCACATTGGAGCACCGGACTGAGCTCCCAAGGTCCTGATGAGGAGCAGAAGGAGAGAGAACATGAGAAAGTCAGGACCGTGAGGGAACCTCCACCTGGCGATAGATGAAGAAAATGACTGAGCCCCACATTGGAGCACTGGACTGAGCTCCCAAGGTCCTGATGAGGACCAGAAGGAGAGAGAACATGAGAAAGTCAGGAACGTGAGGGGTGCGTTCACTCATGGAGACGGTGGGACAGAACTAATGGGAGATCACCAACTCCAGTTGGAATGGGACTGATGGATCATGCGACCAAACTCGTCTCTCTGAATGTGGCCAACAGCGGGGGCTGACTGAGAAGCAAAGGACAATGGCGCTGGGCTCTGATTCTTCTGCATGGACGGGCTCTGTGGGAGCCTTCTCAGCTTGGTTGATCACCTTCCTGGGCCTGGGGGGAGTTGGGAGGACCTTGGTCTTAGCATAGAGTGGGGAACCCTGATGGCTCAAAAATGTTTTATATCAGAAATACAGTGCATGAAGATAAAGGTTTCCAAATTAAAACAAATCACTTGCGAATTTGATTATTTTTCAAACTAAATGTGAAAAATAATATGAAGTAAAGATATTTTGATTTAGTTCTAAAATAAAAAGTAGCCTGATCTCCTTGGTATGTCTCTTCATTTTCTCCCTCAGCTTCAACCTCACTAGGGTCTCACTACAGTAATAAAACAGACTGATATAGTGGGCAGTGTTTCCACTTCTCTGGGTAAGTACGTAAAAGTGCAATATTGCAAAGTCATAGTATGTCAAATTTGTCTTTGTGGGCCTGGGTTGCCTCATTCAGAATGATTTTTTGCTAGTTCCATCCATTTAACCACTGCTCAAGCATAACTGACCTACTTTCAGGAAGTAATGTTTAATATTAGTCTTTATTTCTTTTTCTACTTAAATTTGGATCTTTTCCCCACATACTTGGATGAATAGCTTTGATTTTACAATTTTTTCTGCAGTCTTCTTATTAAAGCTCTTATTATAAAGAGCCCAAAGCATCCTAACATTATACCAGCTTTATTTTGTCTCAAGCTGTGAGGCTTTAATTTAATTAAAAAATGACCACATGGAGACACAGCTATCATATTTTATATTGTAGATGAGCATGCTTACCCGCAAACTGGCTTGAGGCCTTGTGTGTTTCTCTCTACTTGTGTGGCTGCCCCTCTCAGAATGGGATGTACTAGCCATCACCCTAGACAAGACATTTCTGCCTAGTATACAACGTATAGAAAGCCTCCCTTCCTGCCAACTCTGATGTAGCGCAGCTAATGTTCTCAGTAATTCAGCCAATGATGTGTACAACCAATGACTGCCACCAGAGCCAGGGGAGCACACATTTCCCTTGACAACTTGTAGATGGGCTGCTTTTCGAATGATGTCAATCCAGGCACAACGTTTGTTAGAGAATCCCAGAGGTCAATGATTCCCAGTGATGAAGAAAAATCCAAACTACCTGTTTATGACGCCAGCAAACCCTCTCGCCACATATTAGCACCTCCCTAGTTGATCAGTTAGGAGTTTCTATTCTCAATAAGTGTAAAATGCTTAACATCCCTGACATTCACATAATGGAAAAGTGATTCAGGATTTATTTAAAATTGAGATTCCTCAGGGAAAGTAGAAAGACATTATGCTCACCAGACTAACTATATTCCAGTAACAGGACAACTAGCTTGAAAGAAAGGGCTCCTCCTAATTTAATTCTTTTATTATATTGTCCTATGTCTTCTAGAGCTGCCACTGAATAAGCTTTGAGGCTGTGTATGGCATGAATGGAGCCTGAACTGTGATCAGTCAATTTAATGCTAGTCAGTTGCAGAACTCACGGTTTGAGATGCCAGCCAACAAAATGACACAAACTTGTCACAAAAAAGGACTTTCTGAGATGAGAAAAATTAACTTCTAATCTTTCTATGACTGATCCCAAAAATTCATTTCTAAAGTCCCCCTGCCAAATTTTCATGAAATGGACAAGAAGTATAACAGAAGGAGGACCACTAAGGTCTGGGTCATAGCATGATATTCAATTCTTTATTTCAGTCAGATGTTTCTGTTTCATATATATTTCAGAACTAGTACTGGTATTGAAGCCGAAGGTATTCATGTTAAAAAGTCAAGAGTTTGGAAGAATCCTGAGCAGAAAGCAACTGGAGCACTGGTGTACTGAAAACACATGAGAAGGGCACTAGTATGGGTGGAACTTGCAGGCAGGGAGTGTTTCAGTTTATAGGGAGATCTGTTTATTCTGTCATTTCTTAGAACCTTCCAGGGAAAATCCACATTTGTTATTACTGCTTTTAAAACCCCCATTAAGAAATTTGGAAACTTTCTGTTTTAAATTTATTCTTCTCTCATACAACATCATCTAGATGGCAACCTCCTCTTTCTCTACTCCTCCCAGATCTCCCTACCCTCCAGGGTTCCCCAATTCCACTGTTACTCCTCTTCCCTTCAGAAAAGAGCAGGCCTATCAGGATAGCAACCAAACATGGCATAAAAAGGTGCAATAAGATAAGTACAAACCCTCTATTAAGGGTTGGATGAGGGCAACCCAGGAGGGGGGAAATGTCCGAAGAACAGGGCAAGGAGTTAGAGACACACCCATTCCCATAGTTAGGAGTCCAAAAAAATCCAAGCGAAACAACACATAACATGTACGCAGAGGACCTAGCTCAGACCCATGCCACTTCAGTCTCTGTGAGTGCCTATGAGCCCTGCTTAATGTTTCTGTGGCGGCTTTCTCATGGTGTTCTTGACTTTCCCTGGCTCATACAATCCTTTCTCCTCCTCTTATTTTTGCATGGTTCATTGAGCTCTGTCTAATGTTCGGCTGGGGTCTCTGCATCTTTTCCCCATCAGCTACTGGAGAAATCCTCCCTGATGACCAATGGTCTAGGCTGTGATCTAAATCTAGCAGATATCATTATGAATCATTGTGTTGACTTTTTTTTTTGTTTTTGGACAGTCATTCTTGGTTCTATCCCAGGTCTCTGGGATATTCAGATTCTGGTTCCTGGCCATCCAGGCAGTGTCAGACATGGGGATTGACCAATTCCAGGTGTTAGTTT
Organism: Arvicola amphibius; assembly: GCF_903992535.2. Taxonomy (NCBI): domain Eukaryota; kingdom Metazoa; phylum Chordata; class Mammalia; order Rodentia; family Cricetidae; genus Arvicola; species Arvicola amphibius. The sequence goes on from NC_052057.2 coordinate 63,268,945, forward strand.
TTGTTTTCTATTATTGTGTTTTATTTTTACTATATATTATTTATGTTTTTACATTTAGAAGACGGCTTGTTTCTTCAAGGCCAGAATGAAAGCCACGAACGAGAATGGAGTCCAGGAGGAACTGGAAGGCATTAGAGGAGGGGAAACTGTCATCAGTATTACATTATGTGGAAAAATAAATCTCTCTTCAATAAAAGGAAAAATATATAACAGCAATAATAATATAAATAACTTATATACAACATGAGAACATCTCTCAAATGACTTAAGTGAATAAGCTTCGCATTGTATGCAATTTTTGAACAGTAAACACAACATGAGAAGTAACCTATGCTGTAAGATAGATAATGTCTGGGAGATATGAATCATTGGAAGGGATGCATGGAACTTTCTGGCTTATAAAGTTTTTAGCTATCGTGTGCCATTTAAGGGTTTTCTTTTGTTATTAATTGCATTCAAACGTGTATGTCTCTGTGTGAGTATGTGCCCATGAATACAGGTGCCTATGGAGATCAGAAGAGTGCATGTGAGCCTTTGAAGCTGGAGGCATGGAGATTGTGAGCTGCTTGACAGATTGCTGGGGACAGAACTCAGCTACTCTGCCAGAGCAGTGCGTGCTGTTCCCACTGAGCCATCTCTTCAGCCTCTCTGGTTTTAGTGAGTGGTGGGAGTCATGCAGCTTCCTTGGGGAACGTGACTGAAAACAGCACCAGCAGCTTTATTTGTGGTAAAGCCCCTGGACACCCTCACTCATTTGGCAAGAACCTGTGGACAGTTTTCTGCATAATTCTGGATATGACCCTTGGAACATGTGTGCTATGTGCCTCCCTTGCTTTCGCCATGCTAGCCACACTGCCGGTCTGAATGCACCACAGTATCATGAAGGTGAATGATACATATTTACATAAGTGCTCCAGAAAAAATGATTTTAACCAGAAGAGCTTTAAAAAATGCTATTAAGTAGATGGTATGAGGAGTTAATGGGGGCATTCAAGGAACAGGAAATGAAGCAGAATCATAGAAACCCACTGTTCCCTCATTTCTGATAAATGTGCCAATACTCCAGGAAGGTTAGGGAGACAGACATAAGGACAAGGATTAATAGCATCAAACTATAGCGTGAGTTTCTGATTTATAATGACTGTAGGATAAATGGAAAACCCTGGCATGCCCGCAGAGGGTTAGAGAGGTAAAATGTGTAGAGTGGATTAATCCAGATCTGGCTGGTGAGTTGATCATGAGAACTCTGACCCTATCAGGTGTAAATATTAAACACAAGAGACAAAACTGTTGCTGCCCTGCAGGGTGATGTAACTGCATGTGCTGCCAGCTGGGCAAACTGTTCTACCTGGGTTTGCCTGGTTAGAAAAGTTCCTTTGTAGTTTGCAGGACTAATTATGCTTCCGATGATACAGATATAGATCAAAAGGGTAATGGCTACCCATGGGGACATGGAAGTGGAAGGGAAAGAGATAGGGAACAAACTGGTAATTATCGCAAGCTTTTAAAGAAACTTAAGAAATAGAAACTGCTTGTAAAACTGCTTCATGCAAAACTGTTCCAAATAAAGACAGTTCAAGCTTTCTGGGTTACTTGCTTGAATGGACAACAGGCGGTCGCAATCATCACTTCCTGGCACGGACTCCACACCTCCACCTCCAAGGTCCCTGAACCTGTCTAGAGTAAGGTCTCTAGCAAGTTAGAGAGGAATTTCACAGGTGTGTAAGACTATCAAAATGTAGCCAAGAAAGCATGTGTGTGCCGTTTGTCTTATGTTCTTTTATTTCAATTACAAAAATTCCACCCCCATGCTAAACAAACAAACAACTAAGCAAATAAAACAAAAATAAGCCTTCAGCTAGGAGCCATTGGCTGCTGCTGGAATAAAACTCCCAGATTCCATCTCCCAAAGTGCTGCTCAGCTTCTCTGCTAAGCCATTTGGAAATTTTTGTGGAGATAATGTCACAGTATGCTTTTCTCAACATTCAGCCCCCCCTTTATGATTTACTCACTGTCCTTTATGACCACTTCACTGTCCCCTCTGTAGATATGTTCTGAACCACCAAGCTAGTCGAGTCTTCATTTTGGCTCCTTATCTGAGAATTTTGACACTCAGCCTACTGTGCCAGCCTCAGCTGTTGACACAGTCCCTTGTAAAACCTTTATTCATTTTCTGCCACAAGGAGCCACTGATTGCTGTGCATGTTTTCGTAGTGCTGTATAGTGGTTACTGATATGGGAGCTAGGATTCAGATCTTCCCTTTACCTGTGTGAATTTTAATTTTGCTGAATTTTGCACAGTTTAGTGCTTCTGTTTTCATTTATGGAAGCTGCAAAAACTGGATACTAAGTGCCAACCTTGTAGGATTTTCTAGATATTAAATGTGTTTATGACTTAGAATAGAGATTGATACAACCTGTGATACATGTTAGTTATTCATAGTTAAATAGTTTTATTGTGTGCTCCTATGGAATTGTTATTCCCTTCCTCTCTGCTCAAAGAAATAAATTAATAAATCTACTTTATAATAAAATAAATCATCATCTCTCAACTCCTCCACGCCCTCAAGAAGAGCCTATTGAATCAGCATGCTTTCACAACATTCCATACAGCAATGTGTAAGCGCATTTTCTTATTGTTAATATAATTGTTGGTTTATGAATCTCTCTCCACACTAATTGTAAGCCTTCCTGTGGCAGGAATCTATTCATCTAGAACGTTTTTATGGTTTTTTATTTGTGTGTATGTGTGTGTCCAGAGACAATTTGTGCAGTTTGGTCTCCTCTCCCATCCCATGTGGGTTCTGGAGGTGGAATTCAGATAGTATGAAATATAGACTAGTATAAGAAGATTGGAGAAGCCTTGTAAGCAAGTTACTTTTTTTCTCAGTGGCCCAATTTCCCTTTCAGTAACCAGTTCATAGTTTTTAATAAATGTTGAATAAATGCACGAATGTTTTGTGATTTAGCCCAGTTTTAAATCAGTTTCACAGCATTGCAAACTGCAGGGACCGACCCCTGTACTATACCCTGAAGGCATAGGCTGCAAAAGTTTAGAACATACCATAGATGGCAGACCAAGCCATTCGCAAACCAATAACTACTTGAAGAATTTTCAGAGGAAATTATTGGGGTGAACCCCAACCAATAGACTGTGGTTCTAGCAACCTTTGGCTTTAGGTTTATAATCAGTTTCTCATTTTATTACTAGGGGGCTTTAAACTTCAAATACAGAAAATGCACAAGACAGTTGCAGTGATGCCCTGCCCACATTGTCTCAAAGGCTACTCTCCTTGGTCCTTCTCACTGTTGGGTTCCCAGCGTCTTTGCTCTGTGAGGGGATCTGGCAAGGAGAGATGAGCTTGACAGGAATGTACTTCTCTGAGGGTAGCTACTGATCTGTTGCAACTTAATTGCAAAGTAACCAGTTGCAGGATCTTGGAGGTGGTGGACCAACAATGATCTGGGTTTTCAGAGAGGAAAATATGGTGAAATATATATCATCAGAGACAAGGCAAAAATGTGTAGGGTAACCTTCCTGGGACAAAACACCTAACCACAAGTAACTTAAGCTAGACTGAAAGAGGAATATAAAGAGGGCAAGTGAGGTACAGGTAAAATCTAAACATATTCATAAGTCATCAATTTGCAACACTAGTAGACATTTACTAAAAAAATTAAAGTGTCCACTTCTTCTGTGGGAAGCCAAAAAGAACATAGAAAATTCTTGGTTAATAAATGCACAACACATGCACCTGTAGCCTTTAGTTCTTCACTTATATGTGGGTAAATGCTTATTATTTCTTTTTGTGGGGAAAGAATACCATGTTAAACATAAAATTCCATTATCATATATATTATAGTATTTGAAATGTAATAATCTAAAGTGTGCTCTTATACTGAAAAACTGTTTTGTATAACATGCCACATATTTTAATACATGCATAATTTATGCACTTCATGTCGTTCAAGCAGATGATGTATGAAAAGATGTCAGGTGCTCCATCTTTCACACATGATCTCAGCTATTCTTCTATAGCCTTATTAGAGCAGGTCAACAATGCAATCTTACCAACTGCTTTATCTACTTGCTGTGTCGTATGCAGATGAGAAACAGAGACAAACTATTGGGCAAATTGCCCATGATAATAAAGTCGGTTGATTAAGGCGGGATTTCAACCTGAACAATATCTATGAATTTGTGTTCTAGCCATGTTGATATCACTTCAGATAAAGATAGATTTCATTATTACAAATAAAAATGATTGAGGCACAAGATTATATGCTATTTTGAAGATATGCTATATATAAGGTGAAGCGTAGTGTTGAGCCTGAACTTGTAGCTTCTAGTCCCTGTGTATGCTGTTTTAAGCATATGTGATAATTTAAACGAGGTCTCCCATGGACTCATTTTCTGAATATGTGGTCCACAGGAGGAACACTATTGGAGAAGGCACTGGGCCTGGTTTCAGTTGGTTGTTGTGTCATACTTTTCTGCTTTCCTGGTAGGCTGTGTGGAACCGCCTTTGTTGTGTCCTCCAACTGCCATGAACCAAGCTGCCTCTGCCATGCTTGCCTGTGATGGGTCGAAGCCCTTTGACAACTTGCAGCCAAAATAAATATCACCTCCAAAATAGTCATCTCTAGCAGGTTCACAGTAATGTACTATAACGAATACCATACTTTTTTGTCTTAATAATGCTTGTGTCATTAAGTAAATGTACTAATAAAGATATTTTATTTTAATAGATGTGCTGGTAATACAGTTTGAATAAGTGAGAATCCTCTGTCATGTATATTCGGGATGACTTCACACTGCCCTGAGGGGTTAGGAATGAGAGTTTTGCACACACACCAAATCTTACTCAAAGGAATCCAGGAGGCACATTGTCTTGTTTGGAGCATCATGATTAGCAAGCCATTAGCATGTTAGCCTTTTGTACACAGTGAATTCACACCCAGTGCATCCTGATATGTGTCACGCCAAGTAGCACAACTGTGCAATTCTAGTGGACTGAGGAGTGCTCTCGTTTGAGTGTATTGCTCATGATGGCATATTGCATGAGAGGGGCATCCTTCTCTTTGGGTTACAGAGAACCCCAAGCTGAGAAATGTAGCTAGAGCCAGTGCTTTTATAAAGCTGATGAAGGGGGTACTGCTAAGTTTGACCATGGCAGCTTAACTATTGGCTTGCGTTTTATTCATCACAATAATGGGATAATTTCAAAGTACTTGTTTCCAATTTTCTCCAGGAACTTTTTGTTTTTTGAGGCAACAAAAGACTGTGCTATTTGAAAACAGCAAAAGGGAGCATTGCTCACTACTACAGCAGGATCTCCAGGACACGTTTAAATTCATTAATTTTGTTGTCCTGTTTGTGTGTGTTAACAGCCATGACTGAAGAAATTTGTTTGGATTTGAAAGAGAGCAAGGACAGCTATTTGGGAGGGCTGGGAGGAGGAATTGGTAGGGGAAATGGTGTGATTAGATTAGAATCTCAGAAAATAAATGCTTTTTTAATCCAGGATTTTTTCAAATTTAATTTTTTTGTTCCATATAATCGAGACTACTTTAGAGGGGTAAAATTTGTATGTTCAATAAAGATTAGATGTAGCAATGCTTTTTTGCTTTTCCTTCCCATGGGAAAGATAACACAATATGTTTCCAACTGCTGCTGTATCTAGTCTCCACGAACTGTCACAACACTTGGGCTCTTTCACAGGTCTCTGGAATGGGTTCTCAGTTCTGCCAAGGTAAGAACTCATGAATCCATAGGCTTATATCTCTGCAAATTTGAGATCTGAAGTGGGCTTCATAGCCTAAGATTGTAGTGTTGGTTGTCCCTTCTGAAAGCTTTTGGGGAAAAATATCTCTTCTCCCCCTCACCCCCGACCCTGCCTCATTGGCTTCTTGATCTTACCTCTAATGTCAAAATTAGTAGCGTTTCCTTTTCAAATCTTTCTGACTCAGCTGCCCTTTCTCTTCCAAGTTTAAGCTCTAGCGGGCACGTTGGACCATGCTGGGTAGGTCAGGCCCAGTCTCCCACCTTAATATCCTTAAGCACACCTGCAAAGCTGCACGCCACTGTTCATTACTTACCTATTGATGTGATAAATTACCTGGCAAGGGCCACCTAAGGGTGGGTGGACTTTCTTTTGCCTGTGGTTTGAAGGTATAGGAAGGATAGGAAGGATAGGAAGAGGGGCCTTGGAGGCCAGGTTGTTCCAGGGTGGCCAGAATGTGCAGGCTACTTACATCCCTGCTTACTAGGAAGGAGAGATGAGGGTTCTGACAGCTAGCAGGCTTTCTCCCTTTTCTTTTTCACTCACTTTAGAACTCCAGCCTATAGAATGGCACCACCTGCATTCAACCTCCTTCCTCATCCTAATTTGGAATGGTCACACAGCTACACCCAAATATGTGCTTTGTTGGTGTTCTCATGCTCCCTATTTTTAATATTATTTTTTGAAGTAGATCCCATGTGTTCTAAGCTATTCTTAAATGTGCAATGAAGGTGAGAGTGACTTCAATCTGATCCTCTTCCTCTGTCTCTGAGTTGCTGGATTACAGGCATGTGCCACACCCCTCATTGTTGAGGTGCTGGGGATAGAACCCAGTGTATTGCGTGCTATGCAAGCATCCCATCAACTGATGTATATCAACCCTACCCAGTTGCTCCTTAATGCAATCAAACTAATCACACTAACTGAAATTACCTGCCACAACATGCAAGTCTGTGTGCTCACCATTGCTGAGACCAGTGCACAGATATCTTAGGATTCTGCTGTTTTGTCAACCTTAGGAGCTTAGGATAGATGTTCAGCATTGCTTTCTTCTTATTGTATGAAACACAGGTCATTATCTGAACAGACAGCACATATTAAGTATTCAGGATATACTGTTACAGGATAGCTACTGGTGAAAACAGACCTGAGAGTTCTTTTGTTATATAACTGCAAGCTTCAGAGTCAAACAGTGGGAGATTTCTTTACGTGTAAAGCAAGGGCTTTTGTTTATTAAAATTCCTCACTAATCAGATTTTTTTGTTGTTAGCGCTTGAGGTGAGGAAACTGTTTTGTCTGATATTAATATTTTAGGATGTTTAGGTTTTCATAAGTAGCTAGAAGGCATGAAGCACCTCTAACTAAACTTCAACTCTATTTTAATTAAGGTCTGTATACTGAGTTTAGTATTAGAGATAGAAGGCAGAAAAAAAAGCAGCCAGAAAGAGAAAATCTGTATGGCATCAATGAAAACAGAATGTCAGTGTCTAAAACATGGAGAACCTAGCAAATGTCTAGTGACCCAGTACATCATTTTAAGAAGAATTTCAAGTATATATAATATTCAAAAAAACAGCACAGTGTACATTTCAAGAATTAAGACATTTATATGCACAAATTTCAACTCATAGAAAATTCTAATATGAAGGAAGAAGAAGTCTTAGGCCGTTTTTGTTTTTTTTTTTTTTTTGTTAGGCAGAAAGGATGAAGACATCCCTTAAGGTATGACCTGGGTGTAGGAACAAGCATCATTTGAAGAACGTAAAGAACATGCTGTCTCTTCATTTACCTGCCTTTTTGTAGTGAGAAGCGGCGGGCTGTATCCCGCCACCCGGCTAGCTTTACCCGAAATAATTACACAGAAACTGTATTCTTTTAAAACACTGCTTGGCCCATAGTTTCAGCCTCTTATTGGTTAATTCTCCACATCTTCTTTACCCATATTTAGTTAATCTGGGTCAGCACCACGAGGTGTGGCCTTACCAGGAGAGATCTTAACCTGCGTCCATCTCGGAGAGGAGCAGCATGGAGACTCACTATGGCGAATGCCTGAAGGTCTCCCCAACTCTACTTTCCTTGTTCCCACAATTCTGTTCTGTCTACTCCACCTACCTAATTTTCTGTTCTTAAAGGGCCAAGGCAGTATCTTTATTAATAATGAAAGTAACACATAGACACTCCTCCATCATTTCCCCTTTTCTGTTTAAACAAAAAAAGAAAGGCTTTAACTTTAACATAGTAAAATTACATGTAACAAAAGAGTTATCAAGCAAGAATTACAGTTACAATATTTAAATCTATTTTATCTTTTATCATAACTAAGGAAAGCTATAACTATCTATTTATTCTTCAACTCCATCAAGACTCCAGGATATAATATTACCTAAGTAAACAAGTCATATGCAACTTTCAAACTCTAGAAATGACAGAGACAACTCACTGCCTAGACAGTCACCCAAAGTTCCTCTGTACCGTTGGGGCATCCATCTTCAGCCTTCAGGCCCATAGTGTCCAGCAGACTTTTTCATGAAGCAGGAAATTCCCAAAGACAGTTCAGTCACCTTTTGCTGTGTCCTGCAGAACGTCTCGCAGACTCTTTAATGAATCAGGAACCCCAAAATACCATCTCACCTTTAGGCAAGTTTAGCAGTCCTCTTTCTGTGGGTTCCTTGTGTCCAGTATATGCAACAGTCCAGCCAAGAGCAGTTTCTTGCCCAAATGGCTAACAAACTCCATAAGTAGCCTCTTCGATGCCCATCTTCCTCTTGAAGTAGATTGGTGCTGCCAGGAGCAGACGTGTCTCATTGTCATGAAAAACCCTAAGTTATTAAAAACATTAAATGCCATATTCTGCAGTCTTTGAAAGATATGAAGAATGCCTATCTGAAATATATCTATGCACATCTAGAAAATCTAACTAACATGACTACAAGTTTGACTATTGAAAGATATGAAGAATGCCTATTTAACTAAAGTATATCTCTATATATCTAGAAAATCTAACATGACCACAAGCTTGACTATTATCGATGATTATCCATTAACAACCTATATTTCCTAATTATACATTACAGTTTTTAAAATGAACTACACAATCAAATAGCTTAATCAAGATCAGAAATACATATACATATAACAAATTGACCTTAAAATCCATACCATTGTAAATTATTCATCTCTATATCTATATCCCCCTTTAAATGTAAAAGAACATTTTATAAACAATATTTGGGAAAATGGGCGCAGTATTTCTCTCCAAACTGCTTCCTGCTGAATGGGGGCGCTGTTATTTAGGTCTTTCATGGTGTAACCTGTGTGCCAGGTTCCTCTCAGTAGGCAGTTGAGTGAAGTAATTTTTTGAGGGTGTTCACAGCAACCTTTCAGGAGGGCGTGGTCTATCATACCATATTGGAATAGAAGCAATCCACAGAGTCTCATCCTCTGTGAAAACAAAAAGAAGAACTCTTTTCCAAAGCATCATGTTCTTAGATCCAAATTCTAAAGTCATACCATTAAGATGTCCATTTGGTCTAGCCTGGCAGCCCATATAAGAAATGTCTCTCTGTATTTAGCTCCTTTACAGTCAAAAAATCAAAGAAAACACAACAAATACATAATCCAGACTCTCTGTGAATTTCCATTTTATGCAGCTTATTTTCATTCTATCACTTTACTTTATTCTGTCTCTTTAAAGACTTTAGCCTTTTTTAGGCATTAACTTATTTTTTTATATTTCTTCTTCTCTCTCTCAAGCCTACATACATTCATCCAACACTGTGACTCATTTAAAGTCTTTTATGTCTGAATCTGTCCTATTGTGAATCTGTAATTTTTTTACTGTCGAGAAACTTGTTTGATTTGAGCCTTTACATTGCTAAGCGCTTAAGACTCTAAGGCTGTGGACATTCCTAGGTCAAAAACAGGTACTGTGGGCTTGCCCCGCCCAGTCCAACATGGCGGAGCCTCTTGTGACTCTTAATCGGTTGCACCTCTGAGCTGCAGAGCTGCGGACTGTTCTGGATGTTGGCTCCACCTCTCTCCAATTTCAAAATGGAGGATGTACCATTTTCTACTAGCTCTGGGGCCTCCAGGTAGGAGCCACACTCAGCACTTTAATTCTGAGACTGAGTGTGCGGCACAGAAACTCATTTCATCCAAGTTACAGCCAAATCTGACGCGCAGAGTACCGCAGCCTGGAAACATCGGCAGAAATCCGCCATGTTCTCCCACTCGCCTAAGCCTGATTCCGCCATCTGCCCAGGTGCAGGCGGGGAGCAGTGAGCCATTGGCATGGTCTCAGAGCACTTTCTTTACGATCCCAAGCAGGCACACAAACATCCAGTCCATAAAAGCCACTGAAATGCTTTAAAGCCAGAGTTCGCACTGGCAGCACAGCACCAGGAAGCTGCGTTTTAAAATGACTCAGCTTTTTCTCTGCTGCTATTGCCGAAACAGGAAACTCTCTATGGCATTGTCCTAGCAAATAGCAAAAAGCTGTGTTAACTCTCTCTCATCTCCTTTATTTAAAGCTTTTTCAGGTTTTTAACGTGGATTTGGTCACCACATTGGGCGCCCAATCTGTAGTGTGAAGCGGCCAGCGGCGGGCTGCGTCCCGCCACCCAGCCGCCGGCTAGCTTTACACCCCGAAATAATTACACAGAAACTGTATTCTTTTAAAACACTGCCTGGCCCATAGTTTCAGCCTCTTATTGGCTAATTCTCACATCTTCCTTTAACCCATATTTAGTAATCTGGGTAGCACCACGCGGTGGGCTTACCAGGAGAGATCTTAACCTGCGTCCATCTCGGAGAGGAGAAGCATGGAGACTCACTATGGCGACTGCCTGAAGCGTCTCCCCAACTCTACTTCCTTGTTCCCACAATTCTGTTCTGTCTACTCACCTACCTAATTTTCTGTTCTTAAAGTGCCAAGGCAGTATCTTTATTAATAATGAAAGTAACACATAGACACTCCTCCATCATTTCCCCTTTTTCTGTTTAAACAAAAAAGAAAGGCTTTAACTTTAACATAGTAAAATTACATGTAACAAAAGAGTTATCAAGCAAGGAATTACAGTTACAATATTTAAATCTATTTTATCTTTTATCATAACTAAGGAAAGCTCTAACTATCTATTTATTCTTCAACTCCATCAAGACTCCAGAAGGATATAATATTACCTAAGTAAACAAGTCATATGCAACTTTCAACTCTAGAAATGACAGAGACAACTCACTGCCTAGACAGTCACCCAAAGTTCCTCTGTACCGTTGGGGCATCCATCTTCAGCCCTTCAGGCCCATAGTGTCCAAGCAGACTTTTTCATGAAGCAGGAAATTCCAAAGACAGTTCAGTCACTTTTCTGCTGGTCCTGCAGAACGTCTCGCAGACCTCTTAATAATTACACAGAAACTGTATTCTTTTAAAAACACTGCCTGGCCCATAGTTTCAGCCTCTTATTGGCTAATTCTCACATCTTCCTTTAACCCATATTTAGTAATCTGTGTAGCACCACGAGGTGTGGCTTACCAGGAGAGATCTTAACCTGCGTCCATCTCGGAGAGGAGAAGCATGGAGACTCACTATGGCGACTGCCTGAAGCTTCTCCCCAACTCTCCCAGAATTCTGTTCTGTCTATTCCGCCTACCTAATTTTCTGTTCTTAAAGGGCCAAGGCAGTATCTTTATTAATAATGAAAGTAACACATAGACACTCCTCCATCACCTTTTGTTTCAATATTCTAAATTCTCAAAGGCAAACACTGTAATTTTTTAAAAGAGTTTATGGAAAGTGTGTTTTCAGTTTCTTAGACCCACTGAAAGGGAAGAAAACGAGGACATGAGTCATTGGTCTGTGAGGTAAAGGCACTTGTCTTGTGAGCTTGGTGACTTGCATTCCTTCCTTGGACCCAAGTAAAGAAATGAAAGAAGCAGCTACTCAAAGCTGTCCTCTTACCCAAATACATGTGTGGACATGATCAGTTCCCCCATGCCACCCTCCATCACAACTGAAAAATTAAAAATTCTTTGTTTTCTTGAGAATGTTGCAGATATCTTCCACATAATGGGTTTCATATACACTATTTTGAAAGATTGTGAAATATGGTTATTACTTTTCATTATTGCTATTTTACCAATTATTTTGCTAGGACCACAGAAAGGAGAAAACTAGTATTCCTACTTTTCTGGCTCCATAAAGGCACATGACGAACTGTTAAAATCTGAAAGTGGAGCTTGATAGATGGCTCACTGAGTAAGAATGCTTGCTGCATAAATGGGAAGACCTGATTTTGGACACTAGAACCCACATAAAAAGCCAAACATGTCCAAACATATAACCCATGTATTCCTGCAATGCCATGTGTGGTGGGTGGGCTTCAGAAAGGGCGTGCTGGGCCATGCTGCCCTCCATTCCTCACCTCTAGATTCAGTGAGAGGCCCTGTTTCAAAGAAAGAGGTGGAGCATGCTAGAAACACAGACAATAGACAGGCATATGCACCTGTAGACATGTAGGTGCACCATACCTCATACCTCAGTCACCACACCCATGAATGAATGAATGAATGAATAACAAACAAACAAACAAATAAATAAATAAATAAGTAGGAAAAGGACAAATGAGATGAAAATGAGCAAATCATTTGTTGTAGCATCAACAAATACATTTCTTGGCAGATAAGCACTACGAAGGAAGATTATATCAAGTACACTTGGAAATAGCAAGAACAACAATAAAAAATGAATAGGACACTCATAAGAAATAAAATTTGAAGAGTAAGACTAGCTAACTACTTTCTTTAATCACACAGATAGCAGGACTGTATTTTGAGTATTTATCAAAAACTGTTCACATATTTCAATTTTTTGTGCCAATATACAAACTAGGCAGTAAAAGAGTATGTTATTGGCAGAGAATGAATAAGAATCATTTTTATTCATAGAATATGTTCTTAGAACTATGCAATGGAGTTCTAATAGTAACTCACAGATGAAAGTTTTAAAATAATAGTGAGGTTCTTCCTGCAAGATACCCTGGAAGGATGCTGTAGAGATGAGGAGGGAGGTGAAAGGAAGAAAGTGGAAATGCAAGATTCGAGTGTTTAATGGGGGCCAGGCAAGGAAAGGAATCACCAACCATTTTTGCCTGGAATTGATCTTTCTTTTCTTTTTCCTCTCCTTTTTTTTTTGAGACAAGGTTTCACTTAACAAAAACTGCCTTTTAACTGGAGAGAATCTGAGATGGATTGTACTCTTGATCATCCTTCCTCAGCCCTGATGTAGCAGGATTCTGGGCACTCACCACCATGCCAAACTTAAACTGTCTTTATTTTATTTTTATTTTATTTTATTTTATTTTTTTGGTTTTTCGAGGACAGGGTTTCTCTGCAGCTTTAGAGCCTGTCCTGGAGCTAGCTCTTGTAGACCATATTTTTAACAAGATTCTTGGGAATGTTATTTAGTTATTTTCTTTGTTTCACCTTAAAGTATTCCTTGTCTTTGGGACTGATGTTTAGATTGATACAAGGTCTTTGGTAGTAATGTAGTATAGAAAGAAGCTCTCTGGTAACACACACACACATACATGCACCACCCACCGCCACCACCACCACCACCCATCACCAACCACCACCACCAACAACAACAACAACCGATTTGTACTGTCCAAATTATATGTTGAAAAATTATCACCCAAAGCTGGTTTTCCAGCTACCAGGAGTGTGGTTGTTTGAAAGAAAATGGCCCCCATAAGGTCACAGGAGTAGCACTATTAGGAAATATAGTCTTGCTGGAGGAAGTGTGTCTCAATCTTCAGTCCTTGCAAGTTTGAAAGCAGAACTCCCAGCTCTTACTGCAGCACCATGTTTGCCTGTACAAGGCTATGTTTCTAGCCATCATGATAATGGATATAAAACTCTAAAAATGTAAGTCAGTCCTAATTAAATGTTTTCCTTTATGAGAGTTGCCATTGTCATGGTGTCTCTTCATAGCAACAAAACTCTAAGACAAGGGTAATTTAATTAAATGTAGGATTTGAAAGAGATGTTTGGAATTGGCTCACATCAGCATCAGCACTGTTATCTGAGGTCTAATGATTTACTTTCTGACCCTATGTATGCAGAATAGTACATCTTATGGGACACATGCTTTCCTTTCATTTTGTGAGATTCTAAAACCCTCAAATGGAGACAAGGCAGTGTGTGAGAACAGGATGGCAATCAGATATGTGTAAAAGCCCAGCCAATGTTTGAAGCATTGAACAGAGGTAATCTGTCCATGCCGCTAGCAAGAAAAAACCCAAGATGGGATTTAAAGTGCTAGGGGTAACATGGTTAAAATAAAAAAGTAGAATAAGTTAGAGAGAACCCCCGGAGAACACCACAGAACTGATTTCTGTAGACAACAGAGGTGAGATAGTAGGGCAGATACAGGTAGAGTCAGATGACAGCATGGTTCTGGGAAAGCATTGGCTAGGTACTCTCTAAAAAATTCCAGAGCAAAGGATAGTCATCTGCGAAGGTTCTTATATGCTGGACTGCCCACCTCAAATGGTTTCAATCATGTCCCATGGTACAGCAGGGCCTTTCCCCTTTGGCAGATATTTGTGAAGGGGCCACCTTGATTGATATTCCACTCTGATTGATGAATTCTTCTCTTCTATGATGCAAAATTTATAAACTCTATGGGGCAGGGATTATTACCTGCTTTGTTCAGTGATACATTGTTCAACACTTAGAATAATAAGTGGCATATAGTGAGTGCTTCATAAATATTCATTGAAATACTAACTATAGCTCATATTGGCAAAGCCTAATCATTCATTCATACAGATTGTTTATAAACAATTATTGAGGTGGCTCTGTGGCGCAATGGATAGCGCATTGGACTTCTATTATCCTCCTGGATATTGGAAGCAGACAAGTTGTGCCGGGCAAAAATGGGATCTTGGGGGTGGGGGTGGGTTGGGGGTAAGGGGAGTTGGGGAGAGCAACGCATGAAGGGGAGGATAGGGAGACCTTAAGGGAATGGGATGCTTGGGATATAGGAAGGGTGGATATAGGAAGAGGGAAGCATATATCCTAATTAAGGGAGCCATTTTAGGATTATTAAGAGACTTGACTCTAGAGGGGTTCCCAGGTATCTAGTGAGATGCCTCCAGCTAGTTCCGTGGGCAGCAGAGGAGAGGGAGTCAGAAAAGGCCAGATCCTATAGCCATACTGATGATTATCTTGCATATCACCATAGAATCTTCATGTGGAGATGGATGGAGCTAGAGACAGAGCCCCACATTGGAGCACCGGACTGAGTTCCCAAGGTCCTGACGAGGAGCAGAAGGAGGGAGAACATGAGAAAGAAGGTCAGGACCGTGAGAGAACCTTCATCTGGCAATGGATGGAGATAAAGACAGAGCCACCCATTGGTGGACTGAACTGAGCGCCTAAGGGCCAAATGAGGAGCAGAAGGAGGGAAAACATGAGCAAGGAAGTCTGGACTGCAAGGAATGCTCCCACCCACTGAGATGGTGGGGCTGATCTACTCAGAGCTACCAAACCCAGCTGGACTGGGACTGAAAAGCATGAGATAAAAACGGTCTCCCTGAACATGGCAGACAATGAGGGCTGCTGAGAAGCCAAGGACAATGACATGGGATTTGGACCCTACTACACATACTGGCTTTGTGGGGGCCTGGCCTGTTTGGATGCTCCCCTTCCTAGACCTGGATCGAGGAAGGAGGAGGAACTTGTGACTTCCCACAGGGCAGGGAACCCTTACTGCTCTCTGGACAGAAGAGGGAGGGGGAGTGGAGGAGGAAGTGGGGTAAATGGGAGGCCGGGAGGAGGCGCGGGAAATTTTTAATAATAAATTAAAAAAACAATTATTGAAACCACCTAGTGCTTTAAGTCATTGCAGACATATTTATTCTCCTTGGAAAGGTTCTTTATGGAATCTCAGTGGAATAGTGACAACCGAGTTTCCTTCAGTGCGTTTTGAAGATTATAACAGATTTACATGAATATATTATGGAGGAACAGGGTAGTCAAGTAAGATACTTCTCGTTGGAAGTGACTCTACCTGCTTTTTAATTATTTGAAAGTTTTGTGAGATAAACAGATAACATTTTTTTTTGCTAACATAAGGGAAATATTTATGCTTAGGACTTGTGCACTCGACTGCAAGCTCAGTTGACCAAGCTAATGGACGTTAGAGAGAATTTAGGGAGAGTCCTACCAAAGTGTATGTTTAATACAAGAAGGAAGTCTTCAGGCACTAAAGAGATACATTTCTACCCCGGACCTCGTTCAGTTTTGACCTGCATTTGTAGCTACTTAGAAAAATCAGCTGGTCAAGGGAAAGGATGTGTGCTTTCTGATTCTATGACATCAGAACAGGTGGGAGACTGAAGAGTGGTGGCTTGTGCCATGATGTTTCTCTTGGTCTCCTTCGCAATAAAGTGCCACAAGTTGAAGGACTGCTTCTGCCTTCAGTAAAAGTTTTATTATAGTTAATATGCATTATCAGGCATCTCTTTTCCATTCTGTCTGAGACTCTGTCCCAACTGTCCCCCCTTCCCAGGTTTCCAGGCATTTTATGTTGATGGAAGCTGGGTTGTTTGTTTGTTTGTTTGTTTTTCTGAAGACAGATGGCCAGCACACGCCTTTCAAGACCAGACTCCCAGCAGGATCTGAGGTCTCAGTTCAATAGAGGAAGACAACTTATTCTAACACTGCACCCATCTGCACCCGGGACATTGACACTTTCATTTTTATTTGATAACAGTGTTGATTCAGTTGTTCAAATAGTAGCCATTATGTGCCTCCTATTTTGGTATTTGAATGCCAGAAGTCTACTGAAAATAAAGCTGATGTTAAACATTTTATGATCAGAAAACAATGTTGTGGAGTCAGAGTGGACAAGGGTAAGGGAAATGTACCCAGAAAAGCAAACAACAACAACAACAACAAACAAAAAACAACAGACACAGAAAGAAAGAGATCAAAGAAATATGCCATTGTATATAAGACTGTTGAGCAAACTGTGGGGCCAGGCTGTCCCCCTTGAGGTGCTGTGCTGAACTCTGTCAGAATGATGGGAGAACTGGAAGGTGACAAAGTCTACCAGCAGGTACACAGGTCTGAGGAGCACTAAGGGAGAGTCCCTCAGAGGAGCATACCAAGGAAGGGAGAGGGGTTGCCAGTTCTAGGCAGTATGACCTTCCAAATGTTGTGTTACACCCTGACGTGTCAGGGAGGAATGATCAAGAAACAGAGACTGATATCAGCCAGGAACTCAATCATATCACCTGACCCCAGAAACAAAAGATATCCTGTCACTACTTCAGTGGACCACAGGAAAGCCACATAGGCATCAGAAAGTAAGGTTGGGATGCCAGGCCCTGAGGAAGAGCCTAACCTCGGATAATCATTGAAGGGCCAAGGTGAGTGAGCCACTGAACGTAGGAAGAAAAATTCAATTTCAACTGTCTTGTTTTTATTCCCAAGCCACCACTTCCTGTGCCCTTATTGAAAGACCATTGTACCTTGTACCTGCTGGGTATTGTAGACTCATTTTGTTCTCTCCTTATGGATAAACACTGGGGAAATATACTTTGTCAGGGAGAAGCAGGATTGCAAGCATAATAGAAACAGTCAACAAGGTCACTGATAGCTGTGCTGGTTTTGTAAAACTGAGATAGCTCTGCATCTCCTTGTTTGAGAATACGATGTGAAAATAAGATAACTCTGGTCAATTTTTGATAAATTTTGGGAAAGAGTTCTGTCTGCATTAGTCATGAAGGTAAATTCCTAGAAACTGCTTCTGCAGCTGTCTTAGAGGTTAAAATAACTTCATCGGCACTCACTGGCACATGGCAGCCATGGGTGCTTCTGAGGGAAAGTGTGAAATGTGCGCATGGTTTAACTACCTTTTCACATAAAACATTGTGGTTCTTGCCTCAGGCCAAGACTGCCCCCTCCAGGCCAATGTGTGTCCGTCTGTCATCCTTCCCAGCCATGTATCACCCAGGACCTGCCCCTGGAGAGTGGTTTCTTCCTTCTTTTCTACCAGGTGGAATCCTCCTATTTAGTATCCAATATTTCTAATATAGAGTTTGCATTTCTCTCAAAGAGCTGGTAGTTAGAGTCAGTTACACTCAAAGAAGATTTTCCAGAAAATTGAAGTTTGTGAGAATAGGGCAATAATTTTTAAATTAGAACCTGCTGATACTTAATACATTTATAGCTACTTCTAATCATCATCAGGATTTTTGTCTTTTTTAAAGCGTCCTAAAGCCCAAATCTCTCATTATAGTTTGTAAAATTATTGATACAGCTTAGACATTAAAAAACAAATCAAAACATTTGCTGAAATTTCCCCTAGAAATGTTCGGCTTCAGATTCCTGGTAATTGGTCTCAGCTTTGAGCATGGGTGAAAAGCTTGGGCATAGGAGGCAGTCAATATCATGTCTCAGACAGACAGGAGATTGCAGGAGGGTTCTTGTCACCATGGAGACAACAGAAAGAAAGGAGACATTGTCACGATCCTTTAGGACATCAGCTACAAAAGACACGAATCAGAATGGCAAAGCTTGCGTTCAGCCATCACGTTGAAAGTACATATTCACCCAGGCAAAACTCTGTGCTAAATGAAGGTGTATCCAGGCAAGCAGGTGGCTCCTCGGGGCAAAACTGCAAATGAAAATGGCTGCTGCTTGTCGTAACTGCTTGGTGTTTTTTTTCTAAATGTCTTTCCTTTAAAATTCACTTTTATCATATGGAATATAACTAGCTCTCTCTAAATATATATGGGTATTGAATAAAAAAGTCCAATTAAATTAATTCAATTATTAGTTGGTATTTGAATTAGAAACAGTCACAAAATTTGACCCAACTATCTCTACCAATTCACTGAGTTTTCTATTCAAATAAGGGTCTCAGCTTGCATCAGTGTGGACAACAATGGTAACTAATATGAGGTTCTTTTGAAAGTTGAATTTACAATAAGGAGAGGGCTCTCTAAATGCATGAAAGACATGCTGCTATTCTTTCTGTAGTTGGGACTCTGCACCCAGACATTATTGGAATTTTGGAATTTTAGTTGGATGTTTTTGCAGATGCCCTAGGTAAGGCTAAGAAGATGTTGATAATATACACATAGAACGAATTAATACCTGTGGATGAGATAGGCTCTACAGAAACCTATTTCTTAGCATCTTATAGTATAAAAATACTGTAGATAGTGATAGCCATGAACACACTCAAAAGTGATAACTATACCACCCTGTTGGCATACCATTACTTATCTAGAAAAATGGAAAAAGAGCACAGCTCTTGTTGTGACTGTCACAGCACACCGGATTTCGGAGGAAGAAGCTTGGATTTTACTAACAGGGAGCAACTCAACCAGTTTTAAACTGTCTATGCATCATCCAACATTATTTTCTAAATTGAAAACAAGTCTGTGTAGGATCTAAGGAAGTCCAAAAATCACTATAGAGTGGTTTTCACCACACATTTCATCCCGGCAAGATGCGACCATATATCTTGGGTGGGCTCCCTGCTCTCTGTAGTAATTCCCTGTTCTTTATGAATATGTTGTGCATGTAGTCATTCTTGTCAGTTGCAGTACACAGTCAACTCTCTCATTTGATCAATACACTCATCTTAATCCAGGCCATGGTCTCACATAAGCTGGCTGGTTGTTATCCTGAGAATTACCCTCTCTCTGGGAGGAATAATATAATTTTTTGTCACAAAAAAAGACCCTGGGAGACCATTCAAATCTATGAAATAATAAAATAAAGATTCATCAAGGAGACATTTGTCAAGCCTATAGTTAATACCACACCAGATGGAGAAGAACTGAAATGTTCCTAATGAGATCAGAAACCAGACAAGGATGTCCATTTTCTCCGTGTCTAATGTAATAGAATACTTGAAGTCTTAGCTAGATGAATGTAACAGAGAAGGAAAATAAATGGGAAGCAAATAGGGAAAGAAGTCCCAACTATCTCTTTTTACAGATAATATGATTATATACATAAGAGATCTAAAGAGTGTACCCTAACACTCTTAGAGCAGATAATGGCCACCTACAAAGTTAACACTCAAATAAGTAGCTTTCCTATATACCAATGAAATACATACCAAAAAAGAAATAGAAAATATTCACATCCCTCACACTATCACACAGACACACAGACACACACAGACACACACACACATTACCACATGGGAATAAACCTAACCAACTGAAGGAAAGGACCACTATAATTGAAAATTTTAGATGTTGAGGGGAAACATAGAGTAGGAAAGAGTTCACAATCTCAGGTATTAAAAAACTGATCTTATAAAATTGCAATCTTACCAACTGCAATGCAATTTATATGATCCATTCCAATTAAAAATTGCAAGGCCATTTTTCATGGACATATCTACAGACCTACAATATCTCTACACACATATATACATGCATATATCTTTCTGTATATACATCTGTACATACATGTGTATAGTATGTATGTACATGTGTATATACACACACATACACACACATATATCAGTCAAAAGTTATTTTGAAACCTAAAATAGCCATTAGCAAACATGAAACCAAAAAGATATTTAGGGTTTCTACTATCACACCACATTTAGATGTATACTACAGAGCCATAGTAATTAAAAAATAAACAGCAAGATACAGTGGTGGTTGAATGAGTATGGCTCCATAGGCTTATATGTTTGAATATTTGGTTCCAAGTTGGTGGAACTGTTGGGGATCGTTAGGAGAGTGTGGCCTTTTGGGGGAGGTGTGTCACAGGCATCAGGTTATGAGATACAAAGTCCATGCCATTCCCTGTTAGGCTTTCTTATGTTCATAGATTAGAATGGGGCTCTCCGCTACTTCTCCAGTGCCCATTCCTGACTCCTGATGCCATGGTCATGTGGTCATGGACTCTAAACCCTTACTAAAAAACTATAAAGCCTCAAATCAAACCTTAAAGTTGTTCTGGTCCTGGTTACCTTATAACAACAATTAAATATAACTTATTCTTCTCAGGTATAGAAAATCCCAAGATTTATTTGATGCACAAATACCAAGGATAGTCAAAGCAAATGTGAGCCAAAAGAATACTTGGGTGCTAAAACCACACCTGATATAAAAGTGTACATAGGATCACAAAGATAAGAACAGCATGATGTTTGTACAAATGCAGACACCCAGATCAATGGAATAGAAATAATACTTAGATAGATATATGTCCATGCATATATATACAGTTACCTAAGTTTTTATACGGATGCCAAAATATACATTGGAGAAGAGACAGAATCTTCAACAAATGGTTCTGAGAAAACTGGGAAACTGGAATCAACATGAAGAACTAGATCCTTATCTCTCACCCTGTAAGTTGATCCAAGGTCTTCAACATAAGACCTGATGCCACACAGGAATAAGTAGAGAGTATGCTTCAATCTTATAACTACAGGTAAGGATTCTGAACAAAACTTCTGTTGAGTGAGAAGTAATACCACCAGTCAGCAAATAAGATCTCATGAAACTCTAAAAGCATTTTATAAGGTCCAACCATAGAAAGGTTGATGTGGAGTGAATTGGCAGTGAACACACTGGGAGAAAACTCTTCACTTGCTCCTCTATCCATTGGAGGGATTAGTGTCTAGATTATAAAAAGAACTTTAAAAAGTAACATTAGGAAGTTAAATAACCCAATTATGAAAAGGCTATGAACCTGAAACAGAAATTCCCAAAGGGAAGTAACCCTCTAAAAGTGTGGGGCCTTGATCTAATCAGAGCTCATCAAGGCCAGCTGGATTGGGACTGAAAAAGCACGGGATAAAACCGGACTCCCTGACATTGGCGGACAATGAGGGCTTGCTGAGAAACCAAGGACACTGGCAATGGATTTGGCTCCTACTACACATTCTGGCTTTGGAGGGCCTAGCCTGATTGGATGCTCACCTTCCTGGACCTGGATGGAGGTGGGGAGGAATCTTGGACTTCCCTCAGGGCAGGGAACCCTTACTGCTCTTTGGACAGGAGAGGGAGGAGGGAGGGGGGGGATGGGGAGGTAATTGGGAGAAGGGGAGGAGGCGGAAATTTTTAATAATATAAAAAAATAAAGCTATCAAAAATGAAAAAAGTGCTTAACATCTCTAGTCATTAACCAATGCATATCCAAATACTTCGTTTCACCTCCCTCCAGTCAGAATGGTGACCATCAGGGATTCAAATGACAAATACTCATGTGGATGATGCAAGTGTGGTTGGGAACATAAATAGTATAGCCAAATTGGATGTTAATTAGGAGGTTTCTCAAAAAAAAGTAGAAATAGAACTGCCACAAGATCTAGGTATACCACTTCTGGGATTGTACTGGAAGGACTGTACAACCCACTACAGGGATACTTGCACATGCATGTTCTACCAGAGATAGGTAGTGAAATTCAAGAGTTCAACAACGATGAGTGGCTAAGAAAAATGTTGTACTTATACACAATTGGACTATTACTCAACTATAAATCAATAAATTTGCAGGTAAGTGGAAAAAATTATAACTAAATGAGATAACTTAGGCCCAGAAATCAAATTGCCACATCTTCTCTTTCATATGTAGATACCTTCATTAAATCTTTTGTCTTCACATTTAATATGGAAACACAATGAAACCAGAAAGGGAGTGAGGACACATTAAGAGAGGAGGGTACA
The DNA here is from genome assembly GCF_903992535.2 of Arvicola amphibius. Lineage (NCBI taxonomy): Eukaryota > Metazoa > Chordata > Mammalia > Rodentia > Cricetidae > Arvicola > Arvicola amphibius. Next base: position 63,291,450 of record NC_052057.2, read on the forward strand.
TTTGAATATAAGTAAAGCAAAAATAGAGAACTATAACACGAGATAAAAATGTGTAAGCAGAGAGAGGGCTCAGTTGTGTGTGTGTGTGTGCGCGCGCGTATGTGTGTGTGTTCATGAGTATAACCCATAGGAAGATATGTTAAAGATTCTGTTGAACTCTCCTATTTAAGAACTGAGTTAAAATATCATTGGCAAGATAACAATATATATGTGGTACATGATAAATAAGAGTTACGCTGAGAATTAAAAGATTATGCTGGGTTGGAGTCAGTAAAATGTGGATTAATCTGAACTAAGGATGTTGAAATACCTTATGGAAATTCACTAGTTAGTAAGCTAATTTTAAAATATATTTAAACATATAAAGAATTTAAACAAAGATATCCTGCATGGGTTGACAATGTTGTGATGAGTTATTGTTCAGGGAAACCCCAGTGGTCCCAAACACCACAAGCTGTTGCCACTGCCCTTGTTTCCCACTACTATAAACTACATGGCAAAGGTCCCATTATTGAAGATACCACACTTCTAGCAGCAGAATATAGGGAAATCAGCTCAAGCCAAGTGCTGAATTTCTTCTTTTTTGACTAGCTTCACAGTTACCTAGGGGTGTTATATAGGATGCCATGGAAAGAAAAGACAATGATCTTACTCAGTTCTAGACCTTGCATGCCACAGTACTGACCTGCCAGGAAATATAGCTATTGCTACAGAAGTGTCAAAGCTGTCAATGGAATAAACTAAACCCCTCTCTGATTGAATTTGAGACCTTACACAGGAGGAGAATTTCCACGTCACAATGTAATCCGGTCTAACTCCCATGGCTAAGGTGGTCAAGGGTCATAAAGTAAGATCTGGTAGTTTGAGTTTCCTAAGGGACATGTTGTCAAACTACTATTTATGAGTGTACTCTTGCATCAGGGCTGTCTCAACCTTGCTCAGACAAGGTCAGTTTTTACAGCAGTTAATACAGAGGGATACACCATTAGTCAAAGTTTTGAGAATAAAAGACTGAGCATCATCTGCAAGTAGAATAGCTTATATCAAGCCCTCTCTGATTTTCTACCAATTACTCAGGGAACTTTGACAGCAGAAAGGGAGAAGGAATGTAATAAATGGGGGCTTGAAAGGAGTGTGTGATACTGAATTTCCCAAATGATTTGGCTACTGTACTCAAGAATTCACCATTGACTTCAGTTACCCTCACACGAATCAAGCCAATGATAATTGCAGCATTTGATGAGAGATGGTGATTTCCAGGCTCTACCCTTTCCTGAGGATATATTGTCAGTGGATAACAGCAGCAGAGATAGAATCAATATGGTTTTGAGTTGCTCCCCCAATGGTAGGGGAAGTATCCACACCAATGTCATATGTACAGCACTAATTGGGATTAGTAAGTTATTTAAAACAAAAGGAAGAAAGTTACGTTAGTATTATCTCAAACTTTGTCAAAGAAACTTCACTGAAACTGAGAAGGTTCTATATGGCATAAGGACACTATCCTCTTTGGACCATAGTGGCAGGGTACAGAATGGGAAAATATTTTTACCAACCACATATCCAATAGAAAAATTAATATCCAAAATATATAAAAATTTAAAAACGGATATCATGACAACAAATGTCACCACCAGCCTCTAAACAGAATTCTCAATAGAGGAATCTCAAATGGCTGAGGAAACACTTAAAATATCAACATATTTACTCTTTAGTAATCAAAACAACTCTGAGATTCAAACTTAAACTTGGTCAGAATGTCTAAGGTTAATAACACAAGTCACAGCTCATTTTGGAGATGATGTAGAACAAGAGGAAACACCCCTCCATTGCTGGTGGGAGTGAAAACTTGTACAGCTGCTTTGGAAATTAGTGTGGCTGCTCCTCAGGAAGATGTGAGTTGATCTACCTGAAGCTTTATCACTCTTGGACAGGTAACCAGAAGATTCTTCATCCTACTCAGACACACTGCCCAAAACATGTTCATTTGTTGCCTTATTCATACTAGGCTGGGAACTGGAACAAACCTAGATGTTCCTCAACAGAAGAATTAATGAAAAATATGGTGCATCTGCACAATGTAGTATGAAATCATGAAATTTCAAAAATCAATACTGACCGAGTTAACCCGACCCCAAAAAACAAAATAAGACAAATGGATATTAGATTTTGTTTGCATCTCTCTCTCTCTCTCTCTCTCTCTCTCTCTCTCTCTCTCTCTCTCTCTCTCTCTCCTCATTCATACATTCATTCATTCATTAATTCATTTTTTTTACATCCCCCAATTTTCCCTCCATCCCTTCTCAGTTTCCCCTTCCCTCCCCCATTCCCTATTCATTCTTTTTCTACTGTTTCTCTTCAGATATAGGTGGGCCTCCCATGAATATTATCCAGCCATGGTATATCAAGTTACAGTGAGACTAGGCACCTCCTTTTCTATTAAGGCTGGATGAGATAATCCAATAGGATGAATGGGTCCCAAAGCTGGCAACACAGTCAGAGACAGTTCCTACTCTCACTGTTAGGAGTCTCACATGAAGACCAAGTCATACAACTGAAAAATATAAGCAAAGGCCCTAGATCTGTCCTATTCAGGCTCCCTGGTGGGGGATTCAAATCTCTATGAGCCCCTATGAGTCTATATTAGTCAACTGAGTTTTCTCATGGTAACCTGACACCACTGAGTCCTACAATCCTTCTTTACCCCTCTTCTGCAGGATTTCCTGGGATATTAGCTTTTTAAATCAATAATAACCTAAGCTACAATCTATAATCAAGAGATTAGGTATAGAGAAGGTTACTTGGGACGGGGCATATAGATCTCCCTAGAAAATGGAAATAGGACAGAGAGTCATGGATAGATTGGTGGGGGGGGGGGGAGTGGAATGGGAAGATCAAGATACACTAGGGCAATTGGTTTCACAAACTCATGGGAAGTTAACAATCAATGTCTGATTGGACACAAGGCAGGATGGAACACTTACCCAGTATTTCTTGGGTGACCAAAAACCTGAGACTAGATAACTCAGTGACCAAGGGTAAAACATAATACTATTATTAGAAAACAAAACAAGACCAAATTAAACAAAAAAAACTTTATAGCAATAAAATGACTCCCTGCTGAAATTCTGCTATATTTATATTTCAGTGTCTTGCTCAGCTATCATCAGAGAAGCCACCTCCTGCAGATGAAACAAGTACAGAAATCCACAGAATGTGCAGAGAGTAAGAGAGCTTAGAACACTCAGCTCTAAACAGGATTATCTCCATCAACTACTTCTCCTAGGACTCAGGGAAACTCTGAGAAGAGGAGGCAAATAGAGCTTAGAGCAGAGGGGATGGAGGACAAGGAAAACAATGACCCTTTGAATCAACATGTTCATGCACATATGTGCTCACAAAGAATGACGTGTAGCATGCAAAGGGCTGCATGGCTCTGCACATGTGGGGCCCCAGAGCTGAATGGAGACACATGCCCCATCCCTAACTCAGAAGCTTGTCTCCAATTGACAACCATTGTTAATAAAAATTTGAATTCTCTCCAAGGGAGAGCTCACTAGGGAAATAAACTACTCTTAAGGGTAGATCCCGATGCCCAACATTAGATGGCCAACAGAAAATGAACTCAATGGCCTCTTTGAAAGTTCCTTATTATTTCAATAATGTCCTTCAGGCCTTTTCCTTTTATTTTTTTAAAATTTACCACATTGTTTTGTATTTTAATTTTCCTTTATTTTTATATACTTTTTGTTTTTTCTCTTTTTACCTTAAAGGGCCTTTGTGTACATATTATTTCTTCCAGCTTAATGCTTTTATGAGATTCCTGGGTGTGCAAACAAGTAGATCTCTCTTGTGTCTTCTTTTGGGTTTCCTTCCTTCTGTTTGTTTTGTCCAATTCTACATTTTATTATTATCCTTTAGAAGACTCTTTGTTTTCCAATGAGATACAGAGAGAGGGTGGACTGGATGGGATGTGAGGTAGACAGGAACTTGGAGGAATAGGAGGGGACCTGTAACCAGGATATATTATGTGAGAGGAAAATTCTATTTTCTAATAAAAAAGAAGACATGTGTTCAACTCGCAATCTTTGCAACCGATAAAAGGACAGGCAGGGAAGAGGAAAGGCTCGGCTGCAGGAGGATCAGGGGGCCACATTGGAAACACAGGAGGGTCATCTATACTCTGTGCACACTCATAAGACTCAGGTTGGCTGCTTGACGGGTGGCAGGATTTTCTATTTTGCAGATAATGAGTTCACAAATGCTTAGAAAAACAGGAATGTGGGCAGGCTTGTGTAGATTTTATAATGAATACGACACCGTATGGCATTGAGGACAACCCATATCCCGTTTGATGAGATCATTCTTTGCCACTGCCTCCCTTGGGCTGCTGTCTTGTCCCAGTTCTCTTAGCATCAGAAGCTGTGCAGTCCCCTGTCTCCATCTTTCACTGTCTTTCCTGAACTGCTCAATGAACTAGATGGCATTTATTTTAGATGGTCCAGTTGTTTTGTTTTTAAATAAAACAATTTTATTTATCTTTTCCCTACTTGACATTTTCCATAGTTTATGAATGACATCCATTTGTTTGAGGGTATGAGATGGGTATAAGATGGGGGTAAATTATTAAGTGAAATTGAAAAATGCTTTTTGCTTTCCTTTTTGTGTTGGCAATATGATCATAGATCGTTCTACACGATAGGCAACATACTCAGCCCTGAGCCTTCTTCAAACCCTTGGTTTTATGATGCAGGTTGAGCTGCGCAGTGCAGGAGGCCTTTGTATTTGCGCTCTCTCCTTCAAGATGCCCAGTGGTGAAATACAGCCGTGAGTGTCTCCTGGCCTGCCTATTAAAAAGTATTAAAAACCTTTGTTGAGATATGGTAGCAGACTTTAAAGTCTTTATATTTTGAAGATGATGTATACTTCATTAACAAAAATATATGCCCCCAAAATAAATATTTTGTATGCATGTTGAATCTCAAATAATAGAAAACAATATTAAAACTTTCCTTAATAACCTGCAACTTTGCTTTATTAAAAAAAAATCCCAATAAGGCTAAGACTAGATAACGTTTATAAATGTAAAAATGTTGATTTATTCAGACTTGATGAAATCAAGATACATGGGGATTAAAATAAAGCCTGGGGTCTGTAATGCAGATGGGTGGAAATCAAGTTGTGTGAGACTATTAGATCCTAATGAAGAAAGAAACCGTGGGTGAAGATTCATGCAGGCTGGCGGAATTATTTCCAGCAGGTTGAGCTGCAACCTGGAGAACAATGAGCATCACTATGGAACCAAAATCTCAGAGAGGACAATACTTGGTTTCAAGATTTACTCCATTTGTGGTTTTTTTTTTTTTTTTTTGCAATGAGGTCACAATAAACACAGAGCTTCATATGATAAAGGGAAAAGTGAAATATGAGAGCTTGCATGTTTTATAAAAGTCCTATTTAAATTATTGTATCATGTCAGTGTAATGGTCCTTTCATATATATGTGTTCTGCGTTCATGAATTTAGCCAATCACAGATGAATTTATGTGAAAAAATGTATCTGTGCTGACACTTAGCCTTTTCCTTGTTGTTATTCCCAATAACACAGCATATGACATTTACATAGCAGTTGCTATTTTGTCAGTATCATAAGTAATCACGCTGTGATTTGCAGTATGTGGGGAGAGTCAGAGGTTACATGTGAATAGTCTATTGTCCATATATTATACACTTGAGCCTCCACGGATTGTGTAGACTGGTGGGCCTGAAACCTGAAATCTCATACATATACTGCAGGATGGGCATATATTTCCAGTTTGAAGGATTAAATATAGCCATTTTTTCTACTATCCAAGCTTGGAGATACTTGACCAAGATAGAAGTCTTATGAAAGTGAAAGGTAGTTAGTCTTTTTTGTGTTTATAGGTAATATTGCTTGATTCTTTGAGTGCATTTTATTGACCTTGTGCTTAGCTTTTTTCCCTCCTCTGGATACTCAGTGCAAGACGAGAAGAAAACAGACATTAGGATCACCGTGATAGAATATAAATAGCACCTTCTTTCTTTTTTGACAAATTCCCTACTCTCTTCTCTTAAGGGATCTGAGATCTATGCTTATTAAAAATGTATGTTCCTCTTCCTTGCATTCTGTAGACATTAATGTTTCAGCCACGGTTGGGGTAACTGAGCGGACTGGAAACAACCAGGTGCCTCAAAGAAGCCATGATAGAGAAGGGGAATGTGTTTCTGAAATTGTACAATGACCTTTAATTGTTTTCTAAAGGAACACAAGTAATTAAAATAAGGATCACTGAGATTCAATTCAAAAAAAAAACTCATTGCCTCATCGAGGATCAGAAAGTGTGGCAGTGAGGCTGATAAATGACAACCCTGGAACATTAACTCAAATGATCTGCTATATTGTCAGATACTTTCCTCTTTTTACTCATAGCTACTATAATCAAAGGTGCTGTTTGCTACTGTCTTGTAATTTTAGGAAAGCAGAGAAATATTTTATGGGTAGGGGTGAAACACTTGAACCACCTTCAATACCTAGACATTAAATCATTAATTTAAAGAACATATTCTATCTAGCAGTTGATAATGACTATGGAATGTACTTTGTATTTAGACCCTGATACATTAAATAAAAATGTTTCACATCAAGACACAAAGGATCTTTATATGAACTATATCAACAAACAGTGTTCTATTATGAATGTTCCGGGGTTCATGAAAATCCCAAAACCATCCCCAATAGAATAAGGGGTAGAAGAATTAAAATCATTAAGTGGTGTTGACTCTGATTTTCTGAACAGTATAATAAGAAATATGTATGTTTCAATATAATGATGGAAGCTATAAAAATTGCAAGGAAACAGTACTTGACATAAAAGCAGGTGGCTTGTTAATTGTTACCAATCTTTTTGTAATTTTACGCACAGTCTTCACGTGAACAGGAAATGAGAGTCAGTAGAGAACAGGCAGTTAGCTTAAATACATTCAGTTCCATTAGCTATCAAGAAAAGTACTGGCTTCTATTTTGTCTTCTGTTCACCGTGTTTCAAATTAAATGCTAATAGGACAACTATTTCACACTGAATAGCTACAATTGCTTATTTAGGTGTTTACTATGGCTCAGTAACTAAAGCTTGGATGCAATATGTAATTAGCTTTTAAAACTCCTCCATAAGAGGCACTATATTATAGCCTATTCTATAGAACTTCATTTAACATGTCCCTGGGCATTTTTAGAATGGTAAATAGAAGTATGTTACCTGATATTTGTCTCAGTACAGTGAATTTATTCCCTGTATAAGCATGTAAGAAATTCACAGAATTCTTTTATACTTGTAAACTCCAAAACACCAACCAGGTGTACACTTACAGAACTCTGATGTCTTCACAGAATTTGGATTGATCTGAAGATACAATAAAACACTAATTCATAAAGTCTTTCTATAAAGCTCTGGAAGCCATACAGCACAAAAGTAAGTGGGTATTGACCAATAAGCTAGGGAAAGAAGCGCAGAATACCCCAAATCACCTGGGCTACTTTTAAATAACTTATTTGAATTTCTTTTTTAAAAGATTTATTTTACTTTTAATTATGTTGAACATTGGGGGTGGCCATGGGATGTGTGAACATGAGTACATGTGCTCAAGGAGGCCGGAAAAGGGTATTGTATGGAACTGAAGTTATGGGTAGGTGTGGATCACCTGATGTGGTTCTGGAAACTGAACTCATGTCCCTCTGCCTTACACCACTCCTACCACTGGAAACATCTCTCTAACATACAGTGACCTTAAAATATATCTAGAACTGGTGAGAATGATTTCTAAATTATCACAACAAGGGAAAATCATACAGAGGAGAGAGGGATGGAGGATCATAACATTAACTTCTGGCCTCAAAACACACTATACACATATGCATGTATAATTGCAAATAATGTACCCACACAATGTAACTATGCAACCATATATACATGCACCATATACACACACATTCACACACACACCACACACACACACACACACACACACACACACACGTGCATTGCCTCCCAAATAACATTTAGTAAACATGTAGGTGAAATGATTATAACAGAAAGCTTCTCCACTTCTGTTTATTTATTCTGTCATCGTGCAAATAAACACCTTGTTTTACCTCCTCTACTCTGTGTGTATTCAAAGACTTTTTGAGTTAGACTAAAGAATAAATAGGTTTTAGATATTTAGTAGGATTATTGGAGATGGGAAAGGCATAAAAAAAACAGAGACCAGAAATAAGAAGAATTAGAGAAAAATATCCAGGAACATCCTCTAGGGTTTCCAGACTTTAGGGAAGACAAAACAGGGAACATAGACTGTTGTGTTTAATGAGTTGTTCTACAAGTAACTCTACTTTGTCAAGAAAACTGAAAATGCCCACATCCCATTTCATGACAATCTATTTCTTCTTACACTAAGGACACATACATTAGTTTTTATGCAGGGCAGAGTTGGGTTACAATTCTCTACTAACTCTGCTGTCAAGAACCGGTTGGGAAGAATCTGAGGGCTTTGTGATACTAATCAAGAATAAGCTCATCCTCCCTTATTCTCACTGCTAAGGACATCTCGACACCAAAAGCTTATTTCTGCTCTTCCTGACTCTGGGAGAAGAAAGCTGCCTTCGCTCAAATGTCACTTTGCAGAAGAACCACAGAGGAGGAAATTGCAGATGTCCACCTCTTTGGAGCCTTTCTTGTTGGTCTGGTAGCTAAACAGTCCTGATAGCTCTCCATGATAAGGGTCCTCTACCATTATCATTACCCCAGGACTTTGTATCCAAGGAGAAGAGATGTAGCAAATAAGTTAGGAAAAATCAGCTAGTATCTTCTCCATCAGAAATAACATAAACAATGTCGCTAATATATGTAGCACCTTTTTCTCTTTTCCTACACATTTTAATAGTTGAAATCATACTGTATTTTTGTAATATTGTAAAAATTCTGTCAGTATGCATATCCCCATTTGCATCTACTTATGCATGCTTCTTTTTATATCATTATTACATGATTTCAATAATTATGGCTCTACTACTGTTATCAAAACCATGTTATTATATTGAAAGTATTTTCTAAGTGTTATTCTAATTATCCTAAATTATACATATAGGTTATATTCTGATAAAAGATAACTCTCTTCTCAGGTTAATGTTACAATGCTGCAGTGGAAACTTTGTCCTTGCCCTATGCAGAAATAGTTTCCATGACACCCTGCCTAGATAGATGGGTATTAGATTGAAAATATATAGACCTTTCTTTGATAGAAACTATAAAACTGTGATGAAATATTAGTTCACGGCACATCTTCCCATATTTTATATTCTGTTTTGCCACATAACCTCCTGGATCTGCAAGTGTCAACAATATGTTTTTGACTAGTACTCCAAGAAGGCTATCCCATACATTTACTCCTTCCCTACTCAATGTCACCTTACTCAGGATCCAAAGAACTTCACCTCCCAGCAGGCATGCTTCCTCAGAATGCCTTCTTCAACTTCGTTTCAATGTCTTCTGTCAGTCCTATTTTTACTGTCGGTGTGAGGCTCTGTGTCCACTGGAGTTTTCTAATTGTTCACGTTATTGCCCACTTTCCCATCCTCCTGGAGAACTCCTATGTTCAACAACAGAGTCCCCAGGCCAGACAAACTGAGCACAGTATCAATGAATGAATTATTAAGACAAATTCCAGAAGTAATCTTTACCTTCTTGTTTTGGAATTAGCCTTAGTCTCAAAGCAGTGTTAGTCTCTCCTCACTGTTTATCTTCTCTTCTCTCACTCTAGTCTCCTCATCTCAAATAGTTAGGGTGGTGACAATATCCAAAACTCTTCACAGTCAAGAGACAGAGCTGATGGTGTTCAGTTCTGAAGGTAGGGAGATCACAGGCAAAAGGTGGCAAATTCTCTTCATACAAGTCATTTATTTTTAATTATTTACTTATTCTTTATATTTTGTTTATTCAATAAATGGGCTAATGCCCATATGCCCACATACAGAAGGGAGGAAATTCATTTTTACTCTGTATATAGAGAAAAATATTAATTTTACCCAGAAAAACCCCTGCACAGGAGGCATCTGCATTCCTGCTTAAACCAAATCTCTGCTTATCTCATGGTCTGGTAAAGCTGACACAAGAGCTTATGATCTAGGTCTGATCATTAAGGGAAGAAGAGAAGTCACGTCTGGGCAGACAACATACCCAAACATAAGGAAACCACCAAGCAAACACTGCCTTAGTTACTTGCAAGGTTGACACAAAACTTTTACAGTGATATGAATGCTTTTTCTCATTATAAAATATATTACTTATGAAAATTTGGAATGAACGGAGTACTACAGGAAGAAACTAATTAACTCGCGCACTCATGAAAAGTAAGTTTTGTTGGGACTAGACTCAGAGGTTAAGAGCACTTGTTGCTCTTCCAGAGGACCTGAGCCCAGGTCCAGCAACCATATGTCAGTTTATAGCCATTTCTAACTTCGGTTCCAGTTTCAATGGCCTCTCCCCACTCTCTACAGGCGCCAGGCACAGACACAGTGTACAAACATCCATGCAGACAAAGACATCCATAAGTCTTTTAAAATTTAAAAAATTGTTAATATTCTGTTTCCTTCTAGTGTGAAAAATCAAGTAGACATATGAAAAGTTGAGCTAATTGCTATTTTTATAACTCTGTTACATTTTTAAAAAATACCATTTCAGTAATTTTGAAGTTAGTCCTGGGAATCTGAACGGTGGGAGGTAGGGCGATGCTGTTTGTGGTTGTTGTTTGTCATCAGCCTCACTTCTCTAGGGCTCTGCTCTGCACTTACTTGGGACTTTATGTAGTGCTCTCCTCCCCTCAGCTCCAGAGCATCCACTGAAGAATTGCTAGGTTCCCCAGGGAGCTTGGCTGTGCACCAGCTCTGCTGGTGATCATGAACAAGACATTTGTGAATTGCTTTCAAAAGCATAACGTTAACAGCTTTTTTGGGGTCATTGCACTGGCAGGTATTTAGTTAAGGTAATTGCAGCCTGAGCTGCTTTTGCCATTTGTTACCTGCATAGCCTTGGCTGTAACCCACTACCATACTCACTTGAGCAAAGTAAAACCAGAGGAGGCCTTTTCCAGGTACACAAGCAACTGAATTTTAAGGGGAGCGAGGACATAGAATCAGTATATTTTTGCCTCAAATTAAGTACAATCCATCTGTAAAATCTCAATCCTATCCATATTTTGTTTTTTTTTTTTTCTTTAGGAACCAGAAATTTTATTTTAATCCACCTTCCTTTATTAACATTCTATACACTATAATCCAAATTAATCTCTCCGTGACCCAGGCTTGTGATAGGCACCATCAGTAACCAAACAATGACAGACCCTAGCCTATTTGTTTCCAGCCCCTTTAACCTCTAGCTGTCACCTGTCCCTTCTTGGTTAATTATCTCTTAATTCTAACCCCTGTGAAACAGGGACCAAAAGTACCAACCTCAGTATTCTGAGATTTAAAGAGACGGCCCAATGGTAAATAAGCCAAGCTCTGAGGAACCTTCCAGCTCCAGTGGTTCCCGCTCTCTGGTACAGCCTTCTTCTCCGGTCCTGGGCTGAGAAACCAAGCACACAGCTCTAAGACCAAGTGAGGGCCTGGATGGTAAAGTGACCACCACTAGCCACATCCAGCCTCAGGGCTTCCAAGGCTCATGTCCCCTGTGCATGGCTCCTAACTGGAGACTCTCAGTTCCCCTTGCCACACCTGGAACTGTATGAAGGACACAACCGAGGCCAAAGACAGAGCAACCAGCCCCATGGGACAAACATTGGTGAAGCAACTGCGAAATTGGTGACACGTGCTCTTGGGAAAGAGGGAGGGCCTGGACGAGGCACGGCAGCTGGAAGGTGAAGGGCAGGCCTGGCTCTCAGTAGCGGTAGTGATCAGGCTTGAAGGGGCCATCAGTGGGCATGCCTAGATACTGGGCCTGCTTCTCAGTCAGCTTGGTCAGCTTCACATTCAGCTTGCCCAAGTGGGCTTCGGCCACTGCCTCATCCAGCTTCTTAGGCAAGAAGTGAACCCCAATGGGGTATTTATCTGGGTGGGGTCCACAGCTCAATCTGTGCCATCACCTGGTTTTGTGAAGGAGTTTGCTCATCACGAAGCTGGGATGGCCCATGGCACATCCCAGGTTGACCAGTCGGCCTTCAGCCAGCAGGATGATTCGGCGCCCATTCTTCAGCCGATAGCGGTCCACCTGGGGCTGCCCCCGCGCCGTCCGGCCCCTTTCACTGAGTTCAATCAGTCGTAGCGGAAGCGCCGCCAGCATGTCTGAAAAACTGCCCTACAAAGTCGCGGACATTGGACTGGCTGCCTAGGGGACGAAAGGCCCTGGACATAGCCGAGAATGAGATGCCCGGTTTGATGCGCATGCGGGAGATGTACTCGGCGTCCAAGCCACTGAAGGGTGGCCCGCATCGCTGGCTGCCTGCACATGACAGTGGAGACTGCTGTCCTCATCGAGACTCTCGTGGCCCTGGGTGCTGAGGTGCGGTGGTCAGCTGCAACATCTTCTTCCACTCAGGACCATGCATCAGCTGCCATTGCCCAAGGCCGGCATTTCCAGTGTTTGCCTGGAAGGGTGAGACAGACGAGGAGTATCTGTGGTGCATCGAGCAGACGCTGCACTTCAAAGACGGCCCCCTCAACATGATTCTGGACGACGGTGGCGACCTCACCAACCTCATCCACACCCAAATACCCACAGCTTCTGTCGGGCATCCGAGGCAATCTCCGAGGAGACCACGACTGGGGTCCACAACCTCTACAAGATGATGGCCAATGGGATACTGAAGGTGCCTGCCATCAATGTCAATGATTCTGTCACCAAGAGCAAGTTTGACAACCTCTATGGCTGCCGGGAGTCCCTCATAGATGGCATCAAACGGGCCACAGATGTGATGATTGCGGGCAAGGTGGCAGTGGTAGCAGGCTATGGTGACGTGGGCAAGGGCTGTGCCCAGTGCCCTGAGGGGTTTTGGGGCCCGAGTCATCATCACCGAGATTGACCCCATCAATGCACTGCAAGCTGCCATGGAGGGCTATGAGGTGACCACCATGGACGAGGCCTGTAAGGAGGGCAACATCTTTGTCACCACCACAGGCTGTGTTGACATCATCCTTGGCCGCACTTTGAGCAGATGAAGGATGATGCCATTGTTTGTAACATTGGACACTTCGATGTGGAGATTGATGTGAAGTGGCTCATATTTTGTTTTTTAAAAAACCTCTGTGATTCCTATGAAAAATGTGTTATTCCCTATGTTTAAATAATAGATGCTAATATAGTGTGCTTATATTGTGCCCAAAATGTCCTAAATACTTTCAACTACTTTATTCCATAGTAATATAAGCCATCGCCCCTTCATAGCATAAGTACTGTGCAATTTTACAAGAAGAGATATGGAAATCTTTTTTTTTTCAGCAAGGACAAGCTCATTATGACTTGCACTGTCCATACAACTAACCACCACATGCATCGTCTTTTCCAAGAGGGAAACAGCAGCTCTCCTGTAGATAATTAAAGAAGCAACCCTGAAGCTGTTAATCTGTTTAGCCTGACCTTGGAATCCAGGATATACAGTTTCTTGGTATTTTTTCTAGTCTAGCATCCCCAATGAATGAGCACAGTAATTTTAAGAAGGTCACAAAAGAATGTGACAACAAGATGATCAAATAAGTGCGTATATTTCCTATCCCAGGACAGAAACATCAACTAATATAATTACTGCCATCCAAGCGTTAATTATCTTTCTCTTACTAAGAAGTCCCCATCTTGGAGTCTGACTAATTCCAATGTGTGGTTATTTTTAATTTATGACCTTTTTGTAATAGCATTTTAAAAAATTCCTGTTGAGATACTGCAGCTATTTCATGGAGCACAGAAAAATGAAGGTGAAGTAGGAGGGTAGGAAGGACAGTTACACATTTTCTGTGTCATCCTAATCCAATCTCAGACAACAGAAAAGGGGTGATGCCCTTCTCTTTAGGGAGACAGGAAGGAACAATGTTCTTTGCCACAGATGCCAGGAACACTAGACCCCAGTAACCCGTGGTGTCAGGCCAGTTCTGTGACCCAGACTACAGACCCATTCTGTGAGCACCGCCAGCATTTAGGAATGCATGAAATTTACTTCAACAGAATTGAAGGATGCAACCAGCTCATAAAACAATATAATTTCCCCTACATGAGCAATAATGTGAATATGAACCAACAAAAATAATTAGATTTACCTCATCATTAAAAATAGGAATAATTAATCAAGGAAGTGGAAGGTTATCATGGAAAACTATTAAACATTGATGAAAGAAACTGAGGCACAAGTAAATACAATGAGATTCGAAAGATACTTCATGCCCATGAACTTAATAGATGAATATTGTTAAAATGTCAATGTTCCTCAAAGCGATCTGAGGATACAAGCAATTCTTTCTACAATATGAATGATATTTCCAACAGCAAGAGAAAAATCAATAGTTAATTCAGAAACAAGCCAAAATATCACCAAAGTATTAAAGCAATATTAAGCAGAAAAAGAAGCCAAATTACAGGTACCAAATCACCTAACTTCAGGGTATACCTAGAATGGTACAAAGTTGTAGCAAACAGAACAGCATGGTACTAATATAAGGACAGATATAAGGCAGTGGAATAGATCAGAGGATGCCAATTAAGTTAATGCGTTTATGGTCAACTATCAAAAATGAACATACAAGAGGAAATAATAGTTTTGGATCTGTATACCATACCATGTATTAAGACTGATTAAGCAGTCAAGGCCCTGAAACTGTAAACACAGAGGAACATGGGGATAAAAGTTTCAGGGTGTGATCTAATGTGATATTTTGGGTGATGATCCCCAAAGCACAGTTTCCAAAATGAATAACAGATGAATGGGATAGCATCAACCCACCAAGCTTCTGTCCAGAAATAGGAACTATCCTTACAGTGGGGACAGCTAAGAGGTGGGATAGTGTATCTACAAATCATATATCTGATGCGGCATTAGCATTCCAGATATAGAGAGAACCCAGACAACTGGAGAGAAAAATCCAAGTGCTCTGACAAAAACCATGAAACTGTTATGAATGAATAGGCATTTCTGGAAAGATATAAAATAAACACTCCAAGTACATGAAGTACAAGAAAATGTTGGGAATCATTAATCATCAGTAAAATGCAAATGAATCCCACAGTGAGTTATTTCCCCATCTGATTAAATAACGAGGAGGTTGGAGACAGGCAGGATCTTGTTCGCTATTGCTGGGAATGCAAACTATGGTAACTATTGTGAAAAACAGTATGGAACACCCCCAAAAACTCAAAACTCAAACTGATGTGGGAATCCCACACTACAGCATATATCTAAAGGAAGTGAAACAATTATTTTGAAATGACATACACACCTCAGTGCACCTTTATGTATTTTTTCTTGATTTGTTTTCATAGCTAAAATCACAACAAAAGTCCATATAGTGAACAAACTAAATTTATGCATTTTCTTTTTTGTTGTGTGTGCATGGGGATATATTCACATGTGTGCCCGCGTGTAGTCGAGAATTTGATATCTGCTCTCTTCCTTCATCACTCTCCACCTTATTTTTGAGGCAGGATCTCTCACTGAGCCTGGAATCATAGTCTTAGTGAGATAGGCTCACTAGTGAGCCATGGGATTTGACTGTCTCTCCTGACAATCTCTCAGACTAATGTGTAGTGCCATGAAGTTTTTACATGGGTGCTGAGGATCTAAACTCAGGCCTTCTGTCTTTTGCACCAAGCACTTTATACAATTCCACAACCCCAACTGCTGCAGCTTTTAGCATATCAATCCTTAGAATACTGAAGTTTTTTCCTTTGTTATGGGAAGTCTATCACTGGTGCACCTTCACTTCATATTCTCACCAAAGATCAGCAACAGATTCTGTTCAGATCTTAAAGTGCTACCCATATCACTTCTACGAGGGTGATGTTCTTCCAATGCATTTTATTTTGCAAAAAATAAAGTGATTTTTAATAGAGAAAGAGCTATTTGGCTATGAAATAGAAAATGAAGAAGTAAAACCAAAACCTCAATTACACAAAACGTTGCTCAAATAGGGTCTTGAAGATCTACTATGAACTAGGGTCTGATCTGTTTTTAGAGAGCTTAAAATATCCATGAGACAATGTTATATGAAGCAGCACTATGGACTTCTCTCTGAATTCAGCTTCAAATGGGTTCCTGAGAACTCAGTAATCGATACAAATGTTGAGAGTTTTCATAAAAAGTAGGACTTTGGGTTGTATCTTGGGACCTTTAATTGATCTCGGGCTTTGAAATGAACCAAGATAATAATTAAAAAGGATTGTTGAGATCAGTCAGACTTAAGTTTTCCACATGGAGAATACTACCACAGGATATCCTTGGCAATTAGTCACAGAAAGACTCTTTGTGTAAAACACCAGAACCAAGAAGAATACCTGCCTTTTGGAAGAAATCCCAAATGCCAAATTTTTCTTTTTATTGAATGTGAGTGAGCTCTGTTGTGTGATGGGGAAGCTGACCAATCCCTTGTCTGAGGGGTGAGACCCCTCCGGGGCACAAAATACCTTTAAAAGATCTTGTTTTGTTTGTTTTGCTTTCTTGGTTCCCTGCTCTTCCCTGGAATTCTGGCTCTGTAAGTTTCTCCCATTTTCTCCTTTTATTAAAGCTGAGTATTTTATATAAGGCTAGTTTGGTTATTTTCAATTGCTGACCGACCACGCCCGCTACAATTGTGATCTATGCTGAATTCTTTCTAGCTGAGAAATGTGAGTCAAACCTAATCTCCCTTTCCAGTGATCAAAACGCCAAAGTACCATAAAGCCATTGGATCTAGACCTTCTTCCACACTCTGCATTCAATAAATGCCTCTCCTAAGTTTGGACATGAGGGCCTAAATATGCTAATATCATTTTTCTTCTTAGATTTGCTTCCTCATTTACTCCTATCTGTGGCAACTCTGCATTAACATCTGCTGTTCCCAGATAGGCTTTCCTTTCTCCTAGGTATTTCCTGGTGGATCTCATCCATGTTCTTCTACCAACTGATTTGCTATAGCATGTTTTCTTTGTTTCTGGTTTTAGGTTATATAGATGATGGTTAAAATGAAAGTTAACATTTGTGTTCAAACTGTACCTAAAATTAGCAAAAAGTTTTATGTTTCATAAATAGAGAGAGAGGGAATGAGGAAGGAAGAAAGAGAAGAGAGAACATTTAAAGAGGTTTTCTTAAGATGTTCTGTCCCAGTTTTCACTAGGTTTAGTCTAATTTATTTCAGACAAAATGTAATTTTACTTTACATAGCTGATTAAATAACTCTAGAACTTTGACCCTTGTGGCTTGGGCATTAAGGATGTCAAATACCCATTTGGGTTTTTGTTTATGTCTTCCTTCCTGTTAAATGTCCTCTGTGGTTTAAATATTTCCATCACTGGCTTTGGGAAGGAAGCTCGGGCCATTTAAGTGAGAGAGCAGCAGACAGGAGACACAGTAAATCAGAGCATTACCTGATCTGATTGGATTTTGAACATCTTCCAAAAATACTCTCTGCATTCCTTTCTAATATTTGCCAACTGGATTGATTTATGCTAAAGACTGTGACCTCATGTGAGCAGTCTTTTCTTGGTCTGCTGCTGCATGCAACAGTGGTAGCAATAATGATCAGTAATGAAGCCCATTAAATGACTACAGCCATTATAAGAGGATGTTGGGGTAGAAGACTGTTATTTCTTATAAAAGAATTAAGTACTATTTGTATTACTAATGCAATAATGAAATTTACATTCCATTAACGAGAAGACATCTCTCCAACGTTTTCTAAACAGTAGCTTTCAATGATAAGAATGGATTTGCACGGGAGTGATGGAATGTCAGTGATGAAGAAGAGTTAGTCAGGGCAGTCTGGGCTCTGTTACAGTTCCCATCACAAATGAGATGTCATCAATCCTTGAGCACAGGGATTCTAGCCTTCTACACAATGAATTCTAGGGCAAGCTGCTGTCTTGGGACTACCACTGAACAGTTTCCTTCCTCAGTCCACCGGGGAGGGACTGCTCACAAAGAATCTTTGGCTTCAGATTGCTTTCCTTCGCTACATGTCAAGTGATAAAAACCACTTTGATATGCGTGATAGTAGTCACAGTAAACTCAGGACAGCCACATGCTGCACAATGAGCCAGCTGACCCTGACAATGAACTCACAGACATTAATCTATGGTATGTCAGACAAAGCTCTTATAGCGATTGACATCCAACAACACCATTCCATCTGGGTAGTAGAGAAGATATTTAATTGGAAATGATACTAAGGGAGAGGAACTGCATAGGGGAAAGGACCATTGCAAGCCCACTTTACTGGAGAGTCTCAACTAGATGGATATTGTACACCTAAATTTCAGAACAGAACACACTCTCATGAGCGGGGTTTCTACAATCTAATTTTAGAGTAAGCGATGCATGGAAATAGCTTGTGGGTGAATTAGGTCGGTAGATAATATAACCAGACCAGCTCAAGAATAACAGTATATTTTAATAGTTGAAAAGGAGACACTCACGTTACAAGAGTGGGAGGTCTGACATCCTATATTTCCTGCGGGCAACCACGCAGAGAGAGTTCGCACCAGTGTCCTACCAGTTTTGCTACCTGGGCTACAGGTAGCCACACCCTAACTAGATGTGAGTGATTATAGTTTCCCTTCATCTCCCCCTTTTGTCTAAACAAGATCGATCCAAACCCAGTACAACTACATACAATAGGAAGAGATACCAAATATAAAATTACAAACAATAAACAATATTAAGCAAGGAAACGCGTAACAAAAAGTTTCACTAACATTCTATTCAAGGAATCTAACTATTTTTTTTTTTTTTTGGTTTTTCGAGACAGGGGTTTCTCTGTAGCTTTGGAGCCTGTCCCGGAACTAGCTCTTGTAGACCAGGCCTGGTCCTCGAACTCACAGAGATCCGCCTGCCTCTGCCTCCCGAGTGCTGGGATTAAAGGCGTGCGCCACCGCCGCCCGGCTTCTAACTAACTATTGCATTGAAATTAAGCTTGGCTAAATCATGAGGCAGGTGACTATAATTATCTAATCTTCAAACTCCATCAAAGATCTAAGAAGGGAAACAATATTACTTGACTAAGTAAACAGGAAGTGCAATTGAGAAACTTCCCAAATGTGCAACAAATTACAGAGACAACTGACTACCTGGGCAATCACCCAAAGTCTCATTTGTAATGTTGAAAGCAACCAACATTGGCTAAGGCCTAGCATAACTGACACATACCATTTTCAAGGCAAGAAACTTTTCAAAACTATCTTACCCCTATCTTGCAGAATATGAACAGTCCTGTTTTATATCCATTTATGGATAATCTGTATCTCTGTCAGTGGTTGAGGTATGAGCATTTCTTTGCCCAAAGGCCAGTTCTGCCAAGAAGAAAAGGCTCCAGGTGGAGTGTCTTTGGTGCTCAACATTCTCTCAGGAAATAGATCGATGCTGCCATGAGCAATCATGTGTCATGTCAACAAAACCCTAAGTTATTTAAATGCCAAAAGCAAAAAGTTTTGGGCAACTTATAAATCTTAAATTATTGCAAATAGCAGCAAAGTAAAATCTTAAAATTAAGCTATATCAAATTGCTTGATTAACACAGGGAGAACATTCAATAATTTTTACTGTGAATGATACATAGAAAAGTTAACTCAAGTATCATTTATTTAGAGACAGTCTCACTATGTAACTGTTCTTAAGCTTATAGAGATCTGCCTTCCTTTGCCATCTGAGTGCTGGGATTAAGGGTGTATACCACCACGTCTGGCTTGAGTATTATTACATATTCTGTTTCACTCAGGAGACAGAGCAGCCATATCTCCATGAGTTTGAGGCCAGCCTGGTCTACAAGAGCCAAGACCAGGACAGGCTTCAAAGTTACGGAGAAACCAAAGCAAAGCAAGCAAAGCAAACAAACAAACAACAAACAAACAAAAACACTGTGAGCAAGTTATAATAGTGGGGATTTGATTTTTTTCTATATACAAAGAAATTATATAGGAAAATTACTATTAGTCAGTTTGATAAGACTGCTCATGATAAATTTATGTTTGGATTTCGACAAGTGGTTTTACCCAGAGGCGGGAAGAGAAATTGTATGCAAATTGTATTCAGAATTTTAAACAATAAAATTTGTAATAGATTTTTTCCAACAAATTATTTTGTTTTATTTTCATAATATACTTTTGATTTTGTGATATTGTAGTGTAATTACATCATTTTACCCTTCCTTTCTTTCCTCCTACTACTATGTGTCTCCTTCACTCTCTCAAATTTATGGACTTCTCTTTTTTATTGTTTTTCTTGAGCTAATACATGTTTCTCTGCTCTCCTTCCTGTCTCTCCCCTTCCCTTCAATCATCTCCCATGGTCCCCATGCTCCAAATTTACTCAGAAGATCTTGTCTTTTACTACTTCCCATGTAGAGGTAACCTAGATCCAGAAAAGACAGTTATCACACGTACTCACTCATAAGTAGTTTTTTTAAACATAAAGCAATGAAAACCAGTCTTCAAATCACAATCCCAGAGAACTTAGACAACAATGAGAATCCTAAGAGAGATATACATGGACTCCTCTTTTAAACTGTATGTGTATATGTCTGTGTGTGAATGTATGTATGTATATACATATACATAACAATTATATACACATATGCAGAGGGCTTTCCCTTTCTGTGTTAATGCAGTTACCAACTGGTAATGTGGTAGTTCAGATCTTGTTAGGAAGCCATTTTGATGAGACTTCATGGGTGTAGCCTCTGTGGCATTCCTAAGGAGACACAATCTCAGAAAATTTTGTAATCTTTCTTTCCACAGTGATCCCTGAGCTGTTGGTATAGGAATGGTTTGTGGTATATTAGTTGGAACTTGACAGCACAAAATCTTTTGTTCTTAAATTTTTTAAAGGAACTCTAGCTAATAAAACAGAAACTCATTCTTTACAATCTAAGTAGCAAGGCACTTCTTCAATTCCCCATCATAGGCAATATTAGATCATCATCATGGGCAATCTGTGCTGAGGAACCTGACAGATTTTAATACATGTAGAAACTAAGTGATTCTCTTATGCTTTGATTAATGGGAGAAGATGGCACATTGCAAAGGTAACTGTGGTCTTTCTGGAGACATTTCCTCTTTTTGCACTTCCCATAATGGCAAAAAAACCTCTAAGATCCATTTCGAATGCCTGATATTTCAGCATGAATTGTTTCTTGAGTGTTTGTTGACACTGCAGAAAGCCAAAAGGCCAATCATACTGACTTTTGAAGAATCAGGTTGAACTATTCTTTATCAATATGAGAAGTCATCAGTTTTAAAGCGGGAAGCTGTATAAAACACCCGTAAAGGCAATGATGCTTAGAATAGCTGACAGTAGTACACATAGCATCACGAATGGGAAAGAAACACTGAATTTCCCTCTTTGTGTGAAAAAACTGGGGAAAAATTCAGTTGATTCAATCATAATTTATGTGATAGTAAGAACCAGTAATACTGTGAATGAACAAGAATCAACTTGTTTTTTCTATAAAGTACAGTAGTCATAAAAGGCCAATTATGTGTGCATGTAATCATTGTACCGGATAGTCTTGTGTCAACTTGACACAATCTAAGATCCTCTGAGAGGAGTGAACCTCAGTTGAGAAAATGCCTTCCATAAGACCAGATTGTACTCAAACCTGTAGGACATTTTCTTTAAGTGATGGGAGGGCTCAGCCTGTTCTGTGTGATGCTATCCCTGGGCTAGTGGTCCTGGGTTTTTATAAGAAAGTAGGTTGGCCAAGCCATAGGGAGCAAGCTGCCCCCAGGCTCTTGTCCTGTTTGAGTTCCGTCCTGATTTCCTTCAGTGATGGACTACAGCAGAAGTGTCATAAAAATAAATCCTTTTCTCCCCAACTTCCTTTTTGGTCATGGTGTTTTCATCACTGTAAGCCGAAATTCTAACTAAGGATAATTAGGTAGGATGAGCACTCAAGGAATTTCTAGACTAATGACACCCAAGGATGAAATGATAGCCTACAGAATGGAAAAAAGATCTTCACCAATGCAACATCTCACAGAAGGATGAAATGACAGCCTACAGAATGGAAAAAAGATCTTCACCAATGCAACATCTCACAGAAGACTGGATTCAAAATATATAAAAACTAAAAAAAACTGGACATTAAAACAACAAACAAACAAAACCAAATATTCCCAACTAAAATATACCATTCAAATTTAAACAGAGAATTACAACAGAGGAATCTCAAATGGCTGAGAATCACTTAAGGAAATGTTAATATCTTTAGCCATTGGGGAAATGAAAATCAAAATGACTCTGAGATTCTATTTTACACCTTGTCAGAATGATGAAGCTAAAAAAACCAAAAGTGACAGCTTATGTTAGAGGAGGCTGTGGAGCAAAGGAACCACTCCTTCACTGCTGGTGGGAGTGCAAACTTGTACAGCCACTTTGGAAATAAGTATGAAAATTTCTAAGAAAATTAGGAATTGATCTACCTCAAGGTCCAGCTCCTGGGCATTATACCCAAAGACATGCCACCATAGGAAAAGGACACCTGTTCAAGTATGTCCATAGTAGCTTTATTTGTAATAGTCAGAAACTAAAAACCTAGATGTCCCTCAACAGAAGAATAGACAAATAGAATGTGGTACAGCTACACAATGGAGTATACTCAGCTGTCAAAAACAATAACATCATGAAATTTGCTGATAAATGGATGGAACTAGAAAAGATCATCCCGAGTAAGGTAACACAGACTGAGAAAGACAACATGGTATGTACTCATTTAAAAATAGATATCAGCAATAAAGCAAAGAAGAGCCACTCTATAATCCGGAGACTCAGAGTAGCTAGTTAAACAGGGAGGACTCAAAAGACTCTCACTGCGAAGGGGAAAGAGAATAGACTTTGCTGGTGGATGGCATGCGGATGGGGGTGTCTGGGTGAGGGTGAGGGAGGGGAACAGGAAGGATCGGCTGGGAAGGATGGAGAAGGAGAGTACTGGAAGAGACAACTGTGATTGGACTGTAAAACACAACAAACAAATACATAAAAAGAATTGCCTTACAAATAATTGTATATTATTGGAAAGACAGCAATTTAAAATTCCAAGCATAACTAGAGTAACAATTCTTAAAAATATATTAACAATGTAAACATAAAAGAATATATCACCAAGTATTATTTTATCATTTTTATTCAGGTCACATTTTTAATTTTTGGACATAAATGAAATATATTGAGAATATTATGTTTAGTTAATAACATGTCTTTCAAAAAGACATGTTAAACATTTCTTTTAAGATACAGGCTAGAAAAATGTTTGCAGAATGAATTAACATAATTATAATTAACTTATAACCACCTACATATTTTAAAACCATTTAGAATTTGCTAAACTATTACATCATGGGTTGAAAATGGATTCCATGTAAGTATCTTGTTGACTATGATTTCAAATCTAACTACACAGTTTTTATTTTGAGTACTAAAAAGATACATTTAACTTTATATTATAAGGGAAAGATTATATCTTAGAGATGCCAAATTATGATAACTATGCACTAAAAATATACTAGCATGGACTGACAATGGTACCTCCTACTTATTCTTTTCAAAATATGAGGTAAGTAATGTATGGTAACACCTTCATGCCTAATCCAGTTGCCTTAATTGTGGTTCACTGAAAGAGTCCTCTTTGTATTCTATTAGAAGTCTTTTTATTGATCTTGGATTATAAATGCTACTTATTGCTTTTCCAGTATATGTATCTATTCATTCACCATCCATGTATAGACTTATTCTGTGCACTGGCCATTCAAAATAAATAAAATAAAAAAGCAAAATCAGCATATAATATGACTTAAGCTATCAACTAAAAAACTATTATTATAAAAATAGATGGTTACATTGCCTTAAATGTAGATGTTTTAAATTTTTGCCAAAATAACTTTTCACTTTAAATATTATTTCCCTCTACAGATTACTTCCACTCCTCCCCCTCGACCCATACAACTTTAACTCTTCTAAGAGGAAACCGAAATCCCAAGCAACAATAAAACAATAAAATAAAATAAAATAATATCCCAAAGGAAAGCAAACAAAACCATTATATGTTGGTCAACTATCCCTGAACATGAGGCCTGCCCTGGAGAGGTTGATATACCCAGTATCAATCCATCGGAAAAAACAGATTTTTCCTCTTCCAGGAGGTATAAGTTAGCATTCAGTTGTTAACCTTTACCCTAGTATTGAGGTTTTCATTCATTCATCTATTCATTCATGTTTTTAAATATAACAAAACAATATATAATAAAATAAAACATATACTATCACATCGGAGGTTTGAACAGGAACCCAAGAGAAGGCACAAGATCCAGAGACCGCTTTTTTCTCACACTCAGGAATCCCATAAAACCTAAAACTGGAAGCCATACTAAACCCAGAGAAACTGGGGGTACTTGTGTGCAGGCCCTATTCATGCTGGATTCACTCTGTTTGGTCATATGAAATGCGCTAATGATTTAGAAGACCTTGTTTTCTTGATGTCCTCCATTCACTCTGGCTCCGTATCCACTGGGTTCTTGAGTCCTGACATGAGGATTTATCTGATGGAGATGTCCCATATAGGGCTGAGTGTTCCAAGGTCTCTCACTCTCTGAACAATAGTCTGGCTGTGGGTCTATATATTTAGCTTACATCTACTGCAGGAAGAAGCTCTCTGATGGCTGAACAAGGTACTGATCTATGAATATAAAAGAATAACATTAGGAGTCATTTCTCACAGTCCTTTTTTTGTAATAGACTAATAGTATTTGGTTTTACCCTAGGACCAGGTATCTAGTCTCGAGTTATTGATCACGCACGTACTGTTGGGTGTTGTGTTTCCATCTTGTGGTATGAAGCTTTAAGTCAAGTGGTTATTGATTGGTTACTCCCATAAGTTTTGTTCCACCATTGCCCTGGTATATCTTGCAGGCAGTACAACATTGTAGATCAAAGGGTTTGTGGCTTGGTGGGTATTGACATTTCTCTGGTGTGTGCAAAGTATAATCCTGTACCAAAACACTCCAGAAACATAGGGATGAAGGCTCTGTGTAGACACGAGCTCAAATTCTTCATGGTCAATGAATTGTATAGGTTTTGTCTTCAGCAGTAGGAACTTGGGGTCAATTGTGGAGAGCAACTTATTCTCTGGGCAACAGCATGGATTGTCTTGTAGATTTCCATTGTACTTTTTTTGACCAACAACCCCATTGGATGTACCCAGTCTCCTATACAGGAAGCTTTGTTTAGTGACAAAAGATGGCTGTCTGTGACACACTCTCTCATTATTTGGAGACTATTAGGATCAGCTTTATGTATTTTAGGAAGTTTCTGCTTCAGAAGGTTCCATATCAACCTTAAGTTTTCCTCAATTCCAGATGTCTCTCCAGCAATTCTTCCTTAAAACTCATCTCCACTCTCCCTCCACATCTGATTTTCCTTTCTCATCACCTCATCCCCAGTCCATATATAAATTTTTTTTCAATTTCCCCCCCAGAGAGATCCATGTGACTCTATGAGTCTATTCTTTTATACCTGACCTCTTTTAGGCTATGGATTTATAGGTTGTTTACCATTGACTTAACAATACATGTTGTATTTGTCTTTCTGGGTCTGAGATGGCCTGACTCAAGATTTTTTCTATTCCACCCTTTTGCCTTAAGTTGCATGATGTCATCTTTTATGATCCATTGTTATAATTTATCCATTGTATAAATTTATCAGACTTTTCCCTATTCTTCTGTTGAAGGACATCTATGTTGTTTCTAATTTCTGGCTATTATGAATAAGAGTGGCAACAATATCTTTGAGCTAATGTATTTGTCATAGGATGCAGCATCCCTATATGCTCAAGTAGTTAACTGAATCTTGAGATGATACTAATTTCCATCTCTCTGACAAACTGCCACCCTGATTTCCATACACTCCTACCAACATTGGATGTCTATTCCCCTGATTCCAAATCCTTGTCAGCATAAACTGTCACTTAATTTATTGATTTGAGCCATTCTGGCAGGTGCAAGATGAAATCTCAAAGTAGTATTGATTTGCATTTCCCTGATGGGTAAGAATGATGCACATTTCCATAAGTGTTTCTTAGCCATTTGAGTTTCCACTGCAGAGAATTCTCTGTTTAGAACTCTACCCTCTCTTTAAATTGGCTTATTTTCCTTTATATCTAGCTTTTAAAAGTTTTGTCTATATTCCAAATATTAGTCATCTATTAAATGTGTGGTTGGTAAAAATATTTTTCCATTCTGCAGGTTTCTACTTTGTATGAATGATAGTGTCCATTATTGTGCTGAAGTTTCCTAGTACCATGAGGCTTCATATACTAATTATTGATCTCAGTGCCTGTGCTAATAGTGTCCTGTTCAGAAAGTCTAACTTCTGTACCAATGAGTTCAAAGCAATTCCCCATTTCTTTTTCTATCAAGTTCATTGTGTCCGATCTTATGTTGAGGTCCTTGGTCCATTTGGAGTCCAGTATTTGTGCAGGATGATAAGAATGAATTGCATATTGAGTTTTGAGATAAGAAGTTGAGATAAGAATGGATTGAATTCTTCTACATGCATCCATTCCATTTAACCAGAAACCTTTTGCTGAAGATATTGTCTTTTTGTCCTTAAGGTGTATTTCTGGCTTCTTTATCAAAGATCAGGTGTCCATAGGTGTGCGGGTATATGTTTGGTCTTCAATTTGACTCCATGATCAACATGATTGTTTTGTGCCACTATCATGTTGTTTTATTACTATAGCTTTGTAGGTAAAATTTGAATATTGGGATGGTAATACCTCCAACATTTCTTTTATTATTCAGTTTTGTTTTAGCTATCCTGTCCTTTGTTTTAGTTTTCCATAGGAAGCTGAGAATTGTCCTTTTAAGATCTATATAGAATTGTGTGGGAATTTTGCTGGTGATTGCATTAAATCTGTAGATTGCTTTTTGTAGGCTATCTGTTTTTTACTATGATAATCCTACTGGTGCATGAGTATGAGAGATTTTTCCATCTTCTGATATCTTCTTCAAAGACTTGAAGCTTTAATAACACAAGTATTTTACTTGCTTGGTTAGATTTATTTCAAGATATTTTATATTATTTGAGGCTACAAATAATTTTTAATTTTTATTTCTTTCTCAGTTTCTTTGCAATATGTATATAGAAGCACTACAGATTTTTGTGAGTTAATTGTGTATCAAGTTACTATGATGTAAGTATTTATCAGCTTTATGAGTTGCCCAGTAAGATTTTTGGGTCATTTAAATATAATACCATATCATCTACACATTACAGTACTTTAACTTCTTCTGTTCCTATCTCTTTGATATCCTTAAGTTTTCTTCCTGCTCTAGATAACACTTTAAATACTCGAATAGGTGTGGAGAGAGTGGATAACCTTGTCTTGTTTCTGATTTTAGTAGAATTTCTTTGAGTTTTTGCCTTTTAAGTTGATATTGACTATGGTCTTTCTGTAAATTGCCTTTATTGTGGTTGGGTCATGTCCACTGTTACCCTAATATCTGTAGAAGGAGCGGCAGGCTGCATTCCTGCCTGGCTCCTGCATGGCTAGCTTTACACCCGAAATAACAACACACAAATTGTATTCATTTAAACACTGCTTGGGCCATTAGCTTCTAGCATCTTACTGGCTAATTCTCACATCATGATTAACCCATTTCTAATAATCTGTGTAGCACCATGAGTGGTGGCTTGCCTGGAAAGATTCAGCATGTCTGACCTGGCGGCTGGCTCTATGGTGTCTGACTCATTGCCTTCTTCCCAGCATTCTGTTGTGTTTACTCCGCCTACCTAATTTTCTGTCCTATCAAAGGCCAAGGCAGTCTCTTTATTTAACCAATGAAAGTAACACATAGACAGAATACCCACCTACATCAAATATCCCTAGGAATTTTATTATAAAGGGTGTTGAATTTTGTCAAATGCCTTTTCTACATGTCATAAGATCATGTCTATTATTGCTTAATCTGATTTTGGGTTCATTATTTTCATTTTTTTATATCTGATCAAATTTGTTTTGTTTCCCAGTATGTGGTCAATTTTGAAGAAAGTTTCATCAGGTGCTGAGAAGAAGGTGTATTCTTTTGTGTTTGGGTGAAATGTTCTGTAGATATCTGTTAGAATCCATTTGGTTTGTAACTTATGTGATTTAAGCTGGAGTGGTGTCTAGGCATTTGTGATAGGAAGGATTGTGATTCTAGATATTGGTGTCCTGCCTTGTCTTTGTTG
The DNA here is from genome assembly GCF_903992535.2 of Arvicola amphibius. Lineage (NCBI taxonomy): Eukaryota > Metazoa > Chordata > Mammalia > Rodentia > Cricetidae > Arvicola > Arvicola amphibius. The sequence goes on from NC_052057.2 coordinate 63,319,904, forward strand.
GGTGTGTGTTTTAAACCTTAGTTTCTCTTTTCTCTCTGGGTTTTATGAGAGGATGGTGGCTGTGTGTTGCCTGGGAGGAATATCTTATGGAGTCCTGATAGGTGTGGGTGCTGGGAGTTCCAGATAAAATATGTTTATGGGCATTGTGATATGACACTGAGGAATGTGGTTTGATTAAGGGTTTAGAGGGGTGTCTTAGTTAAGGTCTCTATTGCTGTGAAACACCATGACCAAGTTGAGGAGAAAATAATATATTTTGCTTACCCTTCAGCATTGCTGCTCATCACTGACGGAAGTCAGGACAGGAACTCAAGCAGGGCATGAACCTGGAGACAGGAGCTGATGCTGAGGACATGGAGGATGCTACTTAGTGACTTACTTCACCTGGCTGTTCAGCCTGCCTTCTTATAGGACCAGCAACCCAGGGATGGATCACTCACCATGAGTTGACCTTTCCCCATAACACACTAATTGATAAATGCCTTAAGACTGAGGTATTTCCTCAACTGAGGCTCTTTCCTGTGATGAGTCTAACTTGTGTCAAGTTGACTTACAAAACAAGTCAGTACAAGGAGCTCCAAGAAAAATAAGGGAATCAGGATGTTCAAAAAGAATCAGTGTAGTTAGTCCTCTGGTAATGGGGCAGGGAATGAGGACAGATCACAGCTGAAGGTGTTCTACAGAGCTGGGGATGAGACTGGGGGACTGGATCTGGAGGAGCAGAGGGAGAGGTGAAGATCTACAATCAGCCTACCCACTTCCCTGCAGGAATGGCATACTGGTTCCCAGAGCTCAAATTTAGTTTTTAAATGAACATTGGCTGCATTAATTACCTAAAATTCATAGGAAATGACATTTTTCTTGATAAGAAAAGATGTCTGGATACTTTAATATGTGGCATAACTGATATTTCAGCTTTTGAGTCTCATACTTAGTGAAAAATATGCATATATAATATTTTACTCATTAATTCACATTTGATTTTCATCTAAATGACAAAATATGTAGGTAGCTGAACAGTTAGCTAATGAGATTGCTAAGCAGACAAAATGTCAGCACTCACATTCTAATGATAGCCAGAAGAAAGTCAATGAGTTAATGCTTAATAAACAGGAAGGATATTAAGTATGATGTGTGTCTATACTAAACCAATCTCAATGCACTTGAGATGAACTAAATGATCTTATGGAGCCATTTCAATCCCAGAGTTCTCTGGGGTTCACAGTTGATTGTAATAGGTCTCTAAGGATTAATTAAATATCAAAAGTTACTAAAGCTGCTTCAATGTTTTCCTTTCACAAGACCCCTGACCTCAAAGGTCTTTTCAAATGTATTAACATGTAACTTTTGGAGTACTTAGCAAAAATTTGAGCAAATATAAAATGTACCTACTCTTCCTTCTCAACATAGTCATATAATTGCTTGCCACTGTGGGAAACTGTTTAAATCTGAGATGATACAAATATTGGCTCTAATAGCAATGACCAATTATTTGTCTTAATGAGAACTCTACAAATAGTGATAGCAATAATAGTTTCTATCTACTGACTCGTTCTTCTGAAGCCTCTGTCCTGAACTGTTCTATGTGCTTTGGTCCTCAGCTGGTGTCTGTATCACAGTAAGCTAGAAACATAGAAATGACAATGATTTCACTAGTAGGTATAATTTATTGAACTATAAATTCCTTTTATTTAATTTATTGTGATAATCTCTTCAAGTTGTTTACATTTCTGAGATTATAAGATACCAGAAGGAACTGTGTATGCTCCTAAAGGAGAAATGTAGACAGCATCACATCCACAAAACCTTGGGTCTATAATCTGTCCTGCAGACAAGATATGTAGGGAAAAGGTGGCTAAAACCTGTGGGAGTAACCAACCAATATATGAACTGACCTAAGGCCTACTCCATGAGATGGAAACCATACATGATACTAGTTGGATGAACAAGAACTTGAAACTAGATATCCCAGGTACCCAGGACAAAACCAAATATAACTATTCTATAAAAGGAACATTACAATAAATGATTTCTTACTAATGTTCTACTGTATTCATAGACCCGTGGTTTGTTCAGTTATCATAATAGTAGCCTCCTCCTGCAGTGGATGAGAACAAATACAGAGACCCACAAGTAGATATACAGAGAGTGAGAGACATTGAGACACTCAGCCCTCAATGGGGTGTCTCTGTCAAATCAATCTCTTCTGAGCTCAGAAAACCCTGTGGAAAAGGAGGCAGAGTGAATGGAATACACCAAGGAAGAAACATCATATAAAAATGACAGGACTGATGAACATAAAAACTCACAGAAATTGACAGTATGCACAGGGCCCGCACAGGTCTGCATCAGATGGCATCCTAGAGCTGAAAGGAAGAGTTGACCATGCCCCTCATTCCTACCCCAGACACTATCTCCAATGGATAACCACTTGTAAATGGAAATTTACTTTTCTTTGAGGGAATCTCATGTGGGAAACAAGTTCTGCATGTACAAGGTCAACAGGAAATGAACTCAAAGGCATCTTTGAAGGATCTCCTTGTCTTATAATTTTGTGTCAGGTTTCCTTTTTTTAAAAAAAATATATATTTCTTTTTTTAAAATTTTTTTACCTGTAGGTCTTTTATGTGTGTGTACACATTATGGTTTCTGGACTAATGTTCTTATGGGATTCCCCTGGAAATGAGTGGCTTGCTGCATCTGTATCTGTTTCTTGTGCCTTTTCTGGGGGAATTTTTCCTTCTTTTTGTTTTGTACTATTCTTATTTGTTTGTTTTTGTTTTATATTATTATATTATGCTATGTTTTATTATTAGCTCTTAGATACCTGTTTATTTTCTACTAAGAAATAGACTAGAGAAGAGGAACTGGGAAAAGCAGAGGGAAGGGTAACCATATGCTATATGAAAAAAATACCTTTTTCCAATCAAAGAAAAAATATAAATATGGAAAGCAAGGTTGGGAGGATGAGGGAGGTGACTGCTTCAAAGGGGAAGGCAAGATGGACTGATGGACTAAGACGACAACTTAGTCTCCAGCTGCTGACTGTATGGCTCTGTGGTATGCTAATAGTGACCTGGAACTCAGTGGAAGATTAAAGAAAGGGGGCTTTACAGTTGCTACAAACCTGTGGACTCCAATGGTAGACCCTCAAGGTCTTTCAGAGCACAGGATCTACAGGCTCTGAAAATAGAGCATAGTTTTTCTTCTAGTCTGTAACAAAAAGGATAATTTTTGGACATTTTAAACCCAATTAAGTATCAAGTTTTTCATTAAAATCTCCTGTAAGTAGATTTCTTCTATTCTGCCTAGACAGAAATTTGTGAAGAGATTGAGGCTGAAGTTTCTTGTAGGAATCTGTAACACTGGTATTTTATGTGATGGTGAAGAGTAATTTCATTTGCTCAGTATAGTACTCTAAAGTTTATATTTTAGTGAAAATCCATGACTTTAATGGGTATGTTTCTAAATTAATGGTTATCCTAATTTTGGTCAAAATTAAATCAAGCAAAGAAAAATAGTAGAAAAGACGATGGAAAAAGTGAAGGGTAAAATGCAGTACCAAGTTGGAAATCCAGTTTTACTACTTCTGTCTGTCACCAACACTCACACCTCCCCCCAAATCCACCACAGGTAAATTTGTCCTCTAGGGAATGAGATAAATGTCTAGAAATAGTCATCACCTGCTGGCTGATAAACACCTCTGTCTCAGCAAACTGGACAGGGAAGAAATGATTACTCACTACCCATGTCTTGCTATGGTGTGCTGCTCTTGGACACCAAGGCCAGGAGTTAGCAGAAGGTGGGGAAGAGTAAGCTATACAACTGAAACATACATGCAGAGTACCTAGGCCAGTCCGTTTCAGGCTCCCTGGTTGGCAGCTTAGTCTCTATGAGCCCCTATGAGCCCAGGTTAGTTGGTTCTGTAAGTACTCTTGTGGTGTTCTTGAAAGCTCTGGCTCTTACAATTCTTTCTGCCCTTCTTCTGCAAGATTCCGAAGCTCTGCCAAATGTTTGGTGGTGGCACTCCATCTTTTTGCATCAGTTGTTAGATGAAGCTTCTCTGATGAGGGTTGGACTAGGCACACCTGGTCACAGGAGATGGCCAGTTTAGGTTACATATCTGCTATTGCTAGGAATCTCAGCTAGGGTCATCCTTGTAGATTTCTGGGAGATTCCCTCAGGCTGGGTTTTTACCTGACCCTGAAATGCACTCCACTTTCTAGTAATATCTTTCAGTAAAGTCTTCCTATATTCCTCTATAACCTGACTGATCATGTTCGCACCTGCATCTGCCCTCATTCCACTCATGAAATCTCTTCTATTTCACCTTCCCAGAAAGTTCTGGGAATCCCCCCATGAACCTTTTTTGTTACCTAGTCTCTCTGGGTCATGAACTGTTGTATAGCTAATATTCAATTATTAGTGATTACATACTATGTTTCTCTTTCTTGGTCCTGGTTACTTCACTCAGGATGATTATTTTCTAATTCCATCTATTTCCCTGAAAATTTCATGAGGTCATTGTTTTCAACAGCTGAGTAATACTCCATTGTGTAAAAGCACCACATTTTCTTTATCCATTCTTTAGTTGTGTGATATACTTAGGTGTTACCAATTTCTGGCTATTACAAATAAAGATGCTATGAACACAGCTGAGCAAGTGTCCTTGTATGATTGGGCACCATTTGAGTATATGTCCAAGTGTGTTTTATTCAAGGGTCTTGTGGTAGATTGACACCCAGTTTTCTGAGAAACCACTAAGCTGACTTCCAAAGTGGCTACTATACAAGTCTGCACACCCATCAGCAATGGAGGAGTGTTCCCCTTGCTTCACATCCTCTTCAGCATGAGTTGACACTTGTGGTTTTGTTCTTAACCATTCTGACAGGTGTAAGAAGGAATCTCAGAGTCCTTTTGATTTTAATTTCTCTGATGGTTAAAGATGTTTTACAGCTCCTTAAGTATTTCTCAGCCATTTGAGATTTTCTGTTGAGACCTGTACCCCATCTTTAAATTGGATTAGGTTTGTTGATATATAGTTTCTTAAGTTCTTTATATACTATAGAAATCAGCCTTCATTTGGGTGTGGGGTTGGTGAAGATCTTTTCCCACTAGGCCATTGTTTTCCTATTGACAGTGTCTTTTGCCTTATAGAAACCTTTCATTTTCATGAGGTCCCATAAATTAATTGTTGATTTTAGTGCCTGCACTATTGGTGTTCTGTTCAGGAAGTTGTTCATGTGTGAATATGTTCTAGATTATTTCCCACTTTATCTTTTATCAGGTTAGCTATATCTGGATTTATGTTGAGGTCTTTTAGCCATTTGGACTTGAGTTTTCTGAATGTTGATAAATATGGATCTATTTGCATTCTTTTACATGCCATGATCCAGTTAGACTAGCACCATTTGTTGAAGATGCTTTCTTTTTTTCCTTTGTTTAATTGGCTTCTTTGTTGAAAATTGGGTGTCTTTAGGTGTGCAGATTTATGCTTGGGTCTTCAATTTGATTTCTTTGATCCACCTGTCTGTTTTCATGCCAATATTATTGATATAGCTCTGTTGTAGAGTTTGAAGTCAGGAGTGGTGATACTTCCAGAAGTTCTTTTATTGTATAGGATTGTTTTAGCTATCCTGGGTTTACATTTCTCCATATGAAGTTGAGTATTGTTCTTTCAAAGTCTGTAAAAGATTATGTTGGAATACTGATGGGGGTTGCATTGAATCTGTGGGTTGTTTTTGGTAAGATGGCCATTTTTTACTATGTTAATCCTACTGATCCATGAGCATAGGAAAGCTCTCCATCTTCTGCTATCTTCTTCAATTTCTTTCTTCAAAGACTTGAAGTTTTTGTCACACAGATCTTTCACTTGCTTGGTTAGAGCTACAACAAGATATTTTATATCATTTGAGGCCTTTGAAAAGGTGTTGTTTCTCTGATTTCTTTCTCAGCCCATTGTTTGTTTGAACATACAGGGGGTACTGGATTTTTTTTTGTTGTTGTTGTTGTTGTTAATCTTGTATCCAGTCACTTGACTAGAGGTGTTTATCAGTTGTAGGAATTCTCATGAATAAACTTTGGGGTTGCTAATTATCATATCACCTGTAAATAATGATACTTTGACTTCTTCCTTTCTGATTTGTATCCTCTTGATTTCCTTTGGTTGTCCTATGGTTCTAGCTAGTACTTCAAGTTCTATATTAATTAGGTATGGAGAGAGTGGACATCCTTGTCTTGTTCCTGATTTTAGTGAAATGGCTATGAGTTTCCTTCCATTTAATTTAATGTTGGCAATCAGCTTGCTGTATATTGCTTTTATCATGTTTAGGTTTGTTCCTTATATCCTTGATCTCCCCAAGACTTTATCATGCAGGGTTGTTGGATTTTGTCAAAGGCTTTTCCACCATCTAACAAGATGATTGTGTGAGTTTTTTCACTTTGTTTATATGGTGAATTGCATTGACAGATTTTCATATGTTGAGCCATCTCTGTATCTCTGGGATGAAGCTTACTTGTTCATGATAGATATGATCAAGTATTCTTTCTTGGATTTGGTTTTGAATGCTTTTGTATCAATGTTCATGAGGGAGATTGGTCTATAATTATTCTCTTTCTTTGTAGAGTCATTATGTGGTTTGGTTATCACAGTGATTCTGGTCTCATGGAAAGAATTTGGCAATGTCCCTTCTGTTTATATTTTGTGGAATAATTTGAAGGGTATTGGCATTAGATTACCTTTGAAGGTCTGGAAGAAATTGTCTGACCCTGAGCTTATTTGGGGGGGGGGGGATTTGAAAAATTTAACGAATACTTTTATGTCCTCACAGGGGTTATTGGTTTATTTAAATTGTTTATCTGATCTTGATTTAATTTTGGTAAGTTATATATATATCAAGAAATTTGTCCATTTCATTTAGATTTTCTAATTTTCTGGAGTCCAGGATTTGAAGTATGACCTAATAATCTCTGTATTTCCTCAGAGTCAGTTGTTTTGTTCTGCTTTTCATTTCTGACTTTGTTAATTCGAGTAGTCTCTCTCCAACTTTTAGTTAGTTTAGATAAGGCTTTGTCTATCTTGTTGTCTTTGGGAGAACCTACTCTTAGTTTCCTTAATGATTTGTATCATTCTCTTTGTTTCCGTCTTATTGATTTCAGACTCTCTTAGCTGTGTCTGTTTCTTTTTGTTCTAGAGCTTTTAGGTGTGCTCTTCAGTCACTAGTATGAGATCTCTCCAACATCTTCATGAAGGCACTTAGTGCTATGAACTTTCCTCTTAGCATCATTTTTTTTGTGTCCCATAAGCTGGGGTATGCTGTGCATTCATTTTCATAGGATTCTAGGAAGCCCTTAATTTCTTTCTTTATTTCTTCCTTAACCCAGTGACAACTCAATAGAAAGCTGTTCAGTTTCCATGACTTTATAGGCTTTCTGTTGTTTCTGTTGTTGAAATTCAGCTTTTATCCACAGTGGTCTGATAACATACAGGGGTTATTTCATTTTTTATTGTTTCTGTTGAGACTTGCTTTGTGGTTAAATGTTCAATTTTGGAGAAGGTTCCATGCAGTGCCAAGAAGAAGGTATATTTTTTTGTGTTTGGGTGAAATGTTCTACAGATATCTGTTAGATCCATTTGTATCAAAATGTTTGTTAACTTCATTATTTCTCTGTTAGTCTATGTTTGGAGGATCTGTCCACTGGTGATAGTAGGTGTCAAAGTCTCCCACTATTTTTGGGGGGTATTCAACCTGAAGGTCAGAAAAGCAAACTAGCCTATCACAGGCTCTTACTTCTACCTCAGTCCAAAATGGTGATCTTGCCTCCATTCAGAATGAGACTGTATCTGAGAGCTGTCTCCTCCCATTTTATATTCCTCTCTAGGGCTGGGACTAAAGGCTTGCACCACTGGAATTAAATGCAAGCACCACCCAGTTTCTATATCAAACTAGTGTGGCTACTGGGATTAAATGGTGTGTGTTACCCCTGCCTGCTCTGTAAGGCTGATCAGTGGGGATATTTTGCTCTCTGATCTTCAGGCAAGCTTTATTTATTAAAATACAAATAAAATTCAGTACATTTCCTTTCCCTTTTTGTCTAAAATAAAAAGAAGGCTATAAATATTATAAGAAAGACTATACACAACAGATACAATGACTATATACAATATATACAGGCAATAAATACATCAACAATGCCTAGTTCATTTGCATTTGAAAAATTCAGAGAAAATACTCTGTATCTATCCTATCTTGGTGAGTACAAAGCCTTGAACCTAATTTACTCTCTACCATTACTTGCTTTCTGTGTCTTATAAACTATAACTATTTAATCTTCAACTCTCCCTGAAACTGAAGAAGGAAATAATAGTAACAGAATAAGCAGGAAGTGTAATCAAGAGATTTCTAAAACATGTGAGTAATGACAGAAACAGCTGGCTGCCTGGACAGTCAACCAAAGTTGCACTGTAATGTTGGGACATGCATCTTCTGCCTACAGGCCTAGCACATCTGACAGACTTCTCTGTGAAGGAGGATGTTCTGAAGCACTGTCCCTCCTTGTCTCAACAATATTAGGCAGTCACTTTCTTATGTCTTGCTTGTCCAATTAGGACAGTATACTGTCAGCAGTCGAGGCAAGGACAGTTTTTTTTTACCCAGTAGTTTACGTTTGCAACAAAGAATGTAAACTCCATGTGCAGTTTCTCCAATGCCCATTATCTCCTCTGAAGTAGACTGGGATTGCCAGGAGCAGACATATATCATTATCATAAAAATGAAGAAGAACTTAGTTTGTTAAAACATCTTAAATATCATATTCTGTAGATCTCTGAAGTGTTTGAAGATGACCTGTCTACCTAAAATATATCTTTGTTTGACCTTGAAGAGAAACATAATATGACTACAAGTTCAATTATACTTTGTGATTATTAACCTGCCTTTCCTTATTATCCTAAACAGTGGATAATAATAATTTTCAAGGATTACAAATTTACATTACATTGTTAAATGAGTTATATAGGTAACATAAATTGAGCAAGAGTAGAAACGTATATACAGTATGTTCCAACAAAATTAATCTCAATATACAAAATTTGTATACAATATACAAAAGTCCAATCCAATGTAAAACATTTAAAACTAGTAGTTGATTTCTAAAAGTAGATTCAATAATCTGTTTTTTATCTTATTATATCTATCTCCTCCCTTTTTTCTTTTCAGAATAGAAGCAGTAATCTACCCTTCTATCCTATCCTATACTATCTATATCCCTCCCCCTTTTTCTTCTTTTCAAGATAAGAAACTTGAAACTAATTTCCTTTGTTTAATTTTTTTCCTTTCCATTACCAGTAATAATTTGTAACTAACCCCCTAAACAATGACAAACATTCATAATCCACCGAATGAACAAACACTATCCACCCTACCTCTTAGGAATGTGGACTTTGCATTCTTAAATTTACTTCCTGATATCTAGGGGCAATGCTATTTTTAGAGGACCCTGGAAAGGAAAAATATAGGTTAACTGTCAAAAAGCTGTTTTGTTTTTTGTTCAATTATACACAATAGGAAAATGCAGGCCTTGTCAAGTCTTGGATAGAGTAGTCTGTTAGGCTGGACCATCTCAGTTTATATTCCTCTCTAGGGCTAAAAGTAAAGACATGTGCCACTGGGATTAAAGGCATCCACACCCAGTTCTGGTGACCAAAATTACTTCAGGTCCAGTACAAAGTACCTTCTGGGGTTTTGAGGGCTAGGGGTCCCTAGATCCAGCCTGGCCGCTTGTAAAGTCAAAGTCTTCTTCCTAAACTGTAGGCCAAGATATGGAGCCTAGGGGAAGGAGTGGATTCTGTGGTCCATAGATCTTGTTGTAGGAATTATTTCAGCCAATAGCCTTTATGATATGGGCCTACTTTGAACATAGTCTCACGTACTATAAATGCAGACAAAATGCTTGCATGGCTGTTTACTCCTGGATTCAGTTCCAGTTCCCAGAACATGCAGAGGACTGAGGATTGCTATCCTTACTTATCTCCAAATAAATAAGACTTTGTTATGCTCTGTTTTGGGCTATTGTGGAATTCTTTGGTACAATTACAATTTGGTGCCCAATGAGGAACAATATTATATACTTGTTATATCTTTAGATAATATTATATCCTTCTGGGGTCTTTGATAGAGTTGAAGGCAAATAGTTATAGTTTTTCTTAGTTTTGAGAAAGAAGGTAAATTAGCTTTGAAACTTTAGCTCACAAAGAAATATTATAACTATAATTCTTGCTTGATACCTGTTTTGTTAGATATAATTCTACTATGTTAAAGTTAAACTCTTTCTTTTATTTAGACAGAAAAGGGGAAATGATGTGGAGTCCCCTCTGTTTTGTGAATATGTTTTATTACCATTGGTTAATAAAAAAAAGCTACGTTTGCCTATAGCAGAATAGAGCTAGTCAGGGAAAACTTAACTGAATGCAGGTAGAAAGGAAAGTCAAGGAGACATCATGTAACTGCCGAAGGAATCAAACAATGGAACCTTACTGGTAGCCCACAGCCTCATAGTGATACATAGACTAATAGAAATGGGTTAATTTAAGATGTAAGACCTAGTTAGGAATACTCCTAAGCTATTGGTCAGACAGTGTTGTAATTAATTAAGATAGTTTCTGTGAGATTATTTGGGTCTGGGTGGCCAGGAATTGAATGAGCCATATCTGCTTACAAGATCTGGCCTGGCTTCTGGGGTCCTTAGGACCAGCCTGGCCTCTAGCACAGGGCTGAAGTCTAGGGATCTGGTCTGTGCACCAGTAAAACTGAAGTCTGCTTCAGAAGTTGCATGCCTGGATATGGAGCCCAAGGGCTGGTGTAGTCTGGGGTTCCTAGATGCTGCTTGGCAGTTCCTAGATCTGATAAAGTGGAAGACTTGTTCGAAGTAGTAGAGTAGGATATAAGGCCCAAGAGTAGAAATACAGCTTTGGCTTCTTGAACAGCCTTAAAGGGGTTTAGTGGGCAGTGGACAGTTTCTTCTCTGGGGTCCCTAGGACCACTCTGGCCTCGGGTAAAGTTGCTGGTCTGTGGGAACTAGTGTGGAGCCTGGTGTGTGTGTGTGTGTGTGTGTGTGTGTGTGTGCAAAATCCGCACTCTTAATTGAAGCTCAAAGGAGGCCCAATCTCCAAAGCCAGTAATGCTGTATTTCTAATCCTTCTTCCTTTGTCATATCACACTTTAGCTCGGACATCAGCTACACAAGAACGATTCATTGGAAAGGATCTTTAATTTAAATGTCATTAATCTTCATTTCATTTTCAGTCTTGTTCCCATATGAGGTAAATTCATGCTGTCAGGATTAACACGCATTTGGGGTCTTATTGTTTACCACAACTGTAGTAATGAATAAACTTTCCTGTAGAATCTTTTCACTCCATCTCCAGCATTGCCTGGTCCATGGTTTTCTGCAATACAAAGTGTTGTCTTCAGCAGTGACCACAGCAGTAGCAAATTTCTTGAATGGTTAACTGAGTGACCAGTGACTGTCAACACTGTTGTTGAAGAGCACATGAAAGGATGGTCACTCATTTATCCCTGGGAGACAAAGATGAGCATAAAAAATCCTTATGTGATGTTTTTCACAGAATAAATTCTTCTGTGAATCCTCTAGAGAAATAGAAACTATTTGTGAAAGAGGAACTGGAGGGGAGGCTTTCTTTTAGGCCATTTGTAGGGTTAAAAGTAAAGATTTAGAAAGCTAATATAAACTATTTTCTCTGCAATGGTCGTTAAAGCTTAAGACATGTAAGTTGGAGTGGAATCCATAAATGTTCCTTGGGGTTTCTGCTCAAAATATTGACTAAAGTATAGATGTTGGAGATATAGAAATATAATAGACAAATGCAGAGAGGAATAATGAAAACCTTTAAAGAGAACCTCTACAGGGTTACTCTGCAAATTTTATTTTTTAAAATATTTTTATTCATCTATTTATTTATTTAATTTATTTACTTATTTATTTTCAATTCATCTATTTATTTTATTTCCTGGCCACAGCCTCCCCCATCCTCCCCTTCTAGTCCCTCTCTCACCCCTCCCCCAATCCCTGCCTCTTTTGTCTCTATCCAGAAACGGGAATTTCTCTAATAGGTATCAATAAAACATGTCATATCAAGTTTCAGTAAGACTAAGCACCTCCGCTCATAGGGGCTCACAGAGACTGAACAGACAGCCAGGGAGTCTGCATGGGACTGACCCAGGTACTGTGCATATATGTTACAGTTGTGTAGCTTGGTCTTCTTATAGGACTCCTAACAGTGAGAACAGGCTGTCTCTGACTCTTTCACTGGCTTTTGAAACCCTACTCCCCATTCTGGGTCTTTTTGCCCAGAAAATTTTACTTTTTGCATTCATCCCACAGACAGCCTCTACAGCAATCTTTTAACAGCACCACATAATATGTACTCCTCTGTAGACGCACCCTAAATGTTTATTTCTATACCCAAATTTTCTGTCTAGTATCCATTTTTCACATTTAGCAAGAAAATGTTGATAAATAGCCAAGTCTCAATTCTTTGTGATAATTCACTTTCTACAGCCTTTGGGAGGCTCTATTTGGGTCACAAGCTGAATCACAACAATTGAAAAAGAGACTTTCTTTTCCTGATGTACAAAGAGAGAAATCATTATGTCAGCTTGGAATGATGATTTTTGTTCTTATTTTAGTTGAATAGTTACATGTGCTGTGTGACATGCCCTCTTCAGATAGGAATAAAAGCGAGTGTGAAAAGGGAGACAATTGACCAAATTCTTGGTCCAGTTCGGTAAATATGCCCTGCATATGCACTTGCTTAAACTTCAAGAGAACCAAATTTAATACAGGTTTGGATTTCAAGTGTTTTGCTTGATTTTAAAATTCAAACAGACTGAAGTTTTGAGCTTGGATGTGACTCATACCTACCCCAGTCTGCATCTATTTACCTAGAAGACATAGAAAATTGCTCTTCATCATTTTTATGAGAGATTATTTGGCAACAGGCAGCTGGGTGCTTGTTTGTCACGGAGGCATTTCAACATTTTCATCTCAGCATAAAATAGATGAGATAAACTAAGAGGTTTATGTTTATACTCCAGAGGAACACACACAGATATTCTGATATCCAGGAACTCCGTCTTTCTCTTTGAGAGAAGCTTGGAAAGGCTCTCAGAAGAAGGTCAAAGTCCCAGTGCTGTTGGCTGGTCTCCTGTTCACAGAGACGGATCTCTGTGTACTCAAGGACTTGCTTACTAACCTTTTGCAAAACATGAGCTGTGAGTCACTGAGCCAGATGCTGGTTTCCATTTCATCCTTCCCCACTACAGCTGCTCACTGCTTCAGGAGACAGTTCACCCACCAGAAAAGAGATGAGAAGCTTGCATCTTTATTAGTAAAAGCAGAGTTTTAATTATTAGTCGTTGATCATGTGACAAAACTAAGTCCAACATTGTAGCTTGTTCTACAAGAAACTTAAATTTTAGAGTTAACAGAGGAGAGTTTTGCTTATTAATATGTGTGACCTTGATATCAGTGCCAGCTGCCTGACAGTTGTGAATTCCTCGTTAATTCTTGAGATCATGTCTTGAAGTATGTCTTACTGTCCTTATTTCACAGATGAAGGAAGTGAAGTTTGCATATGTTAGGCCATTCAAAGTCCCAATATGACCAAATGGCAAGGACAGAACTCAGTCTGAGGATGTTTAACTTTGAAGTTGGTTAACCCCATCTCATATATTGTTTTCCCTCAAATTATTGTTTATGTGGTTTAAAAAGTAAAGTTAAATGGCACCTAACCTCCAAAATTGAAAGTTAAAATTAATATATATATATACATATAATATACAAATATAATTATTGTTAAATAAATTCGACCATTCACTGAAGAAAAAAAAGAGACAACCTGTTATGTGCCGCTCATGGTCCTCAGTGCTAAGGAACATAGTGATAGACAGTATAAGGGGATGTATTTAATGTGTTGAAATGTCCAGGTTCTGTGTCCTGTTATCCTGTGCTGCTGTCTGTGATCTCACTGCTGTGGTCAGGCTGTAGCAAAGGGTGTATTAGTTTGCTATGGCTGCTATGACAAGCAGTTATCAGACGGAGCTGCTTAAATGGTAGGACTTTATTGTCCCTGTTCTAGATGCTTAATGTCTGAGATGTAGTGGCTAACAAGTTCATTTGTTTTTTAAAAATGTTTTTAATTTTTTCAAATTATAGTATAATTACATTATTTTCCTCCTTGCTTTCCTCTTTTCAAATCCAAACAAACCTGCCCTTGCTTTCTTTAAAGCTCATGACTTTTTTCTTTAATTGTTGTTGCAACACACACACACACACACACACACACACACACACACACACGAGACAGACACAGAGAGAGAGAATGAGAAACCAAGAGCTGTGTGAACAAGACCAACCATAACAGCAAATATTAACATTCTCAAATGCCCTTTTCATTAGTCCCATCTTCTGCTGTACATGAGAAATATGGAACTCGAGGTTTTGTTAAGTGAAATAAAGTTTTGCTGTGTGGGACTGAATCGCTAGCAGTTTAATTACCCAGTTCTTCTCTTTCTGCTAGAAAACCTTGGACCCTGTGAGAATGTCTTTTACGTCCATGTGTTGCTTCACCGTGGCTCTCCTTGTATATGGCTGTGGCTAAGACGTCTGAGCTCATGCCTGTTGTCTCCACTGATGGAGTTTCATGATCCTGTGTCTCCAGACAAGCTGTTCAGTGATGGATATGCAATGCAAGTGGGATTACTTCTATTATGTTTTTTGTTGTTGTTTTAGCTTTACCAGAATATTGATTATAATGTCATAGGCTTGGAAGGATCATTTTTGGCACAGTATCTGGAGAACTAAGACTCTGTGGCACAGTGGGAGAGAATAAGGAAATGCACCATTAGAACAGACACAAGAGGGTCTAGCAGCGTTTCACTGTGTCCTAGATGGCACACCTTTAAAATGGGACTCTGATTTCCATCTGATTGTTGCATTTATTTTGTGTTTCAGTACAGTTATTTTATTTTAATTTTCTCTTTCTGCTTTATGGCATGCTTTTGGATCCTCTGTATATCTATATTCCTCTTATAATATAACCTCTTACTATTGGATGCTTAAAATAATTTCCTCTACAAAATATTTATTGGTTATATATTCATTAAAATCTTTAGAAAGAGAATTATATAATACATATTTTGTGGAATTTGAATAGTTAAAATGGGATCCATAAAATATTAATTCAACTTGACAGTCTCTTTAAAATGATCTTTGTCAACCATTTACATTTTCAAAAAATATTTATTGAGGTTATTTTAAAACAAAAAATTCTCTAATTACATGAAAAAAAAACAAAATATTTGCCCCTATAGACTTATGTTTGGTAGAAACAATATAATTTTTATTTGTTAGATAATTTTGGAAAGTAAAGTATTTGAGACATAGATAAGCTCATTTGGTATTGATTAATTTAAATGTAATTGTTAAAATAAAAACATTAAGAGACCTCTCAATAAGAAGAATAGCATGTATTCAGTGATTGTGAGGTGAATTTTATATTACAGGATAACATAATTATTTTGTCCAACCATATTCTAATGAGGTTCCCTAAGGAAGGAAATCATTTCCAGTTTTATCAGCACATAGGCAGGTCAACGCTGTGGCAGCATGTACAGGGCCTTCTCAGTTTCGAGCGAGATGCTTGTGTGTTGGTGGGTACATGAACTCCCACCCCTAACTAAGGAGTTCTTTAACGGAAAACTTCTTGACAGAACATGATTTTCCTCCTGTGGTCTCTCCCTGAGTACGTAAATGGCACTAAAGGGCAGGCCCATGCCAAAGAGGAGATGGCCTACACAAAACAAACAAAACTCCAAGGTAGTTTGTAGACTTTTCTTTTCTGTCTTAGAATGCTTTGTTTGGGTATTTTTTTAATCCTATAGGTCTTTTGCATTTACATTTTGACTTCTGATTTTGTAGTTTAATTGTATTTTATTTATTTTTTGTGTTTTTCCATTTTTAAAAATTTTTATTTGTCTTATTTTCCTGTTTGTTTTCTAAAGAGAGAGGGGGGGGAGGAGTTAGATGGGTATGGAGGGTGGGGAGAATCTAGGAGATGAGAGAGGGGAACCCATCATCAGAATACAACAAGAAAAATATTTTCAATAAGAAATTTAAAGCTGAAACAAAAAGAAACTGTTGAGAACAGTTTATTTTCAGGGGTGGGAACACAAACAACGCAGTAAACATTTGTTGTAAGAAAAGGCAAATGGGAAGACCCTGGCTTCCCAGTGTTAACATCAAAATAAGCGATCCTGCTGTACCAGTCATGCTCACGTGCATATGGGCAGGACCAGCTAGACTTGGTGATTACAATAAATAATTACATAAATGAACGAATAAATAATGCTGGAGGAGGAGGACATGAAGGTGGGCAGTAGACGTTATGTGGACTCCTGGGATGAATGTGAACAAGGGAGTAAGGGCTGGAGATGACCAAGATGCATTGTGCACAAAGTATGAGTTGATCAAAGAATGAATTAAATAAAATAATTAAAACTTTAAAAGTCAGAGAAATATTCAAACACTACCAAAGATTCAATTTATTATTTTTTTCTAATTTATGAAATCTATCAATTTGTTCTTTCATTTTGAAGTTTTTTTAATGTATGTGTTTATTCCATTTGTATTCAAATGCCTGTGGAGAGCAGAAGAAAGTGTCAACTTCCCTGGAACTTGATTTACAGGTGGTTTTGAACTGTCTGGTTGGACGCTGGGAGGTCAACTCAGGGCCCCTGGGAGAAGAGCAAGCCTTCTTAATACCCGTGCTCCACAGCAGCAGCACAGTAAATATTAGGATGCTAAGAACTCCCTGCCTTCTTCTCCTTTTCCTATGTTCCTCTGCCTCTCCCTCCTTTCCCTTCTTTTCTTCCATTTATAGTTTTGGCACAGTTCTGTATTGTTTAGCCCTGGATGACCTGGAACTTGACTTTGTAGACCAGGTTGGCCTTAAATTATGGTGATCTTCAGCTTTGTCATCCTGAGTGCTGGGCTTATAGGCATGCAGCACAATGGTTATCTTAAGCTTGCCTTCCCGTGCGTGCACGCATACGTGTGTGCATGTGTGTGTGTTTCTGACGATTGAACCCAGGGTCTCATGCCTCTTAGGCAAGTTCTTTACCAATGAGATAAAGTAGGTTTTTAGTTCATTTTTCCTTTTATTTTTTAAGTGTGTTATTCCTCACTTTATCTCTTTGATAATCAAAAATATATTGGAAGTCATTTTCAACTGTCATGGATATTAGTTTATGGTCAGAAATTTAATTTTGTTGATTGTCTCTCTCAGGGAAGTATATGTATAGCTTCCAGAAAATTCCCCAGGTCTGCTCTGTGATTGAAGGCTCCAAGGCAATCACAAAACAGGTCAAGTTGTTGATCCCAAGGGTACCCTGCTCATGACCCCTTTCTGGGCTTTGCATTTTTCATTTTGTGACTTCACAGAACTCTACTCAATCTAAGGCTGTGATTCCTGACAGGCGCCATCTTTCTGAGAAGTTCATGTTGCCTTGCGTGCAGTAAGCTCCAGATTCAACTGGTCTCTGGCTTCAGTAAACTTTCAGCTTTTTTGCATTTCTGTTTATGACAAATAGACCGACATGCTTGTCTTTTGTTTGAGCATGAGTATATTTAAATCAGCTTTCTTTCGTGTTTTATCTATCACTATATACTTCCAGGAGAGGCAACATTCTAGAATGAATCTACCATACTATCTTGATTGGAAGTTTCAGAATAGAATTTAATATTGTCTTCTCAGACTTCAGCCAGCAAAAATAAAAAGTATGGACCATTCCTCATAAAATTACATCATATGATTGGATTTCTAAAGTTAAGAACAAAACAAAACACAAAAAACATTCTCTGAAATGTCTTATCCAATCACTTTCACTGAAGCAGCATAAGCCATTTGTATCACTGGGTAGATTCTAAGCAGTTGACCTGGTAGAACTCCAGAGATCAAGGCTTTTCAAGAGAGTTCCTAGTACAAGCAAGAAAATGCTTACTTATTTATCCCACTGGAGTTGGCAGAATAAGGATGTTATGAACTAATTCATTTTGTAAACTTGTCAGAATAATGTGAAGGAATTTAGTGGAAAATGATTAGCTGGAGCAGAATGGAAATTAATTTGTAGGTTCTTTTGCTATTGGGTAATTTTTCTTCTCAGCATACTGTGGTTTAGTATATTTATTTTTTATAAAATATGATTGTTGAATACTCTAAGGTGTTTACAAAAGCCTGAATTATCTTTCTGAGTTAGAATTATTTCAATTTGTAACAATTTGTTGCCATTGAGTAAAATGGTATATTTTTTATTGAACATACTTTAATACCCAGAAAATACAAATGACACTGATATTAGCCTAATGTTCTTATTTAATTGATGCTAACTATTCACTAAATGAATTTTAGCTTCATGAGACTAAAACATTCTGAGCATTTGTGATGGCTGTTTTTGCTTGTTAACTTGACTAAATTTAGGAACACACAGCGAATTGGGAAATAGTGCCTCTCCGTGTGCTTGTCAGGGTGTTTCTGTAAACAACTGGAATGCGGATGTGCTAGTTCCTTTCTGTCGTTGTGAAAAATATTTGAGCAGAACAAAGATGCAGAAAGAGCTTTTTTGCTCACAAACTTAAAGTCCATTCTGTGTACCTGTTCTGGTGTTCTGCAGAACATCAGTGAGGGCAGTAAGCAGGGGACTGGGCAAAGTGGCTCAGCTCTGAGCAGCTAGGAAGCAGAGGGTGAGACAAGGGACATTCAGTGAATGTCCTCCCACACTCTTCCCCTTCTCCAAGCAGGCCCAGCTCACACATAACCATGAGGTTACCAGACACTCAGCGCTCTCATAACCCAGCTCCTCTCACTGCCCCAGCTGACAGGCTTTCAACACACACTGTCTATGAGGAGGGCTTTCCATCCAAATCACACCAGGAGGTCAGAGAATAAAGTGAACTTACTCTGAACCTGGAGTTGATTCAAAGGATGGGATTCCGATGAAATGAAAGATAAGAGAGGGTGTCACTTATGCTGCATCCACTTGAATCGCCATCTTAAGCAGGCTTTTGTTTTTCGTTGTTGTTGCTGTCCTTATGCAGGATCGTAAGATCATCAGACTCCAGCCTCTATTGCTTTGGTCTTGTATTAGTGGGAGTTTTCCAGAGGCTCCCAGGCCTCTGTGTTCAAGGAAAGGCTGCAATGGTCCCTCTTACTCAGCGACTTCTTGCTTTCTGGACTGAACAGCTCCTTTCTCCAGCTCTCTTGGCCACAGATGCCACCACTGGACTCCCCAGCCTCTGACCTGAAGAAAGAATGTCTCCTCCTGTCCTCTTCTTTCCATGTTCATGTTCCTGCAGTCCTCTGGAAGACTAATACAGCATGCTGCCAAAAGGCACGGTTTTATAGCTGCAAAATTTTGTAGCCATTTTAGCATTTGCTTTTCAGATTTGTAGAGTCATATAGGTTTCTATAAGTCTTCACTCATTTTTTTTTCATTTCAAATACAGTTTAAGTGCCAATTGTATGGTAAGGATTGTGTTTTATATCTGGAAAGCAAGCCGTAATTTTCTTCATTGCTATAACTGCTATGCTAGTGGAGGAAATAAATAATCAAACAATTACAAGAATATCGAACATTAAAACTATTGTGGGTATTATAAAGTAAAAGTATAAAGTGCTCTGAGAAAATTAAATTAAATATTAGAGGGAAAATGAGGGCAGAGTTCAGTGATAATGCATGTACTTTGTCTGAATGAGACTCTAGGTTCAATTCCCAGTATCACTTTCTGTAAAGAAAAGTTAAAAAAGAAAGCAAGAAAAGTAGGAAAAGGAGAAAAAGAAAATAATGAAGAAAGAATTTTCTGGGGAGAAATTATGGTTTGTGTACAATTGATTTGGCAATGGAAAGATCATTCCTGGCAGAAAACAGGATGTGCAAAAATGGTCCTAGAAAACGGGTTTATGAGTCTATTGATGTAAAAACAGGCCAGTGTTTCTATAGAGAGGTAAGCTCAGGCAAGGGTGGTCCAGATTGCAGCTGATAATGGCCTCATAGATAGACATGAGCCTGTCCTCATAGATAGACATATATTAAAACATGAAAAAGTCATTCTATATGTAGGCTAATCTCGAATAACTGATGGGCATGACTAGGTGCAAGCAGGTTATGTTTTGGGGACAAATGACCTTCAGGTAAACAAGGACAACAGTCTGAATGAGACAGTGTCAATGGATGTGAAAGTAAATGAAACCAAGGGGGAATTTGGGAATGAAAATTGACAGGAGATTTGGAAGAAGGCTGTCTGAATTCCTCTTAGTTCTCTGTCTTACATATCTGACCATGTAGGAGGTTTTGGGTGTTAATAGAAATCCGGAGAAGACATTGGTTCAAGGAGAAAAGAACTTGTCCAAAACACTTGTTAGTTTAGGGGATTTAAAGGTACGTGATCTATTAGGTGATTGGCAATATAATGTTGGACTAGATTTCAAAAATGTGAGTAGCCACAATGTAGAGTTGAGACTGGATTAGATCATCAGGAAAAACACAGAGTGACATCAGGCAAGGTTCATGCGCCAGATTAGAATCACCAACATCCATGATACACAATGTGTGTATCCAGAAGATTGTGGGATCTACGAAAGGTAAAGGGAAGAACATATGTAGTAGAATGAGGTAAGGACAATGACTCCAGAAGAGTGTGCTTCTCACAGATTGCTCTGAGAGTCTAAAAGTAAAGAAAAACTGAAAAGATGTCCTGGATTTACCAACAGGGAGATTATTTTAATGAGACTGTTTTTGTTGCCATGGAAAAGATGACAAGAAATAAAAAAGGTCAAAATCCTTAGTTTTGTTTGACAATAAAGGTTGGGATAAAATTATACCTAAAGAAAGACTTATACCACCTTAGAGGAAAGTCTAGTGCATATTTGAAAGCTGATGCAAAAGACTAATGTTTATTGGAACTTAGGGACTGTGCTCATTTAGTATGGTAGAGGTTGTAGGTTGTTCTTCAAGATTCAAGGCTTTACCAGCCCTGGAGAGTTGGTTACGTTTCTAGAATCCAGTATGATTTCACTTTTAATAAGTGTGTGTCGAGTTAGAGAGAAAGAGATAGATAGATAGATGATAGATAGATAGATGATAGATAGATAGATAGATGATAGATAGATATATAGATGATTGATGATAGATAGATAGATAGATAGATAGATAGATAGATAGATAGATAGGGAGAGAGAGGTATAGAGGGAGAGAGACAGAGAGAGAGAGACAGAGAGAGAGAGACAGAGAGAGAGAGAGAGAGACAGAGAGAGAGAGAGCTACTAGTACCACCAAGGCACTCATACAATTACTATACCTCTGGTCATTGATGTATTTTTTTAGGCATCATAGCTGGGTAGGATGTTGGTTGCTTCCCTCCTTTGCAAGCTTGCATGGCCCTTTCTGGTGCCAGGATGAAGACATTCAGGTCTTTTACAGCCTAGGGGTTTCTGAGCCCTGTGTCTGTAGTGTGTGGTGTCATTGGCATTAGGGCTCAACTTTCTACCTCTTGTGGGGCAACCAAGAGCAACAGCAACAGTTTATAAGGTCTCGGGAGTCTCTTGAACAACCCTGACCAACAACTCAAAAGAGGGCTTCTCACACTTGGTATTAGGCATTTTGCTAGATAGTCTATGGCTCTTGAAGGTAGCATTATTATCCCATATGCAAACATTTTATTTATGTATGTATATTTATATCCTGACTTGCATGCATTATTAATATTTAGGTAGAGCCGGGCGGTGGTGGCCCACGCCTTTAATCCCAGCACTCGGGAGACAGAGGCAAGCAGATCTCTGAGTTCGAGGCCAGCCTGGTCTACAAGAGCTAGTTTGAGGACAGGCTCTAGAAACTACAGGGAAACCCTGTCTTGAAAAACCAAAAAAAAAATATTTAGGTAGTATGATTAGCATGATTTCTTATGAGTTTTTCAGATATTCTTACTGTTATTTTACCCTTTTTCACCCATTTGTATAATACTCACTTTTCCTCCTTAATTAAACTCTTCCACTTTCCTGTTTCCCCCACTAGATATACCCTGCTATTCCCCTCTATATTTATCTACCCTCCAACAAAGGTTCCCTTTAGTTTTCTGACTTCTAAAGTCAATCCAGGATATGTAGTCACATTAGAAGGCTGGGAACTAGGAACCTCAGATGAGAGAAAACATGATGTTTTTTTTCTGGGTATAGGTTATACCATTCATTATGATAAACTTTTCTCTGCAACAGACCATAACAGAAAGCCACAGCCAACCAAAATGCAAAGTTGTGGCACCCTGTCCCAAATGGAACATCTTGAGCACAACTCCTGCATCTAAAGCTAATGGGTCATTGCTGAAGAGAGAGTGGAAAAAGTGTAAGAGCCCAAGGAACATGACATGACTGTGAGATTATATATTCAAGAAACATCAGAAACTATACCCATGAAGTCTTCTCAACATGGCTGCCTAAAGATGACCTGAACAAGGAAGACACCAATAGCGGTAGAAGAGGGAAGGCTCACAAGACCTCTAGCCTAGACAAAGAGAAAAAAGCCATCAAGAAATGCAAGGAGTGGGAGGAATCATTTTCCTCAGGGAACAAATGTGAATTGGTTATCCAATACCAAATGGCCAGCCTTGAAACCATGCATACATCTAACACTATATGTTACTAAGGACTAAGCAGGTTATATTTATGTTTTTCTCTGTAATGAATGGTGGTAAATACCGAGACTCATAGATGCTCAAAGTGATGAGAATAAGTGATATCTGAGTATTCAGTCTTATGCAGGACATATCAAGCACTCTAAGGAATACTGTGGCAATGTGGATACACACGGAAAGAATAATACAGCCAGAAGATAAGGAGAAAGGCTGTGAAATATCATTGGTGCATGACACTGCTATTGCAATTATGAACTCATAGCAGCATGGTTAGCTAAACTTGGCCTAAATAAGATTGCTGATGTCAGTAATTAGTCATGGGGAGGGAAGGTCTTCATGGGACCCCAACTTTTCGTCTTAACTATTGACTACTGATGGATTGTGGAAATGGAAGATGAATCTACCAAACTCCTGTGGAGAGTCCCAAACTTATGGTGACCATGCCTGGTTAAACCAACTGAATCACAAAACATAACCAAACCGGTCCCTTCCCAGCTTGCACCCAGAATCCTCCCCCCCTCCCCCTTCCTCATCCTCCCGTCTTTGGGGCCACAAAATCCCACAGCTCAGCCTGTTTGGGCTCTGGGGACCTGGAATTGAGTGCTCCCAGGCCGGTGGGAGGTCCCCTCCTTCATTTGACTGCCCGGAGCAAGGTAGGCCTTTGTCTGAGAGCTGCTTGGCCTGCAAGGGGACCTGAAAATCTGCAGGAGGATCCATCGTTCTTTGGGGTGAGTGAGGAGTGAGTGCCCGAACCTCGGCAGCTGCCCGGAGAGGGACCACCGACTCTCCACAACCCCCTCTGCCACCAGCACACTTCCTGCTCTTCCTGCAGGGGTTATTCTCCCCGGATACCGCCTCTCTCTCCCTGTCCCTTCCCAGCTTGCACCCAGAATCCTCCCCCCCTCCCCCTTCCTCATCCTCCCGTCTTTGGGGCCACAAAATCCCACAGCTCAGCCTGTTTGGGCTCTGGGGACCTGGAATTGAGTGCACCCAGGCCGGTGGGAGGTCCCCTCCTTCATTTGACTGCCCGGAGCAAGGTAGGCCTTTGTCTGAGAGCTGCTTGGCCTGCAAGGGGACCTGAAAGTCTGCAGGAGGATCCATCGTTCTTTGGGGTGAGTGAGGAGTGAGTGCCCGAACCGCGGCAGCTGCCCGGTGAGGGACCACCGACTCTCCACAACTCCCCCTGCCACCAGCACACTTCCTGCTCTTCCTGCAGGGGTTATTCTCCCCGGATACTGCCTCTCTCTTCCTGTCCCTTCCCAGCTCGCACCCAGATTCCTCCCCCCCTCCCCCTGCCTCATCCTCCGGTCTTTGGGGCCACAAAATCCCACAGCTCAGCCTGTTTGGGCTCTGGGGACCTGGAATTGAGTGCACCCAGGCCGGTGGGAGGTCCTCTCCTTCATTTGACTGCCCGGAGCAAGGTAGGCCTTTGTCCGAGAGCTGCTTGGCCTGCAAGGGGACCTGAAAATCTGCAGGAGGATCCATCGTTCTTTGGGGTGAGTGAGGAGTGAGTGCCCGAACCGCGGCAGCTGCCCGGAGAGGGACCACCGACTCTCCACAACCCCCCCTGCCACCAGCACACTTCCTGCTCTTCCTGCAGGGGTTATTCTCCCCGGATACTGCCTCTCTCTCCCTGTCCCTTCCCAGCTTGCACCCAGAATCCTCCCCTCCTCCCCCTTCCTCATCCTCCCGTCTTTGGGGCCACAAAATCCCACAGCTCAGCCTGTTTGGGCTCTGGGGACCTGGAATTGAGTGCACCCAGGCCGGTGGGAGGTCCCCTCCTTCATTTGACTGCCCGGAGCAAGGTAGGCCTTTGTCTGAGAGCTGCTTGGCCTGCAAGGGGACCTGAAAGTCTGCAGGAGGATCCATCGTTCTTTGGGGTGAGTGAGGAGTGAGTGCCCGAACCTCGGCAGCTGCCCGGTGAGGGACCACCGACTCTCCACAACTCCCCCTGCCACCAGCACACTTCCTGCTCTTCCTGCAGGGGTTATTCTCCCCGGATACCGCCTCTCTCTCCCTGTCCCTTCCCAGCTTGCACCCAGAATCTTACCCCCCTCCCCCTTCCTCATCCTCCCGTCTTTGGGGCCACAAAATCCCACAGCTCAGCCTGTTTGGGCTCTGGGGACCTGGAATTGAGTGCTCCCAAGCCGGTGGGAGGTCCCCTCCTTCATTTGACTGCCCGGAGCAAGGTAGGCCTTTGTCTGAGAGCTGCTTGGCCTGCAAGGGGACCTCACAGTCTGCAGAAGGATCCATCATTCTTTGGGGTGAGTGAGGAGTGAGTGCCCGAACCGCGGCAGCTGCCCGGTGAGGGACCACCGACTCTCCACAACTCCCCCTGCCACCAGCACACTTCCTGCTCTTCCTGCAGGGGTTATTCTCCCCGGATACTGCCTCTCTCTCCCTGTCCCTTCCCAGCTTGCACCCAGAATCCTCCCCCCCTCCCCCTGCCTCATCCTCCCGTCTTTGGGGCCACAAAATCCCACAGCTCAGCCTGTTTGGGCTCTGGGGACCTGGAATTGAGTGCACCCAGGCCGGTGGGAGGTCCCCTCCTGCATTTGACTGCCCGGAGCAAGGTAGGCCTTTGTCTGAGAGCTGCTTGGCCTGCAAGGGGACCTGACAGTCTGCAGGAGGATCCATCATTCTTTGGGGAGGATCCATCATTCTTTGGGGACACCAAACACCTCCGCGCTCCTTTTGAAGGAAGAGATGGGCAGGCGCCAATGCAGGAGCTCCTCCAACAACATGAAAGGCAACATGACATCACCACAAGCCAGACATCCCGAAACAACAAGAATTGAACACCCTACCCCAGAAGATATAGAAGAAACCGACATTAAACAGTACTTTATAAAAATAATAGAGGACCTTAAACAGGAGGTAAAAAACTGCCATAAAGAAATGGAGATGACAAACAAAAAGGTAGACGAAATAAATAAATCTCTCAAAGATACCCAAGAAAAACAAGAAAAACAAGAAAAAGCAATCAAACAGGTAAGGGAAACAGTACAAGACCTGATAAATGAAATGGAGGTATTGAAGAAAACACAATCTGAGGGACGACTGGAAATGGAAACTCTGAGTAAACGAACAGAAACTTCAGAGACAAGTATTTCCAACCGAATACAAGAGATGGAAGAAAGAATCTCGGACTCTGAAGATACTATAGAAGAAATAAACTCACAGATTAAAGAACTAAACAAATCTAACAAATTCTTAACACAAAACATTCAGGAAATCTGGGACACCATGAAAAGACCAAACCTAAGAATAATTGGGGTAGAAGAAGGAGAAGAATTACAACTCAAAGGCCCAGAAAACATATTCAACAAAATTATAGAAGAAAACTTCCCCAACCTAAAGAAGGATGTTCCTATGAAGGTACAAGAAGCCTACAGAACACCAAATAGACTGGATCAAAAGAAAGCATCCCCACGCCATATAATAATCAAAACACAAAACATACAGAATAAAGAACAGATATTAAGAGCTGCAAAGGAAAAAGGTCAAGTAACATATAAAGGGAAACCTATCAGAATTACACCTGATTTCTCAATGGAAACCATGAAAGCCAGAAGAGCTTGGATAGATGTGCTACAGACACTTAGGGAACATGGATGCAAGCCTAGACTATTATACCCAGCAAAGCTTGCATTCACCATTGATGGAGAAAACAAGATATTCCAGGACAAAAACAGATTTAAACAATACGCAGCCACAAATCCAGCCTTGCAGAAAGTAATAGAAGGAAAATCACAAACCAAGGAGTCCAACAACGCCGACAATAACTCAGGCATCTAGCGACCCTTCACCAGCACAACTAGAAGAAGGGAAACACACAAACTCTACTACTAAAAATGACTGAAGTTAACAACCACTGGTCATTAATATCACTTAATATCAATGGACTCAATTCACCTATAAAAAGGCACAGGCTAAGAGACTGGATACGAAAACAGAATCCAACATTTTGCTGTTTACAAGAAACACACCTCAACCACAAAGACAGGCACCTACTCAGAGTAAAGGGTTGGGAAAAGGTTTATCAAGCAAATGGCCCTAAGAAACAAGCGGGTGTGGCCATACTAATTTCCAACAAAGTTGACTTCAAACTAAAATCAATCAGAAGAGATGGAAAGGGACACTTTATACTCATAACAGGAAAAATCCTTCAGAATGAAGTCTCAATCCTGAATATCTATGCCCCTAATATAAAAGCTCCCACTTATGTAAAAGAAACACTTCTAGAACTCAAGGCAGCCATCAAACCACACACACTAATAGTTGGAGACTTCAACACTCCTCTCTCACCAATGGACAGGTCAATCAGACAGAAACCTAACAGAGAATTGAAAGACTTAATGGAGGTAATGAACCAAATGGACTTAACAGACATCTATAGAACATTCCACCCAAATAGGAAAGAATATACCTTCTTCTCTGCGGCTCATGGAACCTTTTCGAAAATTGACCATATACTTGGTAACAAAGCAAACTTCCACAGTTACAAAAAAATATTAGTAACCACCTGTGTCTTATCGGATCACCATGGATTAAAATTAGAATTCAACAACAATGCTACCCCCAGAAGGCCCACAAACTCATGGAAACTGAACAGTCAACTACTGACCCACACCTGGGTCAAGGAAGAAATAAAGAAAGAAATTAAAGTCTTTCTTGAATTTAATGAAAACAAAGACACAACATACTCAAACCTATGGGACACAATGAAAGCAGTGCTAAGAGGAAAGTTCATAGCACTAAGTGCCCACTTAAAGAAAACGGAGAAAGCACTCATTGGTGACTTAACAGCACACCTGAAAGCTCTGGAAAAAAAAGAAGCAGACTCACCTAGGAGAAGTAGAAGACTGGAAATAATCAAACTGAGGGCAGAAATCAACAAAATAGAAACACAGAAAACAATCCAAAGAATCAATGAAACAAGAAGCTGGTTCTTGGAGAAAATCAACAAGATTGACAAACCCTTAGCCAATCTAATCAAACGGCAGAGGGAGAACACGCAAATTAACAAGATCAGAAATGAAAAGGGGGACATAACCACAGACACAGAGGAAATTCAGAAAATCATTAGATCTTACTACAAAAGCCTGTATGCCACAAAATTGGAAAATGTAAAAGAAATGGACAGTTTTTTAGATAAATACCATATACCAAAGTTAAACCAGGACCAGGTAAATGCTCTAAATCGTCCTGTTAGTCGCGAAAGAATTAGAAACTGTTATCAGAAACCTCCCTACCAAAAAGAGCCCAGGACCAGATGGTTTCAATGCGGAATTCTACCAGAACTTCCAAGAAGACCTAATACCTATACTCCTTAAGGTATTTCATAATATAGAAACACAAGAGTCACTGCCAAATTCCTTCTATGAAGCTACAGTTACCCTGATACCTAAACCACACAAAGACTCAACCAAGAAAGAGAATTACAGGCCAATCTCACTCATGAACATGGACGCAAAAATTCTCAATAAAATACTGGCAAACCGAATCCAAGAACACATTAGAAAAATTATCCATTACGATCAAGTAGGCTTCATCCCAGAGATGCAGGGCTGGTTCAACATACGAAAATCTATTAATGTAATCCATCATATAAACAAACTGAAGGAAAAAAACCATATGGTCATCTCATTAGATGCTGAAAAAGCATTTGACAAAATTCAGCACCCTTTTATGATAAAGGTCTTGGAGAGATTAGGGATACAAGGGTCATTCCTAAATATAATAAAAGCTATTTACAGCAAACCGACAGCTAACATCAAATTAAACGGAGAGAAACACAAGGCTATCCCACTAAATTCAGGAACACGACAAGGCTGTCCACTCTCTCCTTATCTCTTCAATATAGTGCTTGAAGTTCTAGCAATAGCAATAAGACAACATAAGGGAATCAAGGGGATCCAATTTGGAAAGGAAGAAGTTAAACTTTCATTATTTGCAGATGATATGATAGTATACATAAGCGACCCCAAAAACTCCACCAAAGAACTCCTACAGCTGATAAACTCCTTCAGTAACGTGGCAGGATACAAGATCAACTCCAAAAAATCAGTCGCCCTCCTATACACAAAGGATAAGGAAGCAGAGAGGGAAATCAGAGAAGTATCACCTTTCACAATAGCCACAAATAGCATAAGTTATCTGGGAATATCGCTAACCAAGGAAGTGAAGGATTTATATGACAAGAACTTTAAGTCTTTGAAGAAAGAAATTGAAGAGGATACCAGAAAATGGAAGGATCTCCCCTGCTCGTGGATTGGGAGGATCAACATAGTAAAAATGGCAATTCTACCAAAAGCAATCTATAGATTCAATGCAATCCCAATCAAGGTCCCATTAAAATTCTTCACAGAGATTGAGAAGACAATAATCAACTTTATATGGAAAAACAAGAAACCCAGGATAGCCAAAAAAATCTTATACAATAAAGGTACTTCTGGAGGCATTACCATCCCTGACTTCAAACTCTATTACAGAGCTACAGTATTGAAAACGGCTTGGTATTGGCATAAGAACAGAGAAGTTGACCAATGGAATCGTATAGAAGACCCGGATCTTAAACCACAAACCTATGAACACCTGATTTTTGATAAAGGAGCCAAAAGTACACAATGGAAAAAAGAGGGCATCTTCAACAAATGGTGCTGGCATAACTGGATGTCAACCTGTAGAAGAATGAAAGTAGATCCATATCTATCACCATGCACAAAACTCAAGTCCAAATGGATTAAAGACCTCAATATTAATTTGAACACATTGAGATTGATAGAGGAGAAAGTGGGAAGTACTCTACAACAAATGGGCACAGGGAACCGTTTCCTATGCATAACCCCAGCTGCACAGACTTTAAGGGCAACATTGAATAAATGGGACCTCCTGAAGTTGAGCAGCTTCTGTAAAGCAAAGGACATTGTCACTAAGACACAAAGGCAGCCTACTGACTGGGAAAAGATCTTCACCAACCCTGCAACTGACAAAGGTCTGATCTCTAAAATATATAAGGAACTCAAGAGACTAGACGGTAAAATGCCAATTAACCCAATTAAAAAATGGGGCGATGAACTGAACAGAGAATTCTCAACAGAAGAAGTTCGAATGGCCAAAAGACACTTAAGGTCATGCTCAACCTCCCTAGCTATCAGGGAAATGCAAATCAAAACAACTTTGAGATATCATCTCACACCTGTCAGATTGGCTAAAATCCAAAACACCAATAATAACCTTTGCTGGAGAGGCTGTGGGGTAAGGGGCACACTCATCCATTGCTGGTGGGAATGCAAACTTGTGCAACCACTTTGGAAAGCAGTGTGGCGGTTTCTCAGGAAATTCGGGATCAACCTACCCCAGGACCCAGCAATTCCACTATTGGGAATCTACCCAAGAGATGCCCAATCATACAACAAAAGCATATGCTCATCTATGTTCATAGCAGCATTATTTGTAATAGCCAGATCCTGGAGACAGCCTAGATGCCCTTCAGTGGAAGAATGGATGAAGAAACTGTGGAATATATACATGCTAGAATACTACTCAGCGGTAAAAAACAATGACATCTTGAATTTTGCAGGCAAATGGATGGAAATAGAAAACACTATTCTGAGTGAGGTAACCCAGACCCATAAAGATGAACATGGGATGTACTCACTCATATTCGGTTTCTAGCCATGATTATAGGACATCGAGCCTATAAGTTTGGGATCCTTGAGAAGATAATAAGAAGGTGAACTCCCAAAAAAGATATAGTAATCCTCCTGGATATTGGAAGTAGACACGATCGCCAGGCAAAATTGGGAACTTGAGGGTTGGGCAAGACTGGGCCAAGGGAAGATGGGGAGAGAAAAGTGTGAAGGGGAGAGCGGGGGGAGCTCGGAGGAATGGGGTGCTTGGGATATAGGAAGGGTGGATATGAGAGCAGGGAAGCATATATCTGAATTTAAGGAGCTACCTGAGGGTTGTCAAGAGACTTGACCCTAGAGGGGTTCCCAGGTTTCCAGGGAGACGCCCCCAGTCAGTTCCTTGGGCAGCTGAGGAGAGGGAGCCTGAAAAGGCCAGTTCCTATAGCCATACTGATGAATTTCTTGCATATCACCATAGAACCTCCACCTGACGATAGATGAAGAAAATGACAGAGCCCCACCTTGGAGCACCGGACTGAGCTCCCAAGGTCCTGATGAGGAGCAGAAGGAGAGAGAACATGAGAAAGAAAGTCAGGACCGTGAGGGAATCTCCAGCTGGCGACAGATGGGGAAGGTGACTGAGCCCCACATTGGAGCACTGGACTGAGCTCCCAAGGTCCCGATGAGGAGCAGAAGGAGCGAGAACATGAGGGAGAAAGTCAGGAACGAGAGGGGTGCGTTCACTCATGGAGACGGTGGGACAGAACTAATGGGAGATCACCAACTCCAGTTGGAATGGGACTGATGGATCATGCGACCAAACCCATCTCTCTGAGTGTGGCCAACAGCGGGGGCTGACTGAGAAGCAAAGGACAATGGCTCTGGGCTCTGATTCTTCTTCATGGACGGGCTCTGTGGGAGCCTTCTCAGCTTGGTCGATCACCTTCCTGGACCTGGGGGGAGTTGGGAGGACCTTGGTCTTAGCATAGAGTGGGGAACCCTGATGGCTCCTTGGCCTTGAGAGGGAGGGAGGGGAGGTATGGGTGGAGGGGAGGAGAGGGAAGGGGGAGAAGGAGGGGAGAGAAAGGGGAGAAGGAGGGGAGGGAGGGGGGAGGAGGAGGGAAGGAGATGGAAATTTTTTAAATATAAAAAAAAATAAACCAAAAAAAAAAAAAAAAAAAAAAGAAACACTCATATTGGAAAAGCCTAAAAAAAAAAAAAAAAAAAAACCAAACCATGAATTTGAGGAAGAGTTTTGTAGAAAGGATGGGAAATTGACAATATGAGAGTAAAATACTGAGGGTGGGGTGGTGAGAGGAGTTATAATGTGTTACATACATGTATAAAACTGTCAAAGAAAAATGTAATTAATAGAATGTTGAAAATTGGTGTATGGAAAACTGACTGATTTGTGCAAGTTGATTCTATATCCTGTCACTTTGTGTACATGGAAATAACATTATATGGACATAGTAGATTGTATTTATATATTGGTAATGTATTTATATATTATATATTTATAGGGTTGGTACATGGGAAGGTTTGGAAGGAGAAGGAGGGGAGGAAACTATGTAGTTATAAGCTCAAATTAAAGACATTTAAAAGTGATGAGTGATTGGTGTTGTATAACAAATTAGGGTGCTCATGACTAGAGAAGATTATTTCTCCCACACTGAGGTTTTCTTAGTGACCTGCAGTTCTTTGCTCAGGGATGGGGCCCAATGATTTTCCCCCTTTCATATTAGCATGCCTATCCTTCAGGGCTTGTTTAGGCACCTATACTATTTGCATGCCATGGGTGAGGCTCCCAGTTCTTCTAGGAGACAGAATGTTACAACAGATTTCCTGGGTCTTTGGAGTATACACCTATTCTATTCCCTACCACATCCCATGATTGTTGTTTGAGTTTCAGGGGCAGTAGTTGTGTTGTAGATGTATCCACTGGGGTGCACATCCAACTAACTATCAGTTGGTGTTCTCTTCATTTTGACCAGTTGTTTTCTGTCATGGTCTCTGTTTCAAAGAGAAGTTTATTTGATGAGGGGTAAGAGCTACAATTTATCTGTAGATATGAGGTGTCTAACCTGCAGTTACATAACATGCTGGTTTAGTAAAGCAACAATCATAGGTTCTCTTTTAAGACCCATAACCTCATTTGTCCTATATAGTTCTCTAAGTTTCTATTACCAGGCATGGTTTCCCTTTTATTGATGGGACTTAAAACAAGTTAGGCAGCTGTTGAAAACCACGAAGATATTGATGTCATTATTGTACACTTAAGATATTATCTTGGCATTCTGGTCATTGTTGTGGATCATGGGCACCACTTCCGGGTGGATAATTGTTTATTTTCTGCCCTTGGGAGCTTGCTTAGAACCTATGGAAAGTAGTCTTCAGGGAGGAAGCTTTCAGGTCAGATTCAGCTTGGATCCTCTGAATCCTGTCTCTTAACTATATGTGCCTTGGAATTATAATGGGACTTACCTTCAACCTTCAGAAGCAGCCAAGGGCAACGGTAGTAGAGTATATTGTTGAGGGACTCAACTCTCCTGATCAACAACTCAAAAGTAGTTTCCCCCACAGGTGATGTGGGTTTTGTCACATAGTCTCTGGCTCTTGGGGGAAGCATTGTCAGCTCATGTAGCATTTCATTTTAACTGATTGGTTAGCACTTGTCTTACTTAGGAGTTTTATTGCTGTGAAGAGACATGACCACAGCAACTCTTTTTTACTCTAATTATTGTTTATTTTACAAACCAAACCTAGTTCCCCCTTTTCTGCTTCTACATCCAGATTCTCCCATCCCACCCCCATCCACCTTTTAGAGGGAGCAATGCCTCCCTTGGGGCATCAGTAAAGTATGGCATGCCAACTTGAGGCAGGACCAAGCCACTCACCTGTATTACACCATAGGGAATGGGCCCAAAATGCCAGTTCATAGAACTGGTCCTACTACAAGGGGACACACAAACAGATCAAGACACAAAACTGTCACCCACATTCAGGGGGACTAGTTGAGTTCCATGCAGGCTCTGCAGCTGTCCGTCCAGAGTCCATGAGCTCCCACTAACTTGGGTCAGCTGTGTCTGTGGTTTTCCCATCAGGATGATGACCCCACCATGCTCATATGATCTCTCCTCCCTCTCCTCAACAGAATTCCAAGAGCTCAGCCCAGTTCTTGGCTGGACCACAACTCTTATAAAGGAAACATTTAGGTGGGGTGGCTCACAGTTTCAGAGGTTCAGTCCACTATCATCATGATGGGAAACATGGCAGCATGTAGGCAAATGAGGTGCTGGAGCTGAGAGTCTTAGATTGTGGAAGCAAAGGAACTCAACTGGCACAGTGGACAGTCTCCTGAGCATAGGAAACCTCAAAGCTGTGGTGACTGCACCACCTGGAACCGTGGTTGGGCAAGGACCTGGGGATTAAAGAACACACAGAGACACAGGTCATTCTTGCAGCAAGAATGCCAATTTTATTGTGTTTCAAGACAGCTTATATAGTGCTTTGCTTGACTTGGGGGCATGCCCTAGATCTCAAGATTTTCTACTGAAAAAAACCCACCAGAAATAACTTCCTTGTATTAGGAACTCATGCTCAGAGCAGCTGCAGGCATAGAAAAACAAGTTGTTTACTCCAGCAGGCAAAGGTCACAGAAAATTCAGGATCTGAGGGTCTGTAGCTCCCAACACAAAGCT
Source organism: Arvicola amphibius (assembly GCF_903992535.2). NCBI lineage: Eukaryota > Metazoa > Chordata > Mammalia > Rodentia > Cricetidae > Arvicola > Arvicola amphibius. The sequence continues at coordinate 63,354,000 of NC_052057.2, forward strand.
ATCTCCAGAGTGAGAACCTTCTTTCAAGAAGGCTATACTGACTCCAACAAAGCCACACCTCCTAATAATGCCACTCCCTATGAGGGCCAGTTACATCCAGATTACCACATTCTACATTCTGGCCCCCATAAACTTGTAACAATATCATAATACAAAATGCATTTATTCCAACTTAAAATGTCCCTATAGTCTATCACAGTCTCAAAAATGTTTAAAAGTTCAAATACTCTTCTGAGATTCATGCAATCTCTTAACTGTAATTTCCTGCAAATTAAAAATAAAAAAACATATCACATACTTCCAATATATAATGGCACAGGATATGCATTATAATTCTAAAATGTAGGAAATGGAGCATAGTGAGGAAATACTAGACAACAAGACCAAAAACCAGCTGGGCAAACTACATGCTCTGCATCTCCATGTCTGATGTTGAAATGCTCTTCAGATCTCCAGCTCCCATCAGCTCTGTTAACTGCAGCACACTTCTGTCTCTGGGGCTGGCTCCACTCCCTGTTAGCAGCTCTCCTCAGTAGGTGTCGCACGACTCTAACATCTGGGGTTCTCCAAGGCAATCCAAGCTTCAACTTCACTTTAGCTTCAGGCATACTGTTTAGACAAGGACAAAAAGCAGCCACTTCCTTCACCAAAATACTACCAGTCCAGTCTCTAGACCACATACTAATATTCTTCTCCTCTGATAGTCTTCTCCTCTGAAACCTCTTGATCCCCAAAGTTTATCAAGTCACATTCAGCACCACTGTCTTCTTTGCTCCTACTATTATGGTGCATTAAACTGCACTTAAACTATTCCACTGCTTTCCTAATCCACACTGCCAAAGTTCATATTACTCCAATGAAAAATATAGTCAGACCTATCAGAGCAATATCCAAGCCTCTGATATGAACTTCTGTCTTAGGGTTTTTATTGTTGTGAAGCGACACCATGACCATGGAAACTCTTATAAAGAAAGCATTCAACTGTGATGGCTCACTTACAGTTTCAGACATTCAGCTCATCATCATCATGAAGGGAAGAATGGCAGTGTGTATGCATATGTGGTACTGGGACTGAGAGTGCAGGTAACAGGAAGTCAGCTGACATACTGGGTGGTATCCTGAGCATAGGAAATTGCCAAGTGCATCCCCACAGTGACACACTTCCTCCAACAAGGTCACACCCACTCCAGCAAAGCCACACCTCCTAATAGTGCTACTCCCTATGAGATTATGGAGACCAATTACATTCAAACTACCACAGCACTGATCATATAAATAAAAGTAAGTGCAAATGGTATGAATAAATTGCATTTATTTATTTATACATATCTTTTATAATAATAATTGAAGTAAAAAAGGTCATGAGCTGGAATAAATGGGAGAAGGGCATGAAAAGGGTTGAAGAGAGGAAGGAAAGAGAAAAAATGATGTAATTATATTTTAATTTCAAAAGAATAATTTAAAAATTATGCAAAAGGAATGTATGTTTGTGTATATATTTGTTTTTTTTACCCCAAAAGTGGAGCATAGACAAATCTTTATGTTTCATTATCCCAGAATGTCATAATCGAGTAAATAATTTGTACATAATAAAACACCCACAGAGAAGTATGAATTGCTTCTTTTGACAAGGTTACTTCCCTGAACAAGGGTAAGATCCTTTATTCAAAGATAGTTTAGAGTTTCTAAATAGCTTTGAAACACTAGGTGTCTATAAAGTCATAGCAATGTTAAAGTGTATATTATATGATGTAACAAATGAGGCAATTAATTTGGATTTGTTTGCACAGAGTAAGCCATTTGATATCTCTGTTCTCTTTCTGGCAGATTAATTTTGATCATAGTAGATCATTATATTCTTTCTGAGTCATTAAGAGCTATTACTGACATGTACCAAACTGTGTTTGGAAGCACTGCCATTATGTCTGAAGCATATAATTTGTGGGGAAAAGTAAAAGCATGAAGTCTGTCAAATATCGCTTTATTTCATATTGAAAAGAGGAAGCAAATGGTTCGAAGCTGAATTATGATAAAATAGAGAACTCAGTGGGAAAACTGATATTTGAAAAAGGAAATATTATTTCAATATTTGCAAAGAGAACCTTGGTAAAGTTTCCCAAAGCTTTTCACATTGAAGTATTATCTCCTGTCTGAGAATATATAATAGCCTACCTCCCAAAACCTGTTTTGTTTTTCAGGACTACAGGACTAGTTCTAGCCAGCAATAGCCAAGTGAACATGCATCTTCTTTCTATGTAGGCCTTTCTGAAAACAACTGTACCAGCTACCTTAGGAAGAAAGCTTTCTTGTATCAGTGACCATGAAGGGCATTTATTGAAAACATGGTACTTAGAAAGTAAGCCTTTCCTGTCTGGAGAATAGCTGCTCCAGAAAGACGTGTGACTGAAACCACTCTATATGCATGAGAATGATCTGTTAAAATGGATTTGCTACAGGCAGGTTTCACTTATCGAGGCTTACATAGGATTGTCTCATGAAACAGCTAGTTTTCTCTCTCTCTCCATATATACATGCCTATACATAGGTATATACATATATGCATGTATACACGTGCATATATATAAATATTCTGTCTCTCCAAATATATATAATATCTATTATACATACAATTATATATCAATTCATAAACATATCTGTTGTTAATCAGAACCATATTCACAAGTTAATTTAGTGGGAAAATCAGTTCCATGTTTACTAGTGAATGTTGTTTGATAGTATCCTAAGAGATGAAAGTTCCTAATATTTCTTTGCTGTCTACTTATATCCTTCATCCATCCTTCTCCTGAGTTCCTTGTTGCTGAAGAAATGTACTTACTACAAAGAAGAAAAAAATTGAACTTACAATGTGTTCTTTAATTCTAACTAAGTCATTCAGGAACATGGATTAATCTCAAGAAATCAGCCTGTGCTAGGGTTACCAAGAACAGACTAGTACATTTTCGATATGTTTCTTCACCTGGGTAATCTTTAGTTTTCTTGCGCTATAGCCAAGTTAAAATGTCTTCTTCATACCTAGTCACAAAAGCTAATTAATTAAGACACTGTGTGTAAAACATATCCATTATGTGTTGGTTTACTTTTCTGTTGATAAAATACTCTGGTAAAAGCAATTTAAGGGGAGGAAGTGTTTCAGATATGGTCTCTTATGAGAGAGAAGTTAAGGAGTCAGTAGCTGGAAGCAGTTAGTCTAATTGTATCCACTGTCAAGAAGCAGAGAACACTGGATTCCTGTGATCAGTCTGATGTCTCCTTTCCAGTCTAGGATTTCTTGCCCAGGAAATGGTCCCACACACAATTAAGATGAGTCTTAATAAATTAATTAACATAGTCAACATACTAACATACTACCCCACAGACTTGCCTACAATCCTTTCTCCCAGGTGACTCTAGATTCTGAAGCTGGCTACTGATAGTCACCACCATACATTACTATAGACAAAAATTATAATTCTTGCCTTCACAGTACCTAATGCCAAGTAATAATACAAAGAATACTGGAGATAAATAAATGTAGACTTAAATATTGTCCAGATAGATTACAGTTTAGTATTTCAATCTTTGAGGATACAGTACAGAACATTTTTACACAATTCTGAAGCAGATTGAATAAAATAAGGTGAGTAAAGACAAGTTTCTGTGTACAGTAAACACTCTGTGGAAATAAAATTCAGCTGTTTGTTATTAATATTATTATTTTTCTTATTTTACCCTTGTAAAAAATAGCATCTGGATGGGAGACTCTGTGTGCAAAGACAAAAGCAGCAAAGGCAGGGAAACAGAGGAGCACTGGCATCCCAGGATCACGGGTTGGGGAATACTTAGTTCATTCTGCTTGGCAAAATTGGTTTATCACATATCTGATACACATTTCCCAGTCATCCAGTTGAAATAAGGGAGTAAATACAAAAGGTACACATCTAGAAATTGCAAAGAGCATAATACTAGGGACCACACAGTAACACAAAAATATGTTTCAAAACCAAAGTTGAGATCACTTACATAAACATATTTAAGAAAGAGGATTTGTAAGGAACAAAATATTGGCATCTTGGCAAAGACAAAAAAAATTGAAAAGTGAGTATGCCTGTTTTCACTTATTCTTACAACAGAAACCACTTATTTCTCCTGCTTTGAGTTGTTTTTCATGGGCATTAACAGATGGCTATGAATGCTGGATCCGGAGCCTGCCAGAGGCATCTACAAACAATCTATCTTCCTTTGTAAGACAGTTGAGAATTTACAATTCCCATAAAATTTTACTAAAATAGAAATGCAGGAAAATGGACAGAAATGATGATAGTCTCTGTTTCCAAGCTTAATTTTTAGCTTTCCATCCTGGACTTTTTGTCTACATCTGCAGATCCTTCTGTATGAGCCATTCGCAAGGTTTATGCCAGAAAATCCATGCTTAGTTTTCTTTTTATTTAGGTCCATTTTCACTCTAAATTTTAGTAGATCATAATCATAGTCAACACTTACTAAAATACTGAGATAACACCCATATATTAATATAACACAGACATAATGAACATCATCTTAACAATTTCAGGCTACTATAAAAGTTCCAGAATTAAAGGTGCTTATAAATGACAGAAACTAATTTCTCAAAGTTCCAGGTGGTGCTAAATCCCAGGTAAAGACACTAGTAAATTTGATGGGTGGAAGACCTATTTCGGGTACATAGATATCTTCTAACTTTGATCGAAGACATGAGAGAAAGTGTGATATAAGCCATGATAGAAAAGACAGGGAGAGCTCTGTCATTGTTTTATAAATCAATAATCCTATTCAAGAGGACTCTACCCTCAGGAACTAATGACCTGGTACCACATCCTAATACCATCACTTTGGTGATTAGGTTTCAGTAAATAAATTTCCAGGGTACATGAACTATCAGGTCATATCTCACCCCCCCTCTCTCTCACACACACACACCACAATATAATATTTGATTATTAAAATAGTCTTAGTACATAAATGGAATTAGGTGTTATTCTCATTTTAGTAGAAATAACAAGCATGGGATATGTTAGCAAGTTTCTCAAGTGTCATCATGATCTAAGTGGTGGACCTTGGAAACCAATATCCAAGATCCAAGTACCAAATACTTTATAATAGATTATGACAAAATAATGCACCAAAATATTAGAATTGTGATATCCATATATGCTTGGTGCAAAGTTCCAGTCTTGATTCATTAGGGAGCCAGCCATGGTGAGTCCAGAGTTATTTTAAACACTATGGGTCCAAAGTGTGAACTACATATAGCTGTCATTAGAGAGAGAGCACCAAGGTTTCTTGCACACAGATGCAGAGGCCAGTAGGTGGGTACTGATAAGATAGCATGACCTCAACCCTCTGAGTCACATAAATAGTGCATACTCTATTATTGTCCTCTACCTAGATCCTAGTTTAAAGTTATTGCCTATCATCATTCTAGGGAAGGCTCAGCACTGTTTTATTATCTAAGCTTCATATAGCAGACTGACAGGATCCTTAAATTTATAACAGGGTTCAAGCCATTTGTTATTTTCTACTCATTGATTCTTGGTCATACCTAACATTTAAGTGGGAAATTAAGTCTATGGCAGGAGTCTCTTATTCTGTTTTGGAGAAGGTTGTTTTTTTTTTAAATTTTTAAACTTTATTGAAATGACTGACAAATCAGCATTGTGTTTTGATACACATATTCATTGGGAAATGATTATCAACATCAAGCTAAACACATTTCCTGCTCACAGATGAATGGATAAGTAAAATACATACATGCAACAAACTATGTCATTCAGCCTTAAAAAAGAAGGAAATGTGTTACATGGGTCTTTAAAATTATTGAACATACATTCAAGCTTTATCATTTGCCTTAATTTCTAGTGCCTCAAGTCTGGAGCTCATTTGTAAACTCCATGTTACTCCTCTTTCATTAAGGGTGGATCTGCTGTGTACACGCTATTGGAACAAAATCAAGTTAACTTGTCCCCACTCCAACAGCTCTTTGTTGTCACAAATATGTGGAATTCAAACACAAGCACTGGCTCCAGTGCTGCTTCCAGATCTTTTTTGCTGTTATCACTTAACTTTTATTATAGATCAAGTTATTCTTGGACGGAGTGCTATACAAAAACAACTGCTTATTGAATGTCAATGGTTGGGTTTGGGTCGTTTGACTGGAAATTGCTTGGTCTCCTCTTGGCTTGTTCACACGGCATCTGTTGGTCTCATACACGTGTCTGGCAGTTTAGAACCTCACGGCTGGGGCTGGCTTAGCATGTAATGGATACTTCACATAGTCTCCACCCTTCAGTGAGCTACTCTGCATGACCATTTTAGGGCAGTAAGTGTGACAAAGAAGCATGTTTCAATGCAGTTATCAAAGCTCAGGAAATATTCTTGTTAATGGCCTAACAATAAAGCAAGTCACCCGACCAGTTCACACTCAAGGTGTGGGTGCATAGAGTCTGCTAATGGTATAATCTTCAAGCTGTATTTCAAAAGTGTGGGGACAGAATAAAAAAAAAATGTGGGGTTCTTTCCTTGTTCTTCCATAGCCAGTCGTCTAGTCACAGCAGTCATAAATATTCATATTCACACTCATTTCCAGCCAAGATACTTAAAAGACTCACTCAGTTACGACATTAAGCTTGGAGATTTATAATTTTGATTTTGGAATTTTCAACATACCTGTGGTTTGAATGAGAACGACCACCACAACAGTCTCAAATATTTAAAAGCTTAGTCATGAAGAATGGCGCTATTTGAAAGGATTAGAAAGATTAGGAGGTGTGGTCTTTTTGGAGGAAATGTGTTATTAAGAATGGACTTTGAGATTTTTAAAGCCGATGCCAGGTCCAGTCTCCCTCTCTCTGCTTATAGATTGGGTTGTAGAACTCAGCTTCTTTTCCAACACCATGATCACCTATGTGCCACCATGTTCCCTGTCGTGTTGTAAATGGACTAACCTCTGAAACTGTAATCAAGCCCCCAGTTCAATGTGTGATTTATGAGAATTGCCTTGGTCATGGTATCTCTTCACAGCCATATAACAGTTACTAATACAATGCCCCAAATATACTATCTGCTGAACTAAAGACCTGTTGATCTAAAGACACTACTTATTTGCATTTGCTCTCAATTCAGGGACAGTACATCTGAAATAAAGATTTCCATCCAGAAATAGGAGACATACATAATCATGGCCCCCTAATATTTCTTGGGAGGCTGGTGAGAAAAGCTTTATTTTCCAATCCATTATGTCTTGACTATTCTATATTCCTTGTCAATTCTGCTCACAACTAAACAATCCTTTAGTTTGCTTCTCCATTTGTACATAAGAACGGTACCATTGAGAGAGGCTTGTGCCATCCTCCCAGAGAGCTCCTAGCTATGTCCAACATTTCGCTAAACGTAGTCCCTGGTTTCTGAATTATCAGACACGACAGTTGTGTTTGCAATAGCTCCAGGAATGTAACATGAGTCTCCACTTTTACAATGCGCCGTCAGCTATTCCCTGACCACTTTCATAGTCCCTGCTGCCTCATGACTTTTCCAGTCTTCAGTAATAGTACTTGTTCATTCTAGTCTCAAAACAAACGGCATATGGTTTGGTATAAATTACTTGCTGAGTGATGGCCCCATTTCTATAAAACAAATTCTGCACCAGTTGTCTTGTGCTGTATAATAAGTTCTCTCAAAATGTAGTGACTTAAAAATTACTCACTAATTAGCTGAGCACCCTGGGTCAGCAGTTGGTGCTTGCTCAGCTGAGTAGTTAGTAGGCTGACCACAAAGGCTTACTCACATCATGTAAACATCTTGCAGAGGGTGACATAACTGGTATGCTAGGCTATATGTCTGTATTCTTCAGCAGGTGAGTCAAGGCAGATGCTAGGTTTCTATAGCATGGGAGACTATTGCCAACCAATGAACAGGAGATTTTCAAGTTTCCATTCTTGTCATATTTGTCAGTTCTCTGTTAACTAGAAAAATTCATATGTCCATGTATCATGAAAGGAAAGGACATTCGTAGTCACACAGAAAAGGAGCACTCATTCAGAACTCAGCAGAATTGGCATTTGTGACACCATTGCAGTTTACCATATCATTTGAAGCTTGGTTCATTCCAAGCTGTTTCTCTTTATTTATTTCTTGAGTTGTCATTGTTCCACTTAACAAGCATTCCAATTTCCTTTAGAGAATGAATTTCTCCTAGATCTGCATCTGCATTTGGCTGTTTTGTCCTACGTCCTATTTGGGAAGAGAATACCACCCTGTAATCTAGACATAACATGTGAACTTGCCACAGAAATATGAAACTCAGTTCTTCCTGTCTTTTGTCACATAACAAATAGTGTCATGTATAATGATTTCTGTCACATGGTGGAAGTATCTAGGCCCAGGTAAAATATGCTATGGAGAAGCAGACAAGCTCCCAAAATGGTCCAGTGTTTAAATCTCAGCAGGTGTGTTAAATGTAAAATATAAATATAAAAAAGCAAAATATGAAATTATGAATATAAAATGAAGATATAAGTATAAAAAAATTCTGATTTTGGTCAGTAAACCTCATAAAATGATGTAAATATTTATCTGTGGGTAGAAATACTTTTTATACCAACAATATCAGACACTTTTAGAAACTATACCCAACCGAAAAACTGGTAGAGAATAAAGAGCTTGGGGAATGATTTGAAGGTGAAGGCTAGATGTTTGATGACAGCTACTTGCTGTGCTGCAAGATCACCTAAACCTCATATATACAGATAAATGTAACCATACTAGCTGCAAGTCTAGAGATGACCTTAATATCAGCACATGTGCTTTCTGCAGCCCCTGTCCTCGAGAGTTTAAGTGTACCTTTGGTTTCAGGCAATTATAGAGCTGGATAAACCTGGGATTATAAATCAGCCATCAGAGCAAAGTAAAAAGGATATATGCCTTCTGTCTGTTTTCCTCTTTTCCTCTCATAACACAGACTCTATCATTGAGAATCTTCTTTACACGTAGAAAACTTTCTAGTTCATATCTTATTTGCATTTCTATCCTCAGGAAACTTTTGTGAGAAGGATTAGAGAATAATATTTACAGTAATTCACATGACATTTGCCAGTGTCTTTCATAGGCATATATGATCATTTCCAGGACAGATATAAGACTTCCACTTGGCCTTCTTACAGTGCCGTGTGTGGCTTCCTTAGAGGCTCAGCTAGGCATGCGGGAGATATTGTAGATTACATGCTAATAGACATTCTCTGCTGGACTAAGAAGATGCACTGAGTCCACTTTATTATGCTGAGAAGTTGAGCTTTCTCTCCTATTGCAGAGTCATTCACAGTCATTTCAGTCAGATCCATTGCCTGCCAAAGCAGAATGACCCAGACTGACTGATCTGAGCAGAAGTTGTGGTCTGTAATGGTTTTGCTGCTTCATGTGCAGAAATTGCCTCCAGCTGGATCTAGTTGAGCTAGACTAAATTGGATTTGATTCATCAACTTCGCTGCAATGCTCTGTATCACAACATGGCACAGATCCAGAACTGCAATCCGTTTGTTCACATGGCATCAGAATAGTTTGGCATAAGTTAGAGACACTACATCTTTGGCTCTCATTTTTACTTGTTATGGCCATTTCAAATCATAGGAATACTTTGTTGTAAACACATACAAAAGAAATTTAGTGCTACATATGTAAAATCATGTTATCCTCTTTAGAGGATGTTTTTAAAACTTTAATTTAGAGGTTATAAGAGTAGTACAGTAAACTGTGTTATAATTTTGCACCACATGTGATTATATCTGCCTCCCAATTATGGGGCTTTTGTTTCTCATAAGGAATATCATTGACAGCTAATGGTACTAGAGTTGGAGACACAATGTAGTCTTCTTTAAAGGCACACCAAGTAGGAGCAGATAGAAGTTGAGCTCAAATAGAGGTAAAGTACAATTAATAAATTGTTCAGGGTCAGAAACTGGGATTCAGCCAGAAGGTCTGAAAAGCAAAACAGCCAGCCACAGGCTCTTACCTTGACCCCAGTCTAAATGGTGATCCTACATCCTGGAATCTCAGAAAGAGACTGGATCTGAGAGCTGTCTCCCTCCATTTTAAATTTCTCTTTAGGGCTGAGTTTAAAGACATGCAACACTGGGATTAAAGACATGCACCACCTGATTTCTATGGCAACTAGGGTGGCTACTGGATTAAAGGTGTATGTCATTGTGGCTACTGGGATTAAATGTGTATGTTACCATAAACTGATCTATAATGCTGACCAGTGGGACCGTTTTACTCTCAGATCTTCAAGCAGTCTTGATTTATGGAATACAATTGAAATGCCACTACACAGGGGACTTTACAACTAATGTTATAATTTACCCATCTGTTTTACTGATTTTCCTTCCTCTCCTCCCTTCTCTTCCCCTCCCCTCTCACTTCCTCTGTTCTTCCCTTTTACTCCCATCCTTGTCCTTTCTTCTACAACAAGCACATCTTGAATACCTGCTCATTTTATACACACACACATAATAAAACATATATTTCAGATTCTGAAAGAAAATGTTTATCTGGAGTTTACATGGAAACAATGCAAATGCTCCAACACATTCAAATAAACTTATAACATAAAGCTGTAATAAATTGCATTAAGTAGCTCAGTATCAGAACATTCAGTCTCTACAAGGGCATATTTAATGGCACTTCTTTTAAATATTTTATTAATCTTAGGCTGAGAACATCTCAGGTTTTCCAAAAATGCTTATACTGGTAGATGAATCATTTAAGTAAAGCTCACAATGGATATGACATTTGCCTTATTCCAGCTTGCAATAAATTCCTAAAATTGTCAAAAGATATTCATTTAGCTTAATCATCAAACATTTATCTAGTGTATAATGTTTTTTAAGTACTTTTAAATTATAAACATGGCTAACTTCTGTCAGAGACCACCTTCAACAAAGATGCCACTTACCAGGGTAAGCACATGGGAATTAGAAAATAAGTAAAAAGGAAAAAGGTGGGAGTAAAAATAATAAAACAGAAAACAGGATAATACTGAGAAGGAGATTCTATAAATACTAAATTACCTGCATTTAATTTTCAATTGCTTAAAATACCCCCTATCCCAAAAGGTAGGAGTAAGATAAAAAAAAAAGTATTAACATGATACAAGGAAGAGAACAGACCAGCTGAAGGTTGCAGGCTACATTCTTAGTTAAACAATCTGTTGCTAGAATAAGACAAGTCATGCTCACACCCTAGACCAAAACATTCTGTAGGCAAACCACTCACTGGTGGAATCCATTGTTATCTCCTTAAGGGAGTAGGAACTTAATTGGATCCTTACACTTTTGTCTGGGGTAGAAACATATCTACTTCTCTATTCCTGAAATACAAGGTCTGGATATTAGCCAGACCTGTTGAGAATAACCTTGAGAGAGCAGAACTCTCTGATCTAAATCTATGTGAGGCCTTTGCTTGAGGTAGAAACATAATAACCTTGAAGGAATGGAACTAAGTTTCTACTTTCTAACCTTTGGTCAGGGTGGAATGGTAGCTTTGAGGTAGCTGAAACTCTCTAACCTTCAGACAAGGTGGAAATAGGCCTCCACAAACTTTCTAACAATTTTCAGCCCCACTAAATGAATGAAAACAGATCTGCTTAGAGCTTGAGAAATTTTTCTGCTTTAAATGTGGAGAGTCAGTACTCAAACAAGTACAGTCTGACTGCTACATCACCATTCAAATCCCCATGCTTCCTCAGAAGGCTCTGTATTTGCTCCAGAGATCTGCAAATCTAAATGCACACTTCCCTTAACAGTTCCAATCTGTTATAATGTATAGAAATAGTTATTTCTCCCTTATCTTATTAGAAGTGGAAAGTTGTTTTTATGATTGTTGTGTTTTAATCAGGAGTGTCTGTGTTTGGGGATCATCTTGGGGACTGTTGGGTTCATTAGTGAGTACATACCTGAAGGTAATAACTGTTTATCTCTTAGAGTTTATCAGTCACCAATAATTCAGCAGGGGGTGCTGAGATTCCTTTAGTCCCTCCTCAATTCATAACTGGTTGTTGACAGACCCTGTTTTCCCCAGACCCAGTGTAAGCAACCATGGTTGTTGTGTGTCAGACCCTGATTACAACAACTCTGCCATGCCTTGTTGATAGTATTTCCTATCTCATATCTCTCACGTAATTTTCACTTGTTAGTCTTCAATGATCCTATAGGTTCTGCTTAGGACTTTGCACTAAACCGTCATTTACACTGCACTCATTGCTGTTCACTGTGAAGAGAAGCACATATTTGCCTATGAGTATAAACATAAATATTTATACTTCAGTATGACGACATGTCAATTGGTTAAGTCATAGTAGTGAAGTCACCTTAGGGTCTATAATCTCCACGACAATGGAGTTTTGATCAGTTTTAAGTAACAGCTATGTATTTCTTCCTGTGGATCAGGCCTCAAAAAATCAGAGAATGGTTAGTTATCCTCATAGCACTGCTGGCTTTATTGCGGGGGACATCTTGTTGGCAGAATGGCATTGAAGATTATAGGCTTCACAACTAGAAAAATCATGGATGCCTTGTATTACCAATAACTTGTATAGAACCTCCTAAATACAGTGAAATCTATCCAGGAGGAAGCAAGATTCCAGTTGAGTTCTGACTTGCTTTTTTTGTATTTTGCAGCAAAGATCTGTGGCATCTGCCACAATCAGAAGGTCATAAAAACAAAACAAAAGACACGAATGTGAAAAATGTCCTGTAGGGAAGAAGGCATAGTAAAAGGATGGGTGGGAGCTAATAGAGAGTGAGAGTAAACAATGTACTATATACATGTATGAAGTTGTCAAAGAACAGATTTAATCAATTAAAAACTTAAAGTTAGCATTTGACAACACAGAAAATTAGAATTCATGCTTTTGAGACATAATTTATATAAATGCAAAATTAGGTTTGATAATGGTTTTTAATAAACTTTCTTCATAGTTATATATGCATATATGAACAATGGACTGTAATAATCTGTTCTGTCTCTTTAAGAGACAAGCCATGCCCACTCCCTCTCGAGTCTGCTGATACAGGCACATATTCCTTCCAGCTTGCAGCCTGGGTTTCTTCCCTTTTCCATCTCCCTCTTGAAGAGTTAGCTTCTCTCTCTCTCTCTCTCTCTCTCTCTCTCTCTCTCTCTCTCTCTCTCCCCTTCTTTCTTTCCTCCATAACCCACTAAATAAATATCCAACCTCACTCTGCATGGCATATTTATCCATGTCTCTGTCTCTCATCCACAGCAGCATGTCTCTCTGCCCAAGACCAGCCACCTTCGGAGACCTGTGATGGCCTTGTGGCACGCCCATCTGTCTGTCTTTCCTTGTGGCTTGCTGCAGCCACTCGGTGAACTGTGCCATCCCTGCTTGGGACTGGCTGTTCTCGGGACCCACTGCCCCCTGCCTGCCACCATATAGCCTGTTGCCTGCTGTGCTTGGGGACCTGCAGCGTCTCTGCCAGTGCAGCTACTCAGGGATCTGCAGCATTTTTAATTAATCCATTACACGAACCAAAATGCATGCTCTGAGATTTCTGCTTCTTTTATTCATCCTTGGATTCTATCTTTCCAAAGTTTTCTGAAATAGAAATGGGTTTCTATGCATCACAACAAAGTCAGGCATTAGACACTGTGAATGTAAGAAGTCTCCAACTTGCAGTTTTCTGTCCTAGTTTTATGATAAATGTCTGATTGGAATGATCTGTCATTCTGAGCAAAACTTTAGGATCAAGGAGAACTTTGAAAGTAGAATATCCACGTTCTATGTAACTTGGAAAAAAATCATTGAACTGTTGGGTATTAGTGTCTTTGTCTTCTTCATGAGACGCAACACTGTGTAAGTTTCCATGAGTTAGTCCATATACATATGTATCCGTAGGACAGTGGTTTAAGTCACTTGAAATGATTAATTGCAAACAGCAAGGTAAACCTCCCCTTATGAAAGGAAATACTTTGGTCTTAGTTGGTATTTAGTAAATAAGTTCTAATATTATCATAAATATGGGTTTTCATTTTCTTTTATAATCAAAAGAAATTGGTACATCTGTAAAACTTCATTTACTTGAGAGCAAAGGACAGAATGTATGTACATGAATAAGAAGCTTGATACCTTGACCTGGTATGTAAGAGTTGTTAAAAAAAATTTCTAATCAAGGAAATGCCCCTGAATTCTGATCTCACATTCCACCAGTCCTAGCTCAACACACTGTCTTTACATCTCTGGCTTTGTGTTGACAGAAGTGCTACCCACCTTTGTTTTCAATGTTCTCCAAGCTCCCCTTTTTGAGAAAAATTCTATATTGGTTGTAATTGGCAAGTAAAATGTGAGCCTATTTATGTTGTACTGATCCACATTGCACAGTGTATATATTGCTACTCTCCCAACCAAGTAATTAGCATATCCATAACCTAACATCCTTATATGGTCATATTTTTGTGTGCATGCATTTTTGAGAGTATCATTTTCTGTTTTTCTTTTTCCTTGATCCTGCCTTCTCAGGTCTCAGATAATCATCAATATGTATGCATTCACTACTAGTGTTTCCTGTTGTCTAGAAGTAAAAATTCAGTAGCATACTGTATCTTGCTTCTTTTGCCTGTCTCAAAATATTTTCCCCTCTCTGACATTCCCCCTTTTCTAAAGAGAAACAAAATTCTTAATGAATGAGCAAGCAGGAGGATTAGGCCAGCCTGGTCTACACAAAGAGTCCAGGATAGCCAGGTCTACACAGAGAAACCTTGCATCAAAAAACCAAAGAGGGATGGAGGGAGTGAGGCAGAGTATAAGGAAAGATGAGAGAGAGAGGGGGGGGGGAACGGCTGATAGCTGATAGCTCATCACTTCACTGTGGAGTAAAACAAGCCCTGCGCTGGGAACTAAAGACATGACAGTCATGGTGGAAACTGAAGGGCTAAGCCGATTTGCTATCCCATACCTGCCAGGTGAGCCCGATCATTCCAGATCACTAACTACTGGTGGGAGTCTGACAGAGCCAAATACCAACAGCCACCTTTGGAATACAGTTACTTCTCTGGTTCTTCTTATGGAATCTCGTGCATCATATCTGGGTAAGTGTGTTCTAACTATGCATGAGGATAACGAGACCCTGGGAGGCTTAGGCAAATGGTCACAGTGAAACTCTGCCCAATTCTGGCCATTACAGTACAGCGGAATCACATCTCTTTGATACACTGTAACTTAAAAGGGGGTATTTAAAGTAACTTGCTGTCATTATTGTCAATTGTAAACTTGACATACCTGAGAAGAGAAACCCCCATTGAGGCATTTCATCAGCTAGATTTTTCTGTGTGCATGTGTGTGTTGGATTTTCTTCATTGGTAATTGATGTGGGAGGATCTAGCTCACTCTGGATCACAGTGTCCCTGTGTGTGTGGGCTTGGGCTGTATAAGAAAGAGTAAGCCAGGGGAGCAATCAAGTAAGCAGTGTTCCTCCATGGTTTCTGCTTCAAGCTTCTGTGATGAGTCCCTGCTTGGCTTCCCTTGAGGATGCAGGGGTAGCCAAATTACTCTGATGACATACTGTAAACTGTAAGCCGTGTAAACCATTTCCTCCTAAGGTTGCTTTTGGTCATGGTATTTCACTGTACTGGGAATGAAATGAAATGAAAACTGGTACACTTCCTACCGATAGTTCTTTCTTTTGTTGAACAACAGAGACAGATAAGAAGAAAAGGTTGTATATGAGTCTCTCTGTGTGTGTTTTTGTGTGTGTGTGTGTGAATCCGTGTGTGTGCACGTGTACATGTGAATGTGAATGTATTCTGAACAGCAGAGTATTTACTAACTACTGTGTAGCAGCGGCTTACTTTCTTCTGGGTAATAAGACCTTTGCAATCACAAATATACCATCTTTTTAAACTTCTAATTCACAGTATGAGGAACTCGTGTGTCTAGGTGGAAGCACAAATTCTAATGTAGTGAAATCTTTGCTCTCTAGTTGAAACTGTACTCCTTTGGAAACAGACGTTTAGAACACTAAGCCAAATGTGTTAGGAATGGGAACAAGATTTTCCAGATGATGTGGAGCAATGATAAAAGAAGTCACTTCGTTTTCTATTCTTGATTGCGGGATACATAGATTTTCTGTTTAGGAGAAATAGGTTTTTTTTTTTTTTTTCCTGGTTGATAACTCTCTGGTTTGAAGGATATCTGTGAGTGCAATTCTCAAGTTCCTGAAGCATTTCTATTCAGTTGTCATATTGTCTGAAACTTCAGAAGACAATTCTACTAGGCCACTTGCTTCCAGATAATGTGGCAAGTGGGTGATGTATGAATTCCAAGGACAACAGTGAACTGCCTTACTTCATTTACTGTGTTGTGAATTTCTTGTTCAGAGCATTGTTGTAAAGAACGTGAAAGCTTTAAAAAGGAATCTGTTTGATTCACAGAGGAAAAATTTGCTGTATGGGTTACACACTGGGATAGCAAGTAAGTTTCCAGTGTTGATTAAACCAAAGCTCTTCTCCCACAGCTTTCTATCTGGTGGCCGGTTGGTGTCCTGAGGAATGATGTTTGGCTTAGGTCTCTGTTGTTGCAGTAAATGAACAGTAGTGACTGTAGCCACTGTAGCAGGGACTGCAAAAGATGAAAAAAATCCTATTTCTCAAGTCCATTGGGTGTAGAAAAAGGCTGAATAATATTTACTAACAAGGAGACATATCTTCTGACTTATAATTAAGATTCTTTTTTGATGCAATTCTATCTTGGTGAGAATTATATACACATGCACATTTTGCACTCTGCATTCAGAGGAATGTTTCTTCACTTGCTTGTTCTAACAATCGATTTTGATTCTTCTAAGTTCCTGACCACCTTCCAAACTGATCAGTAGTTACTGACCTTGATTCACTGTCCATCTATCCTCTTCTTATTTCTCGTTTTATGCAAAATAAAAATGTATATTGCTTATGGGTTTTACCATCAGTTGAGTTTTCTTTTACCACAATTGTTGAGTGACTTTCTCTGGGGAATATCTAGACAAATGTCTTTTCACCATAGGAAGGGCACTGATGAAAAAACTAAAGAAATGATTCTACTCTATTCTAGCGTAGTGAGTCAGTGAGTTTATATGAGTTTACTTACAAGAGTCAAAGGATTACTTACAGGAGTGTGGCTGACATGGAGATAACCATATCACCACAACGTCCATTCTAGCGTGGGTATTGACCCACAAAGACTGTATCTGTGGAGTTCCATGTGCAACTTCCAGATAATTTGGACCTTGAAGAGTCTGTTTGGTCCAGCAATTGTTACTGTTTCCATAACTATAGGAAAATTCGTATGAATCCTTTCGGTTTCAGGAGTTTTCTGAGTCCTTTGAGGTGTATTGCTTCCTAAATTTTATGAAGCTCCGTCCTTCCTCCTACAGGAAATTTTAAATTCAAAGGGAACAGCTATGCAAGAATTATCTTTCACATGTATACCAGAGAGCGACTGTACTGCTCCATCTGTCTATATTTACATAGGGCTAGTGTGATACACAGAACCATTTGTGCACCAGATTAATTTTACTTCTTCCCCAGTCAGCACCCTGGGAAGTCATTGGCATATGTTTAGATAGAGAAAACGATGCACTTGTTGAGAACATTTTCTTGCCTATTAGGACTGAGTGAAGCTCATTCTTACATCTATTTTCTTCATTTGATGATGGAGTGATCTACTTTCTTCATATTGTGAATTGGTTAGTTAGATTATATCCAGATGGATATTTTAATTGATAATTTGGTGGTTCATAGTTTGACACTGGTTTCCCACTGAGACCCCTTTCAAATATAAACATTGTTTGCTTACCATCCTCTCTTTTTTCTTTCTACCATTTTTTATTCTTTCCTTCATCCTTCCTTTGTATTTTTGAACCAGGGTCTCATATTGCCCAGGGTAGATTCAAACTCTCCATGTAAAATAGGCTAATCTTGAGTTCCTGCTTCTTCTGCCTCTATTTCCTAGGATTAAGATGTGCATATTCACCCAGAAGTATATGAAGGGACAAAGGAAAAAACTTTTTTTTCAAAATCCTAAAGGTATTCTCTGAGTCACTTTTAAGGTCAGCTAGAGGTTCCATGCAATTTATCTGTCTGGCACACTCCAAGTGCAGGCCACATGATAGAACAGTTTGCTCAACAATCTGCATCTATTGCAGAGACTCTCTTGTTCTAGACCTTTACCCAAACTGAAAGATTTAAAAGTTTCTGGGTAAATGATCAGAGAAGCAAGTCCAAACAAGAACCATGTTGTATTTAATATTCAAAGAAGTCCAATTAGACCTTCTTCATAATGGCAGAGGTATCAGATGCAGCAGCTTGTTGATTATTTTGGAAAAAAGTATATTGACTTGTTCCAGGTCACTGAATCATCAACAAATTAATGAACTGTCTTGTTCTAAAATTTTTGTGGAGTTTATTACATATTTATTATTGTGCTATCAACAATGCTTATCAAGATCCTCTACCACTTCTGCTATAAGTCTATCCTACCAATCAGCTAAACACTGTAAATAAAATGGATCATCAGAATATTATGATACTGACTATAGATTATGGCAAAAACATAACCCCGAGGTAGAGTACTGCTGATACAACACTGGCTTAGAAAGTAGAAATCTAACTGCTTGCAATAGACTTTAATAATAGGTCCAGAACAAAGAGCAGCTCTCCGATCATAGCTCCCTCCAATACACCAGAGTATGTATTGATTTCTCCTCATAACAAAATTGTATCTGAAAGAGCAATTGGAATTGGAATCACTGTCTGATTAAATTTATGAAATCTGTGGTTGTTCCTCAAAATCCATCTGTCCTCCTTGTAGGCCAAAGACACAAATTAAGTAGGGTGGGTAAGACTCACTCCTCTTGTATTTTTTAAGCTCTTACTAATGGAAATGACCCCTCCAACACCTCTGGAATCCATTTTTAACTGTGGTTTACTATTTAGGCAGTAATAGTGTGTTCCTCATGGCCTTTCCTCACACAATGCCCTTAACTTCACAAGTCCGGAAAGGGCATTGAAATTCTGCCAGTCTTTGTGCATATTTGTTGCAATCACATCTCAGACCCAGGCATTTACTAGGAAATTACCTAGAGGGTAGACTTGGAGACTCAGAGACAGTCTGTGGGAAAAATGCCAGCTCAAACTGCAGTGACCTCAGACTTCTTTTAACTCCTATTACCATTGGTGTACCATGGCCAGTTTTTCAAAAATTCTTCACAATGTTCAGCAATCTTTCAAAAACTGGATTATTTCTACTTTGGAAATGTACAGGTTACATAACAAGAATTAGATTTGGGCCTGTAGCCTAGGTCTATCTGTAAATCTGTTCAAGAGCATGATTCCTCGGTTGTCATCATTTTAACCTAGGCTTCTGATGACTAGAACTAGAGCTCTCCTTTGTCACAGGCCTAGAAAGACTTGAAAGGCTGGTGCTCCACTTCAGTTTCCCAGATATGAGATCAGCTACCCGACTAGGAAAACTGTTACCTAGCTGTGTGACCATGAGCACCTTATTTTAGGCATTTTTCATTCATATCTGTCTCAGGGCATGAAGATGGTAAAAACAAAACCAAAACAATGTAAAACAAATCACAAAAGGCGGACATAAAAGGGGTGGTACAAGAAGAACAAATCAAACGTGACTGACTTTGAATACACACAGTCACTCACCAGCTCCAGTGAAGCCACCAGCTTCCCTGGTGTTAGTAGCATGCTGCAGAAGGTAACAGATAAGGTTGCTATAATCCTGGCTGCTCTGTAGATGCTGCAAATATGAGACCAGGATTTGTGGACAGAGAAGAGATGCAAATGTCCTGAAAATCCAAATCAGGCCTTGTTACTGGTATTTACCCAAATGAAAGAAGAATGGAACTGTGCTTCATTTGCCAATCAAAATTTCTCTTATAACTGACACTATAAGGAAATATATAGATGCTAAAGCAAAGGTTGTATCAGACAATGTTAAACATGCAGAGAAGCCTTTATTTAAGGTTATTGCAATAGACAAGAATGATAAAAACACAATCTGAGTTTCAATTCCACTGAAACAAATGGTAGAATAATTTTTAAGTGCTAGTGTTTATGTGTGTGTGTGTGTGTGTGTGTGTGTGTGTGTGTGTGTAGGGGGGCATTGGCCATCTGTGTTTGTTAGATGACCTTGCTCAAAAGAAAACAAAATCTCGTACCTGAATTTAAGGATTAGGTTTATAATTAAGATCATGGTGCCCGTAATTGTTAGTCTCCTTCACTCTCAGAATGATGGGAAATAAGAGTTCTGTCTTTCTTGATGACTACATGTGCAAAGAATAACTTCCAAGGTTGTTCTTTAAACCTGGACAGAGAAAGAATACAGAACAACCAGCTTTTTTTTATTTAACATAATTTCTTTATTGATGCTTTGGGAAATTTCACAACACGCCTCCTAATTCCAATGACCTCCCTGTGCCCTCATGTCCTCCCCCACCCCTGAAGCACACTCTCAAAAGAAAACTTAAAAAATCAAACCAAACAAATCAAAACAATCAAATAAACAAATAAAGACAAAACCAAACAAATGAAAGCAAAAAGCCTCTTCACTCCTCCATCTTTCCTGCCTCTCTTTTCTTTCATCCTGGTGTCATTGGGAGCCTCAGTGTGTTACCCAGTAGACCCTCTTGTCCAGTCAGCTTTACTTACAAATGTTTATTGCAATGAGTCATTGGTCTGATTCAAGGCCTCTTGTTTCTGGTACATGATCATCACTTACCAGAACATCTCTCAGATATCCTGCACTGCCCTGAGTCATAGAGATCCTGTGATATCTATCATTTTACATAGCCAATCCATTCTAGAGCTCTAGCAGGTCCTAGATGGGGTAGATGTTAGGGTGGGCCAACCGTAGACCCAGCTGTAGGTCTGGGTGGTAGCTGAGCTTGTCAGTCTAGACTGCTGTGGTTGTTCCCTCAAGCAAAGGCAGAGGCAGCTCCCCTACCATCAGGGTCAGTTCTCCCCTGTCCAGTGGCGAGGAGTAGGGAGGTAGCTCTCATGAGGGTTGTGACCTGCTCTCTTGTTGTGGTGTCCAGTGAGGGGCAGGTCCAGCCATCCCCGGGCCAGTGGAGTACAGGGACTGTTCAGCATGACCCTCTGACTTCATCATGCGTGGGTCCTACGGCCTCTTGAGGTGACAAGGGCCACAGACATCAATATAGATCCCAGCTTCAGACTTGGCCCTAGGCAGCGGCTTGAGCCTGGACTGCATCCTGGCTCCAGATGGAAGCAGAGACCACTCAGATCAGGATGGATCTGGTGGTGGCATGGCACCTGGATGCCAGCAAGTCCGTAGATTACAATCCTAACCCATTGGCAGCATCCTGGTCTGGATGTAATACAACCAGTTTTATAGAGTAAATACACTTTTAAAAAAGATTTACATTTATTTATTTGTGTGTGTGTGTGTGTGTGTGTGTGTGTACTATGCTGGGCATGTGAAGGGTCAGAAGCCAACTGTGGGAGTCTGTTTTCTCCTTCCTCCATAGAGCAGATTCTGAGGTTCTAACTCAGACCTCTTGGCTTGCTGAGTCATTTTTGCTATCCCTAATGTATATATTCTTTAAAAAAAGAGAAGTCAGATCCCACCTAGGATGTAGCTTGTCTGAATTTCATCAGTACACCAGAACACCTTTTTCTTAGGAAAAGGAATCCTGGGAAATAGAGTTTCACTCTAGAGAAGGTGCTACATCACAAACCAGTGTATTTCTCCATTCTGAACTGTTGATATGATGCCATATTTATTGATTATTTTGTGAGAAATTTGATTCATCTAGAAAATAAGACAACATATGACAATATCTATCTTTCATCATGTAGTTACCATTGTACACAAAGTAGCCATTTTGATAACACATTATGTTTTAGGATATTGTCTGAAGAGACATGAGAGGGATTGGGAAAAGTGAATATAGGAGTGGTTGGAGTAAGGAAAGAACGGGAAGAGAGAGGAGGTATATTAAGATTTTATTTCAAATTTAAAAATGTAGGAATAGATAAGTAAATAAAGAGCACTGTGAACATAAACACAAGGACTTCTCAATAAAACAAAAAAAAAAATAAATGAGATTGGCTAAGAAATATTTAAAGAAAAGTTTTATTGACCATGCTAAGGCTATGAAGGTTGAGATGAGACATGTCTGTCTCTCTCTCTCTCTCTCTCTCTCTCTCTCTCTCTCTCTCTCTCTCTCTCTCTCTCTCTCTCTCTCTCTCTTTGTGTGTGTGTGTGTGTGTGCATGTTCACACTCATATGTTGCTGTGACACAGGTGTAAAGTTTAAAGAATTATTCTTTGCCCACTGAGCTATCTTGCTGTCCCAGATGTATCTTGGTATGTAAGCACAATTTGCTCATTTTTTGACAACTTGCTATTTGCTGACAAGTTTAATTTTATTTTCCTGCAGGGCTCATTCTTTTAAGGAATGATTAAGATTACTTTGGGACCCTGGTGGGGGCAGGCCAGCACTCCCTGCTGTCTATACTCACGATGCACAACTGTTTGCATAAAGACAAAGGTCTTGAAAGGTTTTTCTCATCATTTCTGATTTCCTTTCTATCCATGATTCATTTAAAGCCAGAGAGGTGGCCTTAAGGGAGACAATGAATATAGATGCATTGTCAGCTTCTGTGTTCAGACAGTCACTAACTTATGGTGAGGATTTTCCAATTTTAGGGTGGTGTGAAATCTTAAGCATTCAGCAGAAACTGAATCTTGAGTTTAGAATTGTCATTAAACAAAACAAAATAAACTAGACCTGGTCTGCTCCTTTGCACAGTGTTGCAGAGTTGTAGTGAAGCTTGGCTTCCAGGAAAGCATTGTCCATATCCTGTTGAACGCTGTGGTAGCCAATGTATGGTATTGTGTATTAACTGAATTCTTGACTTAAGATATTTTGAATTGATGAAAGGCTTATCAGGACACAACTCCATCAGTAATGGATGAGCATGTGTGCTCAGCATGGGATTCAGAAGCTAGTTCCCAGCAGTGTTGGATTCAATTGCTCTAAAAGCTATGATGGGCTTCTGGAAATGTCAGCTTAAAATAACCCGCTGGGTATGTCTCAAGTCAAGCTGAAGAATGAACAAATAAGACAAGCAATAATAATGTAGACAGCCCTATGAGGCTTTTTTGATAGAGTTCACTGGCAGGGTGAAGCCTTTCCCACAATCATAATTAATCCAAATGGAGACTAACAGATTGCCACTGGAAGTGCTCACTGTACCGACATGATTTCCTCCTGGAGGACTGGGCCTGAAGGGAGCCAGATGCCTGGGACAACAGCTTCTAGTTGCACTGACTTATTCTGACACATGAAGGCAAGGGAGGTGTGTTTGCTCACGGCTTGTGATTGCCACAGCCCTGGATGTCCTAGTAGTGCCAGCTTTGTCATGCCAAGGCAGCAGTTTTTCCAGTCCAGAGTTCAAATTTCCATGGACATGGGGCACATTTCCTCTTGAAGCAGCCTTGCACCAACAGGAAGCCTATTTTCATAAAGTTATGAAAGAACATATGGTTACTGGGAGCGGAAAGCCCTCATAGGAGAAACATTTTGTGAATACAGCCCTCATGGTCAGTAATCATCATCTCTCTTAGGGAGATGCCTTGAAGGAAAGCAAGGATTCATGTGGGCTCCCAGAACCTCACTGAATAATCTGCTTAGCTTTGTCTCTCAGCATCGATCACACCGATGAAAGGAGTGGCTTCTCAGCGGGCCTTACGCCCCTTGTTTTAGAAGCAGGTCTTTTTAGAAGTGGTTGGCTGGAAGTCACTGTTTCTTACGTTAAGGGTTTCCACACCTCCTGTATTGTCAGAAATTATGAACACCATTTTTTTGGTACAGATTAAAAATATCAGGATACAAGGATGTACTTTTCAGTCTGAATAAAATGAACAACAAAATGATAGCTCATATATTAGTTTCTTTAAAAAATACGATTTCTTTGCAGTGTTATTCAAGTATATATGTTTAACTTATTCTAGTTCTTTGATCCAGCCATACATATATAATGGGGTTATTTGTATATTTAATTTACCTTTGCCAATTAATTTTTTTATTCTTCTCTCATATAATACATCCAGACCACAGCATCCTCTCCCTCCACTCTTCCCAGCACCACCTTCTCTCCCAGATCCATTGTCCCTCCCTCTTCCTTTAAAAAAGTCCAGGTCTCCCAGGGATACCATCCACCAGCTGACCATGGTATAAGGAGATACAAAAAGGCTAAATTCAAACCCTTAAATCAAGGCTGGACGAGGCCACCCAGTAGGAGGAATAGGTTCCCAAGAGAATGTAAAAGAGTCAGAGACACCCTCACTCCTTCTATTAGGAGTCCCACAAAATCCCCAAGTTAACAACCACAGCATGTATGCAGAGGACCTAGCACAGACCCATGAAAACTCTGTGATTCCTAATTCAGTCTCTGTGAGCCCCTATGAACCCTGTTTAGTTAATTCTTTGGATCCTGTTTTTACACCCATTCGGTTAGTCTGTGTGCTTTATTGGGGAGTTGAATATGTTGATATTGAGAGATACCAGTGATTCATGATTGTCAATTCCTGTTGTTTTGTTGTTTGTGGTGGTGGTGGTACTGGTGGTGGTGTGTTGCTTCCCTTCTTTTAATTTTGCTGGTGTTAAATTTTTTATTTTTTTCATTGGTGCAATTAACCTCCTTGAGTTGAAGATTTTTTTCTAGTGTCTTCTGTGGAACTGTGTTTGTGTATAGATATTTGTGCTCAAATTTGAATTTATCATGAAAAACATTGACTTCTCCATTATGGTAATTGAAAGTTTTGCTTGGTCTCAGCTGGCATCTGTGGTTTCTTAGAATCTGCCATAGATCTGCCCAGGTCCTTCTGGCTTTTAGAGTCTACATTGAGAAGTCAGGTATAATTTGGTCTTTTCATAGTGTCCCATACTTCTTGGATATTTTGTGTCAGAAAATTTTTAGGTTTAATATTTTCTTTGCTCAATGAACCTATTTCTTCTTTTATATCTTCTGTACCTGAGATCCTTTCTTCCATCTCTTGTATTCTGTAAGTAATGCTTGCATCTGCAGTTCCTGCTCATTTACCTAGATTTTCCATTTTCAGAATTCCTTCAGTTTTATTTTTTGTTTCTATTTCCATTTTCAGGTCTTGAACACTTTTGTTGTGCGCATCAATTGTTTGTTTTTTCTTGGTTTTATTTAGGGGATTAATTTATCTCCTCTATTTTTTTGCTTATCTGTTCCTCATATTCTTTAAGGGAAGTATGTATTTCTTCTTTAAGGGCTTTTATCATCTTCATTAAGTTGATTTTAAGGACTTTTTCTTGTGCTTCAGCTGTGTTGGAATATTCAGGGAGTGCTGTAGTAGTATAGCTAGGCTCTGATGGTGATATATTGCACTGGTGTTTATTGATTGTGTTTTTACACTGACATCTAAGCATCTTGGTTTGAGATGATTCTTGGACTAGGTGTTAATTACTGAGTTTGTTTCTTGTTAGATGGGTATTTTACTTCTTGGTTTCTGTTTCCTCTCAGGTCTTCTGGCCTGCGTGGTCTGTTGTTGAGCATGAGGGTCTTTGCTTGTGTTGGGGGTTGGACTTTAGGTAGCAGGTACAGTCTTGTATTGAGCAATATATTTCTGCTCAAGTTTGGGACAGGAGTTCAGGTGATTGGTATGACCTCTGGTCCTGTAGGGAATTAATTATGGGAAATCTTCCAGTAGGCAGGGCCTGTCTTTGGGTAGCCTATATCTGCTGGAGTTGGGGGCTGGGACACAGTTGTGAAGGGTAAAGGGAAAATTGAAGATTGAGTTCATTGGAAGCTGGCCTTCCAATAGGCATGAGCTTTGGTTGAACAGGAGATGTCTGACTTGGTCTTCTCGAAAATGTGGCCTGTGGTTTGACAGGAAATATTTGCATGAGGGAAACAACATAGTGTCGATTAAAATTTTTATGTATTTATATTATACAGGATTTAATTTTTATTTTCATTTACAAACAATAATTACAGAGGTTTAGGGGATTATGTGATATTTTGAAATATGTTTATATAGTGAAATGATTAAACTCAGTCATTAACAACTTATATACTTAAAGATTTTTGTGGTGAAAGCATTTAAAATATTTTTACAATTTTGAAGTGTACAGTGAATGTTAGGGTGCTCTGTGTGGTAGATCACTAAAATTTATTTCTTCTATGTAACTAAAATTCTGTACTCACTGATCAGAATCACCTTTCTTCTCCACCCCCACTCTCGCACCACAATTCTTTTCACTTTAATGAATTTATTCTTTTCAGATTCCAAATATAAGTGAGATCATACAAATATTTGCTTTCTATGCTTTGCTTCTTTTTGAAGGATACTCTAGGATAATTAATATACATCTTAACTTGCGGACTTTAATTTCTTGTTGTGGGAACAACTATCATTAATATATGTATTTCAAATGCTCAACTCATTTTCTTAACTAAAGCCACCACATTGAACAGTATATGTTGACTTGTTTCTTCTAATGAAATATGGCATCCTTTGAACAATTTTTGATGCACATACCCCTTTTGTCTCTCTGAGTACCGGGATACTACTCTAGGAATCCAAAGACTTGATCACAATTAATTCCCTAGAGGAATTCTACAAGAAAGAGTGATTCTTACATGCACAAATATGATCTTTCCTCAGATACTAATAGCTTTAAAAGCTTTACAGCATCTTGTAGTTATTTTCCTTGCACTTTAGCTACTAGTTGTCAGGAACATCAAGCTAGACCAATAGCTGTTATTTAAGAGAGGGAAATATAATGATATGGAAGGAGCACAAAGGCCACAAATCAGCACTAGATAACTGAAGGTATAGCAAGATCAAAAAAGCACTCTGACCTCTGCTGCCTTCAAAAGCTCTCCTTGGCCCAGTAGTGCAGGCTTGCAATCTTATTATATGGGAAACAGAAGCATGAGGATCAAGAGTTCAAGGCTATTCTTGTCTACATAGTAAGTTAGAAGTCAGCCTGGAGTACCTGAAGACTCTATCTACACACACACACACACACACACACACACACACACACACACTTATAAATAAATAGAGAAAAAGAAAAAAGACAAAGACCCTGGGAAAGATCAGAAATTGAGATTCCTTTTCCTTTCAGCAAATCTGTGAAGCCATCACAGAGCAAGTGATCTTAGGAACTGTCTTCGTGATCCACCCTTCTGTCACATATCTGTTACAGACAGGACCAAAAAGGACATAAACATTGGTAGTGGTTGGGAGGAAGACTGAAGGTGACTCTTGTAAAGCATGGGTAAAGATTGGACCCCCAGAGCCAACCAAGTGAAAGACCCATTTAGAGAAGCATAAATCAGGTCTTTTGAACCTCCAATCTGGCTCAAGTGTTGAGGTGTTCTTTTGGAGAACCCTTCATCTGCACCAGTCTGGGTATTAAAGTTCTCCACTGTGTGACAACCTTCCATTAAACAAAGAAGAGGGACTAGCTGGTGGTCAGGCTGTCCTCCATTAAAGAGTTATAAAATTTCTCTTTGTTATTTTCATGTCTGGTATTTTTATGTCTTAGTATAGTTTCATTGTAGCATTTCCTCATTTTGCTATAACTTTAATATGTGTTAGCACCACTTCATAGATTTCCCACTGCTCCCAAAGAGCATGCAGGCAGACAGCTCTTTTCCCAGCTGTAAAATGATTCTGAATCATGCAGTGAGACGCGTGATTTCTGGACAGGCAACCACACTCAGTGAAAATACTCTCGTCTCATTTACTCGTGAAATTTTTGACTATGATCACAAAGGATGGGTAGCTATTAGTTGTTTTGTTAAACTAGTTTGGTTTCTGGTTTTGCCAATTTCCTTAGACTCTATTTTTTATTGTAATACCAAAGTACCTAAGTACAAGGGAGGAAAAAATACTTTCAGCTGTCAGTGTCAGAGGTCATGGCAGAGAGGGCCTAGCTGAACACACGATATCAGGATGGCCTGAAGCAGACCAAATCACAGGGTATGCTAACTCGTGAGCTCCTGGATATGGTCCCAACAATACTTAGGCGAGTCTTCCTTCCAAATGTTCCTGGTACCATTTCAGAGACAAGTCAGAGATATGATTTTTTTATTGTGCGTAGGCCATCCTTCAATCAAGTTGACAATAAAGTACCAACCACACACACCATTAGCATTTTAAATAGCTTTATGCTCCCTTAAAATTCTGAAGCTGTGTGCTTGAAGATTGCGTTTTTGATGTAAGCATTTAGTAATACATTATTTTTGAAAACTCCTTTTTAATCATTTTTACTCTTTCTCCTGTAAGTCATACTAAGGAAATAAATTGGACTTTTTATTATGAAAAGTGGAATTTTGAGGTTAAATGACGCTGCTCGGGGAAGCAGGCGGAACAGGGACAGCAGCGATGCCCAAGGCTTTTAAAACCATCGATCTGCCTCGCTTGACATTGCCCTTAAATTTTTATCACTTGAACCTTGATAAATAAAACATGAGATCTGAATTCCAGTCATTTACATGCAGTCAGCCAGGTTTGCCTTTTCTTGCTGCAATGCATTCAGGTCCTCACTGATGAAACTGGGCTGATAATTGAGAAGCCTGGTGAGGGGGCAGGGCAGTAGCCAACTGACCCAGTGCTCCTTTGGAATGGACTTGTGCAACCCCTAGGCTAATGTCCCATTTGCTGTGACACAGGAAGCTCTAGAGATTCGTGCAGCCTCTATTCACTTATTTTGATCGTGGTCTTTGCTCTATGCATGAAGATTTTGCTATGACACTATTTTTTCTCCCTGAATTTGTACTTTTATTTTGAATTTCAAGCTGCTTTTATGAACCTTTCCCTTCCAGGTTATGATTGTTCATAAAACTAGGATATTATTGCTACATAGCTAGAATTACAAGTTTTATTATGTTTATATAAAACTTGAGCATAAGGCCTTGAGAGATGGCTCAGTTGTTTTAAGTTTTTGGCTGTGCAAACATGAGGGCCTGAGTTCAGATCCTCGTCACTCAAGTAAAATGCAAGACCTGGTGGCTCATGCCCAGAACCCAAGCATTGGAGAGCAGAGACAAGAGAATCCATAGAGCTTTTTAGCAACCTGGGTTTACCAAATACTATGCTC
This sequence comes from Arvicola amphibius, assembly GCF_903992535.2. Taxonomy (NCBI): domain Eukaryota; kingdom Metazoa; phylum Chordata; class Mammalia; order Rodentia; family Cricetidae; genus Arvicola; species Arvicola amphibius. Next base: position 63,383,203 of record NC_052057.2, read on the forward strand.
CAGGTTCAGAGAGAACCCTGTCTCAAGACAAACAGGAAGAGTGATAGAAGAAGGCTCTGGTTTCTGGTCTCCAAACACATACATATTCATGTATGTTCACACTTGCATAACAACATGCTCACAGACAAATAATTACACACACAAACACACACAGGTGTGTATGCATGGCATGATTTCACATAACCCCTCTATGTAATCTCTGTTCTTGGTGTCTAATAAGATACCCAAGCAATTCTTAAAACGAATTTTTAGAAAATCACTTTGTTTCTGCCACTGCTATCAGTGTCACCCATCTAGTAATGGTGCTGCATCTCTGCCTGAGATTTTATGTCAACAGTAGTCAGCATTATTAGACACTTAGCATGTGTTCAGTTCTTGCAGCTGACACTAGCAAATCATTTCTGATGCTATCTACTCAACCTTAAGTCTGTTGTTCTTGGGCCACTTTTCCTTACTTCTTTCTAACTTTCCCTCCCTCCCTTCCCTCCCTCCTTCCTTTCTTTCGTGGCCAAAATTATTTGTCTCTGATGTTTACCCAGAATGTATGTTTAGGAAGAGAGAGAAGTATTTTTTCAATTTATTTTCCATGATTTCTTACACTCAATTATTTATTCATTTTGCAGATGACATTCATGAAGAGACTTGAGTCAATAACAGTGATTTAAAATTTAAAAAGAATTTTAATGAAACTAGGATGTTGTTAGGTAACCACAAATTTTTATCTTGCATAGGTTGGATGAATTTATCCTCATAGGCAGGACATTTATAGGGATGGCAGTCAAGGGGCTGTTGTAGAAAGACTGGGGTGAGTCACTGATGAAGTCATCACAGTTCTTCATGGATATACACATCCCGTCTAAACACGGGATTTAGATGACATTCATTAGTTAATGATTAGACTCATTCTGTTAGGACGTTAGTTTATAGACCCATTTGACAAATGTATTTTGTTTACTTAATTTAGCAGTGCAACTGTTTTGAGTTTTGATACAGTACATTGAAACCAGGATAGAGAGTAAAGGAAGCCTCTGCTTTGGTTATAGCATCACTTGGCTGCCAGGATCCTAGCTACTGAGTTTGTGGCTGAGAGAACCAGACAGGCATCTTAAAAGTTCAGTTTTGAGAAAAGGAAATGCAAATAAAATCACTGCAAAATAATGCCAAATAATTGTAGCAGATGTCATAAAGATGGAAGCGTTCACATTTTCATAGAAGAGGCTGGTGATTCACATACACATTTGCAGTGGTATAACTCCCCGGCTAAGAAGTCATTCTAGTCTCATTTTATTTGCTATGACATCTAAATGAAATATTTCATACTTCTTAAATTAAAATTTAAAAATTTAAGATATTACATATTTTCATGATAGTGGGTGCAATTCAAACCACCTTCCTCAGGACCAATTAACATTCAACAGATAATTGTAGATGCTTCTGATTGTATGGTACTCTTTGCCAAAGAAGGATAAATGACTCCTCTATGAATGGGACATTCCTTCTAGGGAAGGATCTACACCTGGCTGATAGCATTTCATTCAACCTTTATTCTCCACATTTGTATTAGCAACAATAAGGTTTGTGCATTTGTGTTATATCTTTCCCTGGCTACTGTTTTTACATTTACCCAGATCCATAGAGAGAATCTCATTAGCTGTGAGTATATCATCAAACTAAAAATATTTGTCTTCCTGCTGACCTAGGGATCCAATTTAGGTACTCCCGCTTGCAAGGCAAACACTCACACCAGTTGTCTGTGCAGTCTGACGATACCGTGATTAAACGTATCATTACTGAGTATATTTTCAGTGTTAAAACAACTGCGGCAAAGTTATTGTTAGTAAAGTAAGCAAACTGGGTGTTATTTAACAATGTCGGTAGGTTTCTATTAATCAGTTAAACTGTTTAATTGTGTTCATTGGGAAGAATGACATTTGTATATATTTCCCAAAAACATGGAATAAAGAACTGGCCTTTTATTTGGTGTGAAACCATGTTTTTGTGTATTGGAATTCTGGTGGCTTTAGTTGGGCCAGCCCCCCTTTCTCAAAATTAACAACAGATTATTTTTATTTTTCATTTATCATTCTTTCATATATTACATCCTGACCACAGTTTCTCCTCCTACCTCTTCTCCCAGTCCCTCCACCAGATCCATCTTTTCTCCTTTTTCTTCAGAAAAGGGCAGGCTTCTCAGCATTAACAACCAAGTGTGGCATATCAATTATAATAAGACTAAGAACAAACTGTAATATTAAGACTGAATGAGGCAACTCAGTAGGAGGAAAAGGGTCCCAAAAACAGGCAAAGGAGTCAGAGACAGTCTGCTCTCTCCCACTAGTAATAGTCCTGCAAGAACTCCAAGCTATACAACCATAAGATATTTGCAGAGGACCTAGGTAAGACCCTTGCAGGCTCCATTGTTGCTGCTTAAGTCTCTGTGATCTCTTATGAGCCCTGGTTAGTTGATTTTGTTGGATGTCTTTTTGAGACCTCTGACTCCTTTCTTGGCCTCTTCTGCAGGATTCCCCAAGCTTTACCTAATGTTTGGCTGTGGGTCTATGCATCTGCTCCCATCAATTTCTGGATAAAGACTCTTTGATGATGATTGGGTTAGGCTTCTGTCTATAAGTATAGTATAAGTATAGGAATAATTTTATTGATTTTTTTCTTTTGCAGTCATGTCTGTTTTTATCCTAGGTCTCCGGGCTATCCAGGTTCTAGTTCCTGGTGCTCCAAGCAGTGTTAGGTATGAACTCCTTCTCATTGTGTGGGTCTCAAGTTGGACCAGGCATCAGTTGGCCATTTCCACAAATTCTGAACCACTTTTATCCCAGCACATCTTGCAGGCAATACAAATTGTAGGCTGAAGATTTTGTGGCTGGATTAGTGTCCCAACCCCTATACTGAAGTCTTGCCTGGTTACAGAAGATGGCTGGTGGAGGCTCCATGTCTACCATTATTATTCAGAGATTGGGTAAACTCAGCACAACATGGAAAGATACCAAAAGCACCAATAGCACTTGCATCAACATTGACAGGACATCAACCCCTTGCATCAACATTGACAGGACATCAGCCCCGGTACCAGATGTGACCTGGATTGGATTTGACAACATCACAAACACATATGGACCATTTTCTGCATTTAATGGAGTTGAACCAATATATCATCAAGGCCAAATCTGGGACAAACAAACTGACTTTGACTTTAAACCAAGACTTCACTTAACAGCTCCATTTGTGTACAAGAACAATGCTCCAGGACAACTATTTGTTAAGATTGCTCCAAACCTAACAGAAGACTTCTCTCCAACCAATGCAGCCTTTAGCAGAATTGTAACCTTTTCTGACTTTTGGTGGAACATTGAAACTTAGAGGAAAACTAAGAAGCATCCACCAATGGAACACCATACCTCAATGGAACCATAATGCTGACCAAATAATTTCCATGCTTCCAAACAACCAAGGAACCCACATAATTCCAGTCTGCGGTGGAGTCTTCAAACCAAGAAAAATATACTAGTTGTTTTTGCTTATTGCATAAAACACATAGCTCAGTTACTTAATTATACATTTTCAATGCATTTCCAGCTATTAGAATAATATTTGGACTACTAGGATTCTTGCTCTGTCTTAATCACTTGATAATAAAAGTTTAATCTTGAAGGCTATCCTATGCTTGGGTCTACTGGGAGGTGGTATATACTAGGAGGTGGTTGTAGGGAGGTGATGGGTTTGCCCAAACAAAAAAAAAAATATAAAAGTGTTTAAAACCAAATAAAAAATATAAAATAACTTAGTTGGTGTGTTGTGTCTTTATTATTAAGAAGAAAGAAGAAAATATTGGGTCTAGCATAACTGTCTATTGGTGAAACCAATCAAAGGTTCCTCACTTTCTACTATCCTTATGTATTGAGGGTGGGTGGGTGGGGATACAACATTTTGAGCATTAGAGGATGGTACCAAGAGGTTGGTGGCAGCGGCGCTCCACCAACTGACAGCATACAGTCATGAATAAGTCAGGTTTAGTTGGTTACAGTCAAATTCATAGATTCCTGTGGAGAATTCATCTCCAGTCCTGAGCAGCTCTCTTGGCACCAAGGATTCAATTGGGTAAAACTGCATTGAAGAGGTTCCTTTCGTGAGATATTGAGCACCAATATCAGTTGTTTGGTCGCTGTAGCTTGGAATGATTCCTCTGGCACAGTCCATGTAGTATCTCCACTGAGTTGGAACAGTTGGTTTCTATGGGTAAAAGCCCAGAGTCTCCCCTCTTATTGCTGCTGGTGTAAATGGCAGCACGTTATTGCTATCAAGAGCAACCAACAAACTCACAGTGAGGTCATTGTTCTAGACCTTGACTGCATTTGGATCAGTAGATTGTTGAGTGACCGTCTTAAGCACCACATTAAAAATCTCTTGCTCCAAAGTGTCCAGTTCAATTGATTCCATTGTGTTGATGATGAGTTGCCAGTCTCCAGGATTAAACCAAACTCCCCATGCATTGCAATCCAACAAGCTCCATGGAGTAACCATCTGTATATGCGCATCATCTTTTATCATGTTTCCTTTGCCAGCTGTACCTGTGAGGTCTGCTGTGTTGTTGACTTGTACTTGTTTGTACAGTTCTGATGGTGGCATATTTAGATGGACGAGTCTCATGAAATGGGCTGTGATCTCCACCATACCATCTCCAATATATTTAAATTCTGTTGTATTGTGGTAGCTGCCTGTCGAAACGCCCACACCACCCCCACGAGACCCACCGCCACCACCACCACCACCTGAGCATCACCTCCAGTGTTTGATTCATTCTGAGTCTCTAGCCTGGCTTGGTTGGTTGCACGAGCTTTTCATGCTTGGTTGATGAAAATATGTGCTAGAGCTCTTCTTTTACTTGGTCCAGGTCTTGGTGAGTCTGGTGAGTCAGGTATTGCTGGTGCGATTGCTCTTTTTGCTCTGAAGAAATAGTGGCCAATGTGACCACCCCAGTCTTTGGTGTCTTTGATTTGGTCAATAAATTTAGCATCAGCAGCGTTGTACTAGAAGTAAGGATTTTTTCCACTTTTTATATAGCGGTCATAGGCTTCGTCATGCTCTTTGGCAGCAGCATCCGAAGTTGGTCTCCTTGGTCCAATGAATTTCCAGGTCCAAGGTATTTGTAGTCCAGAGGCACCCAACCTATAAAATAAAAAGTGTCATAATATGTTCCATTGTTAACCAACCATCCTCCCTGGCCACCCCACTAACCCCTTTTTGCACTCTTTGCTGGAGGTACCATCGTACCTTATTGTTGGTCGCTGAAGATATTTTCCAGGTCTCTTTCAATGTCTGACCAACTGGTTACTTCCTCTTGGTTGTAATGAATAGGGCTGAAAGCATCTTGGACACTTTCTGATGTCAGGCTCGCTGGAGGTTGTCCAGCATAAGGTGAATGGATAGAATTTGCAAGATCCGCAAGCGTTTGACAGAAGTCGTCCTGGCAGTTGGACTTGGTTGGCGTACTGGAGATGGTGTCTGGCTGGTAGTTTCCTGTTTTTTATTGGGCAAAGTAATTTTTGGGGGTGTTCACAGCAAACTTTCAGGAAGTCTTGGTCCATCAAACCACATTAGTCTTGGTTCTCATCCTCTGTATATATAAAAGAAGACTTTCTTTTCCAAAGCAACATATTTTGAAATCAACATACCTTTAAGATATATATGTCAGTTTAGCTTAGCAGCACATACAATAAAATGTCTGTGATGGTGGTTTTGAAGTGTGTATCTGCACTGACATTTGATTTGAATTTTGAATCTCTGTGTCAACTTCATTCCTATTCAATTTCTCTACTTACATGTCTCTAGGAGTCTCTGAATTCAAATGTTCTAAATGGATAGCTTGATTTTCATCCATTATTTTCTTACCTTCCCATGGGCCCCATAGTTCAAACTTCAGTAAATGACACCATAATTTACTGAACTGAACTAGAGAACTAGTTATATTAAAATACACTCTTCCTTCACAAGTTTGGCCAGCTTTTTGAAAAAGCATTTCTCTTTGTACTTACTTCTTTATTGTAATTTAATTTTTCTGAAAGTATTTATAGAACCAGGATTAGCAGCACATACCTGTAATCTTGCTATTTGGGTGATTTGGACATTAGGATCATGAGTGTGAGCCCAGCCTCAGCAACACAGCAAATCCCTGCCCAGCTTGGGTTATATACATCTTTACAACATGACTCTGCAAAATGTCCTCAGATATCATCTCTGAAGAGTGTGTCAAGCTCTGCCCAGCAAGGGCTGTTGGTGGACACTGGCAGAGGTTGAAATTTGCCTGTTATTGGTCAATTTGGGCTACATAGTAAAACCTGTCTCAAAACAATAACAGCAATAGCAACCACAACCTTGAAAGTACTACTACATAGCATTTTGTTTTATTCTAGATAACTCTTAATAAATTTTAATAAAAGACAACTTAAGGAGTTGATGATTCTCCACTGTATCTGCTGGCTCTTGGATGGGATGGGGAATTCCAGGGTCTGGTGAAAGTGATCCCAGTTCAAGTCAATGGCCATGAAGAGGATTGAGAAGAAAATGCACTTTTCAGGTTGGTTCTGGGAATGGTAGATAGAGAATTATCAGAAAAGAGGAATTCTATAAAATTTTGCCCTCATGAGATGACTAAATTATGGTTGTATATTATCCTTTAGTCTATTTCATTTCCTGTGTTAATTGATAATTTTGCTTCATTTTCCCCTTAGCTTCTTGGGTTGCTTGATATTTTCCATGTATCTTTTTTGGAAACATGCAATACTGCACTCTGAAACTGAAAAAGTTTTCATATTAAACTCAGAGTCTTGGATTATAGCAATGCATACTTTTGCATCTCTTCAATCTTATGGTTTCTAAAATGAAGCAAAGGATATAAAGGTAAATAAATAAAAGTCTTATGTAAATACTCTTACATGAGGTGACCAAAGCCAAAGTCACAGAGACTGAAAGTCGAATGCTGGACATGTAAGGGATAGTGAAAGGGAGTGGGAAGCTACTCTTCATTGGCTGCCAAGTTTCAGATTGCAGGGTGAAGAGTTCTGAAGATGGGTGTTGGTAGTTGCTTTAAAGATGTGACTTTAGTACCACAGAACTGAATATATAAGAATAACTAAAATATAAGTTTTATAATACATACATTCTACTACAGTTAAGGAACACTAAATAAGAGATTACCTTTGCTTTTAATCTCAGTTAATCTAATTTGATGACACACAGGCAGTTTTGTTATAGGTTAGCCTAAACTCTTTGGCAGTTCATGGATCAGGTGTACGATCCTGCTGAGGTAACGGCATAGATGCTGTTTGTCCCTTCTTTTGGACGAGTGCTGTATTGACTAAAAGTCATAATGTTGACTCAAGAGTTAAGGTTTTGGCTAAATCAAAACATGTCTTGACAACATCTTTCCTCAAGATGCCCTTGGCAGTCATCCATGCTCTTTTCACCAAGATGCAGATACCCGGGTCTGCCCAGCAAGGGCTATTGGTGCACACTGACAGAGGTTGAAATTTGCCTGTGTTTTGAGGGGCTTAGACCTCTTCTATGTGTTTACTAGCCTGATCCTGGAATCACATAGACTTTGTTGGTGAGGCTTTGGTATGCCAGCAAATGTGGGGTGCCTTAAGAAAGTTAATCATGTATCAAGTTTTGGTGTGTGTGTTTCTTCTTCTTCTTCTTCTTTCTTTTGAGGCGGCTCGGGGAGGAGGCGTTGCGGCGTCGTCGGGCGTAGGCGGCGGCGGTGGCGTCTTCTTCTTCTTCCTTCTTCTTCTTCTTTCTTCTTTCTTCTTCGTCTTCTATCTCTCTCTACACACACACATCTATATGTAAAATCATAATTTATCGTCATCTACTACCTTGTCAATCAGTCATCTATTTCCAATATAAATAATATATATTATACATAATATTTATATAAGGTACAATTTAGTTAAGTTATATTTAGTTAAGGTCAGATGCTTTTAAAACACTTCACATAGAGGGCTGTTGATTATTTGTCTTAACCTGTCTTGGATTACAATGTAGACATGAGAGCAGACAGAGTTGATGGTGAAACACTTACATAGGGATTTATCCTAACCTGGGAGAATTTTTAATAGGAAGATGGCCAGATTTCACTAGAATAAATTAGAATTCAATTGGTCTTACAGGAGGCCTAAAAATCAAAGAATTACAGCTTCTTTTGTAGAAATATTGAGAACAATTTTAAAAGCAAACCTATCACTTCCAGCAGGTTGTTCAGCCACTGAGTTTGTTGGTAACCAGGATAACAGGAATGTGAGCCTCACTTCTGTGGGGGAAATTATTATCTGAAAGGCTCTAGCTACAGCAGGCAGCAAAGGAGTAAGTTATTTCAGTTAGATTAGAGATCCTAAGTACAAGTTCTTCACATCTGTATAACAGCACTTGACTGAAACAGTGATGAGTCATGTGTATTAATTGGACTTTGATGTCATTAATTGACTCTTTGAACATCACTGAAAGAGTGTCTAATTTTCATGCTTTTAGCCTATGTTTAATACAAAAAATTCTAAATTACTGGTAAGATCAAAGAGAAGTATTGAATAAAGATATATTTTTTTAAAATACGGAGAAAATAAGGGATGAATATAGAGTGTGTTCCTTACTTCTGTATTTTGTGGGACAACAGCTATCACTATGGCTACAATTTCTCTTTTTGATTCTCAGGTAGGTGTTCAGTCCTTTCTAAAACAGGAGATATTCACATAACCAGAACAGTGCTACTGGGTAGTAATCGTGTGGTCTCTTCCAGATAACTGAACTAATGTTCAAACTTGTCAGGTGACTTGTCCAAGATTACAGAGCCCATAATTGATATGACATATCAACAGCAAAAAAATTCTTACACTTTATTTCCACTTGTTCATCAGATAGCCTTAGCTTGATTTATTATCTGAATTTTTAATCTCTTAGTTGAGAGATTAAACTAGAAATGGATCTCTCAGTGACATTTGAGGAATTAAGGCAGTGCCTTATGTGTAGGTTATTGGAATTTTAGTACTGGGCAGATACGCCAGCTTGCTCTTATATGTGCATTCCGTCTTTCATGTCACATGGAGGAATCCTGCTTTGTGCACGTAGCTCATCAATATTTGCCTGCCCACCCTCAACACTTGTATCGGGCAACTGTGCATCCATCTACCAACAAAAGGAGAGCTAGAGCATGTGCCAGTTCCCAGAATTCTCCCAGTCACAAGGAGTTGTTGCTGAGTGTCCATCATGGTAATGCTACCCCTCACATAAGGAGATTGTAAGACAGAGGCAGGAATGGATCTTTGCCATCAAGGAAAACTATACAACAATATAGTGGTATCTATTTCTAATCTTTCACACGGGAGCCAATAAACTTACTTATCTTTAAACTCTTGAGAAGAAAATGGCTATAATAAAGCTTCCTGAGTACATAGTATAGGATATCATCTTATATAACACTGTACTAGATATCATAATCTTAAGTATTCTATGCAATACATAATTTATAAGTTCCATATCATTTATACAGATGGTCCTTAACTTATGCAATATTTTGGCATTACAATGTATGAAAGTGACATATTCTCAGTAAAAAAATCATACTTAAAACTTCTGAATTTTGATTTTTAAATCTTTTTTTATTTTGACATTGTATAATTGTATCATTTTCCCTTTTCACCCTTAAAACTCTCTCTATGGACTTCTTTCTCTATTTCAAATTCATGGCCTTTTGCATTAATTGTTGTTACATGCATACTTGAATATGTATATGCATATATATCTAAACACAATGTCTAATGTGTATAATTTTGTATAATGTTACCTATATGTACCATTTTGTTATTGGCTAACCAATTGATGTGATACTCCCTGGGAAAAACTGTTTCTCTTGCTCTCAACATTTCTTGGTTTTCTGTAGCTGTGTAGGTTTTAAGCCTCCTCGTCTCTCCCCTTCCACTTTGGCAAGTCTATTGTTATCCTTGTTTGTTTTATGTTTAAACATTCATTCATTCACAAAATATAAAATAATAAATTTATTAGAACTGGAACTAGCTTTAGGAATGATGTGAACTACCATGTGGGTGCTGGGCAGACAGTGCTCTCACCCAGTGTACCATCTTTCGAGTCCTGAAACCATATTTTTAATTTAAATCTCTTTCCCGGGCTAGTGATATGTGGTATGATACTACAGTATGATGCTGGGCCGTGTCAGAGAGTCTGGTTGTGTTGTAATAAGTTGAAGAAACTGCAGACAATTAGTGGACAGGAATGTTACCAGATTGTGAGGTTCTTCAGGGTGGATGAAATATTTGCAGTTTGAACTCACAAAAATTTCAACTTTCGGCTCTTATCCTGCACCAGAAGATCCATGAGAGGGGTGAGTGAGTTCCTGACCTGCAGCAGAAGCCCGGGAGATGGAGCACAGACATTTCTCGATCCCCTATACTTTCTGGTCATTCTGCAGAGGCTACTTTCCCTGGCTACTGCCTCTCTTCCTATTCCATCCCAGCTTGCACCCAGGCTACCTGTCCCTTCTTCCTCCCTTCTTAGGGGCCATAACATCCCCTAGCGCAGCCTGTTTGGTACTGGGACGGAGTGGTGAGTGCAACCGGATGGGAGTTCCTTTGTTTCAATAGCCTGCCTGCAGCAAGGTAGGCCTTTTGTCTGTGAGGTCCCTGGCCAGCTAGGGGCTCTGATCCTGTACCAGAAGATCCATTGGAGAACATTTGGAGGAAGAGATGGGCAGGCACCAATGCAGCAATTCCTCCAACAATCTGAAAAACAACATGAAAACATCAGAACCGAACTTACAACAGGAGGACTTGAACACCCTAATCCAGACGAAGTAAAAAAAATTGACTTTATGAAAGTGATAGAGTCCATTAAACAGGAGGCGAAAAACTCCCTTAAAGAAATGGATGAGAAGAATAACAAAAAGTTTGAAGAAATGAGTAAATCCGTAAATGATACCCTAGGAAACCAAGAAAAAACCATCAAACAGATAATGGAAACAGTTCAAGATCTGAAAACTGAAACGGAGGCAATGAAGAAAACACAAACCGAGGGCCGGTTGGATATAGAAAATCTAGGTAAATGAACAGAGACTACAGAAAAAAGCATAACCAACAGAATACAAGAAATAGAAGAAAGAATCTCAGATTCTGAAGACACCATAGAGAAAATAAATGCTCTGATCAAAGAAAACAGCAAATCCAACAAATTCTCATCACAAAACATTCAGGAAATCTGGGACACAATAAAAAGACTAAACCTAAGAATAGTGGTGATAGAAGTAGGAGAAGAATTACAGCTCAAAGACCCAGAAAATATATTCAATAAAATTATAGAAAACTTTCCCAACCTAAAGAAAGATATTCCTATGTAGGTTCAAGAAGCATACAGAACACTGAATAGACAGGATCAAAAAAAAATCCTCTCGCCATATAATAATCAAAACACAAAACATACAGAATAAAGAAATAATATTAAGAGCTGCAAAGAAAAAAGGTCAAGTAACTTATAAAGGTAAACCTATCAGAATTACACCTGGCTTCTCTATGGAAACCATGAAAGCCAGAAGGTCCTGGATAGATGTACTGCAGAAACTAAGAGACCATGGATGGAAGCCCAGACTACTATACCCAGCCAAGCTTTCATTCACTATCAATGGAGAAAACAAAATATTCCAGGATAAAATCAAATTTAAACAATAGATGGCCACAAATCCAGCCTTACAGAAAGTAATAGAAAGAAAATCACAACCAAGGAGTCCAACAATGCCCACAATAACTCAGACATCTAGTGACCCCTCACCAGCTCTACTCAAAGAAGGGAAACACACAAACTCTACTATCAAGAAAAAAATAAATGGAGTTATCAACCACTGGTCATTAATATCACTTAATATCATCAATGGACTCAATTCATCTATGAAAATGCACAGGCTAAGAGATTGGATACGAAAACGGGATCCAACATTGTGCTATTTACAAGAAACACACCTCAAACACAAAGACAGACATCTACTCAGAGTAAAGGGTGGGGAAAAGGTTTATCAAGCAAATGGACCTAAGAACCAAGCAGGTGTGGCCATACTAATTTCTAACAAAACTGACTTCAAAAAAAATCAGTCAGAAGAGATGGAGAGGGACATTTTATACTCATAACAGGAAAAATTCATCAGGAAGAAGTCTCAATCCTGAATATCTATGCCCCTAATATAAAAGCACCCACTTATGTAAAAGAAACATTACTAGAACTCAAGATAGCCATCAAGTCACACACACTAATAGTAGGAGACTTCAACACTCCTCTCTCACCAATGGACAGGTCAATCAGACAGAAACCTAACAGAGAAATAAGAGAATTAATGGAGGTAATGAATCAAGTGGACTTAACAGACATCTATAGAACATTCCATCCAAATAGCAAAGAATATACCTTCTTCTCTGCGGCTCATGGAACCTTCTCAAAAATTGACCACATACTCGGTAACAAAGCAAACTTCCACAGATAAAAAAAATATTAGTACCCACCTGTGTCTTATCAGATCACCATGGAATAAAGTTAGAATTTAACAATAATTCTGCTCCCAGAAAGCCTACAAACTCTTGGAAGCTGAACAGTCAACTACTGAACCACCATTGGCTCAGGGAAGAAATTAAGAAAGAAATTAAAGTCTTCCTTGAATACAGTGAAAATAAAGACACAACATACTCAAACCTATGGGACACTATGAAAGCAGTGCTAAGAGGAAAGTTCATACCTCTAAGTGCCCACATTAAAAAAAACAGAGAAAGCTCACATTAGAGACTTAACAGCCCAGCTGGAAGTTCTAGAAAAAAAGAAGCAATCTCACCCAGGAGGAGTAGAAGTTTGTAAATAATCAAACTAAGGGCTGAAATCAACAAAATAGAAACACAGAAAACAATCCAAAGAATCAATGAAACAAAGAGCTGGTTCTTTGAGAAAGTCAACAAGATTGACAAACCTTTATCCAAATTAATCAAAAGGCCGAGAGAGAACATGCAAATTAACAAGATCAGAAATGAAAAGGGGGACATAATAACAGACACTGAGGAAATTCAGAGAATCATTAGGTCTTACTACAAAAGCTTATATGCCACAAAGTTGGAAAATGTAAAAGAAATGGACTTGTTTTTAGATAAGTACCATTTACTAAAATTAAATCAAGACCAGGTGAAAAAGTTAAATAGATCTATAAGTCGTGAGGAAATAGAAGCTGTCATAAAAAACCTCCCAACCAAAAAAAGCTCAGTACCTGATGGTTTTAATGCAGAATGTTATCAGAACTTCCAAGAAGAATTGATACCTATACTCCTTAATGTGTTTCACATAATAGAATCAGAAGAGTCATTGCCAAACTCTTTTTATTAAGTTACAGTCACCCTGATTCCAAAACCACACAAAGACCCAGCAAGAAAGAGAATTACAGACCAATCTCACTCATGAACATCGATGCAAAAATTCTCAATAAAATTCTGGCAAACAGAATCCACTAACACATTACAAAAATTATCCATTATGATCAAGAAGGCTTCATCCCTGAGATGCAGGGCTGGTTCAACATACAAAAAAAAAAATCTATCAATGTAATCATATAAATAAAGTGAAAGGAAAAACCATATGATTATTTCATTAGATGCGGGAAAAGCATTTGACAAATTTCAACAGCCCTTTATGATAAAGATTTTGGAGAGGTTAGGGATACAAGGATCATACCTGAATATAATAAGAGCAATATATAGCAAGCCAACAGCTAATATCAAATTCAATGGAGAGAAACTCAAAGCCATTCCACTAATTTCAGGAATAAGACAAGGTAGTCCACTCTCACCATATCTCTTCAACATAGTACTTGAAGTTCTAGCAATAGCAATAAGACAACATCAGGAGATCAAGGGGATTTGAATCGGAAAGGAAGAAGTCAAACTTTCGTTATTTGTAGATCATATGATAGTGTACATTAGTGACCTCCAAACCTCTACCAAAGAACTCCTACAGCTGATAAATAACTTCAGTGAAGTGGCAGGTTACAAGATCAACAAAAAAATCAGGAGCCCTCCTATACACAAAGGATAGAGAAGCAAAGAAGGAATTCAGAGAAACTTCACCTTTTACAATAACCACAAATAACATAAAGTATCTTGGGGTAACTAACCAAGGGAGTGAAAGTTCTATTTGAGAAGAACTTTAAGTCTTTGAAGAAAGAAATTGAAGAGGTCACCAGAAAAATGGAAAGACCTCCCATGATCTTGGATGGGTAGGATCAACATAGTAAAAATGGCAATTCTACCAAAGGCAATCTATAAATTCAACGCAAGCCCCATTAAAATCCCAACAAAATTCTTCACAGACCTTGAGAGAACAAAAGTCAACTTTATATGGAAAAACAAAAAAGGCAGGATAGCCAAAACAATCTTATACAATAAAGGAACTTCTGGAGGCATTACCATCCCTGACATCAAATTCTATTACAGACCTACACTAATAAAAACAGCTTGATACTGGCATAAAAACAGAGAAGTCAACCAATGTAATCAAATAGAAGCCCCGGATATTAACCCACAAACCTACGGACACCTGATTTTTGACAAAGGCGCTTAAAGTATACAATGGAAGAAAGAAAGCATCTTCAACAAATGGTGCTGGCATAACTGGATGTCAACCTGTAGAAGAATGAAAATAGATCCATAGCTATTACCATGCACAAAACTCAAGTCCAAAAGGATTAACGATCTCAATAGCAATCTGAACACACTGAACCTGATAGAAGAGAAAGTGGGAAATAGTCTACAACATGTGGGCACAGGAGACCACTTCCTATGTATAACCCCAGTAGCATAGACAATAAGGGCAACATTGAATAAATGGGACCTCCTAAAACTGAGAAGCTTCTGTAAAGCAAAGGGCACTGTCATTAAGACAAAAAGGCAACCTACTAATTGGGAGAGGATCTTCACCAACCCCGCATCAGACAAAGGTCTGATTTCCAAAATATATAAAGAACTCAAGAAACTAGACTTTAAAATGCTAATTAACCCATTTAAAAATGGGGCACTGATCTGAAGAAGTTCAATTGGCCAAAATACATTTAAGGTCATGCTCAAACTTCTTAGTGATCAGGGAAATGCAAATCAAAACAACTTTGAGATACCATCTTACACCTGTCAGAATGGCTAAAATCAAAAACACCAATGATAGCCTTTGCTGGAGAGGGATGTGGAGTAAGGGGAACACTCATCCATTGCTGGTGGGAATGCAAACTTGTGCAACCACTTTGGAAATCAGTGTGGCAGTTTCTCAGAAATTCAGGATCAACCTACCCCAGGATTCAGCAATACCACTCCTGGAAATATACCCAAGAGATGCCCTATCATACTACAAAAGCGTTTGTTCAGCTATGTTCACAGCAACATTATTTGTAATAGCCAGAACCTGGAAACAACCTAGATGCCCCTCAATGGAAGAATGGATAAAGAAAGTGTGGAATATAGGAATATATATGCATTAGAGTACTACTCAGTGGAAAAAGCAATGACATCTTGAATTTTGCATGCAAATGGATGAAAATAGAAAACACTATCCTGAGTAAGGTAACCCAGACCTAAAAGGATGAATATGGTATGTACTCACTCATTAGTGGATTCTAGCCATAAATAAAGGACATTGAGCCTATAATTCATGATCCTAGAGAAGCTAAATAGGAAGGTGAACCCAAAGAAAAACATGTAATTATCCTCGTGGATATTGGAAGTAGACAAGATTGCCAGGCAAAAATTGAGAGCTTGGGGGTGGGGGTGGGATGGGGAAAGGGGAGATGGGGAGAGAGAAGTGTTCCAGGTGTCCAAGGAGATGTCCCAAGCTTGTTCCTTGAGCAGCTGAGGAGAGGACACCTGAACTGGCCCTATTCTATAGCTACACTGATGAATATCTCACATATCATCATTAGAACCTTCATCTGGCGATGGATAGAGATAGAGACAGAGCCCCACATTGGAGCACTGGACTGAGCACCCAAAGTCCAAATGAAGAGCAGAAGGAGGGAGAACATGAGCAAAGAAGTCAGGGCCTCGAGGTGTGTGCCCACCCACTGTGACGGTGGAACTGATCTAATGGGAACTCACCAAGGCCAGCTGGACTGGGACTGATGGAGCATGTGATCAAACCAGACTCTCTGAACATGGCTGACAAGGAGGGCTGACCGAGAAGCCAAGGACAATGGTGCTGGGTTTTGATTCTACTGCATGTACTGGCTTTGTGGGAACCCAGTCTGTTTGGATCCTCACCTTCCTAGACCTGGATGGAGGGAGGAGGACCTTGGACTTCCCACAGGGCAGGGAACACTGACTGCTCTTTGGACTGGAGAGGGAGGGGGAGGGGGAATGGTGGAGGGGGGAAATGGGAGGAGGGGAGGAGGTGAAAATTTGTAATAATAATAATAATAATAATAATAATAATAATAGCAAAAATTTCAACTTTCAATGGGCATGAGTGAAATACACTTATAAACTGAGGAGGACCTAGAGATCAAGATATGTAGAGATAATGAGATGTTTTATTTGAAGGAGCTATTTAACATGTTTTTCTGGCTCTGTTTCTTGGGGGAGCCTTGCCTACTACACTTAGAAATAACCATTTAGAAATCCTTTCCCTGTTAACTTGATACTTCTTTCTGTCTAGAGTAGACATGCCAGGATCTGTGAATAGCACTGTGCATAATTAGGCATAGTTCTCTGAGTGTCTCTTAAGTGACACTCACTATTTTTCCAAAGTTTTCAACTTTAAGGTAAATATTTTTTCCATTTACAGATTTACTGAAAAAAGTCTATATCTTTTAATCAATGAAAGCAACATCATAATTAGCTAATACAAGGTAGTATATTCTGGTACTTATAATACTCAACTTCTTAGGATTATTCTGAACTATTTACATCATTTTATTGTACTGCATATATTTTATTTAAGTATCTCCCTAAGTGACAATTCAACACCCAATGAAGCTGTTTTCCCAACACTTAGCCTCAGTACGTTATACATCAATATGGCTCCTGACTTATCATAGGTCTTTATATCCAAAACCAATTTCTAAGTATCATGACTCTGTCCATTTATTTTTCTGCTTCATTAATCCTCTAAGAAGTTTGTGCCTACAGTACCTGTTGAATGAATAAATATAAAGACAGAGTCAAAGCTTGAACTCAGGTTCTCACTAGGGGTGTACTGTGTACTAATTACAATTATCATGTCAAGAGAAGAACAACTTTGGAATGTAGGTGTTCTCAGGAGCAGGCAGGAGGTAATAGATACTAAGTTGTAGTCATGTAGCAGATAAGCCCCAAATCATTCTAGGAGTTACCGCACAGAAGAAGTTTGTTTATTGTCTGATAGCTCTTTATTCTCCCTGTTCAGCAACAGGCATCTGTAAAGTGATTCAGGGATAAGACTCACTGCTCTCTGGAGTCCACCACCCTCTAGAACTGCAATGCCCTTGATGACAGACAAGACTCTTGAGTAAGCAGTGTGCAAGGGCTTCCAGCCTCAGGTGGGCATACAGTGCTGCATCCCCCGCTGTCTAGAACCCAGAGCCATGCCACAGGTGACCCCAAAGGGAAAGGAAAACTTTATTTTAAGGACATAATATAAAGAAAAGAGAAACATGCTTTAAAAAACTCCTATGCCTACCTCAAAACACAACAGATTATGAATTCAGAACACATAGGTTTGCAAGGTTACAGATAGAAAGGTCTGTTAAACTTTTCAGCCTGCCTGATAGCTTTGGCTACAAGGTTTTGGCATGAATAGCTCAATAACCCTGGATGGAACATCTATGTCTCTCTATGAACATTGCTGATACCTGATGCCATCTGCATAGTGTTTGCTAAATTATATGAATTAAATTGACTAATTGATCCCAAATTTTCTATTAACTTGTAGCCACACAAGTTAACATGATGTTTTGCTTTGCATATTTACTTTTTGACTGTTCATAATAATTTTATTAGTAATAGCTACAATAATACAAATATCTGTGGACATGTAAACACACTGTAGTATATGTATAATAAGTAACACTGGTCCTGGACAGAAAGAGGTAAAATATTAATTTCTTGGAAAAGTAAGATTTTTCTCTCTTATGGGCTCAAAATTATCCATGAAAGGTTGCCTGCTTTCTATGCAGCTATGTCGCCACTGATATTTTCGTTCCTACTTGAGGAAATATATCTGTTAACCTATCTCTTTACTCAAGAATAATATTCATGATTCATAAAAAATAGTTTATCTATACTCATATGAAAAACTGTATGCATAGGAAATTTACATATTGTGTCTATCTGTCTCTGTGCAGAATTTGAATGACAGGTAATGTTAACCAGCTGCCTAAAACTATCATGGGAGAGACAGAGGGGAGCACGCGAGAGGAAGCTGTGGATAGCAATTTATAGACTCCAGTTCTGACTGGTTCCCAGATCTTTGGAGTGGTTGTCTTTTGTAATATTAAAGTCAGAGAATATGTTAATGAATAAAGGTGGATCTAACCACAGAGACATGTGACAA
Source organism: Arvicola amphibius (assembly GCF_903992535.2). Taxonomy (NCBI): domain Eukaryota; kingdom Metazoa; phylum Chordata; class Mammalia; order Rodentia; family Cricetidae; genus Arvicola; species Arvicola amphibius. The sequence goes on from NC_052057.2 coordinate 63,401,806, forward strand.
CAGTACATTAGGCAACAGGGATTATAATTACTTCAATTTCATACCTGAGTTACTAGAGTGGTTTCTAGTGTATTATGCACAAATAATTGGCTTGAGGACTCTGTAAACTTTTAAAAATTAAAACGTTAACTATAATGAATATGCAATTAATTGATTGTGTAGTTTACTTTTCAAATGTTATCTTTTAGTAATCCAGCAATCTGGGATATTTTAGATATATGATTAAAGACCCAGATTTTTCAATTTACTCTTGAATCATTTTATCATTTTTCTTGCTCTGATCCATACAGCTTTAATATCCCCTTAAATGTTACTGTATATTTAGGGGGATTGCCAATGCAATATAAAAATTAAATATACAGAATACTTTTATCATTTCTAAGCCAATCATCCCATTTCAAATGAGAGTCACTGATCACAAATGAAGTTCAAGATTGTCAGTGTTTTTTCACCAACAACTTTTTTTCTTTTCCACAAGTTGTCCAGCATTATTTAGACTTTTAAACTCTGTGTGTGTGTGTGTGTGTGTGTGTGTGTGCGCGCGCGCTCCAGAGTACAGTGTGTGTCTGACTGTGCTGTGGCAGCAGGTAGGGGTAAGAGGACAGTCTGCAGTGGTTGTTTCTCTCCTCCCATTGTGTGTGTTTTTAAGGTTGGATTCAGAATGTCATGAAGCATCAGGGGCCTTCACCTACCGTGTCATCTTTTAAAAAGCCTTTCCATTTCCTTTATTTTAGAAATAGAAACAGAGCTCATGATTTATGAAACATTAAAAGTTAGTGACCAACATAAAGATGGAAGGTCACCTTCAGTCTTAGTCTCGACTGTTGATCATTACAGATTAGTGCTCACCTGTAATCAATCTGTAAACAATACGATGAGTGGAGAATAATGTTTGATCACGGAGCTTTTATGTACAAATTATTTCCTCACAGCTTTCCCTTGGGTATATCAACTCCACACACATATCATAGGAACAGAACTTAGAGATTTGAAACATCGTCTTTAGACACTGCTGAGTCATCTGCTACCCTGCCTGCTCAGTATTAGCTAAAAGAGATAGTTTCCCAGAGACGTTCTCATGTGATCGTCAAAATAACAAACAGCAGCTACACTGTGATCAAACCACAGTATATTTGTTTTTTATGACTGCGATTTCAGCAAAATGAAGTTTCTTTGGGGTGGCTGTTCTCTCAGAGAAGTTTTGTATTCATGTATAGTGCAAGCCACTTTTCCGTCCTGTGGACATTATACACAGTTTCACTAGGTGGTCTGTGACAGAATAAGCAGGCTTCAGGGTTGTCCCGGAAGACACTCCTCCAATGTGACCCTGCCGCTCCTTGTATCACCCTCGGCTGATCAATAAGCTTCCGTCACATACTGTGGCAATTGGGATCTTATCGTCCATTTTATCTCCTTTATTTCTTTTATGGCTTTTTTCTTTTGTTTTTGTTTGTTGGTTTAATTTTTTGAGACAGGGTGTCTTTCTCTAGCAAGTGCTTGCCTGGTACTTGCTATCTACTCCAGGCTGGCCTGGAACATGCTGTCACATCCCTGCTTCTGCCTCCGAAGTGCTGGGACTCTAAGCTTGTGCCTTTACACTCGGCTTCATTTCACTCAGTGATTTCAATTTCCTTTCTTTTCATGCAGTCCCTCCTCCCTTCCCTTCTTTTCTGTTTCTCTGTCTCCCTTTTCCTTTGGCATGAACATGGGTACCCTGGAAATTTCCTACCTAACCTGCTTCCCATTTGGAATCACTTGGTGTTGATTACTTCTCTTCCTCTTTTTAAAACCATATTGTGATGCTGTTTACAGACATTTGTTCCTGGGATCTGGTGCCAAGAGGGTCATCCCTCTTTCTCATTTTAAGCCAATGACAGGTCACATAATATCACCCACTGGGGAAATCAGAGGTTGCCTAACAAATGAATCCAATTATGCTGTGCAAACTTGATCTGGCTAAGGCCAGCTTTGAGCAGACTTTTCTGCTGGGTTTTAATCTGCATGCTGTGAGTGGAACCCGAGCACTGGCTCTGCTCCCTTCAGGGAGGAGAACAGCTTTCCACTATTGATTTGCCTCTGTTATAGCACGACAACATTTCTCTCAGGCTCTGAGTTCCATTGTTCTTCAAACTCCTTGGCCTTGAGAGGGAGGGAGGGGAGGTATGGGTGGAGGGGAGGGGAGGGAAGGGGGAGAAGGAGGGGAGGAAAGGGGGAGGAGGAGGGGAGAAAAGGGGAAGGAGGAGGGGAGGAGATGGAAATTTTTAAATATAAAAAAATAAACCATGAAAAAAAAAAGATACTATGTGTTGCTTTATCTCTGGAAGAGGTTTGTGATTCTCATGTTATACCGCTGCTTTGCATGGCTCTTATTAACAAATATGTCAAGGTGAACGTGTCTACTCAACAAGCATTATTTTGTGGCAGCGGATGGTCAGCCTTTACCTTGATAGTTTAGGATAAGATAACAAGACTCTTCTACCTAGCGTAAAAGTAAAAACAAAACCTGAACAACGTTGTAAGTTCTTCTGGTGACAAATGGTATAAAAATCTGTCTAGATCAGTAAAAACAAAGGTGGGAAAAATGCATTTATCACTGGGAGGACATTTGTAGGATGTCCACAAAGAGGAAACAGCCTAGCGTAACTTCTGTAACCTGACTGGAGGACAGAAAACACATGCAGACTGGTAAGGCCACAGGATCATTTGAACACTGGAAGCTGTCAAGGCTTAAATGCTCTAAGCGAGCAGGTGAGAGAAATCTCCCTGAACTGTTGAAAAGGCTCCACACAGAGTCATATGTCTCATGTCTCACAGGCCAACAGGGTTGTTTCCTGTGAGAAAACTGAGAAACCTCCGGCTGCAGATTGAAAGCCGTTAAGACAAAGTGTGACACACCTGAAGACACAAACGGAGTCGAGAATGCGAATCATATAACAAATGTGAATGACAGGACAGTGGCACCTTCTTCTTGCACTGCTTTGGCCCAGAAGACAAGCCGTTGATTGCGGGGAGAAAGGAAATGGCCTAAGAACTAGCCATGAGGTGAAAGAACAAACAGGAGGGTTAACAAAAGACCCTATGCCTGTGGACTTCAAACTGTTTATTGGAACAACCAATAAACCAGGGAGTGAGATTTAAAAAGTAGTACAAATTAGATTGTGCCGTAGACTGTTAAAAACAAATCCAGTTTCTATTTATTGAAGTACAAAGTACGTATTTATTTCATACAATTTCAGTTTTTCTTCCTGACCCCTAAGGAATGGGTAGTTATTTTTTGTGATAAATTCAATTATTTTGCAATTTTGAAAAAAAAAAATCAGTGAACTGTCAAAGAGGGATCATGCACAAACACACATCACTGAGGTAGAGGAATTGTTTTATCAGTTAATAGCAGCAATGCAAGGGGCAGCCCAGCTATGCACCCCCACTTCTGTTCTAAGGGAATCTATCAGCTTTACAGATTTGCTAGCTAATTTTCACTACAGTGTTGGTTCATATATTGCTATATCATTATATTCATGCGTTGATACATACATTGCTATATGTAACTAATTTTCATTACTTCTAATATTACAACATATGACTGTATCAAAATCTTTTCACTCATTTCAGTGTTGGTAAACATTAGAAAATTTCAGCTATAAACTATGAATAGTGCAGTCATGACTATTCCTCTGTCAGGTCTTCATCGTGGACTCTTTGGCTGTGGCTTTTTTAGTTTCCTCAAAGGATATTGACTATATTTTAAGAAGAAAACAAAGCAGAACTAAAACTAAAACAAAAAAGGGCAGCAGCTAAGTGCTCCCCATTCTTCATTCAGGGAATCAATTCTGCTTCCGTCATTGAAAGTAATCATGGGTATGGTCTAGGTTCCAAGGAATGGAGTGTGGAGGACAGGGTAGAAATATTTAATTGAGTTTTCTGTAAACCGTACTCAGCATGGCAGCTGCCCAGTCAACACATGGATCACTCAGGTGGCATGTGGACAGATGCCACTGCCAGAGTTGATACTTTTCTTTCTCTTGGAGAACTGGCTTTTCCAGTCCTTATGGGCCTTTTGGCTCTCAATGCCTTCAAATACAGTTTTAAAATTGTTTTGCTTTGTTCTTTTGTTAGATATTTGTCTAAAAATAGCTATCATGCCAGTATTTGAAGCAAATCCTGGACTTTCTCTTAACAGAACAATCTGTGCTCCAGTTTGGTTTTGATTATTTCTGCTCATGTAAAAACTGGGGTTGACACCTTAACATGGCCTAGGAAATCTTGAGTGGTCTCAATGCTGTCTCATGCTTATTGAAGGAAGTTTACTGCGGGCTAGGTAAACTGACAAGAAAGCCTTTATTCAAGAATGCAGGAAAAAAGGAAAGTTGAAACAAAATGCAGGAGAGTCTTAAGTGGGGGCAGAGTGAGTGGAAAGGACTAGAGGATTTTTTTAGGGTTTGTTGATTAATTAGGTGGAGCATCTGGGTTAGGTAATGATGAATTCTTGATATCAGAGTCAGAGTCCTACAGCTTCAGGAAGACCGGAGAACCCTCTCTTTTGGTGACCAAATTACCAAGACTGGCTCTTGGGACCTGGAGAAGGCTTTTCTGGATTGCAAAGATTTACGCTTCAAAGAATCTGAAAAAGTGTTTAGACTTGTATATTTTCTAAAGTAAATAATCCTGCAAAGGGGCCACTGGGGCCCCAACATTCAGGTAGAAAGCAGTCGAAAGGTCAAAGTTTAGGAGTCGGAGAATACTAAGGCTCTCTTAGTCTAGCTCTCTTTCTGCTTCCACAGTTCAGGCTATCCTATCCCTGTCATTCTTAAACATATTTTGAAAATATCTTTATCAAAGTTTCTCCTTTTCCTAGAGACTCATTGTTGTGTGACAGGGCCTGGGCATGATGTATCATACCATATTGGTCTAGAAGCAATCCACAGGGTCTCATATTCTGTGAAAACAAAAGAAGAACCTCCTTTCCAAAGCCCTATACCCTTAGACACAAGTTCTGAAGTCATAATACCTTTATAATATATAATATATATAATATATGTAATATATATAATATATATAATATATATAATATATATAATATAGTTTAGCAGCCCACAGAATGAGATGTGTCTCTGTACTCAGCTCCTTTACAGTCAAAAACTTAAAGAAAAGACAACAATACACATAATCCAGACTCTCTGTGAATTTTCCATTTTACGTAGCTTATTTTTACTCTATTACTTTCTTCTGTCTCTTTAAAGACTTTGCCCTTTTTTTAAGCATTAACTTTATTTTAGGACTCTGTATACTCTTTATCTTTTCTCTCCCAAGCCTATGTACATTTATTCAACAATGTGACCCATTTAGAGGTTGTTTATGTCTGAATCTGTCCTATTGTGAATCTGTAATTCTTTACTGTCCAAGAACAGTCTTGCTTTGCAGTTTTAAATCTCTAAGTGCTTAAGAATCTAAGCTGTGACATTCCTAGGTCAAACACAGGTACTGTGGGCTTGCCCTGCCTAGTCCAGCATGGCGGAGCCGCTAATACCTTGGAGTCAGTTGTGCCTCTGAGCCACACACAATGCTCCCCTTTTAGGCAGACAGCTAATCCAGTGGCCATCAAACAAACTGTAGCACTTTAGTCCAAATGTTCCATCTCCCAAGAGTCAGAGGTTGCAATGGTGGCACAGCCCAGAAAGCTGGTGTTTTAAAACCGCCACTTTTTTTTTTCTGTGACTGTTGAGTGAGGGAATTTTCTCTTTGACACCCCACCAGCAAACAGCAAAAAGCTGTGTTAAAATCTATATTTGTGTCTAGAATTTATGTTAAAACCCTCTCAGGTTTTATGTGGAGTCAGTTGGATAAGTTGGGCATCCAAACTGTTTTGAGAGGAGGCCCTTTGTTTGTCCCGGCACCCGGATATTTTATACCTGAAATAATGACTCAGAAATTGTCTTAATTAAATCACTGCCTGGCCCATTATTTCTAGCCTCTTATTGGCTAATGGTGTAGGAGGTTCTTCTGTCTATATGTTGCTTTCATTGGTTTAATAAAGAAACTGCCTTGGTCTTTTGATAGGACAGAGCTTAGATAGGTGGAGTAGACAGAACAAATTCCTGGGAAAAAAGGGCAGAGTGGCAGATGCCATGGTTTTCCTGCCCAAGAGGGACACTAGCTAGACTCATGTTGGTAAGCCACAGTCAAGTGGTGATACACATTAATGGAGATGGGTTAAAATAATATGTGAGACTTAGCTATTGTTTCCATTAAGAATTACAGCAATTCTTAATGGAAACACATAAGAATTATGTGTATTGTTGTCTTTTCTTTAAGTTTTTGACTGTAAAGGAGCCGAGTACAGAGACACAGTCTGTAATTCTGATAGGTCTGCTTTTATATGTTATTTGGCCTTTTTCCTTTTCAGCTCTTAATATTCTTTCTTTATTCTGAATGCTTAATATTTTGATTATTATATGGTGAGGGGACTTTTTTTGATCCAGTCTATTTGGTGTTCTTTAAGTTTCTTGTATCTTCATAAGCATGTCTTACTTTAGGTTGGGAAAACTTTCTTCTATGATTTTGTTAAATATATTTTCTTTGCTTTTGCATTGGTCTTTTCCTTCTTCTGTACCTATTATTCTTAGATTTGCTCTTTTCATGGTATCCCATATTTCATGGACATTTTGTGTTAAGCTTTTGTTACATTTAATGTTTTCTTTGACAAATAAGTCTATTTCTTCTATTGTTCAATTGTATCTCCAGGGCTTGAAATTCCCTCTTCCTTCTCATGTAATCTGCTGTGTATGCTTGTGTTTGTTGTTCCTGATTGTTTCCCATGATTTCTGTTTCTTTAATTTCCTCTGTTTATGTTTCCTTTATTGTCTCTATTTCAGTTTTCAAGTCTTGAATAGTTTCTTTCATATGTTTGATTGCCTTTTCTTGGTTTTCTTTAAGGAATTTGTTTATGTCTTTCAATTTTTTGTTTGTTTTTTTCCTCTATTTTTTGAGGGAATTTTTCATTTCCTCTTTAAGGGCCTCACTCAGTTTCCTAAAATTATTTTTTAGGTCATTTTCTTCTGCTTCATCTATATTTGGTTGTTCAATTCTTGCTGTTGTAGGACCACTAGATTTTGCTGGTGTTGTGTTGTTCTTTGTGGTGCTGTATGTGTTCTTACCTTGTCCACCCATCTTTTCCTATGATTGGTATTGTTGGGGTTGTCTGTGACTCTGGTGATTAATCTTCTAGGTGCCAGTGGACCCATGTCTCAGATGGTTGCTCCTCATGTTGCAGTCAGGGCCATGCTTCTAGTAATTCCATTGGTCCAGTCCATGTTCCTGGAGGATGGCTCAGTGCTCCTGGCATTTGCTCTGCAATACAAGGGTCTTTTGGGTCTGTTCCCATGGAGATTTCTTGCTTGGGCTCTTTCTGCTGAGGTTGCTGCCTTGGGCCTGCTCTGGCAGAGGTCGCTGGCTCAGGGTCTGCTGCATCAGAGGTAGCTAATTCATGCTTGGTCCAGCAGAGGTCTCTGATTCAGTCCTGCTTCCTCACTGGTGGATTCCTTGTGGGGGTACCTGCTCCTGGTCCTACATAGTTCTCTGACTTGGGTCTGCTTCCTCAGCAGTTGCTCCCTTGTAACTGCTCCTGTGGAGTTCATGGCCTCAAGCCTGCTCTGGTGGAAATCGCTGGCTCAGGGCTGTTTCTGTAGATCTCCCTGGCCTGGGCCTGTTCCCAAGGAGGTCTCTGACTTTGGCCTGGTTCTACAAAGGTCTCTGGCTCAGGCCTACTACCTTGGAGTTCCCAGACTCATGCCTGGAGCCACAGAGGTCTCTGGTGTCAGCCATCTCCCTCAGTGGTTGCTCCCTTGTACCCTTTCCTGTGGAGTCCACTGCTTCAGGTGTGCTCCAGCAGAGGTTGGTGGTGGCTCAGACCTGATTTTGTAGATGTCCATAGCCTTGGCCCACTCCCACAGAGGTCCCTGTCTTGGGTCTTATCCTGCAGAGAGGTCTCTGGCTCCTGTCTACTTCCTGTCTAGGACCTCGGAGGTCCTAGACTTGTACCTGAACCGATACAGAAGTCCTGGCTCAGGCCTACCCCCTCAGAGGTTCCAGACTTTCACTGGAACCTGCAGAGGTTTATGGCTCTGATCTATCCTTTTAGAGGTTCCAGACTCACACCCAGGTCACAGCCTGTTTCCTAAAGCAGGTTAAGCCACATCATCTGTAAGTCAATTAAAAGAGAATTTTACAGCAACAGTGCACACTTTCCTGACAATGAACAAAACTTTGACTTTTTCCTATTTTATCACTAGTGCTCTGTCTTAGTTAAGGTTTACTCTTGTTGTGAGGAGACACCATGACCATAACAACTTTTATAAGAAAACATTTAATTGAGGGGGCTTGCTCACAGTTTAGACATTCAGTTCATCATGGTGGGAAGTGTGACAGCAGGCGTGCAGGCATGGTACTGGAGAAATAGCTGAATGCCCTACTTCTTGCAGGCAACAGGAAGTCGGCTGACTGTCACACTGAGTGAAGCTTGAGAAAAAGATCTCAAAGTTCACCCCACAGTGACACACTTCCAGCAGAAGGTGTGGCCCAGATTAAAAATGTGCCCTCCAGCCTCAAGGTCTGGATTAAAGGAGTGTGTTGTCCAACCTGCTCCAACAAGACCACACTTTCTTCAATAGGGCCACACCCACTAATAATTCTACTCCCTATAAACTTATGGGCACCCAATACATTCAAACTACCACACATCAATAACCCTTCTGATTGGAGTGAAATGGAATTTCATAGTAGTTTTAATTTACAGTTTTCTGATGTCTAAGGATGTGAACAGTTTTAAAAATATTAATTGAGCTGGGCGGTAATGGCACACGCCTTTAATCCCAGCACTTGGGAGGCAGAGGCAGGCGGATCTCTGAGTTCAAGGCCAGCCTGGTCTACAAGAGCTAGTTCTAGGACAGGCTCTAGAAACTACAGGGAAAACCTGTCTCGAAAAAAAAAAAAAAAGGGAAAAAAAGGAAAAAAATGTTAATTGACCATTTGTGTTTATTCTTTTGAAAATTTTCCATGCAGTTTATTGGCTGACTTATTGATCGGAAGTTCTGTCTTTCAGCAATTAATTTTTCACAGTTCTTTATCTGTTCTAAATATCAACTTACTGTGAGAAGCAGATTTGGAAAAGAATTCTCTGCTCCTGCAGGCTGTCGATCTACACTGTTGATGATTTTCTGTTCTGTGCCCAAGCTTTTCAGCTTTGTGTAATCCCATTTCCAGTTTCAGGGACTATTTTATATAACACTACTCAAACTATCCCACAAAATACAAAAGAGTGCAATGCTATCAAAGTCCTTCTGCAAAGGCAACATCACCCTGATACCAAAACTTGAAAACTTGATAAAGACACAAGAGGGGAACAACAGGCAAATTTCTCTGAGGAGTATAAAATCCTCAGTAAAGCACTTTTGGATCCAATGTAATGTCACATTAGAAACCATATGGCCAAGAGGCAAGGGAACAAACACTACTGTAATCCCAGCACTCAGGAAGCAGAGGCAGGCACATCCTTGAGTTTGAGGCCAGTTTGTCAACAGAGAGTTCCAGGACAGCCTGGTCTGCATTTTAAGCTTCAGGACAGTCAGGACTCCACAGGAAAACCCTTTCTCATCCCCCCCCCATCCCCAAACAAACAAACAAACAAACAAAAAAACCCCAAAAGGCAAAACAAACAAACAAAAAACAATACCGCTGTTTAGATGAAAGTCACACCCCAGCTCCTGGCATCCATATATTCAGAGTCTCGAATGTACCAGTAAAAGTTCTACGCCAAGCCCCCTCCCCTGGGAGTTGCCTCAGTCCAGACTCTGCCCCTGAGAAAGCTTGCTAAATGCTGACACCCCCCCCCTCCCCGGCACCAGAGATGCTCAAGACCACTCCAACAGTACCCCAGAGAACAAACACATGGTTTTCTGGTCTTCATATTCTGTCTCTCTGTCTCTTCTCTGGAAGCCTGGAATGTCATCCAGGAACATTTGTATTCATTAAGCCTGGGCTTGGATTATTGCATTGGTGTAGCCGTTTATCAGCGTGTAGAAACTTTTTATCTGGAGGTCCCACTGAGGGGGTGTTTTTCTCCTACTGGCGTGGGGCCATGTGTTGGGAAAACACCTTTCTCCCCTGTACCTGCTCTCTGCTATGATAAGATCAGCTTTGTTTGGGGAAGTTGTCCTTTCCAAGTCACTGTTTTAGAGGCCCAGGGCCTCCAGCAGTTTGGGGGGCTTCGTGCAAAATAAGCAGTCTTGCTAGGCTCCTAACCTGTTACCAGGACAAAGACCTGCCTTGTCCTGTGGGATCCCTTTTTCAGAAGATGTTCTGTTCAAGGAAATTTCTCACACAGTTTTTTTTTGTTGTTGTTTTGTTTTTTTGACTGAATGTCTACCACAGTGAACTCTTTGTGCTAGTCTTCTGGTCCTGAGATAGACTTGCAGAATGGGCACCTTCAATTTGAATCCTGATCCCTAAATACTCTTGGGTTACTTTTACAAAATCCTTTTAAATTGGGGCTATCTGACACCATATGTCCTTAACACCTAATTTTTTTTGTTGATGTGGGGACCAGTAGACAAAACTTTGCCCATAGTTTCTGGGTACTGCACTCCTGCCACCTTCTTCTATTGTTGCTTGTTGTTTGTCTGTTTCTCTGCACTCCTGTCTCTCATTCCTGGCATGTAGTCTGGTCACGCTGGGATTCTCCATACGACAGATCTGTTCCTCAGTCCTCCCACTCTGAGCTGCATAGGTGTTCCATCCTTTTGTTTCTGTTCCCTTACAGCATCTGTTGATCTGGCCTGCAAGAGAACCACCTGTTGGCTCAGCTGGCTTCTGCAGTCTATTTCAGAATTTTTAAGTTGGTCAACTGACACAGTTTCCTGAAGAAAGTTTTGCTCGTCTGTCTGTTAATTTATATGTATAAATAATGTGGCCACAGTATGCTTGTTTTATGACAATGTGTGTATGTGTGCTTGTTTTAAAATCTGTAAGATTTGTAACTCCAGATTTTAAAAAAAAAAACCTCTGGAAAAATACAAACATGTGTATAGGCACCATTTTCGTTGATGTCAAAGAGGAAACCTAAGCACCATCTTTGGTAAGAGTGCCCGTGTGATGGTTCCACCAAGAAGACATTCTACCTCCAATATATTTTGGATAACTAAAATATTCCTTCTAAGCTGGGCGGTGGTGGCGCACGCCTTTAATCCCAGCACTCGGGAGGCAGAGGCAGGCGGATCTCTGTGAGTTCGAGGCCAGCCTGGTCTACAAGAGCTAGTTCCAGGACAGGCTCCAAAAAAGCTGCAGAGAAACCCTGTCTCGAAAAACCAAAAAAAAAAAAAAAAAAAAATTCCTTCTAATATTCTTGTCTTTACTGACACTGGTAAGCTGTAAATGATTGGGTAAACTATATGTTTAAATTTAATTTACATCTAATTTAGATATACATAACAGGTAATGGTACCCTGATTCTCAAGTGTCACAGTCTTATGACGAAAAGACACCAACTCCTACAGCATCCTATCACTCCTCCAAGAAGATGCATGGCTGCAGAACTTCCTCCTGGAAGCTTGCCTTTGGATATGGTAAAGTCACACACTGTAAAAAGCTGCTTTTCACCTCATCAGCTTCTTAGACCCTGCCTAAAATGGGTAACACTACATGTGGGGAATCAATCATCTCATTCTTTTAAGACAGGTAGATTAAATCCTACTCCTACTGGAAAATCTGTCAGGCCTCCTTGGCCTAGCAGATAAAGGCAAGTACTCTTTCTAAGACTGGTGTTTGTCCTGTAAGAATGGCCAATATCAAAAACACTGATGACAACTTATGCTGGAGAGGTTGTGGGGAAAAGGGAACATTTCTGCATTGCTGGTGGAATACAAGCTGGTACAGCCCCTTTGGATGTCAGTGTGGCGATTTCTCAGAAAATTAGGAAACAACCTTCCTCAAGACACAGTAATACCAGGATGCTCAATCGTGCCACAAGGATACGTGCTCAAATATGTTCATAGCAGCTTTGTTTGTCATAGTCAGAACCTGGAAACAACCTAGATGCTCCTTGACTGAAGAATGGATAAGGAAAATGTGGTACATTTATACAATGGAGTACTACACAGCAGAAAAAATAATGACATCTTGAATTTTGCAGGAAAATGGATGGAGCTAGAAAACATTATTTTGAGTGAAGTAACCCAGACACAGAAAGACAATTATCACATGTACTCACTCATAGGTTGTTTTTAAACATAAAGCAAAGAAAACCAGCCTATAAACCACAATCCTAGGGAATTTAGACAACAATGAGGACACTCAGAGAGACTTACAAAGATCTAATCTACATGGGAAGTAGAAAAAGACAAGATCTCTTGAGTAAATTGGGATCATGGGGACCTTGGGGGAAAATTGAAGTGGGAGGGGAGAGGCAGGGAGGGAGTGGAGAGAAATGTAGAGCTCAATAAGAATCAATGAAAAAAAAGGAAAAAAAGACTGGTGTTTGCCAAAGACCATGGAGAGACTTCAGATTGCCTGAGTAACTGGAAAAACTGTCTCACTTCTGCCCATTTACTTATCCCTTCCAGAGCTGTCTAGTGGCATTTTGATGACTTAGCATACTGGTAGCTCATTATTATATTAAATTTAGCACTAAAAATACAGATATGTGTGCGTCTTTCACTGGCTTTACAGTTCAGAATGAACAGGTTTCAGATAATTGTCTTCTATAATGCTATTGCCTTTTAATATTAATCTGTTCTAACTGTCTTACAGACACCTGCAGGTTCCTGGGGAAAGTTCTGCTGTATCAATAAATCTGTTCTGATAAAAACTAACAGTCTCCAGAGCCTATTTTGATCCTACCCATTTTTGAGCATATTTTACAGGTCACACCTGCTTTCTAGGCCAAGAACAACTTACAGAGGGTCCTCCAGATAATGTCAGCACCTACACCAGCTCCTGGGACTTCGCCATTGCAACCTGCCTTCTCATCTCACTCAAGAAACATGCGTAAGGTCTCCAGGATGGCAATTAACTGGATGCCTCTCCACCCACACCTCCCACTGAACATGAGTTCATCAACTCCCAACTCTCCCTTCTTCCACATTGCCCCATGCTCACAGGAAGCAGACAGACATGAACTAGCATCCATATATCCAAAGAGTCTAGAAAGTTTGGGCAATGGCTTCACTCCAGCCCCTAACATCCATATATCCAAAGATTCTAGAATGTGTAGATGAAAGCCACACTCCAGCTCCTGTCATTCATATATTCAAAGAGTCTGGAATGTTCCATTGGAAGTTTCACCCCAAACCCCCTCCACTGGGAGTTGCCTCAGTCCAGACTCTGCCCCTGAAAAAGCTCGCCAACCAATGACCGCTCCGCAGAAATTCTCAAGACAATTCCCACCACAGGGAATTTAAACTGTTCTCCAGAGAACAAACATGTGGTTTTCAGGTCTTCTTTTTCCATTTCCTCTCTGAAGTACTGGAAAACCATCAAGGAGTATCTTGTATTCATTAAATGCGGGATTTTTAAAATTTGGTCTTGTCTGGATTATTTCATCAGCAGAGAGGTTTATCAGGGTGCAGAAACTTTTTAACCCCCCTGTCATGCCAAAAAAATCCAAACCAACAACAATAATTACTTTACTACATCATGACTATGTTTATTTTAAATGTTATTTTAAATGAGGCAGCCTCATTTGGCTCAGACTTGTCTTGAATTCACTATGTCTCTAAGGACACCTTGAATGCCCAAGCCTGCCTCCATCTCCAGCATTCTTGGAGCTGAGATTATAGACATGCATTGCCATGCTTGGGTGAAATATTATCCTTTGAATAAATTAAATGATCTCTTTGCACCAGATCATAAAGCAGGGAAAATGCAATGATTGTATGTTTGATAGGATTTCCTATCTTGATTTCAAAAGCAGAAACTGAAGTCAGACATGGGAGTTTATCATCTTTCTTGAGCTTATCACATAAAATGGAAGTTAAATTCTCTAAATAAAATGGAGTACAATTAAACTGGCCAAGGGAACAAGGAAAAATTACCTCACATATTAACCTATCTACAAGTCTCATGGCTCATGGTTCCTGGGACAGTTAATTGAGTGGAACAAGGAAAACTTTATGGGAAGCTCCAACAGCTCACTTTCTAGTTCATCTCCTTGGCTATAATTGCACTAAATGCCACTTGTAGAGTAACCGGTGGTGAAGGGAATGCAATTACCATAATTAGTTTAGGCTGCTTAAGACCCAGCTTCTGACACTCCTCCATTGCTGGTGGGAATGCAAATGTGTACAACCACTCTGGGAAACAGTATGGTGGTTTCTCAGAAAATTGGGAATCCACCTATCTCAGGACCCAACAATACCACTCTTGGGCATATACCCAAAGGATGCTCAATCATACTACAAGGACATTTCCTATTTCCTATTCAAAGTTTTTATTTATCCTCCATGTTTATTCCATCATCTAGAACAGTATGCCTTTTTACAGAAGACTCTAGAATTTTTAATTTTCCTGGTGAGACATGTCCTCCACAGTGAGTGGGAATGATTAGACCACTCTGTCTTGGGGGCCTGTGAGAGGCCCCTCAAGGAGTTTCCCAATGGTATCAGGTTGCCTTGTCTGTCTTTTGTTGATCTGCATTCATTGGTTCAATGTTAGTATTTCCTACACCTTCTACATATACCAGAAGGCTGAGTCCTTTTATTCTTGCCATTCCCAGAGGAGATATTATTCCTAAGAATTCCCTGTCTACAATCCCTTCTCAAATGTCCTATTCTACCACAATTAAAACATTTGGCATTTTGATGTCTCCTCATTCCTTTGGAAATTGCTTTTCCTACCCAAGATTCAGTATTTTAGTCAAATGTCTCAGTGTTCATTGTATGTAGGATCCATTCACCCATAGGTGCCAATCTAACCTTTAAAGGCCCAAGTATTTATTTTGCATTCTAAATTGGCATTTTTCAAAGCCAGAGATTCAATAAGTACTTGTCTAGCATCTGTGTCTGTTACTCCTATTTGTACAGCCTTAGTTAGTCTTTGTAAAAAGTCACTAAAGGGTTCTCTCTGGCCCTGTTTAACCCTAGTATATGATTCAATTAGTTTTCATAGTTCTTGAATCCTGTCCCAAGTATTAAAGCTGCTTAGTGACATAGGGACAAGATTTGTTCAAAGAACTTGAGCCTGTGGGTCAGCATAAGTGTTCTCACCAAGAATTTGATCTTGAGTTTCAAGTCCTTTTGCTCTTCCCTGTTCTTCTAAAATTTTAGCCTCTTCTCAGAAATAGCATTTAAACATAGTTGAAGCCCATTATCCAGAACTGCTGAAACTAACTGAAGCCAGTCATGTGGTGTCACTTTAATGCTAGAAGCCCATGTCTTTACCATCTGATTTACCAAAAATAAATGCAGAATGCAAGCCATAAGTTATGGCAGCTTGCTTAATTTGTTTTAGATCATTCATTACTGTAGGTATCCATCTACCTTCTTTGGATTTTTTTGGGCCTTTAGAACTTGATGCTTTGTCAGAGTAGATTATAGGGCAGGAAGCTAAAACCCTGGGTAAGTCATCACTGACAGCTACCTTCATTCTCTGTTTATTGGCTACAATAATTTACTCAATCATTTCAAATCTTTTTTATTACTGTCTTTTGTAAAGCCTGAATCTCCTGGCCTATATATATTTCTAGTGATTTCATTGAGGCACCTAGCTTCTGGTACTCATACTGCACATGTGATCCCAAGGTCTGACATTTTCCTTTAAAGATAACACCTTATCCTTGGGCATTATTCAGATAGTGTGCAGATGGCCATCTTGAAGAGATACTCTATCTGCTAACCTATCATAACTTTTTAATAAATTTTGATTCTTAAATTCAACAGTATGAATTCTTTCAGATAATTTCTCAGTACCCTCTGACATGGATTCAATTTTGTCTGTCGAATTAATGTTACCCTTTTCAATAGTACTTTCTTTCAGGTAACTTTTGACTTTCAATGGTTATAATCCTGTCAGCTAGCTGTTCATTATTAGTATGTAAAGACTGTATCATTTCTAAAAGTGCCTCATTCTTGGTTCTGTTATCAAACCATTTTCTTAAGGATATAATATGAAGAAGAAAACGGAGTTCCAATATCCAATAAATGGATGTATCACCATAACATATAAGCTTTGCAGAATACAATCCATAGTACTAGCAAAAAGTTACTAAAAGTTTTAATGGTAATATTGTCTGCCATTATATTACTTTCAAGTTTATTGATTTATTAATGAATAAATTATTTACCTGGTATGAAGGTATGAAGTCTGGCAAATTGTTTTAGGTGTAATAATCTTTATTGTACAGCAGATGTCCTGGTTTCAGAGTCGTGACAATAGTGCAACCTGGTGCCATGAACAGTTCTGAGCCGCTTAGGTTTCTCCACCTTGATGCTGGTTAAATACTGAGAAATATGCTTTTCTTGACAAATTAAAAGCAAATAAATCAATTCTGTACACAGAGCTAGAAGCCCAGAACTCAGAAGCTGGAAGTAAAAATCAGAAGGTGTGCAAGTTGCCATGCAGCAGGGAATGTGGCAGGGATTGTGGCAGTGGGGATGGGAGTGTGTGTGTGCACTTGAGAAATTTTCAAGTTGCTGCACACAGCTCCACTGTGGCGCAGGTTTTACAAAAATTGCTTAGTAGGTAAAAGCAAGTCAGGCGGGTGGCGGTGGGAGATTTTCTGGGCTGTGGACCATTTAGGCCTTTAAGTCGATCTACCAGGTAGTGTGGAGTTCAGATCCATGTGGGGCACCAGATGAAGAAGGACACTTAAAGGAAATCCCACACTAGCTCAGAACTGAGTATAATAGAAGGTTATTTATTAAGGAGTAGACTCACAGATAACAGTCCTCTGCACAAACAGGGAATGGGAACCAAATCATGTCACTGGAAGAGAGGCCAGAGGCATGCTTTACATTGGAATACATAGTATAAGAGGCCACACCTAGTTGGGTGGGTCACTTAAAGGCTACTGGTGATAGGATTTCCTACAGCAGACATTTGTTCAACTATGTTCATAGCAGCTTTATTTCTAATAGTGAGAACCTGGAAATAACCTAGATGATTCTCAACTGAAGAATGGATAAAAAAAAAATGTGGTACATTTACATGATGGAATACTACTCAGTGGTAAAAAAAAATAATAACATCTTGAAATTTGCATGCAAAGTATGGACCTAGAAAAAAACCATCCTGAGTGAGGTAACCCAGACACAGAAAAATGAACATTGTATGTACTCACTTTTAAATAGATACTAGCTGTAAAGCAAGGGATATCAAGCCTGTAGTCCATAACCCCAGAGTAGCTAAGTAACAAGTGAACCCTAAGAGAAACATATATAGTTCCCCATGGAAGGGAAAATAAACAATATCTCCTGAGAAAATTTGGGAACATGGCTGTTGTATGGTGGTGGGAATCTGCCTTGCTTTCCTGCCCGTGCTCGCCGAGCAGACTTGATCCTGCTACCTGCCCATGTGGAAAGTGCTAAGCCTGCGCATGGTCTCAGCTACTTTCCTCCTGACCAAGAGTGGGTACATAAGCATCCACACACGAAGTGGGTGGTGGACATCAACCACCCAAAAGATCCTGAACTCTTCCTGTAACTATCACAAATCAGGAAGCCTTCTCTGAAAGAAAGCACACAGTTCTTGCCACTAAAGTTGAATCAGGAGTCTTCTTAAAGGAGCTGAATCTCTCCTTGCTGCCAGAAAACAGAGCAAGAAACTGCATAAACTCTGTTTTGTTGTATGCATGTGTCTCAAATTCCTTTTTAAATTTTCTCTGGTTTTATGTGGATATAGTCGACCTCATTGGCATGCCAGTTTGCTGTAGAATGCTGTTTGTTTGTTCCTAGCTTCCCAGAACATGAAATAATCACTCAGAAACTGTATTAATTAAATCACTGCTTGGCCAATCACTTAAGTGCCTTCCTGGCTATCACTTAGATCCCAAACTATTCAATATCTATCAATCTGTGTATTGCAACATGGCTTTACCAGGTAAAGTTCTGTACATTGTTTGGTGGGGCTTCTGCAGAGGGGCTACATGGCTTCTCCTTGACTCTGCTTTCTCTCTCTCTCCCTCCCTCTCTCTCTCTCTCTCTTTCTTTCCCTCCCTCCTCTCACTCCATACACACACACATATATATAATCTCTCTCTCTCTCTCTCTCTCTATATATATATATATATATATATATATATATATATATATATATATTTCTGCCATTGGCTGAAAGCAGCTTCTTTATTAACCAATAATAGCAGCACATATAGAGAAGGACTTCCCACACCACACAGGAGTGGAGGGAGAAGAGAGGGCAGAAGGGGAGTGGGGGAGAAGGAGAGGGGGAGGAAAAGTTGAGGAAATGGAATTTTTGAGATGGCAGAAGGACAGACATGGGGAGCAAGGAAAGAGATAATTTGATTGAGGAAATGATTATGGAATATGCAAGAAACCTGGCATGAAAGAAATTTCCAGGAATCCACAAGGATGACCCCAGCTAAGACCCTAAGCTAAAAATGAAGAAGGTGCCTGAACTTGCCTTGCCCTGTAGTCAGATTGATGACTATCTTAAGTATCACCATAGAATCTTTATCCAGAAACTGATGGAAGCAGAGGCAGAGACCTGCACTAGAGCGCTGGACTGAGCTCCTAAAGTTAAGTTGAAGAGTGGGAGGAGTAAGAATATGAGCAAAGAGGTCAAGATCATAATGAAGACATCACTGAAACAATTTACATGAGCTAATGGGAACTCACCAACTCTGGCTGGACAGAGAAGGATCCAGCATAGGACCAAACTAGACCTTGTAAATATGTGTGACAATTGTATGGCTAGGGCAGACTGTGGGGCAACTGGTAGTGGCACCAGAATTTGTCCCTGCTGCTTGTACTGGCTTTTAGGAACCCATTCTCTCTGGATAGATACTTTGCTCAGTCTGGATACAGTGGGAAGGGCCATGGTCATTCCTCAGAGCCATGTGCCTTGCCCTTTCTGGGGAGTGGATGGGGGTGGGCTGGGGAGGAAGATTAAGGGAATGGAAAGAGGGGAGGGAGTGGGAACTGAGATTGGTATGTAAAATGAAAAAGGATAGTTTGTTTTCTTTAAAAAAATAAAGTGAAAAAAGACTCAGTTCCTGGGCCTGGGCTGAGCCTGACCTTCATGATTTCTTCTGGTACATTACTACCTCCATTGCATAAAGATGCACAGCCCGACCCACCCCCCCCCGCACACACACATGCTCATGCACACAGATACAAACTAGTATTTCTTTATCTATATATAGTGTTGTACCTGTGACTATATGAATATATGACTATTCCTACACTCCATATAAAACTATAATCAGAAATTATACTGCAGTGGCTCCATTAATGTTTGTTCTTAAAAAAAGTTATTTGCCACAATAGATGTTCTATAGTTTTGACTCAAATTTTGCCATGAAAATTCATTATCCGTGGTAATGATATAAGGACAATTCCATTTTAAATAAAAATAGAGTCAATAAAATTTCCAATTACAACACTGCTAATGAACCATTAATTCCTGGCTCATAAAATCTCATTACAATGGAGATTTTTCTCTGATGACTTACCTTAAAGAACAGGGTTTTCTGTAAAAATTAAAGTGAAGATAAACACCATGCGTAATAAAATGAGCTGTTGTGGAAGATTTGTTTGTACTATCAATCCAAGACCACCAATAGAATTAAACCTTGATTCTAAGGGTGGAATCCACATTCAACTGGCTAAATTAAACCATAGAGTTTTTCTGGCTGACTAAAATGAAGATAGAGAGACACAGAGAGGAAGATGGAGGAGCTTGGAAAGATATGTGTACCTTTTCAGTCTGGTCAGGTGGAGAAGAGAATCCAGGTACTTATTCTCATTGCTATGTGGATCTATCCCCTAGTATCTGACTCCTGAGCTTTATGTACTAATAAAACAACAAAGGTAGCAACTATCATGAACTCTCTAGCTTATTGTTCTAATTCAAACCTTAATTCTGTCAGCTAATTGCTGTGCATCTGCTGGGGAGAATCTTAACTTTTCTCTGCTTCTTTCTATTATCTGCTAAAAGGAGATGATAATAACATCTATTTCCTAGGGGTAGTTTAGGACATAAAGAATAAATGGAAAATACTTAGAACAGTGCTTGACACTGAGTAATTCTGAAACATATGCTAAAACTCAAAATTATCTAATGTATTATTCTTTAACATGAGAGATAAGAGGATAAAAATGATCCTAAAATACTTAAAACAGGATATTTTTTATGAAATTCAATGAATGAATGTTTTAAAGGCCAGGAAGACTTTGAATATAAAGAAATTGAATTGGTACAGGTGAGTAAAAGTTTATGAAAGAAATTATACCAACAGAATTTGAAAACCAACTAAGATCTTAGAAGTGTGTGCATTATGAATCACTCTTTAAAGACTAAGATGATAATAGTGTTCTTAAGAGATGTTAACGGTTTCTATAGCTTTTATGGTGGAGGACTGAAGGGCATTTAGAAAGAAGTAGTGAGTATAATGAACAGTAACATGAGTTCATGAGAAAGCACATATGTGGGTTAGAAGACACCATCTGTCTTAGTCCCTGTTTTCTTGCTATGATGAAATACCACGAGACAACTTATAAAATAAAACCCTTAATTAAGGGGTTACTGACAGCTTCAGATAGGTGGTCTATGATCACTACAACAAGAAGTGTGGTGGCAGGTAGACAGGCATGGTGCTGCCAAGGAGACTGAGAATTCATATCTGATCCATAAGCTGTAGAC
Source organism: Arvicola amphibius (assembly GCF_903992535.2). Taxonomy (NCBI): domain Eukaryota; kingdom Metazoa; phylum Chordata; class Mammalia; order Rodentia; family Cricetidae; genus Arvicola; species Arvicola amphibius. Next base: position 63,422,671 of record NC_052057.2, read on the forward strand.
ATGGGTGGGGGTGGAAAGAGAGAGAGAGAGAGAGAGAGAGAGAGAGAGAGAGAGAGAGACAGAGAGACAGAGACAGAGAGAGAAACTGGGCTTGGTGTACAGTTTTAAAACCTCAAGACCCCCCCCCAAGTGGTGCATCTCCAACAAAGCCACACCTACTTAAAGAAAGCTACACCTCCCAAATAGTTAAATCCTTCCCAAATAGTTTTACTATCTGTGCATCAAGGATTCAAACATATGAGCCTATGGGGCTGTGGTGCTTTGAATGAATATTCCCCACATAGACTCCATAGGGAGTGGCATTATTTGGAAAGATTAGGGCATGTAGCCTTGTTGGAGGAAGATTGGTACTGGGGGTGGGCTTTGAGGTTTCAGAAACTCAAGCCAGGCTCATTATCTCTTCCTGCTGGGTCTTCATGAAAGGACTAACACATACCTGATCTCAAACTGCTTTCATTAACCACAGAGAAAGATGCCACAACCTTTTCCTGTTGCAGAATGTTTGTTTAACTATGTAAATATGCATTGCATTTATTTAACTATGTAAAGAGATGTTGCTGTTTTACCTTGCCCACCTAAGGCACCTAATTGGTTTAATAAAAAGTTGAATGGCCAATAGCAAGGGAGGAGGAATAGGCAAGACTTCTGGGCAGGGAGAGTAAGTTGGAGGAAGAATTCATGCTTCGGAAAAGAAATAAAAGGAGATGTCAGGGAGATGTTAGGGGCAGCCCAGACAGACACAGAAGAAGCAAGAAAGCAGAATGTACAGAATGAAAGAAAAGTAAAAATCCCTGAGGTAAAGCATAAATAAATAGAAACAGGTTAAAATATTTTAAAAAAAAGCTAGTGGGACAAGTCTAAGCTAAGGCTGAACATTAATAATTAATACTAAGTTTCTGTGTCCTTATTTGGGAGTTGGTTGGGATTTCAAAGAAAGTTCTAACTACATTTTCCTGTATGTTTCTTGACTCTAACTCCAGAAATATGTGGCTACAGAAGTTGTCAAGTTCTGAAGTCTGCTTGGACTAAAACTGGGCTTCCACCATGACTTACATTTGCAAAAGCTTCAACTTTTTGATGGTTTCTGTTGTTGAACAAACTTTGTTTTTTTCCCTCCACTTATTGGAAGCTTAGCTGGATGCAGTTTTTCCCTGAGGATACAACCCCCTTTATTTCATTTAGCATTAAGTATTTCTTAACCTTCTCAACTCCTTGAACACAGGTCTTGATTCCAATACTACATTTCCTGGTTCTGTTTTTCTCCCCAAATTGGGCATTTTGCATTTCTTCTGGCCCTACTTGCTTTTTCTCATTGTAGATCTGCATAGTAATGATGACGAATGACCATGTGACACAGTATATAGTGAGCTGTCTTTGGATCTCTTGTGCCAATGACATTAGTCCATAAGCCTTCAATAGAGCCTCAGACAGATTCTTAGGACAAGTACAGAAAGAAGCCGCATGCTTTCCTAAACATCACAAGAATGGTTTCTATACATTCACTGTAGTTTTATCCTGAAACCTCATGAGCTAGGCCTGCATAGTACATCCAGCTTTCAGCACTACTGTCTTCCACGCTCCTAAAAGGATGGCCAGTTGAACAGTCACAATGTTCAATTGCACTCCTAGTTCAAAGTTCCAAGCTTTTCCATATTTCTCCAACAAAAAGCAGGGTCAGTGTTATCACAGTAATACCCCAGTCCCTGGTATCAACTTCTGCCTCAGTAAAAAATACTGTTTTATTGCTGTGATGAAATACTGTCATCAAGACAACTTAAAAAGGAACCATTTAATTGGGGGCTTGCTTACAATTTCAAATGGTTAGTCCATGGCATGGCAGCAGACATGACTCTAATGTAGTAGCTGAGAGTCCACATCTTACCCATAGTTGTGAGCAGAGTGAGTGAACAGTGATCTAAGATGGACATTAGAAACCTCAGAGCCCACACCCAGGGCCATTACTGCTTCCAAAAGGCCATACCTTCCCAAACAGTCCCACTAACTGGAGACCAAATGTTCAAACATATGAACCATTTTCATTTAAACCACCACACAATTTATTTATGCAAAATGGGGATTATTTCAGGGTCATGACGTGGAAGCTGGCCCCTGCCTTGCTTTGGTGAAGTCTATTGCACAGAAGTACTACTGCCTAATTTAGTGCTCAGACCTCTGATCTGTGTTTGTCAGCATATTTGATAGAATTTATTGTCAGCAACTCAGTCAAAGGCTGGAAGTTGAGGCGTGATGAATGTATGCAGAGTGTCCTAAGATTGCTTAGGAGGCCTGCTGAAAGATTTTGTGCTCTCTAGGTTTATGTGGATGCGATTCACTGTGCCACAACTTGGTCATGTGCATGTGGGAGTAATGGCTCTGCCTTCAAAGTACCCGAGTTTGAATCCTGGCTTCACCCACCCTTTCTAGCTGCATAGATATGAGAGAATCATTTAAAACATCTGTGACTCATCTTCATCTAATTGAAACTAACATGTACCATGTGCTGTCTTTGGTGGGTAAGTAAAGTAATAGCCACTTATCTCTGTATTTATAATTACCTATTTGTCACCTATGCACAACACAGTTCTCTCTCTCTCTCTCTCTCTCTCTCGCTGTGTGTGTGTGTGTGTGTGTGTGTGTGTGAGAGAGAGAGAGAGAGAGAGAGAGAGAGAGAGAGAGAGAGAGAGAGAGAGACTCATAGGCCTGTGAATATGGAAGTCAGAGATTCACATTATGTATTGCTTCTCAGGGGTTGTCCGCCTTTATATTTCAAAGAGCATCTCTTACTGGCACGTGGGGTTAGGCTGTCTGGCTGTCCATGGGGCCCTGCATTCTACCCACCTCCATCTCTTCAGCAATTTTAATTGTAAATTCATGACTATGTCAAGCTTCTTACATGAGTGCTGGGTTGAACTCAGGTCCTAATGCGTGTCTACCAAGAACTTTATTGATTGAGCCATATACTAAACCCTAACCTTTAATTTATGATATCTTCTGTTGCATATCAGCATTTCTGCCCAGAAGCCTTAAAGAATTTATGGTTTTCAGAAGGTTGGAACCATGGGTATTCTCTCAGGCTAGAAGGACTAAATAAAGTACTGTTGAGTTATGTACTTAAGTGGAGTCTTCCTTAGATTTAACGAAAGGTATACTCCTAAAACTGGTCCCATCTGGTTTTTGAAATTTATCCTGCAATATAAAGCAGAACTATATTCAAATCAGACATTTAATCATTGCAAGATATAATCAGAAACCTAAATTTGTAAAAGCTGCTGCCTGATGGATTCAGTAGACATTCTAATCAAGGAAACATCTTTATCCAATGCCAGGGGTGAGGGAGGAAACAGTTTGCTTGTATGATCAGCTACTGAGACTCTGACTGCACTATTGTTCAGCTTGAACTTTAGGATGCAGACCTGAAAGTACCAGGCCACAGTGGCATCCTCTCTTTACTTTGCTAACTGAGATGTTGTAGGGTTAGCAGCAGAAATGGATCTGGAAAGGCTTTTCCACTTGGAGCTTTGTTCTCCCAACACATGCAGGCAAGGCAGACACAAAACAAATTAGTCTCCTTCAGAAAGAAATAGTTGAACTTTAGTTAACAGAAACCCGGTTTTGATAACCACCAGGTTAAGACAGGAGAATGTATACCTGCTTAATCATACCCAAAATTATGTGCCCTAAATGAGAAGACATTTCTTTTTTTAAAAAAATGTTTTTCTTGAGCTGTATGTTTTTCTCCACTCCTCTCCCTTCCTCCCTGCAAGACGACATTTCTAATCATAAACACCGTGGGAGTAAAACCAGAATTCCTGTGAGTACTTTGCCTCTAAGATTCTTTGACTTTATAAATATTGAAGAAGGGAAAAGCTTCTAACTACCTACTGCTGTAAATGACAACAATCAATCCCTGGAAAGCAGAAGGGGTCATCAGCAAAACAGATAGAGAAAGATCAATGTGGTTGCCTAGCAACAGACCTGTCTGCAGTGGGAGCCTGTGGCCATCTGGGACCTTCAGTCTCTGTCTTGACCTACTATGCCACCGGCAGGGCTGCTCAAATTTCCATAATGCTAATGTGGAATACAGATGTCTCAAAGACAAAGGTATGCATGCTCACCACTGAAATACGAAAAACAGTGGGCATGTGATGTAGAATAAGGTGCTAATTACATTTTATCTGTGGCAAACGGTATTTAAAGTGACCTGGAGCTAACCTGAGAATCAGATACTTTTGCTCATCAAATTCAAATCACAGAAATGGATATAGCATGAATCATTTGGCATTTTAATATGCTAGTGTTTCTTTTATTATTCTAAACACGTTTGATCTTTTAAATGAAATTAAGATCAATTTCTATATATAAAATGTCCAGTTATCTAAACTCACTCCAATCTGACTTTAATTCTATGTTTTGTTTAGTCTTTTTACATATTTCCTTTAAAGCTGATTTCTTTCTCGATGAAATTTGCTCTTTGACAATTCAGCTTCAGACAGGTATATATTTTATTTTGTTCTCTTTGTTCCCAACTACCCATTTATCCAATCTCCTTCCCATCCAGACACTTTCCTGGTTACTGCTGTTTTGTTTTGTTTGTTTTGTGACCCACAGATTTCTAATCAGGACCATCTGTGAGTATGAGTTGGGAAATATCCATTGGAGCCTAGTGAATTCAGAAGTGAGTATACAACTGAAGGCAATGACTGTTCCTCTCCCAGAATCCATTTGTTGCCAATTGTTTGGTAGGGAGGAGTAGGACCCCATGAATTCCTCCCTGCAGTGCACCACGCCCGTCTGTGCTCTATGCGCCACCATACAGTTCGTGAAACGGGCAAGAGGCTAGAGATTGAAACACACAAAGACACAGAGACAGAGACACGGGCCATCCTTGAAACTGGAATGCCCCAAGAGTGCCCCCCTTTATTATGTCTAGGGACAGCTTATATAGGGATGGCCACACCCCAGCCAAACATACCAGAAACCATTCCCCTGCTATCAGGAACTCCTGAGGGTCTCGTGCTCAGAGCAGCTGTAGGCACTCAGATCAGGGAAAAACAAGAAATCAGGATCTGGGGGTTCACAGCTCCCAACACCTCCCGGACCACAACAGCCACAGTCCTTTGTAAAGCTAAGACAAGCAAGTGCAGCTTGAGGCTCGAGTTTGCAGTGACTGTATCATGCTCTGAAGACAAGGTTTCTCATCTATTCTTCCTCTCTCTGGCTCCTATATTCATTCTGCTCCCTTTCCCACAATGTTCTCTGAGCTTTAGGTGGCTGCTATAATGGTGCTGTTTAACAATAAGCATTAGCTCTTATTTATTCTAAGCAACTTGAGCAATGACACATTGCATACACTGTCAGCTGCACAAAGAAAAGCTTCTCTGATTAAGGTTGAGAGTAGCATTTGACTATGGTTATCAGCGTAAAAATATAGAATGAATTTTGATGTTGTGTCAATGCAACAGTTGTAGGGCTTTCCCCATTGGGTCATTTAGCCATGGGTCTTTTGCCAGTTTACAGTACCAGGCATGTGTTCTCTCCTACAGAGAGAATCTAACCTAAGGGCAAAGTTCAGTACTAGAAACTAGTCAGCAGGAAGGAAGCTTTCAGCTCAGTTCCAGCTTTCTTTCTCTGTATTTTGCCACCAAGGTAGGGGGTATCGAGCAATAAGGACCTATGTCCAGTTCTGATGAGCAACCAAGAAGAGTTAACAGCTGACTTGTGCTGGAGGCCTCTGGGGTTTCCTTGGCCAAGAAACCCCAGAGAAACACCCCATACCATGCCCTTGGGATGATATTTGCTTGTTTGGTGAACAGTTTGAAGTACACATATTTCTATACAGGATGGCAAAGTTGAACATAATATAAATATTGTAATATATTGTGAGATTGCACCTCATTTTCCACTGCTACAAATTATGTAATGCTGGATGTTTTAAAAATAAAATATTATTTAGCTGAAAACTGTGAGAGTAAACAAACAAACAAGCACCACAAATCAAAAAAAAAAAAAAAAAAAAAAACCAAAAATCTAAGACTGAGCATATCCATCAATTTAGCTTCTAGTGAGGTCCTCTAGGCTCCGGTACATCATGGCAGATGACTTCCTAGGAGAAACACATGGTACAGGGGCGATCAGATGGTGGAAGACACGGAGTGGGTCAGTTTGATCTTCCTTGGGCACATATGCACACAGGTATATGTGCAGGTACCTGTTGTATACACGGAGAGGATAGAGGAGAACTAAGGGTATTCTGTTGTATCACTCCATCTTATTACTTGAGTTGAAGTCTGTTGCTGAGTCTGGAGTTAGATGAGTAGCCAGAAAGCTACAGCAGTCTTCCTGCCTGTGACACCTACAGCGATGGAATTGCCGGCATGTATTCCTACCCTCTTTCACATGGGTACTCAAGATTCCAACTCAGATTTTCATGCTTGTGTTTAGTTGCTCTTACACACAAGCAGCTCTCTTGACCCAGTTTTACACTTTATTACAATTTTTAGTAGGAACAAAGTCAGGTACAGAACTGCCTTATTGAAGATTGAATTCAGTGTCCCTAGAAACTAAATTACCTCTTACCAGGCCACAGCTTTTAAGGGTTTCCCCACCTCCTAACACTGCCATTCTGAGAACAAAGCTTTCAACATATAACTCGAGGTTAATAGATAATCATTATTATATATTATTATATATAATATAGTTAATATAATAGTCAAGTTTGTAGTCATGTTAGTTAGATTTTCTAAATGTACAAAAAAAGTATTTCAGATGAATAGGGATTCTTCAAATCTTTCAGAGACCTTCAGTATATGACATTTAAAATGTTTAAGAATTTAGGAGTTTTCATGACAGTGAGACACATCTGCTCTTGGAAACATCAAGCTACTTCAAGAGGAAGATGGGCATCAAAGAGGCTACTTATGGGGTTTGTTAGCAATTTGGGAAAGAAACTGCTCTTACCTGGATGCATGCATAAACTGGACATGCATTACCCGCAGATAAATCATTGCTGAACTTACCTAAAGGTGAGTTGATCATTCGGGGTTCCTGCTTCATGAGGAGTCTGTAAGACATTCTGCAGGATACAAAAGAAATGATGGACAAACTACCAATATAGGCAGAACTGTGTTTGAAATTTCCTGCTTCATGAAAAAGTTTGCTGGACACTATGGGCCTGTAGCCTAAAGATGGATGCCCCAACGGTACAGAAGAACTTTGGGTTTCTGTCCAGGTAACAAAATGTCTCTGTCAATTCTAGAGTTTTGGAAGTTGCTTACAATGTACTTCCTATTTACTTAGGTAATATTATGTCCTTCTGAAGTCTTTGATAGAGTTGAATAATTTATAGTTATAATTTTCCTTAGTTATGATAAAAGATAAAGTAGATATAAATATTATAACTGTAGTTCTTGATTGATACCTGTTTGGTTATATGTTATTTTACTATGTTAAAGTTAAAGCCTTCCTTTTTGTTTAAACAGAAAAGAGGAAATGGTGTAGGAGATCCTTCTGTCTTTGTGTTGCTTTCATTGGTTAATAAAGAAACTGCCTTGGGCCTGTTGATAGGGCAGAACTTAGGTAGTCAGGGAAGACAGAACTAAATGCTGGGAGAAAGAAGAACAGAGTCAGAGAGAAGCCATGGACCCACTGCCAGAGATAAATGTGCTGAGACTTTGCTGGTAGGCCACGACCTCATGGTGATATACAGATTAATAGAAATGGGTTAAATTAATATGTAAGAATTAGCCAATAAGAAACTAGAGCTAATGGACCAAGCGGTGATTTAATTAATACAGTTTCTGTATGGTTATTTCAGGGCTAAGCTAGCTAGGTGGCCATGATGAACAACCAAGCCCTCCCTCCTACAATATTACACAGTCTATAATGTAAAATCATATAAATACTTTTGTACCAGAATAAACAGCGGTACCAGGGAAATCACATCTGGGAGATAGGTTTTCTGAACCAGCTTATCTTATCTTAACTCTTTTTTTTTTTGGTTTTTCGAGACAGGGTTTCTCTGTGGCTTTGGAGCCTGTCCTGGAACTAGCGATTGTAGACCAGGCTGGTCTCGAATTCACAGAGATCCGCCTGCCTCTGCCTCCCGAGTGCTGGGATTAAAGGCGTGCGCCACCACCGCCCGGCTTATCTTAACTCTTAATTTAAGAGTTCTCTAGAGCTCTCTTTGTTTGTCTTTACAACCCATATTTACACCTGATTAATTGCTTGACTTAACATCTCAGTACCTCAGTTTATACATCATCAGAAAGAGAATAAGAACCATCCTTCTATACATAAATGGATGTGGGCAGTTTGCTCATAACAGTGTCTAGCAGACACTAGGCTCAATGCTTGTGAGTTAGCTTGATTGTCCATAGAAACAATTGCCTTGATATGTGCTGAGAACCTGTTTTATCAGTCAGATAGGACTTTAAGCTTGGGTTCCACAGCAATGAGCATGAGATTATGTGTCTGTTTTTATGGAGGTAACATTCCTGAGGTTAAGTTTGCTTAATTCAATACCTAATGAGTGGATATCTTAAATTTTAGGTCTTGGAATGAGGATAACCATACCCAGAGGATTCCAGTAGGGGTTATGTTTATCATAGTCTGTGCCAACTTTATTTTTCTCTGAGGGAAAGATTTGGGGAAAGCGGTGAAAGCTAGAATCAAACATCTTCCCCTCTTGCACCTTGACTGTGACTTACTGAACATGGTTTGGAAGAAGCTATTAAAACACCTCAGGTTTGCTAAGATTTTCTTTTCCTTTCTGTTTTTACCAGCATGTCTTTAGTTTGGGACAAAAGAACTGGAATTCACGAACTCGCTTTAGTACATATATTACTCTAGATAGATGGCAAATGAAGATGTAATTATTTATTGGTGTAGTGTGAAGCTCTATCTCTCTCAATTTGAGCAAGGCTGATGCCTCTGTGTAAGCTGAGAACTACAGGAGAAATAAATGGGAATGAAAATTGAGTAGATGGCTGTCTACAAAGGACTTACACTGCAAGTCATGCTCTTAAAAACTTAGGTGTAGCCATGTGCTCATATAACCTGATAGTGTAGGGAAAGAGACTGGTAGATCTTTGAAGCTCTCTGACCAGGGAACCAAGCCAAATGGAGGCACTCCAGTTTCCATGAGAGGAATTTCCCAAAAAGGTAGTAAAGAGTGATAAAATAGCAGATAACACAAGTGCCAGCTTATGGCTTCCACATGTTTCTATATTCCAGTCAGTGGACATGTGTTGTGCATCTACACACACATGTGCCCATACACACACACACACACACACACACACACACACACACACACCCCAAACTTAGAGATGGAGAATAGAATGGAAGGAAGCAAAATAATCCTCAAGGTTAGGAAGATATATTTTGAATGATGGAGAGGCAACTGAGCAGATCAATAGGCCTGAAGTCTGTGGCATCTGGAAGGAAGGACTGTGAGGGCAAATCAAATCCCCAAAGTAAAATATCATGCTTCCCTGTTTCTTAAAATGGAGTGAAAGACAGTGACTCTTTTATCATTATCACTGTCTTAGCACACAAACACCGTAAAACAGGAGGTGGAGAAGCTGGGTTTTCAGGCCACTGTGGCACCCATGTATAGGACTAAGTTGAGAGATTTTTGTTCTTGAAATTCACATGCTGAAACCCTTTCCCTGAAGTTACTGTGGTGGAAGGCAAGTGAGATGAAGTGGTCCTGAGACTGGAGTCCCCATGGATGGAGCTAGTGGTTTTGTGAGAGAAATGCCAGCAAAGCCCTTAGCCCTTTCCATAACACAAAGACAGAGGATGGATGGCCATTTATGATGACAGTTGTTACTGGCTCCTGATTTGGATTTTGTAGCTCCTAAAACTGAGAAACATCAATCACTGCTGCATATGTGCTATCTGTTCTATAGTGTTTCATTAAAGAAGCCCAAACAAACTAATTCAAGTCATTTCACAGCTAAATTATATGGAGGAAGGGGTTATGAATAATGTGTACTTTTCATATATATTTGCTTATATACAGCTATACAACTACATATCAGTATATATCACACATATTATACATGACTACATAGAGATTTAAATGTAGATAGATACATACTAAATAAACAAAAACTATCTCTTCCTTTGTAGCTTAGAGCTAAATTAAATACAAATTCACATACAGAACTTATATCAACATGTGGCTATGAAAATACTTGTGAGGGACATTAAGGGTGTACAAGTGAAAAACAGTATGCTGTTATTTTTCAATACTTATGTGACAAAATATCATGCATAAATTCAGATAATACTGAAAGTAAAAAATGGCTAGACTCCTAAAAATAGAAAACAATAGATCTGCATATTGAATAATGAGAAAAATATTATTGGATAATGTCAGCAATTAAAGACACACTTTCCACTTTGAGAAGACCACAGTCAAGCCTCTGATGGCATGTAGACAATAGCAGTGTGGAACCATGGTGACTCAGGAGATAAAGAGGGCACAGAAATGGAGGACATGCTCAGATCAGGAGAGAGGAGCCAAATGTGCATGTAGGGCCCTAAGAAATGATGGCAAAACTTCTTAGCAGCCAGGAACACTGGACAGCTTCATAACAATGAAATTTAAAGTCTAAGATTCGGGAACTAGCAAACATTGGCCAGACAGTGACAGCAACTGGAATTAGAGCTTACAAAAGCCCCAGAAAATAAGTCACAGCAAACGTTTATTTTGTGTTCCTATCAAAGCATGTCTTCACTTCATATCAAAACAATCATTTTCAAGGAACGAGAGACTATGGAAAAGCATAATTAGATGTTTGGCAATGAAACAGTTGCCTTTGCTCCCTTTCTCGACTTGTGTTGATTTCCAAATGGAGTTGGCTGAGGCAAATGGGAAGCGTATCAGGGCAACCCCAGAAGCATGCTCCACACAGTCCAAAAATATCTCTTAGCACATGTAATGTTCAAACTGTGACAAATAACTTGTAAAATAAACTCTAAGATGTCTGATAGAGAGCTCTCTGGTGCTTTATTTACCTCAGGGCTGATGTTTCCGTGCTGTGAAGACCCACCCTGAAATAAGTGCTAGCCACTATTTTACCTGGCCCTAAGTTACCTGGCTAAGTTGCCATGGGAATCTAGGTCTGCCTACTGAGTGTGGTCAGGAGGGAATACCAGCAATGAAAGCTGAAACATCCTTAGAGAGGGTGAGCATGAACACCTCTCAGGCCCTGTTAGCCTAAGGAAAGGCCCATACTGTATTATCAGTCATGGGTGAAATTTGGATCGGTAGTCATTTGAGTTGGGGATGATGTTAAAGTGAGTAGGGATAAAGTGGAGAATTCCATTTGTGCAAGATAAATAAACACCGTGGATTTAAATATCATGTATGACATGGATGTTAAATTTGACAACTTGCCTGTAATCCCAACATAGAGGGGAGCTACATGCCAAGGTTACATGAGACTTCACAGACAGACATGCCCCCTGCCCTTCTCATGTGTGTGTGTGTGTGTGTGTGTGTGTGTAGACCTATACACATATATGCATATGTGTGTGTATGTTTTGTTCTGGAAGAAGTCCTGAAAGCATTTTAAACACATGAGCATTTGTCATGCAATGACATGTAAAGTAACTAAATACCTAACACTAATTAGAGAAATCTGAGAGGAAAAAGAGGAAGCATTTTTTAACACTGACACAGTATTTGTAAGCCTAAGATGCCTATATTGTTGGGAGAAAGCAAGTTTCTATAACCTTATTAATTCATGATTCTTCTTGCCCATTATTATGCAGTAGTAAAGTACTCATATTGTCTACCATGAAGAGTGCGTGGACTTGGTTTTTACTCACTTATCATCTACAGGTGAGGATTGAGCAATAGCTCCTCTATTACTCTGAGGATGTTGAATAGCTTGGCATATTTCAGGAACTTTTGTTGTTTCCTTAGGAGACCATTGCAGAAGTAAACAACCTGCATCAGACATGATACCAAGTTCCTCAGTTCCTGGTCTCTGCCTAACTTTCTCCTTTTCCTACTGTCCCAATGGACATGGGCACAACCCTCAATTCTTGGACATTTAGTGCAATTAATTAACAATTCTTGCAATTAGTGTGATACTAACAATGAATCAAAGTAAGAATGAGATCTAATGATATTATTGATAAATGATGAATAAAGTATAGAGGGCAAAGAGAAAATGATAACAAGAGGCAGTAATGCAATCACAAACACAGTGCCTAGTGCCTAGTACTGAAGCCATGAAAGGAGAAATACCCAAAAGCCACAAATTGAAATTCCTTTCTTCTTCTTCTTCTTCTTCTTCTTCTTCTTCTTCTTCTTCTTCTTCTTCTTCTTCTTCTTCTTCTTCTTCTTCTTCTTCTTCTTCTTCTTCTTCTCCTTCTCCTTCTCCTTCTCCTCCTCCTCTCCTCCTCCTCCTCCTCCTCCTTCTTCTTTTTTAGTTTATTAAATAATTTAGTAAAAATTTCTGAAAAGGTATGAATTAGAATCTTCCTCTGTATATGTATACAGATGGAAGACAGCAGTTAGGATAATACATAATGGGCCCTAAGGAAAATAACTCAAGAAAGTAAGGAAAATAACTCAGAAAAATTAAATAAGCCCACATGGAATTTTCTCTGCAAAGAAGCAGCTATACCTATTTCCTGCTATACCATATAATTTGTGCTTCACTTGGGTCAATGGCAGCTGTCAGAGAAGTTCTGTCTCTTTTAGGATATGATGATTCAACCAATGGCTGGATACAACATGCACAGAGAGGTGGCTATGACAAGCCGTCTATGCAGACAGAACAGAATGTGGAATGGGAGCCTCAAACAGGTTATCACTGAGTGCCATGGAGTTTGTTTTCAGAGAGTCCAAGTCATTGCTTGGGTTAACCACATGAGATCTTGGGAAGTGTGCTCAGTGACTTGTAGTCTTCTGACAGGTATGACCACCAGGAAGAGACCTCCCAATGGAAAAGACAAACAAACATGTACAGAATAAAACAATGTCCACCTGGAGAAAGATCCCCCAAGCAACAGAGAGACAATTGTGGTTGGCACGAGAGGACCTCAAGCCTGGGGTTTATGCTGTAAAGTAGACTTCTGACATTGGTGAAGCAAAAAATATCAAATGGAAAAAAGAAAGGATATTTAACAAGTGGTGCTGGAATAATTGGAAATCAACATGTAGAAAAATGAAAATAGACCCATATCTATCACCATGCACAAAACTCAAGTCCAAATGGATCAGTGACCTCAATATAAAGCCAGCCACACTGAACGCTATAGAAGAGAAAGAAATACACTTGAACACATTGGCACAGGAGACCACTTCCTAAATATAATCCCAGCAGCACAGACACTGAGAGAAACAATTAATAAATGGGACCTCCTGAAACTGAAAAGCTTCTGTAAAGCAAAGAACATGGTCAACAAGACAAAACAACAGCCTACAGAATGGGAAAAGATCTTCACTAACCCCACATCAGACAGAGGTCTGATCTTCAAAATATACAAAGAACTCAAGAAATTGGTTACCAAAAGAACACATAATCCAATAACAAAAATGGGGCACAGAACTAAACAGAGAACTCTCAACAGAGGAATCTAAAATGGCTGAAAGACACTTAAGGAAATGCTCAATATCTTTAGTTATCAAAGAAATGCAAATCAAAACAACTCTGAGATTTTATTCTACACCTGCAAGAATGGTCAAGATAAAAAATATTGTTGACAACTTATACGGGAGTGGTTATGGGAAAAGGGGGAACACTCCTGCATTGCTGGTGGGAATGCAAGCTGGTACAGCCCCTTTGAATGTCAGTGTGGCAATTTCTCAGAAAATTAGGGAGCAACCTTCCTCAAAACCTAGTAATACCACCTTTGGGTATATATTCAAAGGATGTTCAATTGTGCCACAAGGACATGAGCTCAGCTATGTTCATAGTAGCATTGTTTGTCATAGCTAGAATCTTGAAACAACCTAAATGCCCCTCGATAGAAGAATGGATAAAGAAAATGTGGTACATTTACACAATGAGGTACTGCACAGTAGAAAATAATGACATCTTGAAATTTGCAGGAAAATGGATGGAGCTAGAAAACATCATTTTGAGTGAGGTAACCCAGATAGAGAAAGACAATTATCACATGTTCCCACTCATAAGTGGTTATTAAACATGAAGCTAAGAAAACCAGTCTACAAATCACAATCCCAGAGAACCTAGACAACAATGAGGTCCCTAAGAGAGACATACATAGATCTAATCTACATGGGTAGTAGAAAAAGACAAGATCTCCTGAGTAAATTGGGAGCATGGGGACCTTGGCAAGGGTTGAAGGGGAGGGGAGAGGAGAGGCAGGGCTGGGAGCAGAGAAAAATGTAGAGCTCAACAAAATCAATAAAAAAATGTGGAAGTACAAAATTGAGAAGATGGCAAATTGGTAAACACATGTGAACAAATCTCAAACTAGCACATTGTAAAGAGCATCTATACTCATTGATTAGCAGAATTAATACTAGGAAAAATGGCCATATTACAAAAATCTGTCTATTTATTCAATGTAATTTCATTCAAATACTAATATTATTCTTCAAAGAGTTAATGAAACATCCAAATGTTCGTTTTAAAATTCAAAAGAAACCAAACATCCAATCAGTCCCCCACAAAAAGAAAAATGAAGCAAAAAACAAAGCAAAACAAAATAAACCCCCAAACAAATAGAGCAATGTCAGACAGCAAATTTTACTACATACCGAAACACAGCCAGCAGAGTGTCTCAACAAAGGCCTGCAGACTAATGTGCTATGATACAGGAACCAAGAATATAACCATGTGGAGCCATATTTACCTGATTTTTAGTTTTAAAATGTATTATTTATCAGCAAATGGTACCCATTATGTTTTAAAACCTGTTGCCTTTGCATAATAAAGAAAGCACAAAGAAATAAAATGTAGGATAAGACGTAACTAATTTCAATTGTTCGTTTTTCACCCCCTATTGACCGTAGCACTATAAAATTGACAGTATTACTAGTTATTGAAAATCTACCCAATTTGTAACAGATAAATAAGATATTATGCTTTCAGTGCTATTTACTAAATAATGTTATTTATGAATATATGTATACACACATACACATATATGTGAATTATTAAAGGAAAATTAATAAAAGATGGATAAAAAGAGTGGAGTGCTTCAGTGGGTGTAAAGTTTTCTCCTTCTTTAAGGTAAGACAGGCAGTAGGAGCCCAAGGAGAGAAGATTGTCCTACTTAGAAGACTGCCTGTAAATGGTGCGGGGACCTCCAAGCCTGGCTGCGTGGCCACCACACTCAGTTACACTTGCAGTGTCGCAGACCTCATGTACCAGTGTAAGTAACCCTCACTCATACCCTGCAAATAACTCCAATAAACCCTGACTCAGCACATCCGACATTGGAGGGATCCCTATTTACCTATGTGGGATAAATAGACTTTTGTCCACATCGGAAGCAATGCTTTACCGTGGAATAAAATTCACGGTATGTGTCCAGCACTATAATTTTGAGAGACACTTGAAAACCCTCCTGGATGTTATCTAAAAAAATATTTTTGATGTCACTGATTTTTTGATGATGGTGTCAAAAGCATGCATTGGAGAAATGCTGTCTTCACAAACAGTGCTGTGAAGCTGGATATCCACATGAATAAGAATGGACAGAACTGGAGTTCTCATCCTGCAGAAAAACCAGTTCACAGTGGACAAAGGACCTTAATGTATAGCCTGGAATGCTGAAGCTGCTGGAGGAAAGCATCGGGAAAACATTTGGAGACACTGGCGTAGGGAAGTCCTTCCTAGAAGGACTGCAGCAACCAAGTAACAGACACAGGAAGTGATAAGTAGGATTGCCTTAAATTATAAGAACTTTACACAGCAAAAGGAACTGTGAGGAGAATGAAAATATGGATTATAGAATGGGAGAAAATCTTTCCCACCTATGTTTCACACAGGGTTTTAATATCTAGAACACAAAAAATAATTGCAAAAACAGAACATGCATATTTCCCGAGTCATCCGATCAGTAACTAGGCTAATGAACCAAACACATTCTCAAAAAAGAAACACAAGTGGTCGTTAAATATTTCTGAAAGGTTCAGCATATTTAGCTCTCTGGGAACTGCATATTAAAACTGCTTTTTAATTGTATCTCACCCCAGAGGGAATGACTAACATCAAGAAACAAAGACAACAAAGGCTGGGAAGGAAGTGGGAAATGAAGAACCCTTATGCATTGTAGTTATAATGTAAACTAGTACAGCCATATGGAAATCATTAGGGAGGTTTCTGGGAAAATGAAAAGTAGAGCCTACCTACGCCCTCCTATATTACTGCGTCATATATACCCCAACAGACTCCACCTCGGCACAAACACAGGTCTTGCACATCCATTTTTATTGCTGTCCTAGTCACAGTAGATACAAAAACAGAACCAGCCTAGATGTTCATCACCAGATGAACAGATGAAGAAATTTTTAACCTATACACAATGGAATTTCATTCAGCAATAAAAAATGAAATCAAAACATGTATAGGAAAATGGATGAAAATGTTATGTTATGTTTGTTATGTTAAGCAAAATAAAACACTAAAATAGATATTTGTAATTTTTTCATAATATAGGAATCCTAGCTTCTAGTTTGCATTTGTGTAAACACGGTTGTGTGGGTGGGTGAGTAGATGGAGATAGGGAGGAGAACTAGAGATCAAAGGAGACCAGTGTTCTCAAGGGTTGGGGTAATATGATACATGCTTCATGGACACATAAATAGGGCTATCGGGTAAAAAGGGGGACAGCAGTAGAGACACAGGGGTGGGGGTAGGAGATGGAGATAGGACAAGTGTTGATAAGAACAGAGTACTCAAAAAATGCCATAATGAAACCCACTGTTTTGCATACGAATTTCAAGAACACCAGTTTAAAATTAATGAGTAAGATTTTTTTCTGAAAGAGTTTGGTAACACTAATTAGCGTTAGAGCAATAAATTTCTATCAACAAAATTAAGTGACTTTTCAAACCACAAATATTATTACAAAATGTACACTCTGAATAATCAGAATGGTCTCTATTGAAAAGCCCAGGAATGCCACACATCTACTCATCCCAGAAGAGGGGACCCTGACAGACCAAAGTAACAACCACAACTATGTCTGACTGGGTGAACCATGAGGTTTGCATTGGAGTTACAAACAGGAATATGACCGAGATGTACAAGGAGTACAAGGTGAAAAGCTCACCTTGGTGATGGGTGAACACAGATGACTCCCGAAAGCTGCAAGCATGGAGCTCTTTCTATACCTTGCCTACAGCTCCATCATCTGAATCTGTCTATTCTCTGTAGCTCAAATGGTCTCTACCCCCCATTTGTTTACTCATGTTTTATATTGCTGGGGCTTGATCCTCAAGACTTTCCAAGTTTGTGTTCTCCTAGACATATGACCTTTTACTTAGCTCCTGAAGCACGGGGAGAAAAAGTTTGTATTTTAAAGAAAGAGGAAAATGTCATCCAACACTAGCTCAGGATGAAGGCTCCACAGAATGCCTTGTAATTAAAAGAGTTTAAGTCATTCTTGGCTCTGCACAGGAAAAAGCACAAGGAGTATGGAGCCAGGAGCGCCCAAGCTCAGAAAGGAATGTGAGACAGTAATCGTGAGTAGGTGACAGTCGGAATCACCATGACTTGTGTCTCATTGAATTAAGTTCTTAGCTTGCTCTTCTTATGGGTATTTTGGTAACTAAATTATTTATTTCTTTTAAGTACAAAAAAATTAATTTTGAGGTGACAGATAAGTACAAAAAACATGGAATTTTAGAGGTTAATCCTGATTTGTGCTGACATAGTCAAGGCCATTTTCCCTGAACAACCAAACATTAAAATTGTGTAAGACAATCTACATACATACACATGACAGATACTATGTGGCATGTCTATTTCAGAGATAGGCACCTTCCATAATTTGAAGAGAGATCCCCCAGGAGCCGACACATTCGTAATAGTAGGTGTCAGCATAGAATTTTCAGTAGAATTTTGCATATGCGTTTTTCAAATGTGAAGAATAGATTTCTTTCTGTTTGGAGCAAAATAATTTCTTTTATTTTGGATGCCTGGTAATAAAAAAAACAGATATTAATCATCTGCCATGCCCATTGACAATCTAGGTTAATTCTGCCAGTCTCCATGGAGAATACACAAAGGGCCAATTTACAAGTAGAGGTGAGTAACAAGGGTGCAGTAGGAGAACTGCATATTCATACCAGAACAGAATTGGAATTTAGAGGACGCCAGAAGAAGCCTAGCAAATCCTTGAAATGCCCTGCAGGGCCAGCAGTTAGCATTTGGAGGCAAGAAAATCAATAGCTTAGAGGCTGCTTGGCTATTCGAAAAGGTCAGGCTTGGGAAATGACACTGTTCGCCTGCTTTTACTAGTCCAGCTTGTAAAAATGCTCTGAATGCCGCTGTAGAAAACAAGCGCTCTATAACCCAGGCTGGCCTCAGATCGCAGCAGTTTTGCCTACACCTCCATGTGCGGGGATATTAAGTATGCGCCATCCTCATCAGCTCTCTTCTGAATATGTGAGGACACAGTGGCAGGATTCAAATACAGGCCCACCTACAAATCCTTGAAAAGTATATATCCAAATATTAAATATAACCTAAAATAAAATAGTAATCTGTTTGGATTTTATTTTTATTTTATATACCTCAGTATTTAGTTAAAATAACTATGATGTTTAAGTATAAGAATATATGTAATTTATAAATTATTATATATTTGTTTTATAGCAATTTTGCTTGCTTAATTATTATTTTGTAATAGACACTTATGTTTTTGATACTGATGTGAAAGAAATAAAATGCAGTTTATTGAAGGTGTTTAAATTTGAATGTAATATAGAGATATAATGTAATATAGAGATATAATAACTTAAAAATGCAATTAATTTATTAATAAAAATTAAAATACCATGTATTTTTAAATTTTATTTCCTTCAAAAATACTAGATTTGCTTAGTAAAATGAAACTAATGTGCAATTTATATTTAATACACATTGACTATAAAATCTACTTAAATATATAAATTAATACTTCTTACTATGTTTTGAAATCTACTGATGGGTTAAAATATGAATCTTTACAATTCTAGATGTATTCTTAAATGGATGTGTGTATTCTGGTTTGTTTACGTGTGTATTTTTGCATGTGTACACGGGTATACATTTGTGAGAATGCATGTGTCTGTATATACATTTGCATGTCAGAGAAGAATCATAGGTATATTGGAAATATTGTCTACTTTTGAGGCAGTCTTTCTTGTTTTCAGTTTCCACTGCTATTGAAAATGTGAAGAATTGTGGATGGGGTAGAAAGTATATTTATATTTACATATGTGCAGCAATAACATGCATCATTTGTCAAATGCTTCTAGGCCACCTTGCACAGTTGTTGCATTGATTTTATTAATCTACAGCTATCTTTGGAATTATGACTTGGAACTCAAAGAAAAGGAAAAAACTGTATTTTCATCATACTGGAAAATTATGGTTTATACACAATAACCTACTAAATTCATGCTCAAGTTTTCATACTCAAGATTGTCACAGTGATATTTTATGTTAATTAACATAAGTATGGCCCCAAAAAAGTGCTTCTATGACTAATTCTCCATGCCTTAAATAAAATACACCTCTATTTGAATGTTCATTGTCCCACTGGCTACACTAGAGAGAGACGCAGAAGGGATTTTAATGTTACGATGCCTTGGACTAGAGAAAATACTTTGCAAATTCTTGTATTAGGTAATAACTGAATAGGGAGTGTTTTTATTTATTTTTTTTTCTCATGGTTTATTTTTTTTTATATTTAAAAATTTCCATCTCCTTCCCTCCTCCTCCCCCCCTCCCTCCCCTCCTTCTCCCCCTTCCCTCCCCTCCCCTCCACCCATACCTCCCCTCCCTCCCTCTCAAGGCCAAGGAGCCATCAGGGTTCCCCACTCTATGCTAAGACCAAGGTCCTCCCAACTCCCCCCAGGTCCAGGAAGGTGATCGACCAAGCTGAGAAGGCTCCCACAGAGCCCGTCCATGAAGAACAATCAGAGCCCAGAGCCATTGTCCTTTGCTTCTCAGTCAGCCCCCGCTGTTGGCCACACTCAGAGAGACGGGTTTGGTCGCATGATCCATCAGTCCCATTCCAACTGGAGTTGGTGATCTCCCATTAGTTGTGTCCCACCGTCTCCATGAGTGAACGCACCCCTCTCGTTCCTGACTTTCTCCCTCATGTTCTCGCTCCTTCTGCTCCTCATCGGGACCTTGGGAGCTCAGTCCAGTGCTCCAATGTGGGGCTCAGTCACCTTCCCCATCTGTCGCCAGCTGGAGGTTCCCTCACGGTCCTGACTTTCTTTCTCATGTTCTCTCTCCTTCTGCTCCTCATCAGGACCTTGGGAGCTCAGTCCGGTGCTCCAAGGTGGGGCTCTGTCATTTTCTTCATCTATCGTCAGGTGGAGGTTCTATGGTGATATGCAAGAAATTCATCAGTATGGCTATAGGAACTGGCCTTTTCAGGCTCCCTCTCCTCAGCTGCCCAAGGAACTAACTGGGGGCGTCTCCCTGGAAACCTGGGAACCCCTCTAGGGTCAAGTCTCTTGACAACCCTCAGGTAGCTCCTTAAATTAAGATATATGCTTCCCTGCTCTCATATCCACCCTTCCTATATCCCAAGCACCCCATTCCTCCGAGCTCCCCCCGCTCTCCCCTTCACACTTTTCTCTCCCCATCTTCCCTTGGCCCAGTCTTGCCCAACCCTCAAGTTCCCAATTTTGCCTGGCGATCGTGTCTACTTCCAATATCCAGGAGGATTACTATATCTTTTTTGGGAGTTCACCTTCTTATTATCTTCTCAAGGATCCCAAACTTATAGGCTCAATGTCCTTTAATCATGGCTAGAAACCGAATATGAGTGAGTACATCCCATGTTCATCTTTATGGGTCTGGGTTACCTCACTCAGAATAGTGTTTTCTATTTCCATCCATTTGCCTGCAAAATTCAAGATGTCATTGTTTTTTACCGCTGAGTAGTATTCTAGCATGTATATATTCCACAGTTTCTTCATCCATTCTTCCACTGAAGGGCATCTAGGCTGTCTCCAGGATCTGGCTATTACAAATAATGCTGCTATGAACATAGATGAGCATATGCTTTTGTTGTATGATTGGGCATCTCTTGGGTAGATTCCCAATAGTGGAATTGCTGGGTCCTGGGGTAGGTTGATCCCGAATTTCTGAGAAACCGCCACACTGCTTTCCAAAGTGGTTGCACAAGTTTGCATTCCCACCAGCAATGGATGAGTGTGTCCCTTACCCCACAACCTCTCCAGCAAAGGTTATTATTGGTGTTTTGGATTTTAGCCAATCTGACAGGTGTAAGATGATATCTCAAAGTTGTTTTGATTTGCATTTCCCTGATAGCTAGGGAGGTTGAGCATGACCTTAAGTGTCTTTTGGCCATTCGAACTTCTTCTGTTGAGAATTCTCTGTTCAGTTCATCGCCCCATTTTTTAATTGGGTTAATTGGCATTTTACCGTCTAGTCTCTTGAGTTCCTTATATATTTTAGAGATCAGACCTTTGTCAGTTGCAGGGTTGGTGAAGATCTTTTCCCAGTCAGTAGGCTGCCTTTGTGTCTTAGTGACAATGTCCTTTGCTTTACAGAAGCTGCTCAACTTCAGGAGGTCCCATTTATTCAATGTTGCCCTTAAAGTCTGTGCAGCTGGGGTTATGCATAGGAAACGGTTCCCTGTGCCCATTTGTTGTAGAGTACTTCCCACTTTCTCCTCTATCAATCTCAATGTGTTCAAATTAATATTGAGGTCTTTAATCCATTTGGACTTGAGTTTTGTGCATGGTGATAGATATGGATCTACTTTCATTCTTCTACAGGTTGACATCCAGTTATGCCAGCACCATTTGTTGAAGATGCCCTCTTTTTTCCATTGTGTACTTTTGGCTCCTTTATCAAAAATCAGGTGTTCATAGGTTTGTGGTTTAAGATCCGGGTCTTCTATACGATTCCATTGGTCAACTTCTCTGTTCTTATGCCAATACCAAGCCGTTTTCAATACTGTAGCTCTGTAATAGAGTTTGAAGTCAGGGATGGTAATGCCTCCAGAAGTACCTTTATTGTATAAGATTTTTTTGGCTATCCTGGGTTTCTTGTTTTTCCATATAAAGTTGATTATTGTCCTCTCAATCTCTGTGAAGAATTTTAATGGGACCTTGATTGGGATTGCATTGAATCTATAGATTGCTTTTGGTAGAATTGCCATTTTTACTATGTTGATCCTTCCAATCCACGAGCAGGGGAGATCCTTCCATTTTCTGGTATCCTCTTCAATTTCTTTCTTCAAAGACTTAAAGTTCTTGTCAAATAAATCCTTCACTTCCTTGGTTAGCGATACTCCCAGATATCTTATGCTATTTGTGGCTATT
The DNA here is from genome assembly GCF_903992535.2 of Arvicola amphibius. Classification (NCBI taxonomy): domain Eukaryota; kingdom Metazoa; phylum Chordata; class Mammalia; order Rodentia; family Cricetidae; genus Arvicola; species Arvicola amphibius. Next base: position 63,445,190 of record NC_052057.2, read on the forward strand.
GTGAAAGGTGATACTTCTCTGATTTCCCTCTCTGCTTCCTTATCCTTTGTGTATAGGAGGGCGACTGATTTTTTGGAGTTGATCTTGTATCCTGCCACGTTACTGAAGGAGTTTATCAGCTGTAGGAGTTCTTTGGTGGAGTTTTTGGGGTCGCTTATGTATACTATCATATCATCTGCAAATAATGAAAGTTTAACTTCTTCCTTTCCAAATTGAATCCCCTTGATTCCCTTATGTTGTCTTATTGCTATTGCTAGAACTTCAAGCACTATATTGAAGAGATAAGGAGAGAGTGGACAGCCTTGTCGTGTTCCTGAATTTAGTGGGATAGCCTTGAGTTTCTCTCCGTTTAATTTGATGTTAGCTGTCGGCTTGCTGTAAATAGCTTTTATTATATTTAGGAATGACCCTTGTATCCCTAATCTCTCCAAGACCTTTATCATAAAAGGGTGCTGAATTTTGTCAAATGCTTTTTCAGCATCTAATGAGATGACCATATGGTTTTTTTCCTTCAGTTTGTTTATATGATGGATTACATTAATAGATTTTCGTATGTTGAACCAGCCCTGCATCTCTGGGATGAAGCCTACTTGATCGTAATGGATAATTTTTCTAATGTGTTCTTGGATTCGGTTTGCCAGTATTTTATTGAGAATTTTGCGTCCATGTTCATGAGTGAGATTGGCCTGTAATTCTCTTTCTTGGTTGAGTCTTTGTGTGGTTTAGGTATCAGGGTAACTGTAGCTTCATAGAAGGAATTTGGCAGTGACTCTTGTGTTTCTATATTATGAAATACCTTAAGGAGTATAGGTATTAGGTCTTCTTGGAAGTTCTGGTAGAATTCCGCATTGAAACCATCTGGTCCTGGGCTCTTTTTGGTAGGGAGGTTTCTGATAACAGTTTCTAATTCTTCGCGACTAACAGGACGATTTAGAGCATTTACCTGGTCCTGATTTAACTTTGGTATATGGTATTTATCTAAAAAACTGTCCATTTCTTTTACATTTTCCAATTTTGTGGCATACAGGCTTTTGTAGTAAGATCTAATGATTTTCTGAATTTCCTCTGTGTCTGTGGTTATGTCCCCCTTTTCATTTCTGATCTTGTTAATTTGCGTGTTCTCCCTCTGCCGTTTGATTAGTTTGGCTAAGGGTTTGTCAATCTTGTTGATTTTCTCCAAGAACCAGCTTCTTGTTTCATTGATTCTTTGGATTATTTTCTGTGTTTCTATTTTGTTGATTTCTGCCCTCAGTTTGATTATTTCCAGTCTTCTACTTCTCCTAGGTGAGTCTGCTTCTTTTTTTTCCAGAGCTTTCAGGTGTGCTGTTAAGTCACCAATGAGTGCTTTCTCCGTTTTCTTTAAGTGGGCACTTAGTGCTATGAACTTTCCTCTTAGCACTGCTTTCATTGTGTCCCATAGGTTTGAGTATGTTGTGTCTTTGTTTTCATTAAATTCAAGAAAGACTTTAATTTCTTCTTTATTTCTTCCTTGACCCAGGTGTGGGTCAGTAGTTGACTGTTCAGTTTCCATGAGTTTGTGGGCCTTCTGGGGGTAGCATTGTTGTTGAATTCTAATTTTAATCCATGGTGATCCGATAAGACACAGGTGGTTACTAATATTTTTTTGTAACTGTGGAAGTTTGCTTTGTTACCAAGAATATGGTCAATTTTCGAAAAGGTTCCATGAGCCGCAGAGAAGAAGGTATATTCTTTCCTATTTGGGTGGAATGTTCTATAGATGTCTGTTAAGTCCATTTGGTTCATTACCTCCATTAAGTCTTTCAATTCTCTGTTAGGTTTCTGTCTGATTGACCTGTCCATTGGTGAGAGAGGAGTGTTGAAGTCTCCAACTATTAGTGTGTGTGGTTTGATGGCTGCCTTGAGTTCTAGAAGTGTTTCTTTTACATAAGTGGGAGCTTTTATATTAGGGGCATAGATATTCAGGATTGAGACTTCATTCTGAAGGATTTTTCCTGTTATGAGTATAAAGTGTCCCTTTCCATCTCTTCTGATTGATTTTAGTTTGAAGTCAACTTTGTTGGAAATTAGTATGGCCACACCCGCTTGTTTCTTAGGGCCATTTGCTTGATAAACCTTTTCCCAACCCTTTACTCTGAGTAGGTGCCTGTCTTTGTGGTTGAGGTGTGTTTCTTGTAAACAGCAAAATGTTGGATTCTGTTTTCGTATCCAGTCTCTTAGCCTGTGCCTTTTTATAGGTGAATTGAGTCCATTGATATTAAGTGATATTAATGACCAGTGGTTGTTAACTTCAGTCATTTTTAGTAGTAGAGTTTGTGTGTTTCCCTTCTTCTAGTTGTGCTGGTGAAGGGTCGCTAGATGCCTGAGTTATTGTCGGCGTTGTTGGACTCCTTGGTTTGTGATTTTCCTTCTATTACTTTCTGCAAGGCTGGATTTGTGGCTGCGTATTGTTTAAATCTGTTTTTGTCCTGGAATATCTTGTTTTCTCCATCAATGGTGAATGCAAGCTTTGCTGGGTATAATAGTCTAGGCTTGCATCCATGTTCCCTAAGTGTCTGTAGCACATCTATCCAAGCTCTTCTGGCTTTCATGGTTTCCATTGAGAAATCAGGTGTAATTCTGATAGGTTTCCCTTTATATGTTACTTGACCTTTTTCCTTTGCAGCTCTTAATATCTGTTCTTTATTCTGTATGTTTTGTGTTTTGATTATTATATGGCGTGGGGATGCTTTCTTTTGATCCAGTCTATTTGGTGTTCTGTAGGCTTCTTGTACCTTCATAGGAACATCCTTCTTTAGGTTGGGGAAGTTTTCTTCTATAATTTTGTTGAATATGTTTTCTGGGCCTTTGAGTTGTAATTCTTCTCCTTCTTCTACCCCAATTATTCTTAGGTTTGGTCTTTTCATGGTGTCCCAGATTTCCTGAATGTTTTGTGTTAAGAATTTGTTAGATTTGTTTAGTTCTTTAATCTGTGAGTTTATTTCCTCTATAGTATCTTCAGAGTCCGAGATTCTTTCTTCCATCTCTTGTATTCGGTTGGAAATACTTGTCTCTGAAGTTTCTGTTCATTTACTCAGAGTTTCCATTTCCAGTCGTCCCTCAGATTGTGTTTTCTTCAATACCTCCATTTCATTTATCAGGTCTTGTACTGTTTCCCTTACCTGTTTGATTGCTTTTTCTTGTTTTTCTTGGGTATCTTTGAGAGATTTATTTATTTCGTCTACCTTTTTGTTTGTCATCTCCATTTCTTTATGGCAGTTTTTTACCTCCTGTTTAAGGTCCTCTATTATTTTTATAAAGTACTGTTTAATGTCGGTTTCTTCTATATCTTCTGGGGTAGGGTGTTCAATTCTTGTTGTTTCGGGATGTCTGGCTTGTGGTGATGTCATGTTGCCTTTCATGTTGTTGGAGGAGCTCCTGCATTGGCGCCTGCCCATCTCTTCCTTCAAAAGGAGCGCGGAGGTGTTTGGTGTCCCCAAAGAATGATGGATCCTCCTGCAGACTGTCAGGTCCCCTTGCAGGCCAAGCAGCTCTCAGACAAAGGCCTACCTTGCTCCGGGCAGTCAAATGAAGGAGGGGACCTCCCACCGGCCTGGGTGCACTCAATTCCAGGTCCCCAGAGCCCAAACAGGCTGAGCTGTGGGATTTTGTGGCCCCAAAGACGGGAGGATGAGGCAGGGGGAGGGGGGGAGGATTCTGGGTGCAAGCTGGGAAGGGACAGGGAGAGAGAGGCAGTATCCGGGGAGAATAACCCCTGCAGGAAGAGCAGGAAGTGTGCTGGTGGCAGGGGGAGTTGTGGAGAGTCGGTGTTCCCTCTCCAGGCAGCTGCCGCGGTTCGGGCACTCACTCCTCACTCACCCCAAAGAATGATGGATCCTCCTGCAGACTGTGAGGTCCCCTTGCAGGCCAAGCAGCTCTCAGACAAAGGCCTACCTTGCCCCAGGCAGTCAAATGAAGGAGGGGACCTCCCACCGGCCTGGGTGCACTCACTTCCGGGTCCCCAGAGCCCAAACAGGCTGAGCTGTGGGATTTTGTGGCCCCAAAGACGGGAGGATGAGGAAGGGGGAGGGGGGGAGGGTTCTGGGTGCAAGCTGGGAAGGGACAGGGAGAGAGAGGCAGTATCCGGGGAGAATAACCCCTGCAGGAAGAGCAGGAAGTGTGCTGGTGGCAGGGGGAGTTGTGGAGAGTCGGTGGTCCCTCTCCGGGCAGCTGCCACGGTTCGGGCACTCGCTCCTCACTCACCCCAAAGAACGATGGATCCTCCTGCAGACTTTCAGGTCCCCTTGCAGGCCAAGCAGCTCTCAGACAAAGGCCTACCTTGCTCCGGGCAGTCAAATGAAGGAGGGGACCTCCCACCGGCCTGGGTGCACTCAATTCCAGGTCCCCAGAGCCCAAACAGGCTGAGCTGTGGGATTTGTGGCCCCAAAGACGGGAGGATGAGGCGGGGGGGGGGGGGGGGGGGGGGGGGGAGGATTCTGGGTGCAAGCTGGGAAGGGACAGGAAGAGAGAGGCAGTATCCGGGGCATAGGGAGTGTTTTTAATACTGAGGATTCTCTAAAGTAGAGTTCCTACTCAGAGGTTTCTCTTCCATGTTTCTAAGGGTGCTAAGTTAAGAAAACTGTTTTATATTTCTAACCACTAGTAAACACTAGAGGTTCATACTTTGTCATAAGGAGAAAGAAATAAGTCTTCCAACACTGAAAGACTTTGATATTAAAGGAGAGAAAAGAGTTCTTGATTAGTCAGAAAAGTTAGCGATTAAGATTTGTAGCCATACTTCCTCCCATAGTTTCCCATCAAGTATGGCCAAGCTTGTGGCTAGTACTTTTCGGTTGTTGATGTAGACGCTTTTGCAGTGATCAAAGCTCTCATATACCAATGATTAAATGTAACTGGACTCTCAGGATAGAAGAATTAAAAGGTGAGAGGGAAAGTAACTTTGAGATTAACTACAGTAGAGAAACTTCCTGCAGTAGGAGGATGGATGTGTGGAAGGATCTATGAAGAAGATTCACACAGGATCTATATTCTGAAGGTTCTCGGGGAACATCAAGTTTCCAGAAATGATAGTTTCCTGATGCAACCACAGATGCAGTCCCAAGGAAAGACTCTTAGCCTTGGAATAAATCTCTCCAATATGGGCTTTTCCAATGCTGAAAGTCAACAAGCTTCAAGTTTTGAACAGGCAACGATGATATGATTGACAGACATAAATATAATATTCTGTTTTGAATGAGATAAAAGGATTCAGAAGTTTTGTAGAGCAATCATAATGACAGTGATTTTTCTGACTAAAAGGCAGACTTTGTTTTATTTATTAAATTGAAGGAATATGAATGTATATACTTGAATTTGTCATAAGTTTATTACTGCATTATTATATGTGCATTATCATTGCATGACATTATATTTTCTAATGTTGTATGTGTAAAATTTAACTTCCCAGTATGGTCATTAAGATGCTTGAAATTCAGAGATATTTGATCAGTATTTGATATTCTCTAAATATTTCACATTCATCTACATGAATGGACAATCCTTTGTCTGCATTTATTTGGCTGGAAAGCTATACAAGCATTACTATGCAAACATATATCTCATGTAAAATGAACGGGACCTGCTTGTTGGGGTTTTTGTCCTGCCTGGTACCCCACAGTCAGCAAGCAAAAAAGAAAATCACACAGAGATGTCTATAAGTTATAAAACTGACTGGCCCATTAGCTCCAGCTTCTTATTAGCTCTTATCACTTATATTAATCCATTATTCTGATTTATGTTAGCCATGTGGCTCAGTACCTTTTTTAGTGGGGCAGGTGATATGTTGCTTCTTCGGTGGTCTGCACAGAAAAGGGAGGAATGAACTTCCTCTTTCCCAGAATTCTCTTGTTCTCATTGTATCATTTCTACTTCCCGTCTGGTTTTCCAGCCTATACTTTCTGTCTGGCCAATCAGCGTTTATTTAAAACATGATTGATAGAATACAGAAAATTCTCCTGCGCCAATCTCATGCCAAGATCTGAACACTGTGTATGTGTATATTTATGTGAATCATGTGTATGTAGAAGTTTGTGTGCATATTAGTGTGCCATGCATGTAGGTACTTGTTGCAGTCAGAAGTTGTCCTCTGTCTTCTTCTATTGTTCTCCACTATATTTTTTGAGATAGTATCTGTTAATAAACACGGAGCTTACAAATTTGGCAAGTCTAGCTAGGTACCCAGAAAACTCCATAGTCCTCCAGCCTGTTTTCTGGTATTCCACCATACATGGTTCTGAGAATCTGAACTTAAGTCCTTATGCTTTTGTCTCTCAGTTTCTAAAGCTATATTTATAAAGACTCTGTGTTCACTGACCCCTGCAGACTGTATTCAAGGTTATATTCTTGGCATTTCAAAGGCAACCCACCAGGAAATGATCCATAGGGTAAAAAGCTTGCTGTGAAAACATGAGCATTTAGAGTTCAGATCCCTAGAACCCACATAGAAGGCAGATGGCATGGCAACCTGATGTAGTTCCAGCACATGCATGTGGAGATGGAATTCTCCAGTATGCTTTCTAACTAGACTATACAACAATGAGTGTGTGAACTCAGGGTTCAGCAAGAGAATTTGTCTCAATATACAAGGTGCAGAGCGATTGAAAATGTGTCAACAATCTCCGTCTTCTAATGAATAAACACACATATGCATTTATTGAATGCACATAATAATGAATACACAAACACATGTGTATACATGCCAGATAAATACCTGAGCCATTGGCCAAACAGTGTTGTAATTAATATACTTTTTGTGTGATTATTCAGGTCTGGGAAATGAAAGCACAGTCTCTGTTTACAAATGTAGGTCATTTGAAATGCACAATAAAGAGTGATCTTTTCACAAAAAATTCTCCCTTAATAGGAGTTCTCCCATAACTTGCCACATTTTTACATTTGAAAAGGTAACTGCTCTTTTAACAATACCTTTATTTTGTTGAATAAAATTCATCTCAGATATGTAGAACTCAGAGCTGCTTTATCTTACTTCACCTGAGTTTTGATTCGATGGGTGAGGGCAAACAACACCTATCATCCCCCTGCACTTAACCAAAATCCCTAAACATTTTTCCACTTGGAGTGACTTTTCTCTTTGGCTTCTTTAGTCTCTAAATGTAACACATTGACAGCACCAATGAGACAGCAAGACATATCTTATTATTTTCCTTCACTTCCCCATCAGTTTGGAACCCTTCTGATCCTTAGTTTGTTGACTCTTCTTCCTTTAATCCCAGATAGTACTAAGGGGTTTAATGGAGAGGCTAAGCATTGAAAGCAGAGCACAGCCAGGCCTGTTTGAAGTACTTCAGGTGAGCATCCGGTCTTGGCTAGAGAGATGACTCAGCGTTTACTGCTCTAGCAAAGGACTTGAGTTTTGACGACAACATCAATGTCAGATGGATCACAATGACGTTTTACTCCAGTTTCACGGGAATGCAAGGCCTTTGGCCCCTGTAGGCGCTGCACTCGCATGCACAGTCTCTCCATGCCACATACCCATAAATATATGATTAAAAATAAATTACTATAAATCGACTTCAATCACTTTGTATGCTTCTTAGTTGTAATGTTGCAACATTATTCAAATGTACTATACCAAGGAAAAATTGAGTTATTAGAATGACTAAACTATAAAGACAAGAATGAAGCAAAATTTTTCATTTTCTTAGCTATGATATTTTCTTACCTGTGATACTTGTAGTTGGTACAAAGGTTACAGTTTTCCCACAGTATTCATGGGGTAATTGCTTCCAGACTTCCTCCAAACTTACCAGAATTTGTGGATGTACAAATCACTATATAATGTACAATCTATGCACAATCCATCCCTATATTCTAAACCCTCTTTAGATAACTAACTGGATGTATATTTACGATCATAGTAGCTTTATATTGTTTAGTGAAGAATTAAAAGAATACTATTTGTATTTTGCATATATAGTATGTATGCAATACATATGTAACTTAATTTGAATATTTCCATTGCAAAGTCAATTGAATTCATCAATTATCAGTTAACAGATTAGAAAGAAACATAATAGACCTTAATTATCCACTTGTACGGGTCTAGAAGCAGCCAGTCTGTTATGGCTGTGGAACACAATGGGTTTATTTCAAATAACACAGATCACTATATTTTTATCTTTCTCTTAGTGCAAGGCAGTAAAGAGTAAATGACTATTTTTACTTCTGTTGATTTATGTTGTACACCTACTTGGTTCAATGCATTTGATTGGATCTATCTGACAATTTGTATTTGTTAGACGTTATGATAAAACCCTGGGCCCATTAGAGTTAAGCACAGAACACAGAAACAGTAGTTTTTATTCCAAGTAAATCACTTGCTACTGTGTGACTAGGCCTGTGCCTGTCACACTGACAAGAGCGAAAAACGATCTAGAAACGATATGGAAGCCTAGAGCTTCCCATCAAATTGAAACAAAAAAAAACACTTGGTTAGAATCCTTTGTCACGGGATTCACTCCTGACCTTTGCTGTCAGTGTGGCTGAGGGAAGGAGGCTCACGGATTCTCCGAACTGAAGGCGGTGGTGGGGTTAGGGGGCAGTTGAGAACAATTAGAAGGCTTATGAGGAATAGAAATTATTGTTATTTTTTAAACTAGAGCCAGCTAAGCACATGCTTCAAGTTTATTTTTTAAAAGAAACTTCTGTCTAAATAATTCAAGGTATTTTTATAGAGAGACACAGTTGCAGAGCAGGGCTTTTAATTTGCATTTCTCTTACAACCACCTGCTAATTATCACAGCAGTGCTGAAATGCAAATTTCCTGAATTTGTGTAGTAGAATAGCTTCAAAATATTGTCACCAATGTGCTCTTTACTCCTAACATAGGGAGTGTTACCTTGACTGGCTCCTTTTTCCTCTTTTCTTCTCCCTCATATATCCCTCATTTTTGTCCCCAGTACAAACTACATAGTGACAGAAACTTCATCTGGCATGCTGTTATTTAAAACATTGCTCGACAGCCTCCCATACCTACTTGTTGAGCTGTAATACTTTAGCTGTCTGTGGCAGCGATTGGTGGAAGTACAGCATTTTCAGTGTCAAACAGGAGGTGTGACAGACAGGCACAGCCAATTTTCTTCAGGAAAATGCAGCCTTCTGAATCAGGCATTGTGAAAAATTCTAAGAGCCTGAGGTCTACACTTATGCATGCACAGGAATTGATTTTCTTTGTGCCTGAAGACACTGCTGCTAATTATGTTGCTCTATCTCTTTGCAAGGGGTTGGAAAATAAATCAGTGGAGGACTCTTGGTCTTTGACATCCACTCTCACTGAACCATTCTTTGCTGAAGACAATAATTTTTAAGACCTGAATACTAATACAAACATTGTTTTTCATTTTAGTAATCTATTCTCATGTTCTTCTGTAAGTCTTCAGACATTATACTCAGTAAATAATTCAAAAATAAGGCATATTCCTACTTTTTAGAAAGCTAAATTGAGATTTTGTACACACACAGACGCACCCCTACCTTCCATTTACATTACAGATTACACACATCAAAAAGATTCAATGCTGCTTCTCAATCCAAATGGTTAATAATGGCTGATTCAAGGTTTTTGAAGACATTTTCAAACTCAGGTTCTGAGATCAATCAGCCATATCTGCTGCATATGCATAGAGGGTGACATGTTTTCTACATGTTTTCATTCCTTGTACAAGACATAATGAGTGCTTGGCATCAAGTGCTGAATGAACACATGAACATCTAGGGTCTGTTAACTGAACTGAAAAATACATTAAGACTGAGTGAAAAAATTAGGGAACAATTATATACTGAGCAATGTGGCAATAATATTTGCTGTGGGGATGAAAAGGAAGAGTTTGAGAAAAGATGTTAGAAAATGTTCACCGCCAAAGACTCAGTATTACCAGAGAAAGCTCAGAAGAATGGTATCACAAAAGATTGAGACTGAAGGATGGAAGAAACAAGGTGATAAGGATTAGAGATTCAGGAATAGAGCTAAGTCTGTGTGTCTGAGGTAAATAAGAGATCAGAAATGCAATATATAGTAGAGAAACGCAAAGGTGTGTGTGTGTGTGTGTGTGCTCATGGGCATTAGTATGAACATTTTATGGTGAAAAGTGAAATATTGAAGATTATAGTATCGAATTATTGATATGATATTCATGCACAAACAGGATCGGTAAGTGCAGGAAATTCCTAAAGGTGGAAGTTTAACTAGGAGACTTGAAAGCACAATCAGGGTGTTAGGTGTTACCCAGTCAGGAAAGGGGCTCAAAGCTAAAGCATACAGTATATATTGCAGGGTTTAAAATTATATTTTCCAAAATTTTGCTTTAGCTAAGGAAAGAAACAGATTAAGTCAAGCCCTAAATAAAATACTATTAAATAATTTGGAGTCCTTACAGCATAATTATCAGAAATACTGAGAAATTTGTGCTGTTGGAGACTGTGGTGGGATCACACACCAGATAGACTTTGAATGTTGAAGGAGCAAAGATCAGAAACTTTTCTTCTTGCTCTGTGTTATTGGATAATTTTAGTTATGGTTATTTAAGATTTAAAAGGTAGAATAAAGATTGGGAATTACACTATAGTAGGGTGCCAAACAATCTTTGAGGGTATACATATCTGAATCAGGGAGGGCAAGGATCCTTTTGAGTATTGTGTGGTCATAAATTTGAGATCATTTGTCAGCTAAGGTACTTATCATGAAGAAAATTGTCAAAGGGTACAATAATAGCACAATAGTTTCTAATGTTGAAATTTGAAATTTTCAGTATGATTACTACTAAAATGTCATTAAGCTAAAGAAGAAGAAAGAAGCCACTAGAAGAAATAAGCTGGAGACCAACCTGCAGGAGGAGTGTTTGCATAAGAATGGATTTTAAGACTAGTGTCTACTGTTTCACTAAATTATTCTTCCTGGTTCTGTGATACTGTTAGGGTGACATTTGAGGTGGTGTATCATTCTTCTTTTTATAAGGCAGTCTTTCGAAACCATTATCAAAAAAGATAGAAATTCAAAAACAAAAATTACAAATCAAGAGTCTTCCTCCTTGAAGCAAATTGCATCAAATGGTCATGAGAAGATGGGAAAGAAAGGTATTGATCATGAAAATCACCAGAAGCTAGCTTATTCTGAAGCTGATGCACAGAACCATCATAGTTTACAAGTGACCATCTCATTAAAGCAGGTTATAAATCAGTGGCTATGTATATAAACAGATTACTGATGAGTCTGTAATCTGCTTTGATTTTCTGTGCCAGTAGGGTATTCCATGAAAACAAAAGCATCCATTTTACATCAAAATAGATGCAGGGAGCCTGCATGGGATTGACCTATGCACTTTGCATTCATGTTACAGATGTGTAACTTGGTCCTCTTGTCAGACTAAGAGCACTGGGAACAGGGGCTGGCTCCTTAAATGGCTTTTGGGCCTCTGCTATTCATACTTGGTTACTTTGCCCAGTTTTCTTGTTTATTTGTTTTTGTTTTTCAATTTGCAAATAGAATTTATTATTCAAATTTTCCTGTTTCCTCTATCCTTAGTGGAAAATACAATTTGAAAAAAAAGACAGCATTTTAGTGATGTAAAGTTTCAATCCATCTTATTTGAGCTTTAGTGAGATGGCTCAGTGGGAAATGTCTGTAGTGTGAGGCTGGAAACATTATCTTGATCACAATATGAAGAAGAAAATAAGTAGACCCCACAAAGTTGTCTTCCAGTCTCCACATATCTGTCGTGGTCTGAAAAAGCAATCATATTACACACACATGTGTACACACACACACACACACACACCATAGATATTTTCAAAAAAAAAATCTCATTGCTATTACATTCATTACATTATTTAGCTTCTCTGGTTAATTCCCTTAAAACATGGGGAGGTGCTTAGTCATACTGCAACTTGACATGCCATATTTTGTTGATATCCATGGAATACCATCCTACCCTTTCCTGAACAGAAAGGGGGGAGGGACAGATTGGAGGGAGGGAACAGGGCGGGGGTGGAAGGATAGGGAGGAGAAGAGGGAGGAGAAATGCAGCCAGGTTGTGAAATTAAAACAAATTTTTTTTCTTTTTGTAAAGTTTCTAAGTAAAAATAAAATTGCAATTGTGAAAGAAATTCAGTCCCCTTGTCAAGCATGTGTATATCTCAAAGTTGGTGTTCAATACATACCTTTAGAATAAATTAGTGTCCTGGTGTGTGGAATTTTATTGCCATCTTTGTCAGAATAGAACAGCCACAGTTTATTTAATGTGGAACTCTAGCAAGAATGTACAATTTCTGAAGTAATAAAGGCCACTTTCAAGAATAAAGTAATGGCAAAAAAATAGAAGCAAGTTATCAAAGATGAGAGGAAGTGAGGACACTTCCTTAGAAAGCTGCAGGAAACAATGATAAATGTGTGAGAGTTGAAATGTTTGGGGTGAGGTCCTCTGGCACGGGGAGAGGAGCAATCTCCTCCCGGATGAAAAATGGACTTGGGCAGAGACTGAACCTTTGGGGTCTTGCTTTCAGGGAACATGGAGATGACACCTACACGGAGTCATTATGCCCTTATTTTATGGATCTTGGACTAGCTTTTTGCATCTGTGTGGAACAAGAGCAACTTTCAAAAGAAATAAGAGAGTGATGCATTTGAAGGCAGAAGAACTTCAACAGGCCAGTCTTGCGTCCCTAGGGAAAACAAGAAGGCACAAATCTTTATGACCATCAGCTGATATTAAGATATGAAGGAATTAGAGTTAACTGATGTCAGAAAGGAAAGTACTACAAAAATGATATTTGAGGTGTTATCCTAGCTCCACAACCTACTCCACAGAAAAGCAAATGTCATTTATGATACAATTGCATTGCGAAAAAAGAGGATTTCTTCCTGTAAGTTTAGACTACTGAGTCTCGAATCTCCATAACTTTCCAAAACAGCAACATCTAGCCTGAGACTACAGTGTACAAGCATGAGCCCACTGAACCAGCACTCAGCCGCTATCCAAGCTGTTAGATACTGTCCTTCTCTGCCGTGCTCCATCTGTCAGCTTGTCAGTTTGGACTGTCGTATCCCCCATCCTTCTCCAAGCTGTATTCAAGCATAGCTGAAGGCCAAAACAAAAGTTGACCTAATAACACTAGGCTTCTCTTATATCTCTAAATGCACTGTCATCTGTTCTTTAGAACTTTTGTATTAAAATCTTTATCATGCTGGAATAGCTTTTGAGTTTTAACAAATAAATTTCCACAAAGTATGCACTAGTACAGAAAACTATATTAGCATGTTCCTGGTCAGTTGAATATAGCTCTTTCTAACAACATTCTTTACAAGGAAAAATTCTGAATATTTGCTCAAATTAAAATAAAGTTCTGTTACCAGATGGACCCTCTTTTTACCAGCATTTTTATAATGCATAAACAATTACACAAGAACAATATAAGAAGTGGAGTGCTGGTAATGAAATTACACAAAATAATCAGAGGGTGGTTGGAAATAATTTTACTATCTTTATTAATTGCTACTTAGACAGCTCCTTGGATTTATTTAGCGAAATCAATCTTTGTAAACACACATGAATGCTCCCACACTGCTGAGCATTTCCTATTTTTTGGATGAACAAGTTTTTCTGACAAGCTAACAAAACTTCTGTCTGGGCCCCAAATATATAAGCCAACACACTTCTGGAAAGTTATTTCATTATATCATGATGATTTATGGACATAGTGACCATTTGACTTGTCATTTTCTGCCACCCTTATCTTCCTGATGTTATTGAAACCAGTTAGGGATAAAGCAATGATAAGTAGAGCATAAAATATTCTAGTGAGCCCATGGGTAGGTTTTAATGTATGATTCTCCAATCGTGCATTCAAAGCAGCCAAAACTCATGATGTTAACTCAATTCCTTTTTTTTTCTATAATGTAAATTTAGCTGCAGCTTCATCAAAGCTATGTTATCCTATAAGAATAATACAGCAATACTTTTAGATGTTTAGTTTTATATTCAGGGAAAAAACAGGATGACTAGAAATTGGAACTAAATGTTAAATCCTTCATGCTAGTGTTAGACTAGAAAAGGCATTTGGTTTGGATGTTGGGGAAGGCACTAGGAGAGAGACCGTAAGTGGGAGATAGGCTACCCAGCTGGCTTTGGGGACTCCAGCAGTTCTGTTAGAGGTTTTGTTGTAACCACTGATGATAATAGCTGGTCCTTATAGCTCTGCTGTCTGTGAACTGTGTGATTCTATTAAGTGGATCTCACTTTACCAGAGAAGTCCATAGATTAGCTTTATTGCTTATCGAGAAAGATACCAATAAATGATATTTAGTGGCTTATTTAAAAGCCATTAAAGGTCTAAAAGGTATAAAAGTCTATTTATAGCTCGTTGCACATTTCTGTATTTTCATAGCAAGCACTGAAATTTCCTTAAATATCACTCCATTTTTATGTATCTGAGATGAATAAGATGTAGCTTAATATTTAGATTTATTGTCATGTGGTGGGAGGGTTGAAGGGGGAGGGGAGAGGTAGGAAGCAGAACAGAGAAAAATGTAGAGCTCAATAAAAATCAATAAAAAGAAAAACAGTGATTAAAAAGAAAATTAAAAAACAAAATAAAAAACAATTTCATATTAACCCGTGCATTATTTCAAAACAACTTGATTGGTTTTCTTTGTGCCAAGAAATGTTTAAATTAGAGAATTAGCTCATTAAGTTCTTATAAGCCAGCAATTCCACTGAGCTCCATCTTACAGACAAGAATACTGAGGCAGTGTTGGTGCAAGCCTCTGGATGTCTGTATATCTCTACCAGCCTCCCCGTCTTATTTGCAAGTCCTTTTGACACTGCTTCAGGTATTTGTGCTCCTCAAAAACAGATCAATAACCAGCAGTAATGTCTAATAAGCCACAAGGTAATGAGGCCACATTAGGAAATGCATGGTGTTCACTAAACTGAACAAACAAGACTGACTCATTCCTCCAAGACACTAGAAGGATTCTGACTTGTATTCTGACTATGTTTTGTTCCTCTAAGGAAAGTTAAGATTGATTATTAACCAATTCAGCTAAAATAAGATGGGGTTTAACATCTCAGAGGAATATGTAGCTAGGTAGAGATATAAATATACAGATATAGGTAAGTATACCCACCAATATATAGCTGTAGACATAATCATAGGAATCATGGACAATTTCTCCAGACCTTCATGAAATTTATATATTTAATCTTTGTCACAATTTCAACCAAGGAATTACAGTGATGTTTTTCATTTTTATCTTAAGCGTGTAAAAATTGAGATTCAGAGTAGTTTCCTGACTTTGCGGGTCCCACACATGTGAAGCTGGGCTTTAAGCAGAGCAGTTCAGCTCCAAAGTTCAATTGTCTAACAGTTTACATAATGGCTTGTTTCCCATGCTATTCCTAATGAGTGACTGATGAAAAAGAATATGCAAAACCTGTAATGTGATTGCTCAAATTCAGGAAAACAATGCAACAAACATGTATATTTCTAATAGTGAACTTTAATAACCATGACATTTTACTAACACCATGAAACACTTCTTGTATGAGCAGTTATTACCTTCCACAGAAATTCATGTGTTGTAAAGAACTGGATATATATATATATATATATATATATATATATATATATATATATATAGTGGTACTGAACTGCCTTTAGGCACTGTTCTAGTGAATCAATATAAAAATCAATACAAAAGAGCATATCTTAGCTAATAAGTAGAATGGTTGCTATGCATTTATTTATTTTTTCAATAAAACAAAGGTGAACTCTGCTATTGCACCTGACATTTTAATTCTGAATTTGTTTGGTAACAGCATTTGAAAGTGAGCAGTACTTTTTCGTTAGCTTCATTTTATTCCAGTTTTGGTAGCATGCTTTTTAATCATTTCTCTGGCTACTTCTGCAAGCTCAAGTGATTTTTATCTCTTCTGTCACTGCTAGTACGGATCTCACACTGAAAGGTCGATACAGGAGGATTTCATCACAGCCTGTAATGCGCTGGGCTATGGGCACTATTGACAGCCAAGATTTATTACTTGGTGAGTGTAATTCTTTTGCCAATGAGCAAGTACAATGGACATGTTTTCTGAAAAAAAATGAGGATGCGACCTCCAGAACATGTTCTGACAATAAGATGGAATGTAAAATATCAGTCCTGTCAGTGAAATTAATGGTACATTATCAGCCTCTGTGTGAGTATGACGTAGACAGTTAGAAAATAGAAAATACAAATTTCAAATTTCTTGGTTATCCTCAATGATGAGGAAGGAGAACAAAGGAAAACATACCCTTTTCTAAACACCTCATTGCATGGCAATTCTTTTGTTCCCTCACTCATCTTCCTTCATTCTTTTCTTTCCCTAATGCCACTTAGCATGTTTCATAAGGCTTAAAATTATTAAGCACTATGGGATATAGATGAATTTTATAAGAGAATATAATATTTGCCTAATATGAGTTCAAAGTGTATTTGTTTTTTTAGAGTAGTGTGCCACTTAATGACCTTAAGAAAGAGAATACAAAGTATAGTGACATTTGAGGAACCAATGCAAACTGACTTAGCTATTAATGTATGAACATAGATTTGCATAAGTTTCAGGGTAAAATGAGAACACTCAAGCAAGGATGAACACAAGAATCCTGAATGGCTATATCCAATCATGACATCTTTTCCCATCTTGTAATTATGATTGTCTTATAATGCTTTTATTCTTAGACAGTCTTCCCATATGGAGAGACATCTTTACCAATTTAATAAATCTACATTTGTTTCATAATCCAGAATAGTCACAGTCTATATATTTATTTCTCAAGTCAACTTTCTCTCTGTCCCCTCCCCGTGTGTGTGTGTGTGTGTGTGTGTGTGTGTGTGTGTGTGTGTAAGCTTTGACTAGCCAGATTTGAATCTGGTGGCAATGTTGGAATCGTAAGGAAGGCTCTTCTTCAGGAGAAATACATAATAGGTGAGCAATAATTATTCCCTATGGGAAACTGGGTGTTAGTGCTAGTCAAAGGTGGAATGAATTTCCATGAGAAAAAAGTAACATTTTCATATTTTAAGTCTGTGCAGAAAAAGCTGTTTTAGACTGAAGGTATTTTTCTAAAATACAGTGGAGAAGGACAAAAACATTCAACACACACACACACACACACACACACACACACACACACACACACACACACACACACGAGAAACACTGAGAAGTTCCATAAAAGGCTGTTAAGGAACATGTGGACAAGGTCTTCTGTCAGGCCATGTAGATTCTAAACTCAGAGGTGACACAAATGATTCATTGTGTGCAAGGGTCAGAATGTCCCTTCTGAACAGTGAGAGAGCAGCAACTTTGCTACACTGACAATGACAGATTCAAGTAGATTTGTCTCTTCATAAGCAAGTGCAGTTGCCTCCAAAAAAGACACACAAAGGGATAGGTGGTACTGCCATACTGCCGTTGTGCAGTGTGGTGTTTACATGCTGAGTCTTACCCTTTCTATCTATAAAGCAAGGGAAGCAAGAAAACAGACTAATGGGAAGAGCCAAGGAATTGAACCTGGAAAGCACACCTGGAATATTACCTGGTTACAAATTAGTGGGTAGGTGATGTTGGGGGACTCATTTAATATCTTTTGGAGTCAATGTTTACATTTTAAATATGGACATTTATATTAAATATGTGCTTATATATTTGTAATTATTGGAGGATTAAATAAAATACATATTTAAAGTTCTCTACACACCCCGAGGGGGTATTGTTACCATGACTTTGAAGGTTGTATTTAATTACTTAATTCCATCTATTAGCAGCAAATAAAATAAATATTTTTGTCTGTGTGTGACTTCTTATAAAGTTTTAGTTGAAGATAATGGCATATATCAGATAAAATATTATGAAATAAATTTTCTGTATGGGTATGTTGAATTCAGTACTGTATCCCCAATTGCATACACAACATAAGTATTCAATTTAAGGGTATAATGCTATACAATATAATACATAAAAAGATAATAGAAAAAACCCTAAGAGATACAAAAAATTAAATAATTTAATGTAGATTTGTTAAACTGCACAGATTAATATAAATACAGGATTAGTCATAGAATTGAGAATTTTTACCCAGACTTTGATTCTAAAAAAATGTATAAAAAATTATATAATTAAAATAAATAGAAATTACAGGAACTTCAGCCAAGGAGGGAGGCAGGTAGGCTAACTGCAGATCTTTATATTTATTTTTCCACTCCTCCAAATCCAACCCCTGTAGTCTTATCCCCAGCTATGTAGCAGAACGGCTGCTATAGCTTCTTTCCCTACCTCGCCCCTCCGCATCCCCAGTGCATTGTGCTGATCTTTTCCTCCATACTTCCTTCCACCCACCATTGCTTTAGCCCCCTCTTCAGGTTCAGCAGGCATTGCTGAGGAACCCAGAGCACTCCAACCAGGGAAACAGCTAGGCTAGCTGTAGATCTTCATCTCTACTTCCACTCTTCCAAGACCAGTTTCCCATCTTATCCTCAGCTTGACAGCAAATTACCTGCTGTGGCCTCTCCACCCTCTCAGCTCCCACTTCCAAGTCACAGAGATCTTCTCCAACCTACTCCACTCACTGTATTATTCCATCCCAAAACTCCAGTAGGTTTTCTCTGGAAACCCATCTGCCAAGCCTGTCAGAGAATCAAGTAGGCCAGCCAAGCAAGTAGGCTAGCTTCAAATCATCACTTGCCCCCTGTTTCTCCCTATCCAATCTCTCTGCAGTGGCCTCTCTTTATTCTATGCCTCTATTCTTAGGTGACTAAGCAGATGATGGCAGAAAAAACTGCTTTCTTTCTTCTTGTAAATTCCCTCAGACTCATCATCTTCTAATCTAACCCCACTCTAAGTGTCTGCCCCTAAAATCATATATTACCCAGAATTCCCAGTGGCCACACCTATCAGGATCCCAAAAGTTTTCCTGTCAGTCAACACATAGTTAACAATGCTCTTAAGGAAAAAAAAACAAAAAACAAACAAACAACAAAAAAGCAATCCTTGTAAGTATCAGAGGGCACAACAGAAACCAAGGAACAAAACGGACACCTAACAAAGATAGGACCAGATAACAGCATCTAGAATTTCAATCTTTCCAAAATCAAATGCCTAGAAACAAGCATAGAAACACTAGTAAAATATAACAGCTAGGAGAATATAACTCAGCTGGAGCCAAGAACTCTACCACAGAAGTCCCTGGGTATTATAACATAGCTGAAATACAAGACAAAGACCTTAAAATAACCTTTTTAATACAATAGAGGTCCTTAAGGAGGAAATTAATAAATTCTGATGTGTGAGTCTCCTCTGTGCTCTGTGATTATCATTAATGAATAAAAAACTGCTTTGGACCTATAGCAAGGCAGATCTTAGGTAGGAGGGGAAAGCCGGACTCAATGCTGGGAGAAGGAAAGGCATAGTCAAGAGACACCATGGATCTACCACCAGAGATAGATGTGCTGAAACTTTTCTGGTAAGTCACAACCTTGTGGTGATATACAGATTAATGGGGAAGGGTTAAATTAAGATGTCAAAGTTAGCTAATAAGAAGCTAGAGTTTAATGGGCCAAGCAGTGATTTAATTAATACAGTTTCTGTGTGGTTATTTTGGGGCTAAGTGGCTGGGAACCAAAAAGCACCTGCTCCAACAAAATTCATTAAAGAAATTTATAGAAATATAAACAGAGGAAGGAAATGCAAAAAAAAACAAAAAACAAAAACTGTTCAAGATCTGAAAGTAGAAATAGAATAAATAAAGAAATTCCAAACTGGGGAAGCCTAGACAGGAAAATTTAGGAACTTGAATGGGAACCTCAGAGGTTGGCAAGCCTTACTAACAGAATACAAGAGATGGAAGATAATCTCAGGCACTAAAGACATGATAGAGGAAAGTGATACCCTGGTCAAAGAAAATGTTAAATCTAAAAATCACCTGATACAAAACATCTAGGAAGTCTGGGACACTTTAGAAAAAAAGAAGCTAAAAATAATAAAAAGGAGAGGTAGAAGAAGAAACACAGGTCAAAAACTCAGAAATTTTTTTCAACATAATCAGAAAATTTCCCTAATCTAAGGAGATACCTATCAAGGTACAAGAAACATATACAGCACCAAATCAACTGGACCAAAAAAGAGCTCACCATCCAGCACATAATAATCAGTACATTAAAAGTAAAAACAAAGGAAAATATAAGAAGCTATAAGGAAAAATGGATAAGTAACATATAAAGGCAGCTCTATTAGGATTGCGCCTGATTTCTCATTGGATACTATAAAACTCAGAAGAGCCTGGACAGATGTTCTCCAGTCTCTAAGAGACTAAAGATGTCAACACAGATGACTATAACCAGCAAAAGTTTCAGTCACAATTAAGTAGATAAAATAATACATTCCATGATAGTTTAAGCAGTATCTGTCTACAAATCCAGTCTTACAGAAGGCACTAGGAGAGAAATTCCAACCTAAAGAGGTTTACTACACCCAAGAAAGCACAAAAAATAAATAACCCCAGTCCAGAAAATCAAATGAGGAGAAACAACACACACACAAACACACACAAAAAAACACCATCAACACCATCATCATCACCATCCTCACTACCACCAGCAACCACCACTACCAAAACCTACAGCAACATCATCATCATCAATGGTAACAATTTCCAATAAAAAGGATAGAACCATAAGAATGGATGTAAAAACATGACCAATCTTTCTGCTCTGTCCAAGAAACACACTGTAACATCAAGGATAGATATCACTTCTTAGTAAAATAATGGAAAAGGATATTCCAAGCAAATGGGCCTAAGAAGCAATATGGTGTAACCATTTTAATATCTGACAAAATATACTTCAAACCAAGACTAATCAGAAGAAATAGGAAAGAACACAACATATGCATCAAAGGAAAATCCACTAAAAGGACATTGCCGAGTCTTAACATCTCTGACCCCTGAACAAGGACGCTCTAGTCCATAAAAGAACCACCATCGCAGCGGAAATTACATATTGATCCTCACACACAGATAGTGGGAGTCACTTAACTATTAAAATCTTCAGTATACAGATTATCCAGACAGAAAATACAGAGATAACTGTCCTTATAAGCCAATAAATATTTACAGAAAGTTTCACTCAAACACAAAAGAATACACTTTCTTCTTAGCATGTCATCGAAACATCTCCAAAATTGACTACATACTTGGACATATATAAGAAAATTGAAATAGCATCCTGTATCTTGCCATAGATTAAAGCTGGATATCAACAACAGCAGAAGAATAGAAAGTTTTTAAACTCATGGAAACTGAACAACTCACTATTAATTAAAAAGTGGGTCAAGACAGAAATTCACAAAGAAATTAAAGAATTTATATAACTGAAAGAAACTGAGTATACAGCACACTCAAACAATAAAAGTGGCACTAAGAGGCACATTCATAAAACTAAATGCCTAAGTAAAAAAATATTGGAGAGATCTAATACTAGCAACTTAATAGCATACCTATTATATTATACCTGAAAGCTCTAGCACAAAAAGAAAAAGAAAATCACACCCCAAAAAAGTTAAGGGAAAAATATAATTAAACTCAGAGCTAAAATCAATAAAATAAAAACAAAGGAAACAAACAGAATTAAGGGAACAAACAGTTTGTTCCTTGAGAAAATCAACAAGGTAGACAAACTCTTATCTAAAGTAACTAAAATGGGGAGAGAGACTATCCAAATTAGCAAAATTAGAAATGAATCAGTGGGACATAGCAACAGACAGTGAAGAAATCCAGAAGATCATAAGGATATATTTTAGAACCTTGTAATCCATCAAATTGGAGAATCAAAAAAATAAATAATTATACTGATATTTAGCACTTACCAAAGTAAAATAAAGATTGTATAAACAATTTAAACAGTTCCATGGCCTCTAATGAAATAGAAACTCTCATTAAAAGTCTTCCAAACAGAAAAGCTCAGAGACAGTTGATTTTAGAATAGAATTTGAGCAGACTTTCAAAGAACAGTTCATGTTAACACTCCAAGTTATTCCACAGAATGGAAGCTTTAGGAACTTTAGGAATGTTCCTTTAGGATCATTACCAAATTCGTTTTATGAGGCTACCATTACCATCATGCCCAAACAATTTAAAGACTAAACAAAGACAAAGAATTACAGACAAATTTTCCATATGAACGTAGATTTAAAAATTCTCAGTAAAATACTTGCAAACTGAATCCAAGACCATATTAGAAAGATTACCCAGCCTGACCAAATAGCCTTTAGCCCAGAGATTCCAGGTATAGTTCAACACATGTAAATCCATAAGTGTAATTCACCATGTAAACAAACTAAAAAGGCAAAATCACATGACCATCTCATTAGAGGCAGAAAAGTTCTGTGACAAAACCCAAAATCTCTTCAGGGTAAAAGTCCTCCAGAGGTAGGGGTACTATGGACATACCTCAAAACAATAAATGTAGTTTGCTGCAGGTTCATAGCCAACATCAACTGAAATGGAGCAAAACTCAGAGCAATTTCACAAAAATCAGGACAAATACAAGATTGTCCACTCTCTCCATGTCTATTCAATATAGTACTTGAAATCTTAGCTAGAATAATTGTGCAAGTGAAGGACATCAAGCGGCTAAAAATTGGTAAAGATTTCAAAAGACTTTTATTGGCAAATCATATGATAGTTTATATAAGTGACTCTAAATATTCTACTGAGAAACTACTACTGTTAATAAAGACTTTAAGCAAAGCATCTGGATACAAAATTAACTCACAAAAATCAGTAACCTTCCTATATAGAAATAACAAATGGATTCATAAAGAAATCAGAGAAACAACACCTTTCACCATGCCCTAACATGGGGAATAGCCATAAACTCTTGGCATAGGAGAAGACTTTCTGAACAGAATACCATTAGCCCAGGAACTAAGATTTAAAAAAAAAGATGTCCCTCAACAGAAGAATGGATAAAAAAAATGCGATACTATTCATCTGTTAAGAGAAATGAAATTTGTAGGTCAATAGAGGAAAAAATCATCCCTAGTGAGGTAACCCAGAACCAGAAACACAAATATGGTATGTCTTCATTTATAAGTGAATATTAGCTGTTAAGTAAATGATCACTAAGCTACAATCCATAAAAACACAGAGTTAGGAAAGGGGTAAGGGAGGATCTCCTTAGAAAATGAAATAAAATAGTTGTGTGCAAATGAGGGTGCAGAAAAAGAATGGGTGGGTCAAGGGGTGGGCAAGGAAGAAGGTGATAAAAGAGGAAGTATGGAGAAAAACAAATGAAATTGCATGCCATTTGAGGAGCAGTATGGAAGTAATACAATAGAAGCTTCTGAAGATATGAAGATAGTCAAACTGAATTTTCCAAATAAAGGGTGTAGACACAGCCCAACTGATCATAAAAGAAGAGAAAACTCAAAAAATATAAAAAAATCTCAGGATAACTCTTATAAAGCAAGTGAAAGACTTGTGTGACAAAAACTTTAAGACACTGAAGAAAACAATGGAAGAAGATATCAGACAATGGATTATCTCTGAGCTCATAAATCAGTAGGATTTAACATAGTGAAAATGGCCATGCTACCAAAAACCATCTACAGATTCAAAGCAATCCCCTTCAAAGTTTCAGCACAATTTTTTTACATATCTTGAAAGAACAATTTGCAATTTCATATGGAAAAACAACACACACACACACACACACACACACACACACACACACACAAAATAGTTTAAAAGCTATCCTGAATAATAAAATACTTGTTTGAGGGATCACCATCACCAAGTTCAAGTTTTACTGCAGATTTATAGTAACAAAAACAGGATGGTATTGTCCCCACAACAGACCCATTGATCAGTGGAATTGAATTGAAGACCCAGACATAAATCCACACCAATGAACATTATGTTTTTAGTAAGAAAGCCGAAAGAAGGCATTGGAAAAAAGAATATCTTTAGCAAATGATTCTGGTCTAAGTGGATAACTGTGTGTAGAGGAATCCAAATAGATCCATACTTATCACACTGCACAAAATTAACTCTAAATGTATCAGATATCTCAACCTACAACCAGGTACACTGAAGCTGATAGAGGAAAAGGAGGGGAATAGCCTTGAACTCATTGACACAGAAAAAGACCTTCTGAACAGAACACATTAGCAAAGAGGCAAGATCAACCATTAATAAGTGGGTCTTCACGAAACTAAAAGCTGCACAGCATAGGAAATGATCCTTCAATCAAAGCAGCAATCTGCATAATGAAGAAAGATTTTCATTAATTCCACATCCAATAGAGGCTAATATCTAAAATATATAAAGTACTCAAGAAACTATGCATCAAAAAACCCCACAAACAAAAATCTCAATTTAAAAATGGAGTATAGATATACATTTTAATCCTCAATAGAGTAAGTTCAAGTAGTTGAGAAACATCGAAAAGAAAGGTAAAATGTCCTTAGCCATCAGGGAAATGCAAATCAAAACTAATGTGAGATTTCATCTCACACCTGTCAGACTGGGTAAGCTGAAAAACACAAGCGACAACTCATGCTATAGAGGATGTGGAACAAGGGAAACATTCCTCCACTGCTGGTGGGAGTGAGAACTACAGCCACTATGAAAATTAATCCTCAGAAAATTGAGAATCAATTTACTTCAAGACCCCGGTATTCTCCTCTTGTTCATGCACCCAAGGGACACTCCATCCTTCCTCCCACAAAGACACTTGCCCAACTCTGTTCATTGAGGCTTCATAATAACCAGAAATTGGAAACAACCTCGATGTCCCTCTACTGAAGAATGGATATAGAAAATGTGTTCTAATGGATATAGAAATTTGTGCAATGGGATATTACTCAGCCACTCAGTGGCTTTTAAAACATGACGTTATAAAAATTTCAGGCAAATGAATGTAACTAAAAAAATATCATGAGGGAGATAAGTCAGACGGGAAGATAGATATGCTATGTATTCACTTCTAATTGGATATTACCTGTTAAGTAAATGATAATCAAGCGGCAATCTACAGACCCATAGACATTAGCTAAAGAGGAGGGCTCTGGATGGGTGGACGAATGGATCTTCCTAGGAAAGAGAAAATAGAATAGATTTTGCAGGTGGACCTGGGGCAAGTGGGGACGGAAGCAGGAGGGATCAGATTTGGGAGTGAAGGAAGCAGAGTAAATTTTAGGGAGAGACAACTGGAGTGGACAGAGGTTGGTAAAATTTGATTGTCAACCTGATTGAATTATGAGATTTGTAGGGCATCTTTGATGAGTCTCTGAAGATGTGCCAGACCCACTGTGAATATGGGCAGTACCTTGCCATGCGTCAAGGTCCCAGAAGGAAATAAAATGGAACATAAGCAGCGTGTCAGCATCGCTCTTTTTCTGCCTTTTGATCTGCCCAGATAAGCAAACAGACTCCTACCACCAAGGACAAGCCTGGCACTGCCACCGTGCGTCCTCTAACATCACAGACTGAATGCACTGAACTGTGAGGCAAAATCAACCTTTCATCTCTTAAATTACTTCTTTTCAGATATCTGGTCACAGCAATGTGAAAAGTCACTAAAATGTCCCCAGTGTGATCAAATAGATTGCAGAAAGGAGGTCGTAAAGAATTTTGAACAGAAAGCTAAGTGCGTGTCATATAGCAATTGATTTGCAGTGACAGAATTGAGAGCCTTTTTCCCCCTGTAGAATCTTTTTAAGTAAGTCATACTGATCTCAAATCCATGACACAGCCAAGGAGCAAGTGGTAGTACCATACGTATGTCACCGGGCCCTGGAAGGGCTCAGTGTTGTGGGAAGGTCTGGTGATCTGGTGATCAACATAGACGTGGTGAGAAGTGGTGATGTCTGTGTGTGCATGTGGCAGGTAGGATGACTGAGCAAACGGAGTGTGGCAGCAGCAATGCCAGGCACTTATTTTCACAATTCCACGGCATCTCTGAATACACAGAATGAGATAGGAGTGTTAATATTAAAATAATATATCACCAAAGAGCAGTTTTGTGTTAATGAGCATTTGTGAAAACTTCTATTCAAATTAGTACTTCAAAAATGTAAATAATACAAATAAATTCCAAGGAATTGTGAACTTTATCATATGGCAATGTCAGTTACTTAGCAACTGATTAAAATATTTTTTCTGAAAATATATAATTCATAATTTTTAGACATTGAAGTAAGATTTAGAATTTACTTTTGCAGTTAGAAAATAAATAAGATTTAAAAATAAAGTAAAATGGATCCTACTAAAATTTTAAATCTAGAAAAAAATATTCTCAGTGGAGGAAAATTTTCTGTTGAGGAAATTCAGCGTTTAAGTTTTAAACGGTAAAAAAGAAGGTCTTTGGGATTAGATCACCGATTGGGTGTGTCTCTCTGTAGCTACAGATGTGCCAGAAAAGCAGTAGGACCAACAAAATGAAACCATTGTCTCACGTCCTCTAGAGGCAAGCATGCTCCACCGCTATGCCCATCTTTCCTCTTGTTTGGCTTCGGTGTCTTGTTGTCAGTTTGTGACTCTTTAATTTGTAACCCCAATGTTCTATTTATTTTTTAATAATTCCTACTAAAACCTCTTCTTATTTGGACACACATTTCAGGTTCTACATCTCTACTGCCATGTGTTTTGGACCTGAGCTTCTGGAAGCTTCCCAAAGCATTCCTCCCCTTGGCTGCAGATGCTGTGATATGGAGCAATCTATGTCCAAAGCAGTCATCAAAAGCTATTTTTGGCAGGTGAACAATGGTATCTTTTAAAAAGATGACCTTGCCAAAGATACTCATCAAGTAAGTATATAAAAAGGTGCTGCATATAAAGCCAACTAATACGAATGTCGACAACAGGTAGCTGCCACTACCTGTCTGTTAGAATACCAGAGTCCCAAATGGTGAAAATACTGAAGGCTAAGATATGAAGCAACAAGTTTCATTCCTACCTTCAGAACTGTGAAGCAATGTAGGAGCGAGGCTCAGAGTTTTCATAGAAAACTAAACTTGCTCTTACAGAATGATCCAACAGTCATATCCTGTGTCATTTTCCCCAAGGACTTGGAAGCTTATATCTGTACAAAGACCTGCACATAAATGCTGACAGAGTCTTCTTAATTCATGGTGGCCAGAACTTGCAAGCAAACAATGATATCCTTCAGGAGGCAAATTGCTAAGAAAACTATGGTACATCTAGACAGTGCTACAGAACTGAGGTTCAAGACATAAAAGGAAATTAGGAAATTAAATGTACATGGTAAAAGGAAAGAAGCTAAAAGCTATAATATAACAAATTCATATACTAGAAAAACTACAAGGTAATAAAACTATCTATAGTTTCAAGAAGTTGAGAGGGCGTGATGAAAGAGCAAAGGATAGAGGATTTTTAGGGCACTGGAACAGTTCTGTATGTTCCTAGTGGTGAGCACATGTCACTTAAGACTGTGCATATGGAACGCTGAGTGTGCCTAGTGGACACTGTGAACTTGGAGTCCTCAGGGTATGTCATTGTATGTTCATCATTTTAAATAGATATCTTGTTGGTTCAATTGTGAATGAGTGGAGGCCACCCATGTGTGGCTCCAGGAGCAGCATGAAAAATTAAAACTTCTTCCCAGTTCTGTATGAACCTAAGCCTGAGAATGTAGACATAATGACTAAGAAATACTTGTAAAAATGGAAACAAAAACAAAGCAACAGGACTAGCGAGGGGCTCAGTGTGCAAAGGTACTTGCCGGACAATTGGAGTACAATCCCTGTGGCTTAATGGTTGAATCAGTGATTCAGCTACACACACACACACACACACACACACACACACACGCACACGCACACGCACACACACACACACACACACACACACACACACACATCTTCATAGTAACCTGACTTGATTCTTTTGGAAAAATAACCCAACACTGAAATATGTGGACCATATGCAAATTCTATTTTGAATTTTTGAGGAACTTCCATACTGAATTCCACAGTGGCTAGACAAATTTATATTTCTACCATCAACATAATTTTTTCTCCTGCATCATTACAATATTTATTGTTATTTTATTCTCTAGTAGCCAATCTGTCTTGAATGAGGTAGAATCTCAATGTCATTTTCATTTACATCAACCTCGTGATTAACACTGCTAAATTTTAAAATATATTTGTTGACCATCTGTACATCTTCATTTGAAAAGTCTTTGTTCTATTCTTTTGCTCATTTAATAATACAGATTTTTGTTGTTTACTATTTGGGTATGTTACGTGTTTTGAATTATTCCTATATTGAATGAATTGCTGAAAAATATTTTATTCCTATCAATAAACTATATTTTCATGCTGTATTTTATTTTTTATGTGTACAGAAACTTCTAAATTTGATACAATCTCATTTGTATAATTCTTGTTAGTCACAGGGCTATTTGGTCTTATTTATGGCCATTGTTTGTACCTGTATCTTGAAGAGTTTCCTCTATGTTCCTAGATTAGATTCAAATTTTCAGATCTTTGGTCCATTTGTATTGATTTTTGTACAGGTTGAGAAGTCAAGATCTAGTTTCTGTCTTGTATGTGTATACCCAGTCTCCTCAGGACTACTTAATAAAGAGATTTTATTTTTCTAGTATGTGCTTTCAATTCAGGAATTGTGATTTGTCAAGAATCAGATGTGTGTATAAACTCATGTGTATATACATGTATGTATGTATGTATGTATGTATGTATGTATGTATGTATGTATATGTGTGTGTTTCTGTGTTTATTTCTGGAACATCTTTCTATTACCATAGTTTGTAACACTGTTTTGTGACAATACTATACTATTTCTGTGTCTATGGCTCTCTTTAGTTTATGTTTAAGTCAGATATTATGATACCTCCAAGATTTTTTTTGATGCATACTATCATAAACGTAGAGTATATAAAGAAAATCAAAAACAAAAAAAAAATCCCACATAAACATTTCAACTAGGGCAGAATGATACAATTCACTAAACATTTATGAAAAAATGGAGGACTACATCTCAACATAATAATATCATACACATGAAAATATGCACACATAATATCTGAAAACACATACACACCTAACCTCTAGCCAACGGGATACAGGCTGAGGAAGAAGTGAAAGCTGTTAGTCGCAGATCTGTCAAAGCATAAGGGTATCCAGTGCCACCAGTTTCATTTACGATAGGTCTTGAAATCTTGCCCAGACCAATAAAACAAAAGAAATAAATGAAGTGACACAAATAGGGAAAGAAGGAACAAATATCATTGCTGCAAATGATGAGATCCTTACTTAGGGGACTCTGAAAACCCACAAGGAGACGTTTAGATCTGATGATAAATTTCAACAAAGTTGGAGTATACAAAAGTCATTACACAAAGCTCAACAGCTTTTCTCTTTACAAACAAAGGAACTTGTTTGCTTAAAATGAAATTAGAGAATAAATCCCATTTTCAGTAGCCTCAAAAAAATCTTAAAGCATGAGCGTATCTTAAGATGCTAAATATTTCCACAATAAAAACTGTAATCTATAGAAGAAATTTCAGAGGCCACTGAAAACCTCAAAGGCTGCTTATATCGAAGAATTGGCAAAGTTAATATTGTTAAAGTGGTCACACTACCAAAGGTAGTAGGCTAGCAAACATTCCAGTGACGTTCTCAAAAATGGGGGAAAGTTCTCTAAGTTCATATGGAAACAGACTATCCTAGCTCTTCTGTTGCATAATTCCAGATCTAATTAAGTCTCCCCCACTTCCTCCCTCCCTGTCCACCATATCCTCCTCTGGGTGTCCATCATAGTATCATTTCTACTTCTTGAGAACCTGCACTAGTACAATAACAATACTGGTTTCTGATGTTTTCAGCTGTTTATTGTTAACAGAGCATATTCTTTTATTCTATAAACTTTTTTTACAATTATTCATTTAGTGAACTATATTTCTCTGCAGCCTGATTCCCAGTGAAGAAATTATGGAACAACTTGCTTCGTTTTTTTAGCTAAGTTCCTGAGTTGTGTCAAGAGCACTTTTATGTAATAGGTTAGTTTCTAACTCACCTGATATGAAGTTTTTTGGCATTGATGTCATGCTGCTGCACAAGGTAGCTACAATTTTCTTTTTATTCAGAGAAGTTAAAACCTTGCTCAAGGTTCATCCTACCAAGGCACATCGTTCCACTGTGCCTGAAGGTTACTTTAAAGTATACATCACAGTCATCCATCATGATTTTCATATATATATATAAAATAATAAAAATATATATATATAGCAACTTATTTTATTTTTATTATTTTATGTTCATTGGTGTGAGGGTCAGATGCCCTGGAACTGGAGTTACAGACAGTTGTGAGCTGCCATGTGGGTGCTGGGAATTGAACTTGGGTCCTCTGGAAGAGCAGCCAGTGCTCTTAACCGCTGAGCCATCTCTCCAGCCCCCGTCATGATTTTCATAATGCTTTCACTATGAACATAGTAAATGTACTGCTCTTTATGTGTTTCCAACTACAGTAGCTATGTACTGGCTGGTGAATATACTTCTATTTGTGTGTTTCCAACTACAGTAGCTATGTACCGGCTGGTAAATGTACTTCTCTATGTGTTTCCAATGAAGTAGATACGTACATGCTGGTAAATATACTTCTCTTTAAGTATGTGTTTCTAACTACAGTAGCTATGTGCCAGCTGGTTCATGATGGAACCTGAAAGACAATCATTGCCACATAAAATCACCTATTTGGCCACATGGAATACAAATCCTATTGTCTGTATTTTTAGAGTATCTCATATTTTTTTCAAATATCTGTCTCTATTTCTGTTCTCACTTTGTTAGATAAAGGGCTTATTTCCTTGATGGAGGCGGGTCTTCTATCAATCTGTTGATTTCATTGGTTAATTAATAAAGAAAACTGCTTGGCCTAATAGGTTAGAACATAGATAGGTGGAGTAGACAGAACAGGAAAAAGGAAGTGAGGTAGATGGCTCAGACAATTGCCCCGCCTCGCCTCTCTGAGCAGACCACTGTGCCTCTCCTCAGGGAGACAGATACGATAAAGCTCCAGCCCAAGATGGACGTATGCTAGAAACTAAACGGTAAGGCACCACTTCGTGGTGCTACACAGATTATTAGATATGGTTAATCAAGATGTGAGTAAGAGGCTGAAAATAATGAGCCAGGCAGTGTTTAAAAGAATACAGTTTCCATGTAATTATTTTGGGGCATAAGCTAGCCGGCAGCCAGGAGCAGGGCAAGGGGAAAAGCAGGCCTGCCAAAGCCCTCACTACATTTCCTGATTAAATTGTTGTAATCTCAAAATGGGTGTCTCTTTCTTAAATTCATGCTTGCCACAGTGCTTTTTAAAAAATGTATACCAGGTCTTTGAATCATTACTTTCAAAGGCTTTCATTACATGCATTTGTGTGTGTGTGTGTGTGTGTGTGTGTGTCCAAACTTCCCGGCAAAGAACTTTACTATCTCACCACTAAATAAATCCATTATTTCCTGTTAGAAGAGCCTGAGACCCACACTGCAACCTAGCACTCTACTGTATTAACACATTTGTCAGCCACACGTGGGGTGGTCCAAGGCAGTCCTTCCTCCTCATGCCTCCTTTCCACTGCACCAGGGTCACTCCTGCGTTTTAGGTAGTTTAATCATATGGTTTGTTGTCCTGACTGTGTCAATATTGAGAATGAAACAGGAATTATTAACAAGAAAACTGAAAAAGATACATACTAACTAATTTTATAGCAGGTAACACACAATTGCTTAATCAAAACGGTCTTAATTGTGTTCCCATCATTCCCTGAGTTTGCTTCAATAACACTAACCACATATTATAAGAAAAATTTGCTTCCCTTTTTAATGTTTTCAGTCAAAAACAAATTTTCTTTGCCCAACCTTGTCTCCAGAAAGCTTTGCATACATTTTATTGCCTTCTGGGTGTTCAGTATTTGTAAAATAGATGTGGTTAAATTAATACTCTCAGTTAGGAATTTCACTTACCACCTGGACATACATTAAGCTTTGTTGGTTACAAAAGTTGTTGGTGAACAAATAACTCATAGCATAGCATACATAGAGAGCTAATTCTATGGATCTCAAAATGGTTATAATGTGCTGCTCATATAATGAATGATTAACATCTGTGAAGGTTTTAATGGGTGGGGCAATACAAGAGTAGATCTTGATAATAAGTTATCTTTAGGAGATAGCATGTTATATTTATAAATGCCTGAAATTTTCAGTGTGATCTACTGTAGAAAAAGAATATTTAAACCATAGAAGAAAATGTTTCATTTAACCTTCAGAGAAAAATCATCTGTATTATTCAGGTTTTTCCAGAGAAGACAACTTACAGTGCACATAGTAACTCTAGATATAAATGTGGAGAGACTGACTTACACAGAGACTCCAACTACACACAGTGTTCTGTCCATAAGCTGGAGACCCAGAAGAGCCAGCAGCATTTTCAAGAAAAGGCTGAGAACCACCAGTCTCAGGTAGAGACTGTGGGTAGAGGACCACAGCCATGGATCAGCCTGGTAGAGAGAAAGCTGATTCTCTCTCCTCACTTATGTTAAGACAAACAGTGAGAAGGCAACACCCTCACTGAAGTTTACCCAGACTGATCAATTCAAGTACTAATATTTTAGAAACATCATCACAGGATGTTTTTCTACAGTAACCCACCCTGAAAACTTCAGTTATTTATAAGTATAATGTGCTATCATCTAAAGATAATATCACTGAGAGAAATTCCTATTTTGTCCCACCTACAAAATCTTCAGAGACATTAATTTTGCCATGAAAATAAGAGTGGCACATTATTCTGCAACAGCACACTTTCCTATCTAAACAGGATAAAATTTAGCCAAATATACAGATCCTCCATGATCTAGACAAACTGATAAATAAAATTAGCTATCTGATCAACCATGTGGTTTATCAAATAATTCTGACAAATTTGACAGTAATTAGAAATATTGTGACATGGAGGTAGAAGGGTTTGTCCCTCACAAACATTGTATAACCCTGTACAGTTTGTGGCATGGTGCTCTCACATAAGTGTGAATGTATATACCTGTGGGTATGCACGAAAGCGAGAGGAAGGTTTCGGTGGTCCTCCTGTATCACTCTTGCTTTGTTCTTTGACTAAAAGTCTCTGCCTTAACCCAGACCTTGTTTTTATGGTTGGGCTGGCAGCCAGAAATCTCCAGTGATCCTCTTGTCCCTGGAGTCGCACAGGGCTTTGCATAAAGCTACCTGAAACAGTATCTAGCTTGCTATATGGGTTCTGGATGTGAAATGGGACCTTAAGGTTGTGAAATCTGAACAACTGAATCATCTCTGCAGACATTGACCTCAATGAAATGATTGTAAAAAACAAACTGACAAAAGAAAATAATAACAACAAAAACAAAACAAGGTGTCACAGGGAGTACCTTTGTAAACCTGTATCAGTATTCTATCTTTCTTAAAGATGATTTAGATCCATAACATGCTTCATACTGGTAAGTGAGCAATTGTCTTAGCCTGTATTAGTATTAGTTACTTTTATATTGCTAAATATAAAATATCATTGATAAAATACCATGACCAAGGCAAGGCAACTTATAGAAAACAGGGTTTATTTGAACTTTTTCAAGAATGATAAAAGTCCATTGTGGTAGGGAAGCATGATACAAGGCAGACATAATGACTGGAGCAGCAAGCTGAGAAATCACATCTTATTTTTTATTGATTTTATTGAGCTGTACATTTTTCCTGCTCCCCTCACTAGTGTCCCCCCCTCCCTTCCTCTTCAACCATTCCCCATGGTCCCCATGCTCCCAATTTAATCAGGAGATCTTGTCTTTTCTACTTCCCATGTAGATTAGATCCATATATGTCTCTCTTAGGGTTCTCAATATTGCCTAGGTTCTCAGAGATTGTGAACTGTAGCTTTTTTGCCTTCTGTCTAAAAGCCACTTATGAGTGAGTACGTATGATATTTGTCTTTCTGGGTCTGGGTTATCTCACTCAATATGATGTTGAAAACTTACATCTTAAACCACAAGCAGAAAGTGGAGAAAACAAGCAAACGGAATGTTTAAAGTACTAAAAGCACCATCCACCCCCCAGTAATATACCTCCTCGAGCAAGGCTATACCTCATAAACCTATCCAAACACTACCACCAACTGGGGGCTAATAATTCAAACATCTGTGCCTAGGGAGGACATTGCAATTTAAACTGCCATATGACAAAGATTGTCACTTTGCATCCACACTTAGCAAAAAGAGCTTCTGGGACAAAGCTGGGGTCTTTTGATGACTATGAACATATTGACTGGTCCACTGATTATGTTCTATAATATAATCAACAACAAAGATAAATATCAACATTTTGGGAAAACAAAAAACACAGTCTTGATATTTTGTTTTTCCTATAGTTCTTCTTCAACTTCTTTCATAATGATCTTTTCTGCGTTCAGAACAATTTGACATGAAATATATGATATATTAGTTATGTAGCCTTTTGGAAGAAATAATAAAATTAGAATTACAGCATGATATGAAAATAGTTAATATTTACATGAATATCTTTGCTGTAACAAATCTTCAGCGATTGATAGTAAAAATAAAATAAATTATGCTTCATTTCTTTTTTATTATTTTATTTTATTTTAAAATAATCTTATTTTATATGCTAATCCAAGTTTCCTCTCCCTCTGGTTTTCCGCTCCACTTGCCTCCTCCCTTCCCTTCCCCCATCCACTCTTCAAATGGGGAATCAACAAAGTCTGTCATATCACTTGAGACAGGACAAAGGCTTGTATCTAGGCTGAGCAATGTATCCCTCCATTGATGAATGGGCTCCAAAAAAGCCAGATTATGCACTTTGCATAAATACTGGTTCTATTGCTAGTGGCCCCAGGAACTGCCCAAGCCACACAACTGTCACCCACATTCAGAGGGCCTAGTTTGGTCTTATGCAGGTTCCTCAGTTATCAGTCAGCCACTTTGGAAATCAGAATGGCGGTTTCTTAGAAAATTGGGAGTCAATCCACCTCAAGACCAGCAATATCCAAAGCATGCAGATTCATACCACAGGGACATTTGTTGAACCATGTTCATAGCAGTATTATTTATAATAGCCAGAACCTGGGCACGATCTAGTTGGCCCTCAAGTGAAAAATGGATAAAGAAAATGTGGCACATTTACACAATGGAGTACTACTTAGCAGTAAAAAACAATGATGTCTTGAAATACTCAAGCAAATGGATAGAACTAAAAAAAATAAAAATAAAAAAATAAAAACAAAAACAAAAAACATCCTGAGTGAGGTGACCCAGACACAGAAAGACAGAGTATGTACTCACTTATAAGTAGATACTAGATGTAAAGCAAAGGATGTAAAGCTTACAGTTCTCAACCCCAGAGAAGACAGGAAACAAGGAGAAATCTTTTTTATTTTTATTTTGTATATGTTATAAAAATATTTTTATATTTTCATTTTATTTATAATATTAAATAAATATTTTTATTTATTTTGTATATGTATAAAAATATTTAGACATATGTGTCTGTGAATATAGATATCTGAGGTTCGTGCCTAGCGTATGTTTCAATTACTTTTCTATGATATTTCTTTGAGGCATGGTTTCCAAGTCACGACCACAGCTCACTTATAAGGCTAGTCTTACTACAAGCTCTCTCTGGAGATCCTTTTTCTCTGCCATCTGAAGCTACAGTTACAGGCAGGCCACCGTGCCCACCAAGTCTTCACATGGGTTCTGGAAACCTGAATGGTGATCCTCAAAAATCAGCTATCAATTTCTCTGATCAAAACAAAATGCTCTTTTTTCAGCTGTTTCAAAAATAACACTAGTTTTATTTTTTTTAAAGAACACTAGTTTTATTTTCTTAAGTCAACAACTAATTACATAATCATGGTGAAGAAATCAACTTTGTCCACCTTCATGACCACAGCTTCTAGCAGAGATATAATCATATTAATCTCTGTAGATAAGCATATATTTAGCCTTAATGTGAATATTCTCTAAAGAAGAGTGTGCATATTTATGCTATAAAATATTTTCCGTGTGAATGTTCTCATTATTGCATCTTTTATTGCAAAACTACAGTAGTTCTTATGGATGTTATTTTAAGCAGAAACTGGAGCTTCTTCATCTATATCAGACTTGGACTATTGATTTATAGGGAAAAGTTCAACCCAACGTGCATTTGTGTGAAATAAAAATATTTGGCAGAGTTAATCCAAGATTGTATATGGAGTCGTTGTGTTTCCATTTGTGTGTGTGTGAAATAATTATTAATTAAATTCCAGCCTTAATTTGTTAAAAATGGTAGATAACATCATTTTTAAAAATCTATTCAGTATCTTTTATTTGGTTGGCATCTTTCTAATCATGGAGACAAAAATCATACTCTAACGTTAAATTCCAGTGTAGGTATGCATGTGGGCAGTCCATTACATAAACAAATAAGTTTTTTGTATGCTTAAAAGTTATGAAGCACATAAAATGATTATATGAAGGATAATATATATATATATATATTATATCAAGGATTGTGAATATGAGATTCTTATATTGCTAGAGATGCAGTATTTATTTTGTACACTGTATAACTTGACTGCCTAGTTTAACACTTATCAAACATCTCAGTGTCGTTGTCTCATAAGCTTATTTGATCTGTCCATTTCAAGTCATTTAGGTTGCAGTTCTGGTGTTTACCAAAGCCGCATTCTCATCTGAATCTTAAATTGGAAGGATCTCCATCCAGTGTCCTCGGGTTCTCAGCAAAGCTGCTTTCATTTCATGTTGTATCATTTATGAGAGCTAGTTTCTTCAAAGTCAACTATGAGAATACTGAGATAGAAGAGTGGTTGACCTACCCACTTTCTGTGTTCAGCTGCTTCACAGTATACTCTCACACTAAAGAGAAGAGATTATATGGGACCATAAATATGAGGGACTGAGATCATAGGGAACATTTAGGAAGTCCTTTTGTAACAGGCACATTTATTTGAGGAGAAAAAAAATGCTGGCAAAGCTCTCATTAAAAAGGTGATAATAGATCAGATCTCGGGAGGAACAATGAGGGTCAACTTTGTGCTAGTTTTTGGAATAACATCCGGTGACAGGGCAAACCACCTGAAGGGGAAAGGTGTTTGGCAATTTTGAGAAATAGGCAGAAGGCAGCTGTGGCTAAACCAGAATAAGTAAGAAAAGAAGAGAAAGCAATGAAGTCGGAGAACTCTTGAGGACAGGGTAAGGATGGAAAAAAAGGTAGCCATAATTGTGGAAAATGATAGAAAATTTTTTTATAGGTAGCTATAGAAATTTGACATTTATATATAGTAAAATCAACCAACAAAGGAGGGGTGAGAGTAGCGAGACAATTAAATATAAGTTTTATAAAGGTGTCACTGCCTGGGAACAGAAGTGGGAGGCACAAAGGTATGGGAAGTTTTTAGAAAACTCCCAGAGCAGTCAGAATAGAAGTGGCAGTGGAAATGAAAAGACCTGGTTACGTATAGATGCAATATTGAAAGTAGATTGATCCTTGAGTTAAATTTTTTCCTTCATTATGTAAACAAAGTAGCAATTTCCAAACCTTCATTGTCAATGGTTTTCCTACCTCAAGAGGGCGTTGTGGGCACAGCTTTGGTTCTAACACTCAGGAGACAGTGGCGAGTTGATCTAAGCAAAGTTGAAGGACAATCTGTTCTACATGGGGAGTTCCAGGGAGGAACTTTACATAGGGAGGCCAATCGGGGATATCTAGGAAGACCCTGTCTTAAAAATTAATAAACAAGCATGACTAATATATAGACCAGGAGAGAGACCCTGTCTCAAAAATTAATGAACAAACATAACAAATATATAGACCAGGAGAGAGACCTGTCTCAAAAATTAATAAGCAAGCATAACAAATGTGTAGGTCAGGAAAGATGGCTCAGTGGTAGCACCTGCAACTACTCTGGAGTTCCATTCTCAGGTTCACAGCCATCTACCTTCTAACATCAGGGGATCCACCACCTTTGGCCACAAGGAACACCTGCATGTGTGTGCACATATTCACACAAACACAGTTTTAAAATTATAGAACTAAATCTCTTAAAATCAAGATTAATGTGGTATCTCTAGGAAACTGATCTATAACCTGTAACTCTCTACAGTGGGGGGAGGGGGAATCACCATGGTCCACCAGTATGCTCAAACAAAAAAGGAAAAGCATCCAAAGGAGGAGGGAAGTTGGTGTGTAGGAAAGGCTGTGCAATGTCTAATCTAAGTATTTGATAATCAGCTGCCATGTCCGTTAGTACCAGCTCACCCAAATGAAACAGAAAATCAACCTACGCAAAGTCAAATTCTAGGAGAAAAATTGAAAAATCATTTCAACTTTTACTGTATCTTATTCCTGACAAATTAGTAAATTTTAGGAAAAAGTGGCAAGAATTTCATAGACCAGTAAATGAGTATAGAAAAAGAAGATTTACAATAGCATGTTAGCAGTATTCTGAATCTCTTGTGAGCTGACCCTGAGCCTACAAAATTGTGGTAACTTAAAGAAACACACACCATCTGTGTATGTTGAAGGATAAAGCTGAGTTCTTGAAGTCTGGAGTCCTCACCATCTTGCTGGCCCAGAAAATCTAAGTTTTTTATAAGGTAGGCACAGGTTATTTTCTTTTTCAAATTCTCTAGTGGCCTGCAAAGAGAATAAGCTTTCATCTTGCAGCCCCAAGAAGCTGAGGCAATTAAGCGAAGATCAAGAGCCCCAGGATGCTTCATTTCAATTGTTATCTGGGCTCTAAACCTGGAGTCTATTATTTCCAAAGCCTGCTTTACTTACACACAAATGTGACGGTGGTAATTCATCAGGGTGGTTTTACTTTAGTTACTTGTTCTCACCATTAAGCCCTTTTCATAATTGCTAATTAGATGTCATGCAAGTATTCTGAGAGGATGGGTCTGTTTCTCTGAGGCTGTCAGCACATCAGCTGCTCTGTGTGTTGCCCTACGTGAGTCCACATACATAACTTGCCTAAAGAGCTCAGTGACACTTGCCTCATTACCTTGTGACCATGTGTGGCCAATTACATTTCCTCTGTTTTTAATAATGTGGTTGTTGATTTACTAGTCCACTTTCTTCTCTGATCATTAATTTTTATGGGATTTCTTCTTTTGAATCATCCTCACATGGATTGTTACAGCAGCACTTTCTTGCCACCACGTATTTTAAGCTTATAAACAGAATACAGAAATGTATTGTTCCCATAGAAACCTTCAAGCACTGCAGCACCAAAGCTCTGAATGTGCAGCTGTTACTGAACGATGGGTCATGCCCTGTAGCAGCATACTCTAATGTCAAATGCCCCTAACACGAAGTGCAGTTAACCCTCGTGCCATTACGTCTACTTGTTTATTTTATTTTCATTTTAACTAGCTTGGTTCTGTTCTAATCATTGGAGCAGTCTCTCATAGTTCACCAAGTCAGAAAATAACCTGAACAAATAACCAAGAACAAGAAAATATGTTCTGAAGAAGAGAATGGAAGTTATTGGTGGTATTCCTAAAATTTTTATTCATTCATTCACTCACTCACTCACTCATTCACCTATGATTATCAACTAACTGGAATGAGTCAGGCCTACCTCAGTCCTAGGAAGTTTAGTGATGAGCAAGACAAAGTCTCAGACTTTGTGATGCTTACAATCTAGTGAATAGTGAAATCAAATGTGTGTGTGTGTGTGTGTGTGTGTGCGTGTGCAATTATATGTAGTCATATTAACCCAGTGGCATGGAAAAGAGGTGATATATATATATATATATATATATATGTTAATGGTTGTAACTTATTTTGTCAAGGCCATCAATGGTAAAGTAAGCCTTCGTGACTTTCTTGCTATTAAAAGGAAGGTGAAAGTACCCGTGTCTTACATACTTCTTTCCTAACCTGTGGAGGAAGGAGCTTTGATATCCTGTCCTGTGGAGGAGCTCCAGTATCCTAACCTGTGGAGGAGTTGCGGTATCCTAACCTGTGGAGGAGCTCCAGTATCCTAACCTGTGGAGGAGCTCCAGTATCCTAACCTGTGGAGGAGTTGCGGTATCCTAACCTGTGGAGGAGCTTTGGTATCTTTTCCTGTGGAGGAGCTCCAATATCCTAGCACTTAACGCCAAGAAGAGGAGTTTGCCAAGTGACTTGGAAATAGAAAAGAGGAAAAGGAGTTAATAGAAGTGATCATGTGGTGTTTCACGAACCAAGGTAAAGTTACTGAACTGTGTCCTGAGCACAGTAAGCATTGAACATCAAGTACATTTGCAGTGTGATTGCAGATTTCTCCATTTGTAGTAAAGATAATTAACCATCAGGGCCAGAACAGAGGCTGGAAGGCCAGCAACGTTGCAGTTGCAGCCATTTTTGGTCTAGGAGAGAGAACATTCAAAAAGGTTTGTATAAGAATAGCTGAAAGATAGAACCAATAAATCATACTGACGTTTTGAACATAATTTGTGAAGAAAAGTTGTCAAAGTAACTAATAATAATCAGTGTTCTAAGTGGTTAGGTTAATGGTGATAACTGTTTTCAAGGCAGAATACTGAGGACAAAGACAGAGGAAGGAGTCCTGCTTTAAACATGCAAAGGTGGAGTTCTCAAGGTTTTGCTCATGTGTACAAGTTTGGAACTTAGAAAGATTAAAGCAGGGATTATATGTCATAATTCTGGGGTGTAGTTATATGAAGATATCTCACTTGTGAACAGCTGAAGCTAAGGTTATAGCTCTTCGTACATATGATATTGCTGTTCTAGACAGGGCTCACTTACAACCATCAATTTGGAGTTGGTTTAAGGTGTGGTGGAGGAACTGGAATGACTCAGCTCTGATGGCTGCTCTGGAGAACGAAGGACAGGCACTTTAGATCAGAGCAGTATTCATGCCAGTTTTTAAGCTGAAGGTACCCTATGGTGTTTTTCTCAATTGTCACCTAAGAATGAAGCACACAATGACGGATAACTTTGTTGAAGTGTTGAAATCAGAGGGCAGTGTAAGGTAACTGAACTGTTTTGAAAGCAAATACAGTTATTTAAGCCTGACTTTTCTATCCAGATTTTTATTTATCCCATTTCTGTTCTGACTTGTGGCTCCAGGAAAGTAGCAGTTCTCTGCGTTCTGTGGACCCTCTCATATTGAACATCTGTGCTTCTTACAGGCTCAGGTATTGGGAAGTACTGGTTTGATATCTGCTCACATATTTCATGTTTACAGAATGGATACTTTTGCCATATGCTGTGCTTTATATTTTCATTTTCCCTAGGGAAAGTTTGGACGCAAATAAGGTAGAAGTGAATAATAGAATTAAGGAATGCAAAATCTTATATAAATGTTACTCCTTAATGTTTTTGGTGTTAACCATACTTTTCACCCCATCAGCTATGCACTTAGTTGTACAAATTTGCTGTTACCCGTATCAAAGCTTCCCATTGTGTTTAGGATAAGGATGCAGACCCACTAAAAGATAGCTCGAAAAGTCGTGGGTGATGTGGCTCCTCCCTGTCTCCACTTCCTCATCTTCTACTGTTTCTCCACACCTCTCTATATCCCAGTCAGGATGGCTCCTCTGTTTCTTGAGTGAATGATGGTCTCTTCTGACTTTTTCCTATGCTTGGATAACTGCTGAGGAATAGCCATTTGTCTTGGGATGCTTACTGATCTCTCTGAATTCTT
Organism: Arvicola amphibius; assembly: GCF_903992535.2. Taxonomy (NCBI): domain Eukaryota; kingdom Metazoa; phylum Chordata; class Mammalia; order Rodentia; family Cricetidae; genus Arvicola; species Arvicola amphibius. The sequence continues at coordinate 63,487,007 of NC_052057.2, forward strand.
CTATGCTGAGACTCACAACAGTCACACCACACTGCTTAGCAGAGAGAATTTAAGTATATGTTTATACAGATATTTTATTTGTGTCTATCTTCCCTACTTTAAGATCCACAAAAAGAGGGGACTGTGTCTGTGTAATTCATTTTTCAGTTTTAAGATTTTATTAGCATGGTGCCACATACAAAACAAATTACAAAGAATGGTTTTGTTTGAGGTTAGTTTGCTTTCAAGGTGATTCTTTCCCTAAAAAAAAAGCAGGTCATTTGAAAGTATTCTAAAGAGTTATGTAGAGATGTATGTATTAGAACAACTCCTTTGATTATTTAAAATATGCTCTTACTATTTTTATGATTTTCATATTAAATAGCCAGACTCACTTCTATTTTTAAGGTAGTCATTTTATTATTATAAAATAACAGATTAGCTTAAGGATTATTAAGATACATGATGTTACATTTCTTTCTCTTATCTAATTTTTCTTTGTAGGACGACCAGGTCTGAGATTAATTTTCTGTAGGTATTACAAGCAAGGGACTGACAACAAAATTTGACTACCCGACATTCCATTTTCTTTCCTAATGATGAAAATTCTGAAATCTAGAACAAGTTTAAGAGGTTTTCTCGTTACTTTAATAATTTTAGGTTTTTGTGTAAAAATAAATTATTGTAGAAGACCTATATTTTAATATGTTTTGTATAGGTTTAGACTATATCTGATTGCTCTTCCAAAACTTGCTTTTCCTTAGATATTTATGTGAAACCTGTCCAATTTTTCTTTCAATGAAATAACAATTTTGTGAAGATTTTTTAAGACATTATTATCAAAGAAGAAAAAGATTATTAATAATGCAACTACAGGAAGTTCAAATATTTAATCCTATTATTCTAGCTACAAGTTTTCCCCACCCAATGCCCTTGAAGGAGACTCACCAAATCCTTACAGTAATATAAATAAAATTCCCTTTCAAAGATGGTAAACTTCTTCAGAAACTCTTAACCAGCTAGTTAGAAAAAGTTCTATACTGAAAACTCATAAGGATATAACATTAGACTCAAGGCACAGGGGTGTGTGTATTAATTGCCCAAACACAAGCCCACCCTTCAGTGACTAGAGCGCTTTCAGAACAAAGTAACATCTGGCAATTTTCCCCTGATGGGGCCTTTTTTAGATTCCTTTAAAATTACCCATGAGTTGTAAAAGAAGAGAAACAATCCACTAAAAATTAAGCCTGAGATTGTCAGATTTGAGAAAATTCCCTAAGTATAATACAAACTTGATGTGCTTGATTTGAGATGAAAAACCCAAACAATTGCCTTTTTCATATCATGAGAAAGCTCTATGTGCCAGAGAAGATAGGAACAAATTCTTTTCTGATTTATCACTCCATCTTTAAACAATAGCAGCAACAACAAAGAGCCTTGAACTTCATATTCCAGATGGTATAAGTCTTGGGAACTCTGGAATAAAGGAAATAGAATGTTTAAACTAACTCAGCTTCTATTCTCTCAGATAATCTGCAGCTTGCTGCAGAAACATGCCATGAAAGTGTCTAATGTACTGGTGTGTAGATTGTAAAAGGAAGTATCATGTGACTTGGGACATGGACATGGACATGGATAGCTGCAAGGCCACCATAACAGGGATGATTAGTCACTGCAATGAATGACAAACTTCACATTGAGAGTTTCTCTTAGAGTGGGGTTGAACAAAAACCCAATAATTCTATTTCTTAATGTTATTAGAATGTCATACTTACATGCCCCAACTAATCCAATATGCTTGAAGATTTTAAGAGAGGAAGGTAGAGAGCTTCCAGATATATTTAAAATTCTTAGTGTTTAATTACAAAGAGCTAGATAAAAAGTAGTAGGACTTGACCTGAAGGAAGTTAGCAGACACAACACTGGGAAATATCTTTCTTTTTTTTCCAATTCATTTAGTTGACACCAATGCACTATCAGGGTGTCCGATGTGATGTTTGAGATTATTGAGCACATTTCAGAGAGATTCCATTAGCTGAAGAACATGCTCATCACATATCTACATACTCTGTTAAGACAAGATTGATGAAAGGTCTATTCTTTTAACAGTTTTGAAAGTTTCAGCAATCATTACTAACTTTGCTAATCATATATAATAGATCACTCACATGTATTCATCTGGCCTAACTGACACCTGTACCCTTTGAGCAATATCTTCCCTTTCTCCATGCCCTTCTCTCTTACGACCTAACTTCTACTTTACATATATATGAAATCATTCTTTTGGCTTCTGAGTAAAATAATATCATAAAATATTTGTCTCACAGTGTCTCGCCTATTTTATTTAACATAATGTCCTCCAGTTAACATAATGTCACCCAAATTCATCCATGTTGTCATAGATGACATATTTTCTTTTACGTCAAAGGCCATACTATACATACATGCATGCATATCATATCTCTATATTAATCTGTTGATAGATACTTAGATTGTTTCCATACCTGGTTATTAGGGATCGTGCATAAGTAAACACAGGCATGTAGATGTTTCTTTAATATACTAACTCTAATTCTTTTTGGTTTTGTATCCAAAAATGGAATTGTTAAATTAACAACTATGTATTTTCTGAAAAGGTATACTGTTTTCTAAATGGAAGTAGTAACTGACATTCTTCTAATGATTTATACAGGCTTTCCATTTTTAGCACATCTTTGCTAACATTTGTTATTATTCATCTTTTCAGTAATTGACAGTCTAACAGATATGAAGTCATGGCTTGCTGTGCTTTTTGCTGAGGAGTTTGGGTAACAGGAAGACAATTTGGTATTGAAAGCAAGAACATGACATTGTTCAAGCCATCTTTCATAATTATGAGAAGGATAATCTTATAATTTTTAGAAAGATAAATGTAGGAACATAAATATGAAAGGGAGCAGAGTTAGAAACAGTAGCCAAAGCCAATAGCCTGTGGAAGAGCATGGTAAGAACTGGCAGCCATGGTCAACAACCGAAGAGTGAGCATGGTAAGAAACAAGCAGTTATAACCAATGACCTAAGGATAAAATGAAGAAACAGTAGCGCTATAGCTTGAATGTTACATTTTCCCCAAAGAGTCATATATGAAATGCTTGTTTCTCAGTTAAGTGCTATTCTGAGATGGTTGATCCTTAAGAACTAGTGTCAAGTGGGTAGCCTTTAGGTTATTGAAGACTTATTCTTTTTTGGGGGGTGGGGGGTTGAGACAGGTTTCTCTGTAGCTTTGGAGCCTATCCTGGAAATAGCTCTTGTAGACCAGGTTGGCCTTGAGCTCAAAGAGCTCCACCTGCCTCTGCCTCCTGAGCATGCTGGGATTAAAGGTGTGTGCACCACTGCTGCCCAGCAAAGACCTGCTCTTAAGACAGATAATAACTCTCTTCTCTCTCTCTTTGTTGTCTAGTATTCAATGATCAGTTTTTCTCTGGTCTGTGCCAGGCTTCATCACTTCATGATAAACCTAAAGCAATGGAGTGAATCACTTATGGGTTGAAACTTTCAAAACCGTGAGCTCAAAGCAACCTTTCCTTTCATAACTTTATTATGTCATGTAGTTTGTTATCGTGATGGAAAGCTGACAATACACATTAACTCTTGATGAATATAATGGAAGAATAAGAAAAAATTAATCTCTATTTGTTCATCAGATATGTCTGATGAGTTTTAAGAGTTGGCTTTCAAAAGAATAAAGGTGAGACAAGTGAGGTTTGAGTGTCTGGATGTATGCTAACTGAAACAGATGAAAAACTGAGATTTGCACCAAAAGGTGAACTTAGTTTTTAGATTATGAAGTGTCCAGTTCTGTGCGCACTTTAAGATCTACAGAACTCGTGAGACCCACCAGTAGAGGGAACAACTGACATGCTGGAAGCTTCTAAAAGTGCTGTGCAAAACTGTAAAGGATGTAAGAAGAGTAACAAGAAGATAAGACACACTGACGTTTATGAGACACACATAAAACTGGAGTTCTGCAAGAGTGAATGAGGAAGAGGGGACAGTCTGGAGAGAAGACATCCAGAGGTTTAGAAAGCTGTTGAGGTGGAATGAATTCTATCGTGCCCATGAAGTCTAACTACAAGCTTAGACATGTACTCTCTCACAACTTGGTTGTAGACACCTTTTGAAGAGGAAAAAAAAAATCTCTTCCCAAAGAGTTTTATAAAAAAGTATTGGTGTCCATGATCCATGCTGCTGCTGGAAGCCATGTTGGTGATTTGGGTCTGGGGAGCAACTGGAGACCATGCTGATGTCTGTAATACTACTGAGAACCATACTGATGCCCATGTTCTGAGCTGTCTCTAGATGCAGTGATGTCATTGACTGTAGACTAACTGAGAATGAGAGACATTGAAGACCTCTGTGACAACCCCACTCCCTGACCCCTACCAAAATAAAAGTCCCAGTTCAGACAGGAAACTATTGAAGAGAGTCCTTAAACATTGCAATACAGATGGTGAAGTGTAGCTCTTCACAGTTGAGGGCTTCTGGATGCAGGGTGGGGAAGCACTCCAATTTCTTTAAGGGATTTGCTGTGGGCAGTTTTACCATGCTTCAGTGAGTCTATGGGCTGTGGGATAACCCGCGAATGCAGATTCCTTCCACCTTGACCAAAGGTCAGGGAGCTCACACCTATTGTTGCTCCTTCAAATTTATTGATAGGAACTTTGACCCAAGGAGTGACTACTAACAGAACATTTTGAGCTATGGTGTGGTGACTTGATGCTTTGGGTATTGAGGTGATTACTTTGTTTTTTCCTTGTGTTACATCATAATAAAGAAGTCTTTTGTCTTCCCCCTTCACTTTGGAATGGGGTATGTGAATCTGATGAGAAACAAACATGGGCAGATTCAGTATTCACTGGTTTGCCCTTCCAACTCTATCTTGTGTCTCTGTCTTTTCTTTTGTATCTCTGTTTTTCCTACCTGCCATTTCTTAATCTTCATGCTTCCCTCCAAGCACAGACGAATAAGTAAGGCAACTGATATTGCCCTGGACACGAGATACAACAATGGGCAACACAAACTGTACTTGCTGGAACGTTTTTGGGGCATGGGGGTGTTGTAGGAGGCTGCTTGTTTGTTCCCAGGTGCTCAGCCCAAAAATAATGACATAGAAACCATATTATTTACAATAATGTTTGGCTAATAGCTTAAGCATTTTTCTGGCTAATTTTTATATCTTAATTTAATCTTTAATAATTTTATATCTCCATTAATCTGTGTATCACCACATGGCTGTGGCTTACCGAAAAAGTTTGGGCATGTCTGTCTCTGGCAGCAGCTCCATGACTACTTCTAACTACACCTTCTTTCTCCCAGTATTCCATTAAGTTTTTTCCTCCTACCTCTGTTCTGCCCTCCTATAGGCTTAAATCAGCTTTCTTTATTCAATAATGGTAATCACAGCATACAAAGGGGAATCCCACATCACTTGCCCTTATCTGTCTAAATGAAAAGGAAGGTTTTAACTTTAACACAGAAAAATTACATATAACAAAACAAGTATCAAGTAAGAATTATAGTACAATATTTCTATCTACTTTATCTTTTATCATAACTAAGGAAAACTATATTATTACTATCTGTTCTTCAATGCCATCAAAAAACCCCAAAAGATTTAATACTACCTAAGTAAATAGGAAGTACATTGTAAGCAACCAAAACTCTATAATTGACAGAGATGTCTCACTGCCTGGACAGTCACCCAAAGTTCTTCTGTACCATTTGAGCATCCAATCTTCAGCCTACAAGCCCATATTATATGGAAGAGTTTTCCATAAAGCAAGAAATTTCAAAGATAGTTTTGCCTATTGGCAGTTTGTTAGTCACTTTCTTCTGCATCCTGCAGAATGTCTGGCAGGCAGTCTCTTTCATGAAGCAGGAACCTCAAACAACTGTCTCACCTTCTTTAAGCAACTTCAGCAGTCATATTTCTGTGAGTACTGTGTGTCCAGTTTATATAACATAACATCAAGCAGTCCAGGCAAGAGCAGTTTCTCGCCAAAATGGCTAGCAAACTCAATAAGGAGCCTCTTTGATGCCCATCTTCCTCTTGAAGTAGATTGGTGTCGCCAGGAGGAGATGTGTCTCATTGTCATGAGAAGTCTTAAGTTTCTAAAACATTTTAAATGCCATATTTTGAAGGCCTTTGAAAGGTTTAAAGTTTATCTATCTAACTAAAATAAATCTCTATATATCTAGAAAATCTAACTAATATGTCTACAGGCTTGACTATTACAGATGATTATATATTAACCTATATTTCTTAATTATACATTTTTAATGAGCCATCCAAACACAAGACCTTAAGAACAGAAATATATATATATATATATATATATATATATATATATATATATATGACCTTAAATTTGTAGCAATAAACCAAGATCCACTCCAATGCAAAGCAATCATCTCTATAAGCATATCACCCTTTCAATGTAAACAAACATTTATAGACAATATTTGGGAATATGGGCATAGTTCTCTCCAAACTGCTTCCTGCTTTTTGTTGGGCAAAGTAACTTTTGGGGGTATTTACAGTGACCTTTTGTTGAGTCTTGTTTCATCAAACCACATTAGTCTGGAAGGATTCCACATGTTATCATTGTCTGTGGAAACAAAAAAAAAAAAGAATCTTTTTTTCCAAAACAAGATAACCTTAGACCCATATGTTGAATTCAAGATACCTTTAAAGTATATATGTTGGCTTAGCTTAACAGTCCCCTGTATCACATGTCTCTCTGCAGTCAAAAAAAATCAAAGAAATCACAGTAGTCTACATAATCCAGATTCTCTGTGTATATTCCATCTTTACATGGCTTATGTTTTCTTTACTCCTTTTAATTTATGACTGTCTGTACTCTGTCTCTTTAAAACTTTTACATTTTTAAAACCATTTACTTCTTTTTATAACTGTCTATATTCTTCTTCTTCTCTCTCCCAAGCCTACATACATTTGTTCAACAATGTAACCCTTTTAGAGGTGTTTTCCATCTGAATTTGTCTTTATTGTATATCTGTAATCCTTTTCTGACAAGGACAGTTTCTTAAAATGTTAAGCACTTGGTTTCAGCAGCCCTAGGTGCTGGCTTTACCTCTCTCAGGCTTTAAATATGATGGAGGGAGTTTACTGCAGGCTCTAGGACCACAGGATGGGAGCCATCCTCACTACCTCAACTCTGGGTAGCATCATGTAGCATATAAAACCTTTTTATCGGAGTAATGACTAAATATGCCATGCAGAGCATTGCACAGCCTGGAAATATCTCTGAGTATAGCAGCAAGAATCCAACATGGATTCCTGCCTGTGCATGCCTAGCAAACTTGATCCCAAAGCAAGGATCAGAAGGTGGGCCTGAAAGGAATGGGAAGTGAATGTTAACTTGGGTGGACTGTATGAAATTTCCAAATAGTTAATAAAAATATTATGTTGGGAGAAAACGGAAATTTTGGTTAACAAAAAGAAGAATTAAGTCCTGAAAGGCTGTCTCAATCATGCCCATCCTCTCCACCCTACACCTGAAAATGATAGAATTCAAGAAATAACTATCTGCATTTTGAAGACTACTTTTGGTGTATAACAGGTAATTGACGGGCTAGCTTGGGGATAAAGAATGAAGTTCCATTAAAAAAAAGTCCCTCTCACATAGGCGTGAATGTGCTTCTCAGCAGTTAGGATTAGGACATTGAGGTTGAATGCTCTGGAAGTCACAATTTCGTCTGTGAGCTTGATACAGATTTACAAAAGGCCCTGAACTTGCAGACTGTCATCCATAGGAAAGTCCTCTCCAGATGCCTTCCATACCTAAAACTATGTTTCTTAGGGTTCTTCTGTGCCTTTGAAATGGTAACACCTTAAAGCTAAGTCACCATTAGTTTGTAGGTATAATGGTTGCACAATGTCCATTTCTGCTTGGAATTCCAGTCCTAGACCAAGGTGGTGACTGCCTGCATTGACATTCTTGCCAAACAGCAGAGCTGACATCAACCTCTTGATACCTGGCTTTGGGGTCTGAGTGAACATTATCAGAATGGAATTGTTCACTTTTACCACAAAAAAGGCATCGTGATTGATCTGAAACTAGGCTGCTATTCTGAAGACTCTGGGTGTTATTATTTGTTGATCTCCAGGCAAGATTGAAAAGAATATCCAACTTCTTGTTAACCTTCTTGCTGATAGAGCCACCAAACCCTATCCAGTTGTTCAAATTAGTATGAAACTGGAATTCATTCATTTTATTTTATTTTATTTTTATTCATTTTAACACATATTATTTATTACTAATATGTGTTATATCTGTGTGATTAAATGCCATGTATGTATTGGTGCTCATGGTAAACAAAAGAGGAGGGTATTCTTGGAAACAGAGCTACCTGAGGTTGTAAGATACTCATGTGGGTGCTGAGAATGGCACTCTGGCCCTCAGAAAAACAGCCATGCACTGAACTGCTGAGGACTCTCGACTGCACCTTTGACAGGGTTCTGAATCCCTTTCTCTCCAGCTTTATTTTACCATCGCAGAAAGCTCCACTTACATTTGCAAGTCTTGAAAGAAGCTGAAGACAGACTGCAACCTGGAATTGCTTATACTATTATAATTTCACCTACAGATGATGTGGGCTAAGATGGAATTCTTTTGATAATTTTCTTGGTCACTCTTTCCAGTTAATTCTGATGAAGAATTAATCCATTTTCCACCTATGTGTGTTTGCATGTGTGTTATCACATACATCCTAGAGAAGATAGGCCTAAAAGATTTTCTCTGTTAGAACTACAACATACATACTCATTGGGTGATGTGGGATGTCTTTCTGTATGCTATGAATATGTATTTCTCCCATTGGCTAATAAGAAACTCTTTCAACTATGGCTGGATAGAAGATAGTTAGGTGGGAAATCTAAGCAGAGATAGAGAGAGAAAGAAAGCGGTGTCGGGAGAGATGCCAGTGAGCTTCCTATAGAACAGGATGCCAGAACACCAAAGGTAATGCTATGGCCACATGGCTATATGCAGACTCATAGAGATAGGTTAATTTACAAGTGAGAGCTAGCCAGTAATAGACTAAGCTGTTGTCTAAGTAATTATATTAATATTAGCCTGTGAGTGATAGGTTATTCTATAAGCGGTTGCAGGGACTAGCCAGCAGGAAAGAAACCAACCAGTCCAGTAGGTCCCGGGCAAGACCTAGAAAAGCCTCTGGTTACACATGGGGATATATACTTAAAATACTGCAAAGAAAAATCATCAACAGTATAATACTTTAATGTGCCAATGATACTTAAAAGTTGCATAACTGCGTCTCATTTGAATGCATACAAATGAGGAAACAGTAAAAGAAAGATGATTCTATCCACTTCACCTTATAGAAGAAAGAATGTCAGTCATTCTGCCTTTGGTTGTAGATGCACAGCTGTCAGGGATATTTATTATGGGCAAAGCATTTATTATGTGCATGCATCATTAGAGATGCTTTGCTTTGAAACATAATGTTCAAAACATGTTTTTCTTTTCCCTTTAAGATAAATGAAGTTTAAGAATAATTTAATTAAGGTTATTTTTAAGAGAATCAATAAAATAATGATTAGACAAACAATGTCTAGTGAACATGTATAGATAAAGATGCTGAGTAATTATATCTTCCTAAAAGTGAAGCTCTCAAAATTATTTTCTCTACATTTTTCTCAGATGATCACAACCATCCTGTGATATTGGTGAGTAATAGTTTGAATGTAAAATATTGCCTGCTAGCTCATATATTAAAATACTACATCTCCAGTGAGTGGCATTGTTTGGACGGTTGTGGAACCTTTAGGAGCTAAAGTCTTACTGGAGGAATTGTGTCAATTGGGAGCAGACCTTGAGGTTTTGTAGCATAATCTTGCTTCTGGTCTGTTCTCTGCTTCCTGTTGTTCTGAAATGAGAGCAAGACCATACCCCAAAGCCTTCTTTCCCCAAGTTACTTCTTGATGGGTACTTGGTCATAGCTTCAGAAAACATAACATACCAAGCATTTGTTCTGAGAACTGGGGCTGAGTCTATGACTATCTGACATGTACTTCTTGGGTTTCTGGAACTGGTTATGGGGGAAGTGAAAGATTTTGGTGCTTTAGGCTAACAATGCCCTAGAGTACTATAAATGGAACTTAATGACACATTCTGGTGGGAATTCAGAAGACCAGAATGCTGAAAGAAATGCAAATGAGAAAATGGTGTGCAGGGTATCTCAGCATGGAACAAGGATTATAAAAGGATCAAGCTAGAGACTATCCAAGACATGTTCTGTCAAAACATCTGAGTGTATATTGTCTGTGTCCTGAAAATCAAAATGAGACTGCATTGAAAGCATTGATCTAAGCTGTTCCAAGAACATTTGGAGTCAAAATAATGTTCAAGTTACAGCATGGCCACTGCTCACTGTATTTAATGTGGATTATACTGAGAATTCCACACACAAAGAAAAAGTATACAGTTTAGCAAGGTAAGGATAGTAAATGAAGTTCAAAATGCCTTCAAAGTGAAGAAGACAGATTCAGAATAGGGACAGTAATTGTGAAAGAGATTTATAAAGTTAAAGATAATTGATTGAATTGATATTTCCCAAAAGTAACTATTTGGTAATTTTTCAACTGCTTTGTGTGTATGCTACAAATGGCAATGAGAATACAACAATGTGTTGCTTTTTCCATCTCTTTGCTGAAGTAAGAGCTGTGGTAAAGGGAGGAATGTTTGCCTTTAGATTATTTGACAGTCTCATGATGACATGCTTCTGTATACTTCTTCATGTACCTAGATAAGTCTGAATAAATGTGGGGAAAAGAGGCAAAATCAATCAGAATCTAAAGTGGAAGAGTATAAATCATTTAAGATCCAGAACAATGCTGTAAAGTTAAGTTTTTATGCATTTTAGCCATGTATTTTGTTGACTAGCTTCATCATAATGGCTAGAATAATTAATATAGATTTGCATTGTGTTCTTCTCATATATATTCACCCGATGAAAACAACTGCTGCTCCTCTTTAAAGCAAAAACCATCCCTTGTAATGGTTCCTTGATGTGGGAGAGTCTTCTGTTTGTGTTGATTTCATTCATTAATAAAGAAACTGCCTTGGCCCATCTAGTAGGCCAGCCCTTAGGTGGGTGGAGTAAACAGAACAGGAAGAAGGAAGTGAGGTAGATGGCTCAAACAATTGCCCTGCCTCTCCTCTCTGGGACAGTCGCCATAAAGCCAGCTACCAGGTCAGGCATGCCGAATATTTCCGGGTAAGACACCACCTCGTGGTGCTACACAGATTATTAGAAATGGGTTAATCAAGATGTGAGAATTAGACAATAAGAGGCTGGAACTAATGGGCCAGGCAGTATTTAAATGAATACAGTTTGTGTGTTGTTATTTCAGGTTATAAGCTAGCCAGGCATCTGAGAGCCGGGCAGCAGGAAGCAGCCTGCAGCCTTTCACTACAGTTCCTAAGAATTATTTTGGGAAATATCAGTTCAGTTAATTGTCTTTAGTGGAAGTCATGTGTTTGGAATTTCCGTCATGACTTGAAGCCCCATATAGTGTGTTTAGAGATTTCATAAAACATCAGTAACAAAGAATGCATCATAATGGAGTCTAAGGTGTTCATTTCCTTTCCAGGAATTCAGTCTCATATATGAAGAATTACTCTGATTAAAGGTAAATTTCATACTGAATAATGGAATTTTAAAAATGTAGTGTAAATTGTTTGTACAAAATAATGGGTTTTATTGCAACACTTCCATGCATTCATATTGTGAGTTTTGATTGTATTCATTTAATGATTACTGATATATGGCAGATTTTATGACATAAGATAAAATTCCCAGTTCAATAACAATAAATAAGATGCAAAATTTACTTAAAATGTATTAAAATAACATTTTATACTTGTTTAAGTTTTTAATATTTTACCTCAAACAGTAAATTTATACAATTGATATTCTAGCACCTAAAAGAACTAGATACTACAGTCATACAAATTATATATTTCTAACTTAAAATTTCAGGTAAAACCATAAATTAATTTGAATTTTATTTAAAGACAATATCAAATGACTTGGTATCTACACACATACACACAGAGCAGGTATGATCTGGCTTATACTTTGGAAGAGTGTTAGAATTTATGCTAATGTATAGAGGATAACTACTCGGTAGAAGCATGTTATCCAATAGGATACAGATGAGTGTACAACTTGGCATTGACACTCCATCTAAATAATCAGGAAAGCAGAGTTAGTGTCTAAGAATGTGGCAAGTTGCTTAGATTATAGATGTAGCATTTAATCAGATCCAGCCAGCTGTCTTCCTGGATGATAAATCTAATCTCCAGCATTGCCAGAGTTTTGAATTTAGAAGAAAGATATAAATCTCTAAATTTTCAAATCTTGACAACTTCAGAAAATCATTTTTAAAACCACCCTGAAGGCCAAGAAAAAATCTTAGGGCCAGATTTACCCTGAGTGAACAGTTTGCACTTTGAGTTGAATTTATATCTCAGGAATTGGTCCTTTTTCTTTACCCAAGGCCAAGTGAGAACCAGTTTATAGAATTTTTCTGCTATCTGTTTTGCTATATGATGTGTTTTGATTAAATATTATGCATTCTTCCTTTGTGATCTTAGTTTTTAATATTTTATTTGTTGGTTTTCTGTTCATGTGTATGTGTGACATGTGTGTGTGGGGTCCCACATTCCACAGTGAGTATGTCTACGAAAATCTATTAAGGGGTGCAGGGGGAACAGACTCACTGAGTTGAGAATCAAAGGAGCTTGGAACTGCTGCATGCCGTTTCACACTGCCTTACTCAGTCTTTGCAACCCAAGAGAGCTCACTATTTCTCTCTCTTCCTTTAAGAGATCATGTCCAGAGACAAGAAGCCATGCCCTAAGGTTGATACCCCAAAGTTATTGGCAGAATGAATTCCCACAATACTTCCCAGTTTTGTCTAAATAAGAAGGTTCTAATCCTAACATAAAACTATTTACAATAAGAACAATTATCAAGTATTGTCCAGGAGAAAGAAAGGGTACTAACATTAAACAAAATAAAACTACAACCAACAAGAACAGCATCAAGCAAGAAACACATACTAAATAAATGTCTAGACTATAGGCAAATAACAAGGATTATCCCACAATATGAATGTTCAAGTAAGAGGACAAGGTTGAAATTGGCTTTCCCCTAACTGACACTTTCTTGGTAATTTCACTCAGACCCTCCAACAGGCATGCCCACATGTGCCTTCACCACTGGGCATTAACCAGCTCAAGCGCTTTGTTTTCTTACTGTGTATGCATCTCTTCAGGTAATAGCTGATCTGTATTCTGTTTTTTATATTTATGCAATTACTATTGATTATCATGTAAAAAGTTATCCTTCCCCACCTAATACTGACTCAACAATAAACCTAAGCAGGGATGAAAGGGAATATAGATAAGTTTCCCCTTCCTTCCTAACAAGTGGAAGGTGAGGCAGTGGAGTATTGAAATCATGGCATATCAATGACTGCAAGCTCATTAATATGTCTCAGTAAAATATTTCTATCTTAACTCTAGTCTCTTTCTGTTAAAAATTCAGAAAATACTGGTCAAGATATTGTAGTGAAGTTATGTCAGAAAATGGATTCTCTATTGATTTTATTCTTTCTTTTATGTAAAACACAGTTAGGGGTCTCAGTCTTCAGAAAGACACAATTCTCTATCTTATGAATTAGTTATGAATTAGGGCAAGCTAGGCTTTTTATCTCTGTCTGTTAAGTGTTTCAAGTGGCACACAATCTAATACTAGAGGTGTCCACAACGCATGCTGTAGCAACTTGATCAAACAATGTGACTACAGGCTTAAGCAGACAAGATTTCTTTCAATGACATATTTCTACCTTTGAGATAAATAATTTATTTTTGTAAAAGTCCTTCTATTCAGCTCTTCTATGAGGTCAAGCGCCCCAAATCACACACAATTCTTTTCATTCTATCTCATGCTTCATTTATATTTAACAAGGCAATCTCTTCAGCAGTAATTCACAAATGTATCATTGGTTTACTTCCAGCCCCATACTAATCCACATCCTTATATTTTGTCAGAAATGGCTATGTTTTCTTTGGGATTCTTGATTCTCTCTTTATGATGTACTTTTCTTAGACAAGTTGTGATATATTTAAGATGTAAACTAGCTGACAGCATTGTCATTTTTCCAAATTCAAACAACAGTGTAGTTGTTTACTACTAAAAACTGAAAAAAATCCCAAATCCTTTATTTTGTTTTCAAGGTTCTATGTGACTAGGTCCTTACCTACATTTCTGGTTGCATCTTCTACCATTATAGCTTCTTCTTTTTTTCTTTTATTTGCTCTTTTATATTTTTTATTATTTTTAATTTATTATTATTAATTATTATTATTTTTATTATTACTATTATTAAAAATTTCCACCTCCTCCCCACCTTTCATTTTCTTCCCCCTCCCTTTTCTCCCCTCCCCCTCCCTCTCCAGTCCAAGGAGCAGTCTGGGTTTCCTGCCCTGAGGGAAGTCCAAGGTCCAACCCCCTCCATCCAGGTCCAGGAAGGTGCGCATCAAAACAGACTAGGCTCCCCCAAAGCCAGTACATGCGGTAGGATCAAAACCCAGTGCCATTATTCTTGGCTTCTCAGTCACTCAGCCCTCATTGTCTGCCACGTTCAGAGAATCCGTTTTTTTTTTTTGTTTGTTTGTTTTTGTTTTTGTTTTTGTTTTTCGAGACAGGGTTTCCCTGTAGTTTCTAGAGCCTGTCCTGGCTTTTTCAGTCCCAGTCGAGCTGGCCTTGGTGAGCTCCCATTAGACCAGCCCCACTGTCTCAATGGGTGGGCGCACTCCTCGTGGTCCTGACTTCCTTGCTCATGTTCTCCCTCCTTCAGCTTCTCATTTGGGCCTTTTGTGAACTTTATGTAAATGAATTTTTTGTCTACATGTACATTTGCATATAAGAAGAAGGTATCAGATCCCATGGGATTACAGTTATAAATGGTTTTGAGCCATCATGTAGGTGCTTTGAATTGAACCTTCTGAAAGATCAGTCAGTGTACTTAACCACTGAGCAATCCTTCCAGCCCCGCCCCCCATTTTATCTTCCTGTGTCTCTTGGTTACAACGCTCTAGTTCAGTGATTCTCAGTCTTCTTAATCCTCAACACTTTAATAGTTTCTCATGTTGTGGTGACTCACAGCGATAGAATAATTTTCATTGTGACTTCATAACTGTAATTTTGCTACTTTTATGAACCATGAATTGTAATGAAAATATTTTTGGAGACAGAGAATTGCCAAAGGGGTCATAACACACAGGTTGAGAGCCAACTGCTCTAGTTAATAAATTCTGTTTCTCAGCCCAGTTCACCCAGCTCTAATCTCTTGATCATTCTCTTGCTTGTCCAACAGATTTCTTGACTCATCCCCCTTTATTTAAATGGAGGGTCAACAATCACCTCTGTACATAGGTTTCTTGACCTATTCATTTGTTGAAATATTTTGGTTACTCCAATGACCTTATGTGTCTTGTTTCTCATTGTTTTATAATACGAACACATTATTCTTGTTCTTATGTTATTATTTTTCTTACGAACCAAGTCTTTAAGTACCTTGAAACTTCCCTAGGAGGTATGCTAGAAATCAAGTGAAGTTTCTGTTTAATATAAGTAGACTTTTAAATGCTGTTGTATGGGGTATGATCTATCATCAATACAACTCAAATTGTTTTAAGCACTCCACCATATTATCTACTACCCACAGAAAGTGAGATTGATAACTTATATGATTAGAGGGACATGCAAGCCCAGAACCAGCCTTCATTTCCTTAGAGTTCTGTAAAGCGATCTTGTAGAGAATGACCAAATAGACAGGAGGTACCTGGAACAATAGTTCAGAAGACAGAAAAAGAAATACATGTTTGTAAAGACTTCTTTAGTTGCAGGTGGAGACAATTTTTTTTTTAATTTTAGAAAGCATACTATGATTAATTCACTACACATTTTGCTGTATTTTATGAAATCGAAATTTAGTTAAGTAACCCATTCCATTCATCTGACCTAATGATAAGCGATATATATTTTACCTTATACACCTTTCTCCAAAATCAACCCCAGTACTTTTATTATAATTAACTGTGCTCTCCTTATTTCCACTGTCAACCTTTGAATCAACTCTTAAATACATTCTAGAAATGCAATATGGGTGATGATTTTCATCAAATTCTCTATTCTAGAATATTCTGAGTCTGAGTTTTACATTATATAAGGCTTCTATTTTGTGCCCAAATCCTAGCATAGTTTTTCATTACTTGCCTAAAAAGATGTTTTGGAGACAGGGCCTTGCTTATATAGACCAGGTCTGAAACATATAACCATTTTGAACTAGCTTCACAGGCCTGGTCCTCTCCCCGGTCCTTCCTTCCTTGTTGTCTGAGGTTTTCTGTCCCGCCAATTCCTGTAATCCTTAAGTCCCAAAGAAATCACACAGAGGAGGTCTATATTGATGATAAACTGATTGGCCCATTAGCTCATGTTTTTATTAACTCTTATAACTTATATTAACCCATTATTCTTATCTGTGTTAGCCACATGGCTCAGTACCTTTTTCAGCAGGGCAATCACATCTTCCTTCTGTGATTGTGACAGCACTGGCAGAGCATTGTGGAATAAATTTTCACATCTGTACTGAAAATTATAATTTGAATTTCTTATCTCAAACTAAATTGAAAACAACATGTTTGGAGCTTTCTAAATTGTTCAGAATACCATCATATAGTCAAAATACCATCATATATAGTCAATGCACCATCATATAGTCGACGCACCTTCATATAGACATTCAGGATACAAACCCAGAAGCATCTGTGTCAATTTTTTTCCTTTCCACATCAGACAAACCCATTAGCTTCATCTTGAAGATGTCATCTAAGTAGAAATCCATTGCTTTGCTTCCTTTGTCATCAGCTTTCTTGACTTCACAACACACAAAGAAGGATGACACATGCATTTTAATTTATACTCTAGGCACATGCATGATTTGCTGCTACACAAAAATCACTATAAGTCTTTTTGAACTTAAATTAGATCCTACTATGTTCAAGCAAGAAACTGTCTTTCAATTAATGTTTCTTGGCCTCGAATAAAGATATGGGGAATGTTATATGTGTGTGGAATCTGACCACTTACTTAGGTGCCTAGAGATAAAATATCTTGAATATATTTTAGAAATAGTAATTTATAATATTGGGTTAATGGACAGATATGGAAGATTTTAATTATTATTTCATGTATAAGCATATTTCTTAGGGTAGTTAAAATACAATTACCATATCATGCATAAATCACCATGCCCCTTTGGCATATGATGTAGCTCATTAATTTAATAAATAGTAGATAAAGTGCTGAAGTAAGAAGATACAGATCTGGATAAATGGGAGAGTGATAATTGGTTATTGAGATTGGTGACCTAATCATTTTGTTATCTACCTGGGCTGCAGCTAACTTACCCAGAATTAGGGTACATCGACACAAGGTGACCCCTTAGCCACATCATCTTTGACAGCGTGGGAAGAATCTCCAGTGATGTGCAATCACTCTAAACACTGACTTTTATAAGATATTTACGGGAAATTTCTGGCTGCTGCTGCCAGGAAGCCTTTGGCACTATAAGTACCGTGTTTTGGTCCTTAGGAAAGCTGCCAGATGGTGAATAAACAGTAAGTACTGAAACATTCTGTTTATACCAAAGTAAGTACAATAAAAGGAGAAGTGACTTTTAGCTTTCAGATCAAATAATTAGACAAATAACTTTTTTTAAAAAAAAATCCTTGTTTCCTTGAAGGTGATACTCTTATAGACAAATTATCCTTTTAGATTTTGTACAATTGTGATTAGTGGTTCCAAATAAGTGTCTCCATCACCCCAATGTCTAACAATTAAGGGAAATCTGAGGCACAATGACACTTAATAGCTTTGTTCTGGGGTCCTCTTTCTCTCTCAGCCTGTTGACCATTAGCCCAAGAACATAAAGAAGCAAAAACAGAGACAGAAAGCTTTGTACAACACCCATGGGTATGAAAGGAGACAGCCCTCCAGGAGACAGTTTTAGGTGAATCAGCTCAACTTCATTCCAGAGTATAAGGAATATATAGGATTGGAAAGCCTGGGGACAAGTCCTAATTTGCATGAAGTGGCACGGTCATATTATAAGAATCCTAGTATGTGCCCAAAGAAGGCTTCTAGCAGAGATCTGTGCCAGGGTTTAAGCTAAAGATAAGTCAGGCATCTGGTTTAAAGACAGGCATCTGGCTTAGTGACAGATTTTAGATAATGTCGTTCTTCCTGGCCCAGGAATATTCTCCACATACGGGCAGGTAGAGGCAGGAAATTCTGTGGTGGGGGGAGCCCCATGTTGTCGAGCTATTGAGATAAGTTGCCAGGCCATGGGAAGATTGCAACCTCTGGCCAGCCAAAAATGTCTTCCAACATTTGTAATACCTTCAACTTACAGCACAGGTTTTCTCAGGTCAGTCTAACCAGCAAAGGGAAGGCGGTAGAAAAATATCTATGTAAATAGTATTATGACAACTAGTAATATAGAGATAAAAGAAAATACATTAAGAAAAATGAATTCATATTGATAATTTAAGTCTAATGTGTGAAATCAAATGGAAATGTCATTGGTGGCAGTTGTTACTATGCCACTGACAATAAACTGCCTTCACGTAGGCACAGCAAGTCAGGTTTACAGGTACCCAGGAACAGCACAATAGATTTCTAGGTGTGGACTTGTATGTTGCACTGCCAGAGGAAGCGAAGTGCTACAGAAACGCTGTCCTTTCAGTTCTTAAGTTTTAGACGTTATAGCTTCCATTTTACTAAGTGTAGTTAAAGTAATGTAGAATTTCAGATCAAATGAACCAGTTTCACTACTGAGTGATGTTTGGCAACTTTGAACAAGTTATGCAACTTTTGTGGACCTACTTCCTCATTTGCAAAAATAAGAAAATATGGGAAACACTCCTGAAAGGTTTATTATGTGCCACTGGTGTGGCTGATATGCTGTTCCCACTCTCTCATTTAAGGCCTACTCCCACCATCTGACAAAGAGCTGTATACACAAATGCTTTCTCACCGTATCTGCCACAGTATAACGTACTAAATATCTTCGAAAATATCGAATATCTTTCTCCTATTACCCATGGCACACTAAGTTAGCTTTTATATGTCTTGATCAATTGACAAATTTGATCAATTTATATTTATATTGAAGATCATTCTTCCTTGATTTGCTGCCACTGTATGAATCTTGGGTTCTTGACTAAGAAAGAGGGATGGATTCCACCTACTCCAGGAGAGATATATAAAGTGCTTTCCACCAGATCTAGCACTTTTCAAGCTTTTAACTGGTGAACTGTTTTCATTTTGACTTTGAAATACATTCTCAAACTTAATATTAGAAATGACCTTATATGCCAACTCTCTAGCCCAATAAGAAATCAATTTGTAAATAATAGGGACTATCACAACAGTTTACAGAAAGTCTGGTGATGAACTTTATTAATACATAGTAGTAAACAGTTTTTAAAGGGTGTAGCATAAACTCTAATTTAATATTTGTATAAGACTTTAAAAAATAAGTCACAAAACAACCGCTTGCTAAGAAGAGTGTTTAATTTTAGCATTCTAAGTTAAATTATCTAAAAATGTTTTCTAGTTAGAAATATAACCCATTCTATTTTCTTTCCAGTTTGAATTTTAATGGTAGTAAAGACAACAAAGCCAATGCTTTCTATGTGCCAGCTGTTGGGAGAAATAGGAGACTGCATTTTGATTTGGTTTTAGGTAAAGTACTTCTCTGTGCACAAAACACAAGCTGGAGCATGTGAGAGGCGTTTGATGGCATCTAATATTTCTGGGCTTTGGACTTGAATGGACAATAAATGACTTTCCATTCTATGGCTCCTAACTTAAATGGGAAATGTTAGGAAAATAAGGACATTTATTATCTTCCCCATATCTTTGATACTGGATGTGGCACTTCCTTTAGGAAGGCCTATGGGAGACAGTGGTTATTTCTTATAGTAACCAATAAATTTTGGATATTGAAGCACTTTCAATTTCACATTAATATCTAAACTGAAGAGGGAGAAGAGAGACAGTATTGGAGCATCTGTGTCATCTGTTCTAGTGAGGGTTATGGGCATGTTTTTCTTGGAGAATAAAGTTGTGGTAGTCCTTAAGGTGTTGCTGAGCATTTGTTCACACAAGACACAAGATAGACTCTGGTTTCCCATTTTAGCAAAGTATTTCATATGATTAGCATGTATTGAATGGGTTCTTATTAGCCTTGCAAATAAGCAAGGCACAGAATCACAGTTACATAGTTGACACAAAAAATAATTTCTGGCCTAACTATATGTAATCAAATAGAATGAACCATTTGATGAAATTTCTGAGAAATGGACTTGCATTCCCTTCATTAGATATGGAACCTAAGAGAATATAAATATTATACATGATTGTTGGCCATCAGACAGGGATCTGTATTATTTACAGAAACACAGACAGAAACATTGAGTTTTTGAACTTGTTTTTTTGATGTATGTGCTAATATTCATTGTGATTCATTACTTAAGCCTGTTTCAACCAAAAATTCTGTTACTTGCCACATTATTATTTCAAAAATAGAAATACAAAAGACCATGTCTCCTTTAATTGTTCAAGCCATAATGGAGGTTTCTGAGCATGTACTTCTGCCACCAACACAACCAGCTTTAAGTTGTACAAGAATGGTGTGTTCCATTGCCTGCCTGGGATAAGTATGTTCTAAACTGCACCCAGGAGCCCTGAGCAAGGCTTTAAAAGGTGGGGAGAAAATGGTTAGGAAAACGATGACAGCAGCACTGAAATATGACATAATAAAATATTTGTGTTTTCAACTACACGCATTCTATCCTTATGTGTAACCTTGGGAATCTTACCTGCGAGCAAGACCTCTGTGGGCCAGAATACTTCCTCTTGTGGCCACAGCGCTTCACACGCTCAGTGCTGCTGGATTCTTCGTTTGGAAAGGACAGACATAAGTGTTAAGAAAAGATGTATGAAATATTACAATGTACCACCTCAAAAAACGTTGTTTATGGAGTTCAGAGCATAAGAGATTCAAGTATCGATTGCAATTTTATTTTGAAGAGAATGCTACAGCTTAATGTGGTTTTTCTTTCTCATGTTTATACTTTAAATAATGTTTTAGAAATACAGGCAATACAATTGTTCATTAATATAGAGTAATAGATTCTCTCTCTCTCTCTCTCTCTCTCTCTCTCTCTCTCTCTCTCTCTCTCTCTCTCTCTCTCTCTCTCTCTCTCTCTCTTCATCTCTGAAGATCAAACCCAGGCCAGTGTATGTGCTACCACTTAGTTACAAACCCAACTCAGTTTACGAAGATTGACTGAGAGGCTCAGTAGAATCTCTCTCCAATGCATTTTGTTATTCAAGTAAAGATAATAGTAGATTGTTGTGCTAGCCAGGATTCTCTAGAGAAATGGAACAATATAATGTCTAGGTATAATTATTAATTATAAATAAATAATTTATTAAATCAGTTTACTTCAAAATAGTAACAGTTGAATCACACTGAGAGGCTGAGAACCAAGTCATTACTCAGACTGTGGGGCTGGATGACTGGGCAGTCTCAATCTGGTGCAGAAAACCTGCGATTCCTAGGGAGATTCTTGGCTTTAGTTAAAGCCTGGAGACTCTAATGCTGAGTTCAGAGAAAGAGTCACAGTCAGCAGCAACATGGTAAATGGACTTGGCAGTGAGGGAAGGCAGAGTGAACAAGAGATGAATAAACTTCCTTATGCTACAATCTATTTTCACTGTGTAACTTTGGAGCCTCTCTTGGAACTCACTCCGCAGACCAGGCTGTCCTCAGACTCACAGAGAATTACCTGCCTCTGCCTCCTGAGTGCTGGGATTAAAGGTGTGAGCCATCACTGCCCAGTCTGCTACAACCCTTTTCATCCATACCACTGAGTGCTGCTACCACAAAGTACCACAGATGTGACTGCTGCTACCACAGATGTGACTGCTGCTACCACAGATGTGACTGCTGCTATCACAGATGTGGCTGCTGCTACCACAGATGTGACTGCTGCTACCACAGATGTGACTGCTGCTATCACAGATGTGGCTGCTGCTACCACAAATGTGACTGCTGCTACCACAGATGTGACTGCTGCTATCACAGATGTGGCTGCTTCCATGGAGTTCTCTTACCAAAAAGTGCTGGCCACATTTTCAGGGTGTGTGTGGAAGGGCGTCTTCTCATATCAGTTAAGGCAATCACGATAATTCCTCAATAGATGCTACCTACTCAGGTGACTCTAATCAAGTTGACACTGGATCCAATCATCACACTTGTACAATCAGAGAAGAAAAACAAATGCTTTCTCATGTCAACTGCAGCTTTCTTGTCCCTATTTCTTCCCTCCCAAGTGTAATTCTGCACCCTGTCTCTCCTCTCCCTCTCTCCCCCCTTTTCTCTATTTATACAGGTACACAGAAAGGAGGTGGAGGGAGGACAAGAGAGGGAGGAAGGAAGGGAGAGAGAGGGTGGGAGGGAAGAAGGTGAATAAGGAGAGAAATAATACTCCAACATAGCATAATCTTTGTCCATAATAATTTTTCCCCTAAAATCTTCATTGTACAAAAATTTCCCTTGTTGAAATTAAATTCTTTGCTTTTAGCAGGAGAAGGAATTTCAATTCATTTCTCCTGCTTTTCTTTCCATACTCATTGTATGCCCATTCAAGTATCCCAAAGGGCATATTAAAATCTCCTAAGCAGATGTTGAAAAAAATGGGCTCTTCCATTACATGAGTGAGGAAACAGTTACTTTAAAAACCATTAACTCTTGTTCAGTGGCACAGCCATTCCAGAAAGAATTCTGGCAGAATTTAGTGAAAAAAAAAATGTGTCTACTTCCTACAGCCCAGCTATCCCAGTCCTGGGTTGACATTAGGAGCAGGTCAGTTTTGGAACTCATTATGTTATCCTGTGTTCAGATGCTTCCTTGTACATTTTCTGGGAAAAAAAGTGGAAAGAAATGGAAGAATCCACCAGGAAGGAAGCACATACATAAGATGTGCTACAGCTGGGTATTATGGGCTATCATACAAAAATTGTAGATTATGGATGTGTCTCAGAAATACTAAAACAAATTTAAATCTTTATTCATTGCCTACTATGTGTATAAGTTTAAAAAACACAATAAGACAAAAACACAAGCCTTATTTTAAATGGTTATCATATAGAAAAAAACACAAATAAAAAATGGATTTCTGCAAGACAAAACAAAGCCTATGTTGTTTTATCTTTGGTTGAGCAAACCATTTATTATCTGATAAATTTTAGAAATAAAAGGTAAAGCTGTAAAAGAAATTTTGAAATGAGTGAGGACTAGAACAGAAGAGAAACACAAGCTTGCATTAGAGCAAACATCAAAGTAGATACATCAATGTAGCTTCAGAAAAGGAACACAATTAAATCAACCCTCTGCCACGGACATCAGCAGCAGCACAGCCTGACAAAAAACTCCTGTTATCCTTTAGACATTGTCACGTTTAGTTTAAAACAAATTTGCTTTTTCACAGGTAACACAGTCATAAATAGAAAATATGAGCTGCGCCTGGCTGAGAGCCCTCAATTATGATTAAGGAAGAGACAGGCCCAGACAACAAACCAGGAAGTGCTAATAGAATATCTGACTGCGTGTTTAGAATAGTTTACTGTGGTGAATTACTTCTGTGACTTGAAGACTTGCTTATACCATTGCAAACGCATATTTTAATAGGAACTAAAAGAATAATTTTGTAGATAGTGTAAATTGTTTTATTTCTTTATTAACCCAGGCTTTTCTGGTATTAATTTTAAAGATATTGTGTCTATACTAGAAAATGTAGAAAGTATTGAATACATTTTTAAGAATGATACCAATAAGCATCCATGAGGGTATAAACAAGTGGAAGCTCATTGGAGGTTATCTTCTTATGGTGTTCTGTGGATATATATATATATATATATATATATGAGTTTTGTAAGTAAAACATCATTATCCACACAAAAAAGATAGAAAATAATACTCTTTTACTATTCAGTAAAAAAGCTATAACAAAATAGCATAGACTTGGTGGTTTATAAACAAAAAATATGTAATTATCACTCTTCTGAAAGTAAGAGTACTGTGCTTGGGATTTCATCTCACTGTGGTTCATGTGAGGCTTCTCATCCATACTGTAGAACACCATCTTCACATTCTGTGCCACTGGAAGGCAACATCAGGAAACTCTCTTAAACCTATTTAATGGGAACTATTTAGCATCGCTCAAGTTTCACTCTGATTACCTAATTATAGGAGAACATGAACAAAGTAATCCCACGCTAGCACAGAATTGAGTATAATAAGGGTTCTTTATTTAGGGGGGACTCACAGATCACAGTCTTCTACATGATCAGGGAACAGGAACCAAATCCAGCAGCCAGGTGAGAGAGGAGAGAGAGCACAGGTGGGTGTGCTAGCGTGCACCTTTTTGATACCCAAGGCCACTCCCAACCTGGTCCAGCATCTCAAATCCACTGGCTAAAGGAGGTTTCCCAGCTTTTCAAACTGTAAGTTGCACTTAAGCACAGAAATAACATATGAACAAATGCACAAGCACACACACTCACAGACACATGAAGCTTTCAGAAAAATTATTGTCTTTATGTTATAAATGACAGACATGAGACATAAGTTAGGGCATTGATAATCACTTACTATATAATCATGGACAAGTGGATTAGATTCTTCCCTAATTTATGTCTCATGTTGTTGAGCAACAATGTACCCGACTATTATAACATTTTTGTGTTGTTAAATTTCTTTATTTCACCATTTTGTACCTTTTCGATCTCTGGATAAAAACTAAGTAGGAAAAACACCATTTTTTTCTCTCAACACAAAGCAAGAACGCATGCACGTTGGAAAGCTTGCTTAGTTGGATCCACGCAATAGTACTACACAGCAATAATATGCACTGTATTCTGCAAAAGTTCCTTTCCAAAACATTTGGTGCCAAAGACCAAAGAATTATCTGGCCATGGGTTGTAAATGTTGTTGATTTTTCATATCCTCTTAATCTGTACCTTCCTATCTCATCTAACAGAAACTAACATCAATTGCTTGTAAAGGTAAAACTTAGTTGAGATGCAGTCACTTTTATAAGTTTTGCCTCTGAATTAACTCAGCGCCTTAGATGGTTCAGTTTCAAATGTCTGTGTATAGTCTAAAACTTCCAGTGCCAGGGCCATTTTCTAAATGAATTGGAGTGACCATCTCCTTTGGTTTCCACCTTTAATTTCTTCTCTCTTTTGTGTCTGTGTCTTCATAAATACTTGAATAGTATGCTAATGATAAAAATTGCTGCATTAAAATAAAGTAATTTGATTTTGTAGAGATGAGAAAAACAGGTTCATTTAGTTTAATAGTTACACAACCAAATATATCATGTGAAACATTGTGGGGAACTCAAAATCTGAATTAAGACTAATGAATTTAAGAGGCTTACAGATAACATGATAATAAGTTATATATCATATTTATATACAAGTTACACAGATTTATACACACATAAAAACACATCCTGAAGCACTAGTAGCATAAAATAAGTTTTATATAGGAGTTTCATATGACATTTAAAACTGAGAGCAAAGAGATGTTTCCTATGTTGTTGATGTTTGAATTTATCAACTCCCACATATGCTTTTTCCCACTGAATTTTATGACAGTTAAGAAGAAAAACACAGCTACTGAACAAGTGGAGATCAAATTGTCAGTTTTTAGCTGGGCATAGTGTGTGTGTGTGTGTGTGTGTGTGTGTGTGTGTGTATTATCCTAGGATTCAGAGTCAACATAAAAGAAACTATAAAATTTGAGGCCAGCCTGAACAAAATTTTGAGATTTTGTTCTATAAACAAAACAAAGTCAGATTCATGACTGATAAAGCAATTTGGAAAACGTCCCAATTTTCAGAGTTACAGACAACTTTTGAAAAATTTTATCCTGTTGCCCTGCGTGAACCAAAGGTTTTGGAAAGGGTCAAAGAGAGGTCGCCGTGGCCTTGCTTCCCTATATAAAAAGCAGAGCAGACTAGTCTTCCTGATGAGGTTTGATCTGGCAGATTTTGTCCAAAGAGCAGTAAGGAGGAATGAAAGAGAAGGGATTTGGGGAAGGAAGAGGAAGAGTGAAAGCAGGGATCTTTTACTTGATCCAAGCTTTACATGAAAAGGCAGTAGCATCTGCATTCAGTACCTCTCTGGTTGGTGTCCCTTCACCGCAGGGAGCTGGAAACAGGAGAAGAAAATTCAGAGTGAAATTTCTTCATCTTTGCTTTTCTCTTGGCTCTGTGGAGGGTTATGTGCCTTACACTCGTGACTCGTGGTAGCTGACTTTCTGGGCAGCCTCAGGACCTTTCCCAGCTCTGTGCTTGGATGTCCTCCAGCACATCTAACTGCTGGCCTCTTCACCCACCTGGGAAGCTTTGTAAGAAGAATGGTTTCTAAGTCAACGTGAGCCTCACAGTCCTTTGGAGGTTCTTCCCCTGTGGCAGCATGAGACACCTCCCAAGCAGATGATATGCCTTGTCTTGCAGATGGCTATGATTTCTCTGCATGCATCAGGCACTGTTGTGGTCCAGGGAAACAGGGGACACATAGCAACCCTTCAAGCTGCTGTAGTGAAGCTCTGCTCTCAAGTCAAGTGGCAGTACTTCTCAGCACACAACTTTTAAGGTTCACGATTAAACACAATATGCTGTAAAGAAACCTCAGAAAACTCTCTCTCCAGATTCCTTTGACTCTTTTACATAGTTCATATAAACTTACTTTAGAAAATGATTATTGGTTAGCAAACACTACCTCTGAAGTTTTGCCAAAGAGAACAATTCCTTATACCATGAGGCCTGAAACCAGTTTACAGAGGGCACAAGGTTCTTGTGCTCAAACAAGCACTAGAGAAAGCAGGAATTCTTTTAGTTAATTGATTTTTTTTTGTTTGTCAATATGCTCCTCCTTTATTCTTACAACATGGTTAGCTATATCAGTAAGTAATGCATAAAGTAAAATGGAATAAAAGCCTATTTCTACATAGTTTACATTTATATTGAAGATTAAAAGTATCAAAACACTGAAGTCATGATACAAGGAAGACTGGAAAAAAGTTATGACCTAAAATATGTTAGCTCTGAGTGGAAAATAGTTGATGATCAGCAGACTAAAATCTCAAATAGGAGCATCTGAGTCTAGTTTACTACAAATACCTTGTAACTTACATCTTCTGGCAAAAAAGTTTCTGAAACAACTTGGTTTTACACAAATATGCAATTTGGATATCTGAAAATAGATACTTCCAGGTAATGAGTTCATAGAACACAAACTGCAGAAGGCTCAGTGACTTCACAAGGTACTATTTAAACTGCTTACCTGGACGTGTACAAATATATCAAACATGGAGTGAGTTATGCACATTATTTGCAAGTACTTAGGCACATACTAGGAAGTTTGTTTCATCTCAATATTTTTCATATGATAATATCACGTTTGCAAGGAAAAGAAGACAGAGAAAGTTGTCACTGTCTACTATCTAATGTTCCTTGCTTCATATCGCTATGTTAATTTTGTATGGTGCACTATGACAAAACCCTAAATTGACTCTGGTACAGTCAAGCCTGAAGGATTGTGAAGAGTGCAAATAAGTTAAAATTCTGTTTTTAAAAGCTGCCTGTTTGCATAAACTTTACATGTTTTAATTTGGTTTTGTTTTCTTCCTAACATAGCATAGACACATACATATTTAGGGAGAACATGAGCAAGGAAGTCAGGACCACGAGGAGTGCGCCCACCCACTGAGACGGTGGGGCTGGTCTAATGGGAGCTCACCAAGGCCAGCGCGACCTGGACTGAAAAAACATGGGATCAAACCCGACTCTCTGAACGTGTCGGACAATGAAGGCTGACTGAGAAGCCAAGAACAATGGCACTGGGTTTTGATCCCACCGCATGTACTGGCTTTTGGGGAGCCTAGTCTGTTTAGATGAGCACCTTCCTGGACCTAGATGGAGTGGGTTGGACCTTGGACTTCCCACAGGGCAGGGAACCCTGACTACTCCTTGGACTGGCAAGGGAGGGGGAGGGGAATTAAGGGAGGGGGAGGAAAATGGGAGGTGGGGAGGAGGTGGAAATTTTTAATAATAAAAATAAATTAAAAAAAAGAAAAAACATTTCTGTTTAGTCTTGCAAATAGAATGCATGGCTTATAGAACTTTATTTTTTATGTAGAATATCATGCATTATTGATATATATTTCAAGCATGTATATGAGATGTACACATATATGATATATATATATTTTGTTATTGAATTCTGAATGGAAAAAATGTTATTCTGAAATATTGAAAAATAATTTAACGTATAAACAACATCTCCATGAGGACTTTATTTTCATTTTTAAGTTTATGTACATAAAAATGGTGTTTTCATTAATAATTTAAACATATAGTTCTATAGTTTCCTTAGCATTTTTCATGATAGAAGCTGTTGATGCAGGAACAATTGTGATTCTAAGAATAATGCTATATCAGAGTAGTTAATTGATTTTTTTTGTTTGTTTGTTTGTTTGTTTTTAGAGCCTGTCCCGGAACTAGCTCTTGTAGACCAGGCTGGCCTCGAACTCACAGAGATCCGCCTGCCTCTGCCTCCCGAGTGCTGGGATTAAAGGCGTGCGCCACCACCGCCCGGCGTTAATTGATTTTTAAAAGGTATCTTTTCTCATTTTACATACCAATCCCAGTTTCCACTCCCTCCACTCCTCCTGCTCCCTCCACAAACCTTTCCCCACCCCTCATTCACTTCTCAGAGAGGTTAAGACTTCCCATGGGAAGTCAACAAAGTCCAGCACATTGTTTTGAGGCAATCCCAAGGCTTTCCTCACTATATCTAGGCTGAGCTAGGTATTACTCCATAAGCTTTACTGTGAGAACTGTCACCAGTAAGCTTTTATCCAAAGTTGCACTGTTCTTAAATATGCCTAAAATAACCTGCTTGGGGTCAGATATTTGAAGTTTGAACCAACACTGACTACTGAGTCAGGCTGAACCAGATATCCTTTTTGTCTCACAGGATTCCTTACCCTGCCCTTAGTGTTTGCCAAGACCCTCAACACCAGCTGCCTAATTCTTGACTATAATTTTCTAGAAATAGCTAACCTACTGTATTTATCCATATTCCTGCCTCAATTCCATCTTTGTTTTTGGTAAGATATGGTTTCATTATGTGTAGCAGGCATTCCTTAAACTCCTAATCCTCTAGTCAGAACTTTCAAATGCAGGGATAACATATTCCCAAATGCTACCAACCCAAGCACAATTTCATCATTTATAAATTACAAATTATGTTGTATTATCGGATAATATTATGTATAAATCACCAAAATCTTTGATTCAAACATAATCAAATTTTATTGATTTGCAATAAAGTCTTATTGGTTTTCAGTACACTGTCATAATTTCTCTTCCATATAGAATTTTCTAAAAACAATCGTTCTTCAGAAGTGGTGTCATTCCTTCTCTTAGAAAAAAAAATAAAACCAATTAAATTAATGAATAACTTTTTGCCATGGTTTTATATCGCAGTCACAGAAGGTAGTTTTTCTAAATGTCTTGACAAATTCTCAGCAGCTGTAGCTAGATGGCTAACTCCTTTAGCACCTTAAAGTTGATTATAATGGAATCTTTACTAATTCCCAGTTTCAAAGCCTATATATAACTTTTAAAAACTCCTCTACAGCGTAGTTCTTGGTAAACAAAACAGTTCCTGACATCCATCCCACTACCCTGTTTCTCCTGAAGAGTGAAGATCACCTATGACTCAGCAGTGTGTCTTAAAAGGGTAAACAGTCTCCAGTGCACACCCTGCTTTAGCTGTCCCTAGCCCTTGGCACTGCTCTGAGCGTCCTCTGAATGACCCACTTTCATTTGTCCTGCTTTGCCTTTCCCCACTGGCCATCTTTTTAGGTGTTTCTGTGCTGCTTCCTTCAATCACGCTGACTCTCTGAAGTCTGCATTGGTCTGCACTCCACCTTTAGCTCCTGTCTCTTCTCTTGCTGACTTGGAAATGTCACTCAGTCCTTTGGCTTTGATCTACTCTTCTTGTTAATTGCCAGGTTGATATTTCTGGCTCAGAGTGCTTGACTGAAACCTTCATTTCACTTTCTGCCTGCTTATTCAATGTAACTTGGGGATGCAATGAATATAAGATGCTCAGCTCATCCTAATGCCTCCACTATCCCTTCCTCCTAGCCATGCTATTCCCCAGCCTCCACAAAATAGCCCTGCTCTTTCCTTTGTCTTCCGGCCTAGTAGATAGTTCCAGTTCCTTGGGCCTAGTTCCAAAGGCTATCAAAACGCTTTTATTTCAGAATTTACCTTCAATTAATTCAGAACTTTCATTTTTCTACTTTTAATGAATTGCAGCAGCATCATTTCCTGTGGCAGCTTTGCGGAAACCCCCAAAGCACCATTCATTTTCCACATGTTCTATTCCTAGTTCAGCAGCCTGAGGAAGCCTTCTAACATGTTGTATTGCATCAATAACCTTCCCAAACTCTAACATATATTATGCATATGCTTATGCTCCTGAAAATTCATTGCTATCTCCCTGAGAGATATAATATCATGTAACAACAATAAGACTTAGCTTGAAGATTGATAGCAGTTTTACTTGTAATCACTGTACATGGGAAGCGACTCATATATCCATGAACTGCAAAGCAGATTAATAAAGTTAAGCAAAGTAATACAATACACTAATATGGAATAACTCATACTAACAAACTAGTACTTAACTAGTGTGATATTTAACAGGAAAATAAAAGAAAAATATTGTGATGATATCTCTCTAGAGACAGCCAAAATATTGCATGATTTAACTAGATTGCAAAGAAATGAAAAATAAGCACATGAAATTAACCTCTGCTGAAGAAATTAAAATTTGGGTTCATTCTTTGGAGGTACCAGTATTTTTTTATTTTCCTTTCATTGGCAACATATTTTTTCTCATATGTAACAAGATTATAATTTTCCCTTCTATTTCCTTCAAGATCCTCCCTATCCTCTTCCCATCTTGATTTACTCTATTCTATCTCTCAATATAAAACAGTCTTCTAAGATTTATTTTTAAAAAGTAAAATAAGATCAAACAAAAACACATTGGAAACAGAACTGAGAAAAACAAAGAAACCGAAAGAAAAGGGGCCAAGAGAAGGCACAAGAAACAGAGACTCACTCATTTTCATCCTTAGAAATCCCATAAAAGCACTAAACTAGAAGCCATAGTATATATGCAAAGAGCAGTCTTTCCTCTCCATCTTCCTCAGGCTCCCCTGAGCTCTGAAGGGAGGAATTTGATAAAGATGGTGATTTAGGGCTGACTGTTCTAAGGCGAGATATCACTATCAGAAAGAATAGAAGGACATTTGGGGGGGGCGTTCTTAGTGATGTTCCATATTCTGATTTGGGTGGTATTTATAACAAAACATATTTCTATCCATAATAGAAATTAGAGTTTAAAAGTTTTGTCCTTTATAATTTTTGAAAGAATTTGATTTTGCTGATCAGTACTTTCCAAAAACTCACATTGATCAAAATTGTTACTAAAGTTTACAAGACTGTATATTCAAAACCTTTCAGACTCACCAGTTGTGTAGGACTTAAATTATCAGCATTTGCTTATTCCAAACCATTCCATCTACAGAAAAAAAAAACGCATTCTTATTATCAGTACATTTTAATCATTTTTAGAATTTTATTTTCAATTAAATTAAACTGCAATGAGTATTAGATTATTTTTTCCTTTCATCCTCCTATCTTTCTCATGTCTGACTCCCACCACCAATGGCTTTCTCTTCTTTAATTATTGCTGTTACATACATATAAAAAAATTCAACATATAAATGGAGCATGCTGAGACTTTTCAGTGTTGTAAAGAACAGTCTACATGGATACATTTCTAGGATTGACCCACTTGGTATTCAATAACCTGTTAGAGTGCTGATATATAGGGAAGACTGATTCTCCCTCTCTAATTCTCCCTCTAATTCTCTCTCTAATTCTCCCTCTCTATGCAGTCTTTAATTTCCTGTTGTTCTTCATATAGAGTGAGTAAGATTTCTCCCATCTACACTGGGATGTCAACTGTAGGTCTTGTTTAGGAAGCCATGTTGTTGAGAATTCATGGTGGTAGCTTCTGGTTCATAATTAAAAGGCAAAAATTCCAAGCAGACTACCTGGTCCTCTGACTCTCATGAGGTTTCTGTCCCCTCTTTCACTAAGTTCCCAGAGACTTGGATGTAGGAGCCATGTTGTAGATGTATCAACTGGAGATGCATATACTGTAGTCACCTGTTCTCTGCACTCTGACCAGTTGTAGCGTTCTGTAATGATTGGCCAGTTTTATAGTACTAGGCACGATTTCCACTTGTTTGAGCAGGCTTTGAGTAAAATTAGATGTGGGTTATTGTTAAGATTTAAGGGCCACTATCATTTCTTGGGGATACTTGCCTTTGAGATAGCTTGCTATGACGGTCATTGCTGGAGTTCCTAAGAATCATGGCTGCACAGTACTGCCGGTTATTTTCTTCTTTTGGCTGCCTTCGGGTCCTATGAACGTTGTTCTTTGGGCAAGAGTCTTTTGGATCATTTCCAGCTCAAATCTTTCAAACCCTATGTCCAAAATATACAATGTTTTCAGCAATCAGAACTTTCCTTCAAATTTTGAGAGGCAACCAAGTGTATTAGCAATAACCTATATTGCTTGGGACTCTCTTAGCCTCCTCTGACCAACAAGTTGAAAGAAGGCTTCTCACAACTGGTACTGGGAACTTTGTTAGATAGTCTAGGTCTCTTAGGAAAAGTATTATAACCACAAATAGTATAATTTCATTAAAATAAAAGTTTGTATAGAATTATGTATTATAATTCTATGTAGATATAAAATAATTCTTCAGATTTTTTTTTTTTTTTGTAGAAAGACAGACTTATCCTGTTTGAGAGTAGCTTAAACCATATAGTAAAGGCCTGAAGTGAAATTACCGGGCATGAGCAAGAATGGATCACAAAACACACAACGAAACCCACTTTAAGTGTTTATTAGGAGAAAGAAAGACACATACACAGACCTGAGAAAGTTGGTCCAGAGAGAGAGCATGGAGCAGGCATGTCCAGCTTTTAAACACTGCCTAGTGCACGCCCACAGGGACTTACATATGTGCATAAGGGCTTAAGTAACTGCATGATGTGTAGGTGATGTGATCATGCTGCATGTAGGTCACGTAGGGCTTGAGGACCCTGGGTGGCTATGTAAATTACCTAAGCACTTGTTGGCACATGCGAGGCCCTGGAACCCGGAAGTGCCAGCCAAAGCGCTGGGTGATGGAAACCATAACATAAGGAAAATGGAAGACAGAAATTAATTAGCTTTTCTGAGTCTTCTCTCATCTCAGAATTCCAAAAGTCTGCCACACCTCAGCGACCGTACTCTGTCTCAGGACAGGCAGTTTGGCTTGAGGCTTGAACCACACTTAGTGGAGCTCTGCTTGGTGGAGCTGAGAAGTCATTCTTGAAAGCTGATCTTAGGAAGCAGAGGAGTCTTTGCAGACTAAGAGTAACAAAAGCTTCTTGCTGGCTCACTGCAATAACTGCTAACACTGGGGTGCTGCTCAGGATATGCTCAGATAGACACATTCCCACATAGACAGACCAGGCTGATCTTGAACTCATGGTGGTTCTCCTTTATCTTCCCTACACGCTCCTGTGTCCTGTGGCTACAGGTGTGAGCCACCATACCTGATCTTATGATCCTTTAATACTTCCTTGGTTATTCACTAATTGTCATTCTGATGAAAGTCAGGGCCATAGAAAGCCTCCATTTGTATGACAGTTCCCCATAGAGCTCAATTTGCAATGAAAAGCAGACAAATAGAAAAGTACCTTATTATTAATGGCTTGGGACTACACAATAACACTCCATCTGAAAAGGAACTTTTCTCATTAGTATAAATTGTTGCTATTATTTACTTATTAATAGCCAAGTTCATTGGGATGACAACACATTTCCAGAATTGACTTTTGTTAAGCTCTGTATTGTACAAAAGTGAAAAGTGAATATTAGGGTAACTAAGGAGTTGGTTCTATCATTGTTGGACACATAAGGACTCTCGTATATGGTTTCAACCATAGTTAGGGATTTGAAACTCAAGCCCCTGGCAGGATTTTGCTCTTTATGTCTAAAAATTTTAAACATTTAATATGTTTTCTGTATATGATTCTCTCTTGCTTGCTCTTGTCTCTTTTTTTTTCTGTCTCTCATCTGTGTCTGTGTGTTTGTCCAACTGTTTGTTGTTCTCTATCTTTTTCTCTTGTTAGTGTGTGCGTGTGTGCGTGTGTGTGTGTGTGTGTGTGTGTGTGTGTGTGTATACACTGTGTTCCCAGGGGACAGCTCTTAGGAATCAACTATCTTCTATGGTATGTTCTCGGTATCCAATTAACTTGGTTTGTGAGGAATGCATTGTAAGTGTTTTTACCCACTGAGCCATTTCACTAACCCTTAAATACTTCTAAACTTTAGGTTCCTAATCTGTTTCCAAACTGAAAATTATAAACAAAGAAAATAAATAACCAGCCAGACACTGCACTGGAGCTGACATGAAGTCAAGACTCTATTAATGTAAGTTATTTTTTTTTCAGTTTTCCTTTTGGTTGTTCTTAAAAATCACATCTTAGGACTTCTAACATATCTCTAGCTCTTGATTTCAAGACAATTGCCTTACATGGTATAAATAATATAAAACTATCAGCTCTATGTGTGTCTCTGGTTGTGCAGTGATCTCATGACCCACTGCATATGACAGATTTCTTTCTCAAACAATTGTAACCAAGCACAGTGGGGTTGCCCATTGCTGAGTACAGAACTGATGGTACAACCAGGAGATATCATGTAGTTAAGCTTGTTGCAAGTAATAGGAACACTGGGGACAATTCTCAAGGCAATGTCTCCATAGTGAAGAAATCCAGGGCTTTCACTGGAGAAACTCTATCATGCTCATACAGGCCTATCATCACTAGGAAAACAAAGCATAGTCCCTGAGCATGCCTAGGCAAGGAAAATGCCTTTCTTATACATACATTAAAAATGGCAGACTGGGGTGTAGCATGATTAATAAAAACCCAGAGACAAAAATTGGGGTTCAACCTGATGATCAGAAAAGCAAAGCAGCCAGTCACTGACTCTTACCTTTACCTCAGTCTGAAATGGTGATACTGCCTTCAGGAATCCCCAGAATGAGACTGTGAATGGAGCTTTCTCCTCCCATTTTATAATCATTTCTAGGGCTGGGATTAAAGGCGTGCACCGCCTGGTTTCTATGGGAAACTAGTGTGGCCACTGGGATTAAAGCTGTGTGTCACTACTGCCTGGTCTGTAAGGCTGATCTTTGGAGCTGTTTTACTCTCTGAACTTCAGGCAAGCTTTATTTATTAAAATATAAACGAAATATTGTTGATAGAGATTTTTGTCCCACCAGGTCCCGCAGTCGTTCAGTCCCAAAGAAATACAGAGCTCTGCATTAATCATAAACTGGTTGGCCTATTAGCTCAGGCTTCTTATTAATTAATTTTTACATCTTAACCCATAATTCTTGTCTGTGTTAGCCATGTGGCTTGGTACCTTTCATCAGTGAGGCATTCTCATCTGCGTCTTCTACATCTGAGTGACGACTGAAGACTGAGCTTTTCTCTTCCCAGAATTCTTTTGTTTTCATCATCCTGCTTCAACTTCTGCCTGGCTACTGAGCAATCAGCATTTTATTAAAATGGTCTTTACAAAAAAGACCATTGTTCCACAGAAAAATATCACAATACTGGGTGTATCCCAAATGGAGAATTTAACATCATAATGAATAAAGTTAACTGTACATCACCGAGAAGATGACTCAATGACTTTGTAATTTGAACTGGTTTCTCTAGAATATTTATAAATAAATAAAACTGCTGGTTTCCATATCAGAGTAGCAGCACGTGGCTTTGGAAATTTGAGGAGTTAGTCGGCCAGAAGATAACTCTCTGACTGATGGATCTCATTTAGGCAAGGCCACAGGGCTATAGATCCCAGAATGTCTTTTGCTTCTACTGTGCCATGCTTGTTTCTGCAATATTCCTCTGGTATCTAGCATGGTGTGAGTGGATGGGGAGATCTTACTGTCTGTAGTGTAGAATGTTTACCTCTTAAAAACATACTGTTCTACTGTGCATTTTTATCTGTGAATTGCCATGAAGATGATTTCTTCCTAAACTGTACTGTCTAATTGATAATAATAATAATTAATAATAATAATAATAATGATGTTAGTTTATACAGAGTTTCTTTTGAGGAGTCGTATAGACTGTGCTTTAGTTTAATAATTAAGAAAAACAATTGAGTCCCTGTAACCCAGCTAGTTTAAATTCTTTTAATCTTAATTTTGGGAGATATGTCCACAGGTTTCAAAGTGCATCACAGCTGAAACAAAGCTTTGAAAATAACAAAGTTAGACTAAAATGGCTTTTGTTAAATGACATTGACGTGAAAAACCCAAGAAGACAGTCTTATGTTTTAGAAAAGCTCATAGTTGAATGCAGAACTCTTCAAGGTCAGAAGACAAGAATAAAGCAGCCCAATTTTTACTAGATGAAGTACTTTCCTTGCTAAATTTGGTTGATGATCAAAGATAATGATTAATGGCTTATACTCATTTCTGCCCTCAGTCTCCTGAGATGAAAACCTATTGATGAGTGCGCATGTACCCTAAAGATTTAAAGTAAACCTAACTGATTCTTTTTCATATATAAATGATAACTGTTGTAATCATTTCCGTCTGCACAACACTAAGGTTTTATATTTGCCTAAGATGCATATATATTAGAGTACTAATAATTCAAAGCACTATTTTAGTACATGCTCAGACACTCAAAATTTTAATTAATTAATGTATTTATCTGTTTTACATTTCAGTCATAGTTTTCCCTCCCTCCTTTTCTTCCATTCCCTCCCCCTACTCTCCTCCATTCTGACCCCCTAATCTACTCCTTCTCCATTTCAGATCAGGAAAAGCAGGTCTCCCATAAACATCAAAAAATGGCATATCAAAGTGCAGTAAGGCTAAGTATTTCACATGTATTAAGGCTGGGTACGGTGACCCAGTATGAGAAGAAGCATCACATTAACCAGGAAAAGAGTCAGAGACAGTCTCTATTCCCACTGTTAGGATTTTGACAAGAGGGCCAAGCTACACAACTGTAACACATATGTAGAGTACTAGCTCAGTCCCATTCAGGCTCCCTGGTTGTCAGTTCAGTCTCTGTGAGCCCATATGAGCCCAGGTTAGCTGATTCTGTGAGTTTTCTTGTGGCATCCTTGACCCCTCTGGCTCCTACAATCCTTTCTCCCCCTCTTCTGCAGGTTTCCCAAAGCTGAACCTAATGTTTGTCTGTGGGTCTCTACATCTGTTTCCATCAGTTGCTGGATGAAGCCACTATGATGACAATTGGGCTAGGCACCAATCTATGAGTACAGCAGAAGATTGTTAAGCATCACTACACTGACATTTTTTCCTCCAGTTATGTTTGGTTCTAGTCTAGGTTTCTGGGTCATCCTACCTGTCAAACACTCAAAACCTTTTTAGCCAGCATTCTTTACTCTTCTCAGTCTGAAGATCTCCCTTCCTGGTAATAAAAGGAAAGCAAACCAAATGCTGCTACTCCCAGTGTCACTATCATTTCTAAAGTCATACCTACATGAGTCCAACACCTCATTTCCTTTTCATATAACCTTATATTGTTTGACCTCTCTGAACCTGTGTTCCCCACTACCATCGAAATTGTGATTAATAATCATACCCTTGTAGCATTCTTCCTGACCAAGATTACATTACATATGTGTTTCAGCTGGCTGTTGGATGCGTAAGAAATATATATATTCTTGTAATAGTGCTTATATTTCCCATCAGCAATTAACTGAATGTTTTCCCACTTAATTACATGTTTTCTTCCTGTAACACAGTGAAAGGAAGAGCTTTATTTTTTCCACTGGTTTTTGTAAGCTTATGCTTTAGTTTTCTTGATATGTTCTTTCAGATACTGTCCTGAATATGATCTAATGAAAACACACATGGACATATCCATGCCTTTTCATAGGGTCAGAATTTAATGAAGAATAATAAATTTATGAGTTCTGTTTGCTTCATTGGCTTTGATTTGCCAAGTAGGCCACGTTCCCTATGACAGCTGACCACTGGAGAACATTGCTTTTATTACACTCTTACCTGTGAATATTAACTCTCAGAACACACATTACACCTCACACTCAATGTGTCATATGTGTACATGCAGGTTACAAAACAGCTGTAAGAGACTAAGGAGGTAACAGCAGAGTTCACAAAACAGAGTGAGTACTTACTGGTGGCAGAGATAGACTGCTAATGAGGCGCTAAAGAGAATCCTTGCGTTTCAAGGTTGTAAGCAACCCTGCTGGAGATAACTTCTGAGAAAGCTGCATAAAGCAAAGCTGCATGGGACTTCAAAGATCCTAGAAGTGAGGCTTCACAATCACAGCCTTAGGTGTCTTCCTCTGCATAGGACCTGGGTGATGGTGATGTGCCTTTCCTTTTTCTGCCATACCCTGTAAGTTCTCAGGCACATATGCATAATTTTAAAATGCCATGTACTCATTTGATCCCGGTATAATTTGATGAATTTATATAAGGTGGTGCTGTTTGCTTTTATGAACACATTATCTTTTAGCACTTCCTTGGCAGTGCTGGACAGGTGATAGTATTCATACTCATGACAAGGTAGAGAGTCATCCTGTCTTTGAGTTTGCACTCACAAATGGTGTATAATATTACTTATAAAATGGAATCAGTCAGTTAATCCATAGTCTGAAACCTACTGTTTTATTTAGAGCTGGGCAATGGCTGGTTTTAAGAGATTTGTAGCATGCTTTTCTTTTTGTCTTTACCTTTGTTTCCATTACCACTGCTACATTATAATATGAAGAGCTCTGTAAGCCATTCAGATTTACCTCAACAATTTCCCATGTAGGCAGCCACACCTAAGTATTTCTCATAACTACTCTTCTTAAATGAAGGTCATAAACCAACTGTATAATATACAGATGCCATACTATTTCCTTTCATATTTTTTGCAATGTCATTTTAAACCTTGCTGTTCTTTTAAAATAGAGTGACTTTCCCACTACTTACCTTTTATTATTTTATTCTTTTTCCTCTTAAAATTTAAATTTGAAGTGAAGAACTACAGTATAAGACGTGGGTTTGGCTTTGTGCTCCATCCTAGTAAATTAAAACAACTAAATCTGCTAGACTTTTCTAGTTTCTGACACAGCCAGCCATAGTCACACCATAGCTGGGTTCAGGTCCTGAGTCGGCAAAGGGGAGTCTGCCCAGAAGAGTTTCACACAAGTGGCCCACCCTGAATAAATCAAGCCTTCTTTATTTATATTTTAAAAAAATCAAGCATTCACCTCCTATAAAAACAAATATGTTTTCCCCAAACTTATACATCAAAACAACTTTTAAATTAAAACATCAATTTGTTAACTTGGCTAAATAGCCAACTAGGCACACATCCTGTCCCTCCAAAACTAAAAGGTGATAAACATAGGCACACCTTCTCAAGAACAACAATATCATTCAAAACTTAACGTGTATGAATACAAATAGGGGTGATTTACTGTAAATTGCATGCAACAGTTAGCTCGTTATTTCTCCATCTGTTCCCTTGTCCCATAAAAGGGTCCTGCACACCTAAGCCTCTCTATAAAGAGTGAACTTTGATAAGGCGCTCTTTTCATCTTAGTGTTTTCCCTCAGAATTAAGAGACTTAATGTCCTCTTTGTTATTTCATTTTTGTGTCTATTAACTTTTATTGCCACCAATCCTGTCAGAACTGAATCAGAAAAGTTCTCAGGCTATGGGGTAACAGCTGGTGTTTCCAGAAAAGAAACCCGAGAGGCATCAGTTCCCAAAAAATTTTAGGGCGAATATTGAAGAAAAAAAAGAATTTCAGGGAATGATCACATTTGTCCCATGAGTTACTGACAAAATGAAACCAAAAAAAACCCTAAAGAATCATAAATATTATGAGACAGAAGACAGCATGCAGGTTCACAGTGCCAGCAGTATTTTGTGCTGGCCTGAGGTGTAATGGTCCTTGCTGAGTGAGAGTCCATCTTCGTGGGTCTTGCCTTGCAAAGATCCACTGGACAAGCATTCATCTGAAACCAGGCCACATGGCTTCCAACAACAGCCACACCATCTGTTTCATTCAGGGTTAATACTCACATAATGGACACAGTGACCAAAAGCAAGTTGGAGAGGAATGGGTTTATTTGACTTATACTTCCACATCTGTACATAACAGAAGGAAATCAGGGCAAGAACTCATACATGGCAGGAACTTGGATTCAGGAACTGATACAGAGGCCGTGGAGGAATGCTACTTACTGGCTTGCTCCTCATAACTTGCTCAGCCTACTTTCTAACAAAATCCAGGACCACCAACCACTTGAGGAGTGGTATCACACTGAATGGGCTGAACTCTCCCCCATCAATCACTAATTAAGAAAATTCATAAAGATTAGTTAGCTTACAGCATGATCTTATGGAGGTATTTCCTTAATTAAGGTTCCTTCCTCTCAGATGACTTTAGCTTGTGTCAAGTTGACATAAAACTACTCAGCACATCTTCCTTTGGTGAATGTGGTATAAGGTAGTAAATCCCTTTTCCTCTACTCTTCAGTGAGCAGAAACATGGTAGGAACACATGAATAACAAATTACCAGGTGCTCTACTTTCCGTACTAGGAGAAGTTGATATGAAATTTCCCAACTCTCGGAGATTTTACCATGCAAACACTCTAAAATAGTCTCTGAGAAGCAATACATGAATTGTCAACCTGGAAATCCCTTAAATCAATTCTGTTGAAAACTGGGCAATGAAAAGCTGGAGGCAAAGATGTTATTTATTGATAACTACCAAAGGTCTAATTTTCTCTCTTGCAATATGTAATGATTTTGTGTGGCTCTCTATCTTATAAGTCAGGTGAATACTTTCTTCTAAGAAAATTGATTAACATGTAAATTTTTCTTCAAACAATATACTTTTTTAATTGAAAATGGTTGAGGCACAACGAAATCAAAATGTCTCAGATGTTATAGATTTCATTGTAGCCTCAGCCTCTTGTACTCATTTAGCAGTGGAAAAGCAGGGTGCTAAATACAGGAAAGCTGATAGGTATATATAGCTGATGATATGATATGTTCAACTTTCACTTGGAATGAGATGCATTAGAGAATGTTATTAAGTAAAATAAAAACTATCATCTATTGCTGTATGCTTATGAGAGAGAGAGAGAGAGAGAGAGAGAGAGAGAGAGAGAGAAAGAGAGAGAGAAAGAGAGAGAGAGAGAGACATACACACACACACACACACACAGGGTGTGGGCA
The DNA here is from genome assembly GCF_903992535.2 of Arvicola amphibius. Taxonomy (NCBI): domain Eukaryota; kingdom Metazoa; phylum Chordata; class Mammalia; order Rodentia; family Cricetidae; genus Arvicola; species Arvicola amphibius. The sequence goes on from NC_052057.2 coordinate 63,528,701, forward strand.
GAAGATACAAAGAGAGAACATGTGTCTGAAAAGGGAAAGTTCATTTGCCTAAAATGATCTCATTAATAGTAGCAGTAAAATTTGCAAGAAATTCACTCAGACTTACAATGATATTAACTATTGAATACTGTTTAGGAAACAATGGGATAAATTAGAGAACATTGGACAAGAAAGTAGAGAAACAAATAGTCACTTGAATGAATTGTTAACTAGCTATGGAAAGTTTTTTGTGCAATGTTTTATTTGTGGAATATATTAAATTAATTATTTTCTTTGGCCTGTTTGGTTCAATGAGAGGAGGTCTAAGTTGAAGTCAAGATAGCATAATGGATGATTTCTTGTTGCCAAACAAAAGATCTTAAAATTAAAATGGTGAATAGCTTAAGGTAGTATGTCTCATATAGATAATATAGATAGTATCACCCTAATTCTTAATATCAATGGTATGATTGATAAGAAAGGATGCTACCCTTATCAGAAGGCTGCTACTGGGCTGAATTCTAGGACAATTATATCCCATACTGCTAATAAAAGCATAGTCAACAAGTCACCAAGTCAAATTCTCAAGTCTTTGGTTACTATGACAACCTTATAGAATGAGAGTTTAGGTCATAGATATGCTTTAAATTACATAAAGAAATTTTACCCAAAAGTATTAAGGCAAAACTACATATAAATTTTCACTCCCCTCTATAAGTAAATCACCAAATTCTCCCCGTAGCTGGACCAACACTGGAACACAGGTGTGTGAAGCATGAGCTGTGCTGTAATCTAATCTGCAGTTCTTGTTTAGAGCCAACATTTTGATTATGAAATGATACTGTAAATGATATTTTTGTAAACTTCAGTGTTTTTCAAAACTTAATTTTTGGCTTATTTTTTGCATTTAAGCTATTTGTATTTTTATTTAAACTTTTTAATTTTTGATAATTTCATGCATGAGTACTGCATTTACATCATTGCCACTCCCCCTTCCCTTTTAGCTCCTCCCTATCTTCCCTGCTCCCTCTCAAAGCCAGGACTTCTTTTTAGTTAATTAATATTGTACATATTTAAACACCTAGTGATTTTAGTACTGCTCTTATGTATATATATTTAGGGCTAATCACTTGAGTTTGAATAACCAATCTGGTGGCTCATTCCTGGAGAAAATGCATTCTCCCTCTTTCAGGAACCATTAATTGGTGTCACTTTTCATCTAGGAGTGAGACCTTGTAAAATTTCCCCAATCTATACTGGAATGTCAAATAATGTTTTCATTAGTCAGGTCTCATCTAGGTAGCCATATTATAGGAGGTATCCTGGTCTTTTGCCTCTTGCTATCATTCTCCCGACTCTTGTATGATTTCCTGTGAGCTATAAGCATAACAGTTGTATTGTATGTGTATATATATATATATATATATATATATATATATATATATATATATATATATCAGTTTTAGCTGTGCAGCTTATGGTCCCTTACTCTGTGTTTTGACTAATTGTGGTTTGCTATAACAGTCTCCAACTTTTGCAAAGTAGAGCAAAGTAGATTTCTTTGATAAGGAGAGAGAGTGCTATATTTATTTGTAAATATTCACATTAAGCACTGGTCTTTAGAAATCTGTGCTTAAAAATACTGAGGTAGTGAATATTTCTATGCATTTATCTAAAGACTTCAGGAAATTAGAACTTAATATTATTGAAATCAAAATGGGAAGTTTTAAAGAATTGTAGATAAACACTCAAGCTTTTATTTGCAGATTTTTTTGCTTGAGATTGCAAAGTATTCAATTGCAAATATAAACTGCTCTATTCTTTAGTGTCCTAAAAAGGATGCTGATCTGAGAGTTGCAGGAAGTAAACAAAAACAAAATTAGAAGTTAGGAGAGTGGACATCATTACTGAGCTTGCCTAGTGGTAAGAAAGCCTGAGCTTTGCTGCTCAACACTTACAAAATTAATTAATTGATTGATTGATTGATTGATTGATTGACTGACTACCAAGAAATATTAAGGATATCACATATATTCTAAGGTCTGGTTTGAAAAATGACTTGGATGTCAAGTCAAAGAAACATATTAATAAAGTAAGGAATATACTTTAATATCTGAGCAGGAAGTAACAACATAAATGAGAAAGTCATAAAAAATAGGTCTGAAAAATTGAAATATGAGAAATTTATGATGCAATAAATCTCATTAAAAAATTAAAGTGTCAAATAATACTAATAAACTATATCAAACAGAAAGAATTTTAAGGATTAAACATAATCTTGAAAAAGAAATTACATTCAGATATTTATAAACAAAAACATTAAGCATATGCACATAAATTTTGGTACATCATCAAGAGACTAAACCCAAGAATCTATGGAATACTAGAATTATCTGACACATAAATTAAACACATCCAACACTGAATGACTTTAAAGTAGAAAATTCTCCAGCTCTAGGAGAAAACATGGGCATTAGAGCTAACAGACACAATGAGAAGACAATCTCTACATAATACATTATAGTCAAAATTCTAGTTCTACAGGAAATAAAGTAGTGAGATTAACAGATGCAAGAGGACAATGTTGACTTATGCATGAAGATAAACTTATCAGTATTATGTGACTTTACTTTGAGTGAGATGAATAAATACCTATTTACCCCTAAGTAGGTCATCGATAACAAAGAAGAAACATTATTCTACCCAGGTCAAGCTTGGAAAATCAACAAGCTCTTGGCACTACTTACAGAAGTGTGGATGAACAATTACTTACAAGAGAATGAGCAACTCCTCCTAGGTAAAGTGTCATCTAAAAGCCTTACCATCATGGATCAATTACTCAAGAAATCTGTGATCCTGGAGTTTTCTCACCAACATGCAAATGCCTCTACTGGGCAGAGTATCCTCTCTGAAGACTTATTATCTTGGAGAAGGGTATTATGGATCTTGTAACTATCTACATTATTTGAATTTTCTAAGTTTCCTTGACTTTCTAAGTCTTTTAAGTTTCTTGAGTCTTAAATGATACCTTGAGGTATATCATTTGGTTATTGATTTCCATTCATTCCCATTTTTTTTTTTTTTTTTGGTTTTTCGAGACAGGGTTTCTCTGCAGCTTTTTTAGAGCCTGTCCTGGACCTAGCTCTTGTAGACCAGGCTGGCCTCGAACTCACAGAGATCCGCCTGCCTCTGCCTCCCGAGTGCTGGGATTAAAGGCGTGCGCCACCACCGCCCGGCTAAAGATACCCTTTTATTTTTTTTCTCTTTTTGTACTACTGGGGATTGAACTTAGGGCCTCACGCATGCAAAGTAAATACCCTACCACTAAGCTAAGCCCCAGTCTCTCATTCCCATTTTTAATGTAGGCATTAAGCTATAAATTCCTCTCTTAGAACTTTCTTTGCTATATCTCAGAGGTAAGCTGCATTCTCTTTTTCATATTATTCTAGAAACTTTAAATTTCTTCCTGATTTCCTTATGATACTTATAACTCAAGAGTAGATAGTTTACTCTGTATCATTTTTATAATTTTATAATTTTTCTTGCTATTTGAGCTGTAATTTTGTTTTTTATTATCATTACAGAAAAAATAAACAGGAATTGTCTCAATTCCTAAGGATTTGTTATGGCTTGATCTGTGACCTAGATGGTATTATATTTGGAAAATGTACATTCGGCAGCTGTTAGATAGAATATTCTGTAGATATCTATTAATCTCATTTGACCTGTGATTTATTTGAACTCTAAATAATCTTAGTTTTTTGGGGAAGTCTGATTGATATAGCTGTTGATTAAAGTGCATGATTGAAGGCACTTACATTTTGCATCTATACTTTAACTGATCCTTCATATCTACAACAATTTAATGAAATTCAGTCTAACAATATTCAATATAATACACACACATATATTATAATTACACTGTTCTTATATGTTGTTGCTTTTGGTGATATGTAGCTAATTTATTATATCTTCTATCTCATTTTAGTTTTTAGTTTCAAGTCTACTTTGTCAGATAAAAGTATTGCTTTTCAGTTCAGGTTCTGTTTAACTTGCTGTTTTTGTACTTGCCTGGCAGCTACAGTCTATGCAAGTATTTGCCAATAAGGTATCTTTCTGATAGAAAACAAGCAGTTTTAACATTGTATTCTGAGGAAACTGGCTGTTTTGCATTTTTAATTAGAAAGTTAAGTACATTTACATTGGTATTATTACTAAGAAGTACTTTCTAATTTCTAAATAAGGTGTGAATCTTTAATAAGATAAGCAAGACTGGAAATTTTTAACAAAGTAAATTTAAAATGAGATGATGTTTAATATAATTATAAGTGGATAAAAAATTTAACAGATATCAATGAAATTCAGAGGATAATTATGAATTAGTAACTTGAAAATATATATTCAAATAAAATTACAGAAATGGATAAATTTCTAAGTGCAAAAGACAGACTAAAATTAAAGAAAAATCATAAACAGATCATGAGGATCTATGATGGAGAACCTCCTTCAGCTAATGTCCTTTGAGAGGTTGGATCAGGTTGGGCATGGCTTTTAGGTCCCTGGGAGCTCCTGCTTAGTCTCCTCTTCCTACGTGTCACTCCTGGATATTGGACCCTGTTTCTGTTCCATCATTCTGATCCATGAGCTGCCCTTTTAATAAAGAAAAATCTTAGTATATATTATTTGGAACTAGTGTGGGATTATTTGATTCATGTTTCTCAATCTGATGAGTTCTACTTCAGATTTATAATGTGAAAATGTTTAAGCAGTAATAAAGAGTATACCAATTAAGAAAAGCATAGAACTGGATAGATTAGCCATTGAGTTCCTTTAGACCTTTAAAAAAATTGACACCAATGTTCCTCAAATTATTTCATAACACATAAATATTTCACTGACAATATATTAGATATGACAATCATTTTTAGCAAAGAATCAGGATATAAAATCCACACATGAGGATCAGCATTAGTTTAACATACTTATAAAAAAGGAGAGAAACAAACTGAAAAGAAGACCAATAAATAAGCCAGGTAAAACATCTAAATCTCAACAAAGGAGAAAAAAAACATGTGTTGGTGAAATTACAGAACATCCAAAAATGGTCCAGAGAAGACTGTGGATGCATGTAGTGTATTTTAACTCTCACTATGTGCAAATTTCAATTAAAATTGGTCAAAGATATTTATATATGACACTAAAACTAGAAGAAAGAGTTTTTAAAATATTTCCAGATAGGCCGGGCGGTGGTGGCGCCTTTAACCTCAGCACTCAGGAGGCAGAGGCAGGCAGATCTCTGAGTTCAAGGCCAACCTGGTCTACAAGAGCTAGTTCCAGGACAGGCTCTAGAAACTAGAGGGAAACCCTGTCTCGAAAAACCAAATATATATATATTTCCAGACAGAGTCATAAACAAGACATTTGTAAGTGGAACTTCAATAGCAAGGTATGAAATAAAGTTGGCTGAGGCTGCTCACTTGTTCCTGGCTGCCCAAAATAGTTACACAGAAACTATATTATTTGAAACACTGCTTGAGCTATTATCTTATGCATGTTTCTAGCTAACTCATATATCTTAAATTAACACATTTCTCTTAATCTATATATTGCCACATAGCACATTACCTGGCAAAATTCCAGTGTCTGTCACCTCCAGTGGCTACCTGGCTTCTTGTTGACTCCTCTTGCTTTCTTCCAGCACTCAGTTTAGTTTTCCTGTCTATCACAGGCTAAAGAATCTTCTCTATTCATTAAACAATAAAAGCAACACATATACATAAACACTTCCCACACCATTTCCCCTTCTCTGTTCAAATAAAAAGGAAGGTTTAAACTTTAACACAGCAAGATTACATACCACAAAACAGTTACCAAGCAAAAATTAAAGTAATAAATATTTATATCTACTTTATCTTTTATCATAATTAAGGAAAACTATATCTATTCCTCAGCTTGAAATAAGACTCCAGTTTGATATATTACCTAACTTAACAGAAAATTCATTGTAAGCAACTTCCAAAACTTTAGAAATGACAGAGCCATCTCACTACTTGGACAGTCACCTAAAGTTTTTCTATAACATTGTGGCATCCATTTTCAGCCTATAGGCCCATAATATCTGGTAGACTTTTCCATGATGCAAGAAATTTCAAAGACAGTTCTGCCTATATTGGCAGTTTGTCAGTCACTTTTTTCTGTGTCTTGTAGAATGTCTGGCAGATTCTTTCATAAAGCAAGAACCCTAAAGGAACATCTTACCTTTGGACAAGTTCAAAAGTCATTGTTTGTGGGTCCTGCATATCCAGTTCATACAACATAACATCAAGCAGTCCATGCAAGAGCAGTTTCCTTCCCAAATGGCTAACAAACTCCATAAGGAATTTCTTCAATGACCATCATCCTCTTGAAGTAGATTGGTACTGCCAGGAGAAGATGTGTCTCATTGTCTTGAAAAGTACTGTTTTAAAAATGTTTTAAATGCCATATTCTGTTAGTCTTTGAAAGGTTTTAAGAATACCCATCTAACTGAAATATATCTCTATATATTTAGAAAATCTAGCTGACATGACTACAAACTTGACTATCATACATGATTATCTATTAACCTCTATTTCTTAATAATACATTGCCTTTTTAAATGAGCTGCACAAACACAATACATTGATCAAGAGCAGAAATATACATATAACAAAATTGATCTGAAATTTGTATCAATAGACCAAGATCCATACCAATACAAAGTATTCATATCTATAGCATATCCCCCATTAAATATAAACAAATATTTATAAACAATCATTTAAGGAATTTGAGCATTGTTGTCTGAACTACTTCCTGCTGATTGAGGACACTGTTAATCAGGTCTGTCATGTGGTATCCTGTATGTTAGGTTAATCTCAGCCAGCAGTTCTAAAGCTGTAATGGATGTTGGACCATCTGGGCCATTGTTTCATAGGGTCTTGTTTGATCAAACCACATTAGCCTAGAAGGAATTCACACATTCTCATCCATTGTGGATGCAAAAGTAGAACCTCTTTTCCAAAGCAACATATCCTTTGTCCCAAATTTTGAAGTAATGATACCTTTAAAATATATATGTTGGTTTAACTTAGCAGCCTGTACAAGAAATGTCTCTCTGTACTTAGTTCATTCACAGTCAAAAAATTAACTGAAAACACAATAATATACATAATCCAGATTCTGTGTGTATATTTCAAATTTACATGGCTTATATTTCTTACTCTATTACTTTTCTACAAGTTTAGTAATTATTTTATTATCTGCACTCCTTAAAGATAATATTAATTATCTATGATTGTCTGTACTCTTTTATATTATAACTGTCTATACTCTTTTTTCCATCTCTCTCAAGCCTACATATACTTATCCAACACTGTGACCCATTTAGAGATTTTTTTTCATCTGGATTTGTTTTTATTGCATGCATATCTGTAATTTTTTGACCAGGACTGCTATTTTTTTTTAATGCTGAGCAGGTGTGGCTAGGATCAACTCTGTGGTCCTGCCTGTTGGCTTTGCCCAGTCCAACATGGCAGAGGCATGTCACTGCCTCTGAGAGCCATGCACACTGCCCAATTTTCAGGCACACAGCAGGTCTATGTTGCCATTAAGCAAGTTGTAGCCCATTTAAATGCTTGGCCTCCTGAAGAGCCAGAGTTTGTGCAATTATCATGAACCAGGAAGCAGCCATTTCTTAAAGTATTTACATGGGTTTTTTTTTCTTCCTTTTTATTTTTAGTTTTTTCCTGCTAATGATGAATTAGGAAGACCTCTCTTAAAGGAGCTGTAGTGCTTTGCCTCTGACAAACAGAGCCCATCTAAAAAAATGCTGGCTACCAAGAATTTATTTTTACCTCTGGTTTTTTTGTGTGTCTAGAACCCTTTCCCAAGCTTTCTAAGGTTTTATGTGGATGTAGTTGCCACATGTTGGCATGCCAATCTGTTGGCTGAGGCTATTTGTTCGTTTCTGGCCACTCAGACCCAAAGTAGTTACACAGAAACTATATTATTTAAAACACTGCTTGGACTATTTGCTAATGCATATTTCTAGTTAACTCTTACATCTTAAATTAACTCATTTCTATTAATCTGTGGCTGTGGTTTACCAGGCAAATTTCTAGCATCTGTTTCTTCTGGTGGCTACATGGCATCTCACTGACTCCACCTACTTTCTCCCAGAATTCAGTTTAGCTTTCCAACCTAGCTCTGTTCTTTGTTATCACACACCAAAGAGGCTTGTTTATTCATTAACCAATAAAACAACTCATATACAGAAGAACTTCCCACATTAAAATAAGTTATAAGTTTTAATAAATGGATTGTATGAAATTAAAAGATTTGGGTCCATTCAAAAAACAATTATCAGAGTGAAGACATAACCCAGATAATAGAAATTTCTTTCCAACTATTCATCTGATATATTTGTATACAGAATATATAAAGAATTCAAAAATTATCAATTTCTATTATCCTATTTTTGGGAAAAATCATAGGACAGAACTCTCAAAAGAAAAAGTAAAAATTGTGCCTATACACTTGAGAAAGTTTCAGTATTCTCAGTCACCAGAGAAATCTATGTGAAGCCACCTGGCCATGAAGAATAATGAGCCTCTCTTAGGGCTTATGTCTCTCATTCCAAACAAGGACAGGCAATATAATAACCATAGATACAGCTGTTATCAAAGGAAGCAACCTGACCTGGAAAGTTCAACAAAATTTACAGTGCTTTAGAGTTCTCAGACACAGTCTCATTCTGAGATTCCTGGAGCTAGGCTTGCCATTCCGGACTGAGGTCAAGGTAAGAGCCAGTGGCTGACTTTGCTTTTTGGATCTTCAGGTTGAACCCCAATTTCTCTCTGAGTTTTTATTAACCATGCTTCAACTGTATTCTTTAGTCTTTTTTGTGTTACCTTTTCATTTCTACATCTTTCTTATATGTTGAATAAAAACCTTCTGTGATATAAAAGCTGAATATATGGATTTTTCATTTTAAAACCTAATATAGAAAAGTTTACAATGAGATAAACAAAAATTATGGCTATTTCAATTTGTTTCTTATTTTCTGAGTTAGGATTAGATGAGAGCTTTTCTTGATAGGTATGTTGAGACTGATGATTGATTATTTAATAAAAGTAACTGTATTACTTATGTATTTGCTGTATTAAAAACAGTAAAGCTTTTTATCATGGAATGCAACTATTATATTTTTATTTCCCTGCTTACTATTTTCATAGTACTTGTCACCTATGTCAAAGGAATTATTGCTGTAGCTATAAATGCATTGATGTTATTATCTGTTTAAAATTCAGGAAATAAATCCACTTAAGAAGATTAAATCTAGCCACATTTCTTTTACTCAAATCCTCATATGTTTCATAAATGTACTGAAGGAAGACAATGCCCTAAGGATACCCATAGGATGCTCACTCATACCAGTTCAATTCTCTGTTAATAACCAGTCTTTTAAATATTTTTACATTTAGTTGACAAGGCTGATTATATGTATTTATGGGATATAATGTGAATCTTTGATACATGTGTACCATGTGAAATGAGGAAATTCTGTTAAATTGCATATCCATTATCTTACATGATTACTGTTTCTTTGTGCATTTAAAATCTATTAGTAATCCACAAGGAATTTTTCAGTATATAACATACTATTCATTACAGTCACCTTATAATAGAGTATCAGAACCTAGTTCTCTTATCTAATAGAAGCTTTGTCTCCTCTCTCTTATGCTCTTCCCCTTCCCGTCTCTGGTAACCAGCTTTCCCTTAAATGTTGCTGAATTTGATTCTGTAGATTCTATACACAGAGAAAAATATCTTAATATTTTGGTGTGACTAACTCATTTCAATTAGCATAATTTCTTCCAGTTTCTTCATGTTGTTACAAATGGCATTTTCTATTTTAAGATTGGATAATATTCTGGTTTTTTTAGTGAATATATTCATCATGATACATACAAAGTATATATACACACACTATACATTTCAATCTCATATGAATTTATATTTCTGTCTCTATCTGTCTATCATCTATCATCTATCTATCATCATCTATCTATCTATCTATCTATCATCTATCTATCTATATCTATCATCTATCTATCATCTATCTATCATCTATCTATCTATCTATCTATCTATCTATCTATCTATCTAATTACCTATCCATCCATCCATCCAATCATTCATCCATCCATCCATCTATATCTATCTATCTATCTATCTATCTATCATCTATCTATCTATCTATCTATCTATCTAATCATCTATCATCTATCTATCTATCTATCATCTATCATCTATCTATCTATCTATCTATCTATCTATCTATCTATCTATCATCTATCATCTATCTATCATCTATCTATCATCTATCTATCTATCTATCTATCTATCTATCTATCTATCTATTTATCTATCTAATTACCTATCCATCCATCCATCCATCCATCTATATCTATCTATCTATCATCTATCTATCTATCTATCTATCTATCTATCTATCTATCTATCTATCTATCATCTATCTATCTATCTGTCTATCTATCATCTATCTATCTATCTATCTATCTATCTATCTATCTATCTATCATCTATCTATCATCTATCTATCTATCATCTATCTATCTATCTATCTACCTACCTACCTATCTGCTTCTGCAGTGATATACCCTGACAAAAGGCAGCATAAGTCAGGAAGGAAAGGGTTATCTGGCCACATAGAAGTCAATCATTTTGTTAGGTAGGTTTTTAAGCAGTTACTCGCATCCACCCACAGTCATGAGAAATACACCCATTCTGCATGTTTGCTTCTGCTTCTGCTCAGCTAGGTTTCTTTACTACAATACAGTTCCTGCCTAATGCCATAAAATGGTGCTGGCCACATTCAAGGTGGGTCTTTCCACCTCAATAACAGCACAAACCTCCAGAGACATCCTTCCAGGACAAACTGAATGATGTGATTCATCATTGAGAGTTCCTTCTCAGGTGATTCTAGGTTGTATCAATCTGACAATAAAAACCAACCATTACAATGTACAATACATGCATTTTACAGTTTCCCAACTTATTCATCTTTGATGGGAGTTAGTTACTTCCATTTCTTGATTGTTATGGATGGTGCTTCAATGGGCATGGGGAAGGGGCAAATGGCTCTTGAACATACTAATTTCAACTTTTCTGGTTATGTCCCCAAAGAAGGCTAATTAGATACTGTGGCGATTATAGTTTTGTGCTTAGATCAAGGATCTTCACACTATTTTCCAAAATATCTGATTTCACAAATAATCCCACCAATGATTTTCCTTTTCTCCCAACACTCTTGCAAACAAAATAGCTGTCATTTCTAGAGTTTGGAAGTTGCTTATTTCTTGTTTACTTAAGTAATATATCCTTCTGGAATCTTTGATGGAGTTGAAGAATGGATAGACAGTTATACTCTTCCTTAGTTAGGATAAAAGATAAAATAGGTATAAATATTGTAACTGTAATTCTTGCTTGATAACTGTTTTGTTATATGAAATTTTACTATGTTAAAGTTAAAGCCTTTCTTTTTGTTTAGACAGAAAAAGGGGAAATGATGGAGGACTCTCATTGGCTAATAAAGAAACTGCCTTGGCTTTTTGATAGGGCAGGATTTAGATAGGTGGAGTAGACAGAACAGAATGCTGGGAAGAAGGGAAGTGAGGCAGATGCCTCAAGCAGTCGCCATGCCTCTCCTCTCTGGGACAGATGCCATGGAGCCAGCCACCAGGCCAGACATGCTGAATCTTTCTCAGTAAAACACCACCTCATGGTGCTACACACATTACTAAATATGGGTTAAAGAAAGATGTGAGAATTAGCTAATAAGAGGCTGAAACTAATGGGCCAGGCAGTGTTTAAATGAATACAATTTGTGTGTTGTTATTTCGGGGTATAAGTTAGCCGTGCGGGAGCTGGGCAGGATGAAAAGCAGGCCAGCAGCTCCTACTACAGTGCAGTTCTATTGTTCCTTTTCCTTTTGTTTCCTGTGTTGTCTGGAGTCGGTATCAAGCAGCCATTACCCTTGTGAATGTCTGGCGGCTGTTCTACCAGATTATCTTATAGTAGTTTTATAACATCTCATTTCATATTCAAGTTTTTTATTTATTTTCATTAGTTATTGCATCGGCTTAATACTTACTAACTTATCCTTAAAGTTTAATTAGAGATTTTTTTTAATGTTTACTATAGCCAGTAGTTGCCCTCCCACCTGATCACAGGTGCACGAACACACCCTGCAAGCAGGACTGCCAAGCAAACTCAAAAGTGTTTTGTTTTGTGCTATTGGTGCCTTAGGCTTGTATGTTATGTAACATTGTATAGAAAACAGTTTGCCAAGATAAATTTAGAATATTAAATCTAAAAACAGATAAATCAGAAAACACATAATCATACTCTAAATTTTATAAGTCCAGAGGATGAACAAGATCAAAACAATGAAACCTAAAATCCTGGATGTCTTTAATATATAAATTAGGGACTGAGAATATTTGAATATTGTTCTTATAGAGGGGTCACATCAGACTAACAGTCTTGTACAACAGCTTCCTTCTTTTCTGGTGGCATTCAACATTCAAACTGTAGCCCACAGTTGCCAACTGAAGTTGATTTCAATTGCTGTATATTTTAAAAAGTAACATTTTAGTGCACACGAGTTGGTGCCTCTGTAATTTTGTTTGAGAATTTCATGCAGATAATGAGTTTGAATTTTACTAGTAATTTAGAAAAGAAAGAATTGTTTTTATTGCTTATCTATGGTAGAAATATAAATATTAATATAAAATATTATCTTAAAATCTTAGATGGCCAAAATAGAGTAACAAAATCATTGTACAGAAAGAGGTACTTGGATTGCCCTGGGACTAGACCACATCAAAGTCAGAGAAAGATAGAAGGGAGGCATGAGATGAGAATCACAGCTGCACAGAATGTAGGTCACGGGTTCCTCCCAAGCTATTAGCGAGTTCCAGAAAGATACAGTGTGAGCACCTGCCTTTTGGAGGTTCTGAACGGAGCTTGAAGCCTTTGGTTCACTATAGGATGCTTGTATGATCACCTTTAACATAAGCACTTTCCACTCCTTCTCAGATCTTGGCATGGATACACAGAAAATACAGAAGCAATGAGGAAACATGGAAAAGAATGATTCAGTAAGATAGTTACTACAAGCTTTTTATATCCTTAATTATAAGATAAAATTATGGAAGATTTAAATATGAAATGTCTATGGTTTTAGAATTATTTAAATACATTTTAATAAAATCAAGTTTCATTTCCAAATAATTCTTCATGTATATTTTTAGCAATGAATTTAAGGTGCTTAATTTTCACTGTCAAGCCAAATACTGCATGAGTAAGTAAACAAAATTCTTTTACAATTCTTAAACATTTTATCCAGCTAAACTGTTGTATTCATTTTTAAAAATTAATAAATGCAATCCAATTTCCAGTGAGCTTATAAATAAATTTTCAGTCAAGTTGAACTTTTTACATGGTCTCCAAACAAAAACAAAACCATGAATTTTGTTTTGAGTAGAGGTTTTAGAGTGGCCTCAGCAGTTGGCTTAGACACCCCCAAAAGGGAAGAGAAGCCACAACCACTAAAGGCCTAAGAGATGAGTCCTGGAGGAGTTCCTCTCACTTGTGCCTTTCTGTGCCTCCTCCCACAGCTTCTCAGATGAGCAGTGGCATTCCCTTTGTCCCCTGAGGTAGCTGGCCAAAATGAAGTGATCCACAAATGGCCACTGGCAAAGGCCAGTGTCTGTAGCTCACCTGGGCCATTTACTTGGGAAACACCATCAGTTTGATGTAGGAGGTTCCATTGATGACAGAGCCAGTAAGACAACCAACTTGAGTCGCTCAGTAATCTGCAGGCTGCAGCACCTGGGACTCGGCTATATTAGAAATGCTAGATTGAGAATCTCTAAAATTATTATTCGTAAAATTGTTACTGTGATAATATTTACCCATAATATGCAAAACTAATTTTTCATCCCTTTTCCTAGAAAACCTCTAACATTAAAGTAGTTATTTCATTGGGATGTACATAGACTTGTCTCTGTGTAAACTATATGACAAATACAAAGAAGTTCCGAGTGTGAAATCCAGTTCTGAAGACCACTTTGAACACACATTTCAAAATGATATTCTATCTAAGTCTAGTTTTTTTCCACATGCACGACGTCACTTAACTGCTCACTATTTATAAAACTGTGAGGAGGGATGACAGGAAGAGTAAAAATATGGTTCTGTCTTTAATCTCAGCCAATTAAATGAAAACGCACAGAAATGAATAGAATACAGGAAGGCAATGTAGATGGAACTGGGTAGTCCTCGCATTCTTGGCTTAACTCCCCTGAAGTTCTCTTATTGTCTAATGCCATCCATAGTCGCAGGAATTAACAATAGCTTAGGTAGTCCCTGAACTCATAGTCTCTGGAAGGCACTGCTGATGTAGGTGTGTCTTCTATCTATCTGATGATTTCATTGGTTAATTAATAAAGAAACTGCTTGGCCCAATAGGTTAGAACATAGGTGGGTGGAGTAGACAGAACAGGAAAAAGGAAGTGAGGTAGATGGCTCAGACAATTGCCCCGCCTCTCCTCTCTGGGACAGACGCCATGAATCTCCGGCCCAAGATGGATGTATGCTAGAATCTTCCTGGTAAGGCACCATTTCGTGGTGCTACACAGATTATTAGATATGAGTTAATCAAGATGTGAGTAAGAGGCTGAAGCTAATGGGCCAGGCAGTGTTTAAATGAATACAGTTTGTGTGTTGTTATTTCGGGTTTTAAGCTAGCCAGGCTGCCGGGAGCAGGGCGGCGAGAACTCGGCCCACAGCTCCTCACTACACACTGCAAAGACTCAGAGTGAGTTTACAAAACCATTGACTTTTCGAGGAACACCTAAACTCCAAATGAGTACCTAATTCATAACAGGATATTAGAAAAATCTAAGGGCAGTGCACGATTTTTTCCTAGATCAAACACATGTAGTATACAACATGTACTTAGTGATAAGTGCATAAATGGATTAGACCAATTTTCCTAACAGACAATATTGCAAAGTCAGTGCATGGAAACATTAATTATGCAACAAATGTCAGGAGCTTTGTTAATAAAAACATTTGCACAGGGGAGAAAAAGTAAATATCATTCCAGTTAATATCATTTGTCATATATTCTTTTGTATTTTGGTTCTGAAATTGCCTGATTTGTGGAATGTAGAAGATCAAGGCTAAATAAATTAAACAACATGCATCTTCTGTAGCAATTAAGTTTATTGTTTTCAATAAAATATGTAGATGGAAATTTCTGTCCGTCCTGGTCCTGTAGCCATTCAGTCCCAAAGAAACACACAGAGGCTTATATTCCAAGTGTATTGCTTGATCAAAGAGAATCTTTCCTTTAGGGAACATCAATTTTCTTTCTAAGTCAAACACAGAAGAGAAGTGTACATTAGTTTACACATCATTTTTCCTTGTATCGTTGCACAAAGAATCTTGATACCAATTTGAATATTCCTTATAGGTTGATATTAGTTGAGAATCTTAGTCTATATAATTTTAATGGCAATATATAATGTTGGCTTATACAAAAGTAGCTATTGTTTCAATAACATATTGTACTGGCTTTGAAATTCTATTCAAATAAGAAGTAAACATTGGCGGGACTAACCTGAATCTTGAGTGCCGCATTGACACCTTCTGACACCAAGGTTTTCAGTATCATTGAAATCTGATGCTAATAGAGCCTTTTAGCTTTATCAAACTGGAAGTTTCACCTTCTCAAAATGCAGTTGCCATGGAAACAGCAGTTCCAAGAGTTTGTTTTCAGAAGCTATCGAAAACCTCCATGTCAATATAATCATATAGGGAAGCATATTAACATGTGCAGTTCAGCTGTTTTTAAATGGGAAAAGAAGAAAAGAGTACAATAATCCTCCCATTAAACCCACCAGGGGTTTTACTTAACCTTTGTGTTATACACGATTCTTTTATTTATACTCACCTTTGTTTCAGAAAGTGATTTGGAAAGCCTGAGCTTGGCATGTTGTTACCAGACACTGGGACAGACATATGCAAAGCATGTGGACTTTTTATATCCACACTGTCTGTAATGGTGTCTTTTCATTAAGACCAAATCTTAGGAGATTTTTTGTAGAAGATTGTATCTATATTATTTCTTTATCTTTATTTCAAGGTTGTGTATGATGATAAAGCCAGGTAACATTTTTTGAGCTCTTTTAATTAAGTTTTTCATCTGACCAGTTTTTTTTTTTTAATTATAAAAATAAAAGTAAGCTTCAATACTGCATCTTTTAGGCCCATCACTGTTGCTACATCTCTGATGACACATACCACAAGCCACAAGGTTTGAACGAGCACTCGGAGCTGCCATGGTTTTGGAAGTGCAACCTTAAAGAACTGAATTTTTGTATGATCCTCACGGTGACCTGGAGGAGCTATTGAGAGAGTTAGTCACAATGACTCAAGTCTGACCTCTAGAAACCATGTTGGGAAAATTCATGCACAGTTGTTAGCACTTATTATCCCAGCACTGAGAAGTAGAAACAAGCAGATGTCCAGGACTTACTGCCTAGTCATCCTAGCCAGCTTGACTATCTCAAACAACAAAGGAAGATGGTGCCTAAAGATCGACACCCAAGGTTGTTGTCTGTCTTCTGTAAGGGAATGTACACTGGTATGACAACCTTCCTCGAACCTGCATGCATGAGCACATACACTCATGAATCTAAAAGACACATCATGATAATGAGAATGATAACACACTGTAACCATGGCTACTACTATAAACTGATATATGTTTTAAAAAATGGGTCAGTAGCTCAAATAGGTACTTTATGTGGTTCAATCACTGAATGAAAGGTATGCTCCAAATAGATCCAATAACCAGAAAATGTTTAGTAATGTACACAATATGAATGGCTTTTATGGGGGTTCTTTCATAGGGCCATCTCTGACAGAGGGACCTATGGTGTAGCAAGAATTAGTGGAACAAAGCAAATCAGGGCTCAGACCAAGGCTCTGACATTTACTCTAACATTTCTACATAACCCATATTAATTTAATCTAGGTGGACATTCTTTTCTTTGTTAGATGGGCCTTCCTCACCATCTAAATTTCAAAAGATGCTAAACCTTGTTGTCATAGAGTCCTGGGAAAACCATATACAATAAATAAAGCAAGTTATTTAGTTTCTGTTGACCTTTGCTCTCTCTAACTAGGAAACCTCACAGCGTGTAATAGATGCTCAGTAAGCAGCTGCTAATGAGTGACTACTGAAATCTTTAATTTATTCCTTTCTTGAAAGGTGCTAACAAATCTCTCACACAATAATTTGAAGGTTCGTGAGAATGCATAATAAGTACATTGTTAATTTCCGTGCATAGCTCTATCTATTTTTCAGTGAGACCATGGGTTACTTAGGGTGAGCAACCCTCACTTATATGTGCATCTTTAAGTCTAAGCATGGAATCTTTCCCATAAGAGGAATCTAATATTTGTTGAATGACTGCCTAAGGAAAGGTGGTGAAAACAAACCCTATTTTCTTCCCAGCACTGGGATTGATCCAGGTTTCGGCACAGAAGCCAACTTTGTTCAGAGGTTCTGGTCATGTTTTTTTTAATTATTATTATGAGCATAGATAATGAGAAAGCACTTCATATTCTCATTTTATTATAAAATTTTACATATAAAGGTTTGGTGCTACCTGCAGCCGTGGTTTAGAACTCAAGTGTACACCCTTAGTAAAAGTGAGAGAAAGAATGATGTTATAAAGGAAGAGAATATATTATATATCATATATTATACCTTCATCCACTCATCTATGGGGCTACTCATTGCCAGTAATGGGTTGGTTTTATGAGTGTGATGGGATGGGAAAATAATAATACAACTCTCTCTAAGACAGTGAATATATTTAATTGAAACTTTTTTGCAAGACTTATTTCAAAACAAAAAATTAAACACATGACCTCTTGCTTTCCTCATAGCCCAGGAGAGATTATACAGAGCTATTTTAGATCAGAACACTGAAAATCTCCACCCCAGGATTCTCCTGGATTCATGAAGAGTTGAAACTAATTCTACGTGAAGAATAAAATGGAAGCTCAGATACTTTGCTTCCAGAGTCTTGGTACCAAATTCATAGTGTCTGAGAAGACCATCAGTCACATTTGCAAAAAGTTTGGAATTGAGATGTAGAAAAAAAATGCTACCCATTGACCACACAAAGACTGAATTTTTCTAGTGAATCTTGCTTATTACAAGATAAGCTAGGTCATAATGGCACACACTGTACAATCTTGCTTCTTTGTTTGCAGCGATGGAGCCATTTTCCAATTTTTTTTCATACTAGGTAAAAGTAGAACTTTTTTACTTGTAAGTGAAAGGCACAGTCTTAAAAAGAAGAAAGACCATGTTGGATTATTAGCACATTGAAGCTGTGGTTTGAGATTCTATTCTTTCGTGGTGTTTCTCAAGCTCTTGAATTTAAAGGAGCTTAATATGAATGGCTTACTGAAATTCAGACACAGTGCCACCTCATTATAGTAAAAGTCATTACAGAAAGAAGGCATGTCTGGCAAGTGGCAAGGTCAGAAGGAACCCTACTTCTGATGCTGCACTTATTCCTATTCTGATGCCGCACTTATTCCTAACTGTTGCTTATCTTTTCCTCAGGGACGAATGCTTGTAGTTGCAAGGAGGTGTCAGAATCCAGTTCCCAGGAAATGAGTGCTGAGTTACTAGAGCTATTGTAACCTCTGGCTCTCTTGGATGCTTGGAACAAAGAGGGTTGCATCTTATGCCTCTTGACATTTGCCTTCTTGGAGGGATAAATATGTAATTCTGCAAAACTGAAAAACAAAATAAAGCAAAGCATTTTTTCTTAATGGACAAATGCTCAAGTTGAAAAGAAATAGTTTGGATTGAGAAATGTTTGCTGACTTTTGTTTTTTAAACTATTTTCCACAAAAGTCACCAGAATAGCAGAACAGAAAGATGAGAGTGCATTTATTTCTGCTATCTCAGTCTTCCATTGTGCTCAGCAGAATCTAGAGTTTATATGTCTACCCTCTCCATTTAAGTAATTAGCACATAGAATGTACTGCCGAAACAGGTCTTGAATTCCTAGCAATGTGGCCAATCTTTCCTTTTTTTTTAAGATAGAAATTTCCTGAGCCCTGTAGATGCTCCTCTATCACCCATGAAATTCACATTTTAAGCTTAATCTGGTGAGAATGTCTCAGATCACAAATGTCTCTTTGAGGGAAGAAGTTAAAGCATACAGTGTACTTCGGAATAATGCTTGTTAGTCAAGCCAACACAGATGGTTGCTCTCCAGGCTACTCGACAGATCAAATGGAATTGAAATGTTCTGTAACATTTCCAAATCAGAAGGGCCAAAACCACATGGCCCTTTAGAGAAAAAAAAGAAAATATTTTCTTCATAAGCAAGTGGACAAATCCAAGGTTTTCTCTTGAAGCTGTATTTAATCCTCCACCAAAAAAGCATGGAGAAGGCCTGTTTTGTACACAAACATTAGTTGCCAATGTCTTTGTATTCCCTAATAACTAGAATATCTCTTGGAAGCAAAGAAGTCTGAAGGCTTTCAAGTAGAGCTACCATATCATAAAAGACCAAAAAGGTTTACAAATTCAAAGTTTATTGACTAGGGATACAGTTCAGTGATAGGGCATTTGTTAGCCTCAATGCAATCCTCAGTTTCATCTCTAGCAGTGTGACAAGGAAAAACAACAACAACAGCTTATAAGTGAATCAGTATAAATGTGGAGATCGTTATATCTTTAGGTATACGAATAGGCACATTTATAGGTACAGGCACCAACCTGAGCACAGGTCTAGCTTTCAGGGATGTGGGAGAAGCACAGTGTGAAAGCATCAAAATTCTGTATGAGGAAAAGCATTGTTCTCAAATGAGCCAAGAGTTGTTGGTATATCTAGGTATCTGGTAAAACTTATGCATAGCATGTGTAGGGAAGGAAACAAATGGAATTTTAGTGATATGTAGGGCTGCAATGAAAAGTCACAGATTGGTGAACTGCCAATATGCAGCCATATTTTTACATGGAGTTTTTAGATTCCTTGGATACACAGGAAGATTGCCACAGATTATACAAGACATCAGTCATAGAGGTATTATAATTCTTAATATAAAAAGCCATCTGAAATACTTTTATGAATTTCAGTAGAATGTCTGTGATCTTGGAATAGTACAAAGGGGCACAAAGTTCACTCTTTAAAACATTGATGGGAATGGATTATACTGAAGGTATCATGTATGTCCATCAGATGACGTGACAAGAACACAAAGGGAGTTTATGAAACAGGTAAGATGTCCATTGGCAAAGACCTGATTTCCAAATTTGTTAGGCACTATGTAATGCATATAAATAAAATGCAAAAATTAATAAGAAAATGAAATATAGTTAAAGAAGAAAAATGTACAGTCTCAGTAGTCCCTTCACAAAAGAGGATATCCAAACAGGCAAAATTAATCATGAAAAATGAGCATGCTTTGTCCTGC
The DNA here is from genome assembly GCF_903992535.2 of Arvicola amphibius. NCBI lineage: Eukaryota > Metazoa > Chordata > Mammalia > Rodentia > Cricetidae > Arvicola > Arvicola amphibius. The sequence goes on from NC_052057.2 coordinate 63,549,308, forward strand.
TAGTCATCAAAGAAAAACAAATCTAAATCATACCATACCAACACATGCCCACCAGGCTGCCTCAAATAAAAAAAAAAAAAACAGAAAGCCCCACATGTTGACAGGGTGTAAAACCTGAAAGTCACACTGTGCTGGGACGTTCTACAGAAATATAGCACACTAGACATCTTAGTCTACCGACACTAATATGGGCATCAGCTACAACACTTCTATGTAGGTAGCTAATTAGAAATGCGTGAGTGTATTCAGTGGAAGAAATATACTCTTTCTAAACCATTATTTGAAGTATATCTATCAATTTTCCAAAACCCTATTAATAATAAATATTTTATACACTCAAGTGAATGTTGAAATGAGAATAATATGCTGTACTTTATAACAATATAAACTTCACAAGTCTAATGCTAAATAGAAACAAAAACAAAAATGGAGTGTATTTCATAAATTTTAAGTTTCAAAACTTAGTAAAGCCATCTAGGCCATTAGAAATCACAGCATGTTTCCTTTGGAGAAGAAAAGAGCAGTGTGCAGTGGAAATCAAGCAGGCTGTGTGATTCTATTAATATTCTCTTATACTAATGTGGTTGTTCATGATGGTTATGGTCAATTTGTAAAAATTCATTAATCATGCTTATATTCACTTTTCTTTCTGTATATTTTATTTCAATGGAAAGTTTAAAGAAAGTGAAACTATTTTCCCATGTGTTAAAAGATGAGAACATTTGGATTGCATGTTTAAAGGCTGGAACTATGTACAGAAAATACTAAATTATTAATAATAACTTTGGAATTATGACACCGTATTTTTCTATTTGTGTATATCAAGCAAACATAGCTTTGAAAAGGAAAACTGTTTTAAGCTGCATCAGCTTTTGTTAAATTACATCTACCTATCTATCATCTTTTGATGATGGGGTAATTATTAAGAGATTCAGAAAGACCAAAATCCTGATACTTTCAGGTTTACTCAGTTTCTTTATCACCCAAAGCTATATTTCAAATATTACTAGCACCAAGCAAACAATGAATAAAAGAAGATAAAAAAATGTAATTTAGCTGTTTTGCTTTACCATTGGTGATGACATATTTGTAATAGATTTTAAGTAGAGCTGCCCAATGGCATGATTTAAAAATTAAAGCTGTTACTTACATACAATAACAAAACCCAATGTGTGCTAGATATCTGAGCAAATTATTTTGTATGTCTGCAAATGTGTGAAGTCATCAACAAATTCAAGACACACTCATCTTATACATGTGCACACATGCTCATGCACAAGCATGCACATCTGTGTACTTGCTGGTAGTAACAGTTCTTTTTTTCCCAGTTTATTTATTTTTTATTAAAAATTGCCATCTTCTCCCCTCCTCCTCCCCCTTCCCTCCCCTCCCCTCCACCCACACCCCCACTCCCTCCCTCCTGAGGCCAAACAGCCATCAGGGTTCTCTACACTATGTTGAGTCCAAGGTCCTCCTAACTCCCCCCAGGTCCAGGAAGGTGAGCAACCAAACTGACAAGGCTCACACAGAGCCCGTCCATGTCGTAGAGACCAAGCCCATCGCCATTGTCCTTGGCTTAACATGATAGCATCTTAAACTGTCTTTAAGGATCTCCTCTCCACAATTTCGATATGCTAAGTCCAATCACCTTCTGTACAGTTCTGATTTTCATAATCCAGTGTAATCTTTCAGAGTAGTTTATTCTCTTCTCCTACCAGTCATTTCCATGAGTGGAGAACTATCATAAAGGAACATGTAACCTTCAAGAAGTATTTGTTCAATATTTATTAAAATGTACCCAATGTCAAATCAGCTGTCTCAAATTGTAGCAAATGTTATTTTTAAAAAGAACAGGAATAATGTACATTATGATATTTCATGTAAAGCAGTAATAACAATCACAGTCATTATTGTGCAAACAGAAAAAATAAAAACCAGACAGCAATGCATCTGTGAGAGATCATATAGCTGCATTTAAACTTTTGAGTAAGTCTTTAAATTTTAATCTTAAGACTATCATGCCTTTCTAATACATGCTTCTACTGCTATTAATTAATTTTGGACATTGTTTTTATACATTTCCTAGATCTTACAAGTTGCACTTTTATTGAAATAACTTTGTATTTATTTTTAGAAGTCTCCTTTATCAAAAAGTTATTTAGGAGTCTTTTTAAAACTCTAAATATTAGAGTCATGTCCCACTGTTTTTATAGTATCATTTCCAGTTTATTTTTACATGGTCTCTAAATACTTCTACTAAATTAAATCCTTGAAATTTATCTATTGCTAAATTTGGGTATAATTTAACTCATCATTATCCACTAACCACATGGGAATAAAGATCCAATTTTCTGCATTTTGGGAATAATTGATGCAAATTTTAAAATACTGTAACCATAAAATCAATATGATGAGCCTGTGGTCCTGATGCAAGAGCATTTAGAATGTGGTCTCAGTAGGCAGATGGATGAGCCTGTGGTCCTGATGCAAGAGCATTTAGAATGTGGTCTCAGTAGGTAGATGGATGAGCCTGTGGTCCTGATGCAAGATCATTTAGAATGTGGTCTCAGTAGGTAGATGGATGAGCCTGTGGTCCTGATGCAAGAGCATTTAGAATGTGGTCTCAGTAGGTAGATGGATGACAGAAGTGCTGCCCTCAATATGAGATTTGTGTTTTTGAGAAAAGAATAGAGGCATGGCTAGGCTTTGCTCTACAGTGTAAGTACTTAATGGGCATATAAGCATCTGCAAACCAGGAAGCGAATCCTCACCAGATATCAGATCTGAAAGAACCATAGTTTTGTATTTACCAAACTTCAGAATGGAAAAAAACAATTATTTATGTTTAAACTATATAATCTATGATGATTTTTATAGTTGCTAAAACTAAATAAAAATCATTCAAAATTTATTCCTTGTGTTTATTCATATGATTTATATTTCTTTGTATCTATAAAATTGTTTATGAGTGGTATATTTTGTTGAGTGTTATAATGTTGAGATGAAATGATAGCTTATGTGAATGGAATTATCTATAAATGCCAATGAGAGGAAAATGATCAATAGCATCATTCAGGTTTTCATAAGCTCATTTTTATAGGTATAGAAGTGTCCTATTACTTACCAGTTATCCAGAGAAGCTGCTGGAACCTCTTCATGCATTAATGAATTTGCATGTCTCTATTTCATTACTATTAACTTTATTATGGATTTTGAGGTAATGTTAGTGATATATTTTGTATTTCAACTCTTTGTTTTAGTTTACTTATTAACTATCTTCATCATTAATAACTTTTTATTCTAAATTGTGCTTCTTATTAGAATTATATTTAGTCAGTTCTCTTTGGAATATTGGCAACATAATACAAAGTTAACCATCCCTTTTCTTTTATCAAAGGCTTTGTTTTATTTAGTGTAAGTTTATAACAGATACTGCATGGCTGGGTCTTATTTTGGCTTCTACTCTGAAAATGTATTTAAACTGATATATTTAAGCCATACTTGAAATCATTGTTGAGATATTTGACTCATACTTACTATTTTAGCAATTGTTTCTATTTCATTTGTTATTTGTTACTTTGTTCTGTCTTCCTGTATGTTCTTGGGCATTCTGAACATTAATTTTCTTAATTTTTTTCTGGAGGTCTGTCTCTTGATGCTATATTTAATTGCTGTAAAAGAAGACATGTAGTATATAAAAACCCATTGTACAAGTAAAACATTGTGGTGAGTGTTCTTAGATCTGAACTTAGTGAACCTTTAGTATCAGAACATCCTTTCGCGCTTAAAAATAAATGTCATTATTTAAAAGTTAAAATTTCTATTCTAAGAATTTTATCATTATAGTTAATGACAAATAGCATATCATAAATTCACAAATTTTGATTTTTTTCCCTGGGATGAAAGAATGCACAAACCCCTGATTATTTTTAACTTCTCTCTGTGGAAACATTTCAAAGAATGTCTAGTTGCTGATGTAGCTAAGAGACGTTCATGATTTAGTTCTCTTCCAGCTTGTTCTGCATTTGTCACATAGTTGTTCATGTTTGACATCTATTCATTTCTCATCAGAATAAGAGGATGATAGTACGCTTCCTAAGAGAGCTAACCCTCATCAATCCTTCCTCTCTATGATTCTCAAAAATTAAATTTGTTTCTAAATCTTGAGATATATTAACTCATCTTTATATATGATCACATGCACACAATAATCCACATGCCTACTTTTCTGAAAATAATAGAAAATTGATGAATCACATTCATTTTCACTTACTTTTAATTATTTTACTTTGAAATTTTATACAGGGGCTTATGGTTCAAAAATACTCAACAAAGCCATGCTTTGTATCTTATCATTCTTCCAAAAAGCCATTAAAATTATATCATAAAATTTTATAATGGCATATATTTACACTTTTGGAAAGGGCAGAAGCTAGCATTTCTACATGCTTTATTTTATATTTTTAGAAGAGCTACAGTTGATGGTGTACATGACACAGATGGGGTGACTGATATGTCAAAATGGTCCTGAAGCTCTATTACTGATAGAAAGTGAGAACAGTATGGGGCATGAAATAGCAAGGGAAATGGAGAATATGGAGTGGCTAACTACTCTCTTGTCCCTCTTCTATCCAGATAGGATTGCTCTCCCTGAAGATTGCAGTTGAACAGCTTTGGGAAAAATATCAGAACACATTGTTTGCCTGCAACTGACGTTCAGGGTGAGGGGTGAGATCATGCTAAAGTCTTCATCTGTACTCTACATGTCTACAATCAAAATGCATGGGAAAAGTAAGTGCATGGAGCAAAAGAGATGGTCAGAGCAGATGAAGGATGTTAACAAATTACAAGAGCTGAATATACTCAGACTCACAGTGAAGCCAATGGGAAGGATGCCAGTGCATTCCTTGAAGCATGGGATGATATGGAAACATCCAGGTACTGGAAGGGCAGAGGAAAGGTAGACATGACCAAAAAAAAAAAAAAAAAAGGATTTGTTGGAGACTTTGACAAAAACATAGCATCTAGATGTCCAGATTTTCTTCCTCATCTCAGGAAGGTGGGTGACTTGGGCTCACAATGCACTAGGAATATGGGAACAGAGATAATGATATCTAATAGTTTCAAGAGCAATCTAAATTATTTTAATTTTTTCACAGTTAGATATAAAAATAAGTTTAGCTTGCATTGAAGTTTCTGAAAATACAATCATAAAATACATTAATTTTTATGAAAAATGGAATACACTCATTTTTAAATGTTTAATATTCACAGTTGTTCAAAAGTCCCTCCAGGAGTATCAAACAGTCATCACTCTGGGAGGGCAGCAGAAGTTATTTGATTCTGGAGAGTCTGGGATCGAGAACTTGGTGTATTTGTGTTGCTTTCATTGGTTATTAACTAAACAGCTTTGGCCTAGTTGATATGGCGGAACTCAGATAGGCGGGGAAGACAGAACAGAATGCTGGGAAGAAGTTCAGAGTCAGGCAAATGCCATGATTCTCCTGCCCGAGACAGACACTAGTTAGACTCATGCCAGTAAGCTACAGTCAAGTCGCGATACACATTAATGGAAATGGGTTAAACCAAGATGTGAGAGTTGGCCAAGAAGACGCTAGATATAATGGGCCATGTAGTAATTTAATTTCTGTGTTGTTATTTTGGGGGGTTAATCTAGCCAGGCAGTGAGACACAGCCTGCTGCTTCTCCTACAACAAGAACTCACTATTGAAGCCCTTCAGTCTCAGAGACAGACTCATAAGAGGAGAAAATAAATGAAATCTCTGTATGCTGAGTACTCTGACTTGTATTCTGCTCTCTACTTGCCAAATATGGGTTTTCAACATATCTGATCCCTGCACAGTGGAAAATAATTTTGAGAGACTGACAAACCATAAACAGAAGTCAGATCCACACCTCTCCTCCTGGTGCTCCAGACCAATGCTCTTCCCTCATTCTAAGCTCTAGCAGAAAACCTGCTGTTGTTTCCCTTTCCTCTCTGATACCATCCCCAACAGATCACAAATATCTCCTGCAACCTTTCCCCAACTCATTCCATTAGCCCAGCTCCAACACCAGAAGCTATTCTGTGAACACACTAGTTGAGCAGATTGAGGAAACAGACAGGATAACTGAAGACCATCCCCATGCCCTCATGCCCTCCAAACCCAATCCCCCAATCCCATCCTTATCACTACAACAGAACATCTGTTGCAGCCTTCCTTCTCCTTCTGCACACATCTCTGGTGGAAGCCACAGACATCCCTCTTTTAATCTACTTTCCCCCATTTGTTGCTTTATCACATTCCCAACCCCACAAGCACCCCCTGCTAACCTACAGGCCATGGCTGCCAGGGAAGCATATGGTCGGCTGACTGTAGATCTCCCCTTCTCCCTTCATCTTTTGGCTCACTCCCAGTATCATCCCCACCACTATAGCAGAGCCTTGGGGGTGACCTCACTTCATTGCCTCCTTACAATGAGAGGAAATTAACAGATTCTTATTGACACTGCTCATTTTCCTCTTGTGGACACCCTCAGATCCCTAGTGCAACCACATTTCTAAATTCCAGATCTTAATACACAGAAACATATCTGGAACCCTAGTGGCCTATCAGGTCCAAAGAAAATTTCCTACCAGGCAACCCCAGCCATTATACTCTCCAAAAACTAACAGAGGAAACAGAAACAGAAACCAAGGAACACCCAGCAAAGACAAATCTAGAAATCATCACCCAACCCTCCAATCTGTGACCTCAGAGAAAGTCAGAAGTACAGGCTGCAAGTGCACATCACCCACCCACCCACCTGAATACTCTGCTCTCTAGTCCCTCAGTACTGGAGCAAAACCCCAGGCCCCTTCCCCACCTGCCTCAGCTTCTCTAGCCAGTCAGCAAGAAAGCTTCCTGAAAATCAGCTGTTACAACACTCCCACTCCATTGATCAGACCCAGGAAGCTACAATTTCCACACTGTTCCCAAACATTTCTATCCTTCGTGACCTCAGAGGAACTCTGAAGCACAGACTGTGACTGCAGAGGTTGGCCAAGAGATGAGTGATCACTCCATTCCCTAGGCCCTCAGTACTGGGACAAAATCCCAGGCTCCTCCCCCACCTGCCACAGCTTCTCTAGCCAAGCAACAGGCAAGCTTTCTGCAGATAGGTTGATCCAACCCTTACACCATTGAACAGACTTTGAAAGCTACAAGTCCCACTCCACCCTCAAATGCTTATATCCATCCCCATCCTCCAGCCAAGACCTCAGCGGAACTCTAAAGCACAGGCTGTGACTGAACAGAGCAGACCAAGAGTGGATCAAGAGAGCAGGCCAAGAGAGACCTCAATAGTCCCTGTGACACAGACAGCAACAATACAGAGCAGACCAAGAACAGCTCCCAAAGACACAGACAGCAACTGCAAGGATTGGACCAAGAGGCAAAGATGCTGTTGGCACCCGTTAGAGAAAGAGATGGGTAGTCGTCAATGCAAGAATTCATTCAGTGACCTAAAAAGAAGCATGGTAACACCAGAACCTGATGGTCATACAACAGGAAGACTTGATCATTCTAACCAAGAAGGAGAAGAAAATGACTTTAAATGTAACTTTATGAGGATGATGAAGACCTTCAAAGAGGAAATACAAAATCCTTTAAAGAAATTGAGAATAAGACAAAAAATGAAAGAAATCAAAAATTTTTAATGAAAACATTCAAACAGGTAAAGTAAACAGTTCAAACAGTTCAAGAATTAAAAACTGAAATAGAGGCAATAAAGAAAACACAAACCAAGGGAATTCTAGAAATGAAAAATCTGGGTAAATGAATGGAAACTACAAATGCAAGCATAACCAACAGATTACAAGAGATGAAAGAGAATCTCAGGTGTAAAAGATACTGTGGAGAAAATATATTCATCAGTCAAAGAAAATGTTAAATCCAACAAATTCTTAAAACAAAACATCCAGGAACTGGGACACAAAACATAAGTACGGATAGAAGGAGAAGAACCCCAGCTCAAAGGCACAGAAAATATATTCAACAAAATCATAGAAGAACTCTTTCCCAACCTAAAGAAGGATATTTCTATGAAGGTATAAAAAGCTTACAGAATACCAAATAGACTGGAATAAAATCTAAAATGTCCCCTTGCCATAGAATAATCAAAATGCAAAACATATACAATAAAGAAAGACTATAAAGAGCTCCAAAAGTAAAAGGCCAAGTAACATATAAGGGCACATCTGTCAGAATTACATATGACTTCTCAATAGAAAGCATGAAAGTCAGAAAGTCCTGGACAGATTTCTACAGGCATTAAGAGACCATGGATACAAGCCCAGACTACTTCAACTAGCAAAGCTTTCTGTAGTAGCAGGCTACATGCTCATCCCGGCCACCCAGAACCAAAATAATCACACAGTACTATATTAATTAAATCACTGCTTGGCCCATTAGTTCTATTACCAAATTCTTTTTTTTTTTTTTTTTTTTTTTTTTTTTTTTTTTTTTTTGGTTTTTCGAGACAGGGTTTCTCTGCAGCTTTTTTTTAGAGCCTGTCCTGGAACTAGCTCTTGTAGACCAGGCTGGCCTCGAACTCACAGAGATCCGCCTGCCTCTGCCTCCCGAGTGCTGGGATTAAAGGCGTGCGCCACCACCGCCCGGCTTATTACCAATTTCTTATTGGCTTACTCTTACATATTAATTTAAACTATCCCCATTAATTTGTGTATCAGCATATGGCAATAGACCAGGTAAAGTTCCCGGCATCTGTCTCTGGCAGGCTATATGGCTTCTCTCTGACCCTGCCTTCTCTCTCCCAGCATTCAGCTTAGTTTTCTCTGTCTACCTAAATTCTGCCTTATCAACAGGTCAAGGCTGTTTCTTTATTCATTAATGGTAACCACAGCATACAGAGGGAAATCCCACATAAGCTTTCAGTCACCATAGATGAAGAAAACAAGATATTTAATAACAAAACCAGATTTAAACAATACCTATCCACAAATCCAGCCCTACAGAATGTACTAGAAGAAAACTCCAACCCAAAGAAGCTAACTGCACCCAAAAAAACACAGATACAGATAACCTCAAAACAGCAAACACCAAAGAAGAGAAACACACAAACACTACCACCAAAAAAATAACAGGAATTAACAATCACTGGTCATTAATATCTCTTAATATCAATGGACTCAATTCAGCTATAAAAAGATAGAGGCTAAAATAATGGATATGAAAGCAGAATTTATCCATCTGCTGTATACAAGAAACACACTCCAAACTCAAAGACAGATATTACCTCAGAGAAAGGGTTGGGAAAGATTTTCCAATCAAATAGACCTAAAAAACAAGCAGGTGTAACTATCTTAATATTTAACAAAATAGACTTCAAATTAAAATCAAGCAGAAGAGATGGAGAAGGAAACTTTATCAAGGAACAATCCATCAATATGAACTCGCAATCCTGAACATCTATGCCCCAAATAAAAGAGTACTTATATATGTAAAAGAAACATTACTAAAGCTTAAATATCACATCAAACAAAACACACTAATAGTAGAAAACTTCAGCACCCCATTCTCCACAATGGATATTTCAATGAGACAGAAACTTAAGAGAAATAAGAGAACTAGCAGATGTCATGACTCAAATGGACTTAACAGACATATATAGAACATTTCACTCAAACAAAAAATAATATACCTTCTTCTCAGCACTTCATATAACCTTCTCTAAAATTGACCACATGCTCAGTAACAAAGCAAACCTCAATAGATACAAAAAAAAATTGAATAACCAATATATTTTATCGGATCATCATGGCTTATAGTTAGGATTCAACAACAACACTAATTGCAGAAAGCCAACAAACTCATGGAAATTAAGCAGTACTCAATTGAATCACCCCTGGGTCATGAAAGAAAAGAAAGAAGTTAAAGACCTCCTAGAATTTAATGAAAATGAATTACAAAATATCCAAATCTATGGGATACTACGAAATCAGTGCTAAAAGAAAAGTTCCTAGCACAAAGTACCTACATAAAGAAAGTGGAAAAATTTCACACTAGTGACTTAACAGCACACCTGAAAGCTCTAGAGCAAAATAAACAGACCCAACCAGGAGGAGTAGATGGCAGCAAATAATCAAATTGAGGGCTAAAATCAATAAAATAAAAACAAATAAAACAAGTCAAAGAATCAATAAAACAAAGAGCTGGTTCTTTAAGAAAATCAACAAGATAGACAAGCCTTTATCTAAATTAAACAAAGGACAGAGAGAGAACATTCAAATTATCAAAATCAGAAATCATAAGAGGACATAACAGATTCAGAGGAAATTCAGTGAATCATTAGGTCATACTACAAATCCCATACTCCAAAAATTGGAAAATGTAAAAAAAATGGACAATTTCCTTCATAAGTACCACATATCAAAATTAAATAAAGACCAGAAGAACAATTTAAATAAAATTAAAACCTGCAAGGTAATAGAATCAGTAGCCTCACAACAACAACAAAAAGCCAGTATCAGACATTTTCAGTACAGAATTCTGCCAGAATTTCAAAGAAGTTCTAATACCTTTACTCCTCAAATTGTTCCACATAATAGAAACATAAGAAACACTAGCAAATTCTTTTTTGAGACTATGGTTACCCTGATATCAAAACCACACAAAGACTCAACCAAGAAAGAGAATTACAGACTAATCTCTTTCATTAACCTTGATGCAAAAATATTCAATAAAATACTGGCAAACCAAATCCAAGAACACATCAAATAAATCATCCACCATAATCAAGTCAGCTTCATCCCACACATGAAAATCTATCATTTAATCCACCACTTAAATAACCTGAGAGAGAAAAATCCATATGATCATCTCATTTGATACTGAAAGAAAATTTGACAAAATCCAACACTCCTTCATGATGAAAGGTCTTGTAGAGATTAGGGATACAAGAAACATATCTAAACATAATAAAAGCACCATATAGCAAACTGATAGCCAATGTCATATTAAATGGAGAGAAACTCAAATTCCACTAAAATCAGGAACAAGATAAGGCTGTCTACTCTCTCCATATTTACATAACATAGTTCTTGAAGTTCTAGCTATAGCAATAAGACAACAAAAGGAGATCGATGGGATTCAAATTGGAAATTCAAAAAGGAAAAAGGCAAACCTTTGTTATTTGCAGATATTATAGTATGTATAAGTTACCCCAAAAACATTACCAGAAAACACCTACAGCTGATAAATACCTTAAGTAATCTGGCAGGATACAAGATCAACTCAAAAGAGTCATTAGTCCTCCTATATACAAATGATATAGTAGCTGAGAAAGAAATCAGAGAAATATCATTCACAATAACAATAAATAACATAAAATATCTTGTAGTAACACTAACCAAAGAAGTGAAACACCCACTTGAAAAAAACAACCTTTAATTCTTTGAAGAAAGAAATTGAAAAAAATAACAGAAAATGGAAAGGTCTCCCATGTTCTTAGATAGGTAGGATCAGCATAATAAAAATGGTAATCTACCAAAAGCAATCTATGGGTTCAATGCAATCCCCATCAAAATCCCAACTTTTTCACAGACCCTGAAAGAACAATAGTCAATTTCATATGAAAAAACAAAAACCCAGGATAGCCAAAACAATTTTGTACAATAAAGGAACTTCCAGAAACATCACCATTTCTGACATGAAGCTCTATTATAGAGATACAGTAATGAAAACAGCTTGGTATAGGCATGAAAGCAGACAGGTTGACCAATGGAATTCAATTGAAGACCCAGATATTAATTCATACACCTATAAACACTATAAAAACTATACAATGGAATAAAGAACACATCTTCAACAAATGATGCTGGCATAAATGGGTATTAACATGCAGAAAAATTCAAACAGATCCATTTCTATCCCCATGCACAAAACTCAAGTCCAAATGGATTAAAGACCTCAATATAAATCCAACCATACTGAACCTGATAGAAGAGGAAGTGGAAAGTAGCTTTCAATGCATGGCACAGGAAATTACCTTCTAAATATAACCCCAGTAGGACAGAAACTGAGAGTAATACATAAATGGGACCCCCTAAAACTGAAAAGCTTCTATAAAGCAAAGAACATGGTCAATAAGGCAAAAAAAGCAGCCTACTGAATGGAAAGAAATATTTATCAACCCCACATTCAATAGAAGACTGATCTCCAAAATATATAAAATAACTCAAGAAATTAGATATGAAAATCCCAAATAATCCAATTAATAAATTGGGTACAGATCTAAGCAGAAAATTCTCAACAGAAGAATCTCCAATTGCTGAAAGACACATATTCAGCTTCTTTAGCCATCAGGGAAATGCAAACCAAAATGACTCTGAGATGACATCTTACAACAGTCAGAATGGCTAAGATCAAAAACACCAAGCTCATTCTGGAGATAATACAGAGTAAAAGGAACACTTCCCCATTGCTGGTGGGAATACAAACTTGTATGACCATTTGGAAATAAGTATGGTGATTTTTCAGAAAATTGAGAATCAATGTAACTCAAGACCCAACAATACCACTCTTAGGAATATACCCGAAGGTTGCTCAATGCTACTACAAGGACATTTGTTCAACTATGATCATAGCAGCATTTTTTGTAGTTGCCAGAACCTGGAAAAAATCTAGATGCCACTCAACTGAAGATTGGTTAAGGAAAATGTGGTATATGTACACATTAGAGTACAACTTAATGGAAAAAAATGACATCTTGAAATTTGCATGAAAATGGATGGAACTAGTAAAAACCATCCTGAGTGAGGTTACCCAGACCCAGAAAGATGAGTATTGTATGTGCTCACTCATAAGTGGATACTAGCTGTAAAGCAAAGGATAAAGAGCATATAGTTTATGACCCTAGAGAAGCAAGTAACAAGGATAACTCTACGAGAAACATATATGGGTCCCCCTGGGAAAGTAAAATAGACAAGATATCCAGAGAAATTTGGGCACATGGGGGTGGAGGGAAAAGGGAAGGGATCGTTGAGATGGGGGAAGTAAAGAGATGGAGAGCAAGGAAAGAGATATTTTAATTGATGGAGCCATTATGGGGCTAGCAAGAAATCTAGCCCTAAATAAATTCCCTGGAATCCACAAGAATGACACCAGCTAAGACCCCAAGCAATACTGGAGAGGGTGCCGGAACTTACCTTGCTCTATAGTCAGATTGATGACTATCTTTTTTTTTGAGACAGGGTTTTTCTAGATCACTATCTTAAATGTCACCATAGAATATTCATCCAGCAGCTGATGGAAGAAGAGGCAGAGATCCACAATGGAATGCTGGGCTGAATTCTCAATATCCAATTGAAGAGTGGGAGGAGTTAGAATATGAGTAAACATTTCAATACCCGTGATGGGAATACCCACTAAAACAGCTTACCTGTAGCTAATGGGAACTCACCAACTCTAGCCAACAGGAAAGGAACCAGCAGAGAACCAAACTAGGCACTCTGAATTGTATGGCTGGGGCAGTCTGTGGGGCCACTGGCAGTAGGACCAGTATTTATCCTTACTGCGTGTATAAAGGGATAAAGGGAGCCTGAGCATTCATTTCCTGACTGCTCAGACCCAAATAATCACACAGAAACTGTATTAATAATAACAGTGTTCAGCCAATGATTCAGGCATATTTTTAGCTAGGTCTTACATCTTGCATTAACCTATTTCTATTCATCAATGCATTGGCACAAGGCTGTAGCTTACTGGTAAGTATCTGGCATCTGTCTCCTTCATCAGCTACATAGCATCTTTCTGACTCTGTTTCTCTGTAAATGTTGGTTTGGATTTCCCACCTGAATTTACTTTCGTATGCCATTGGCCAAAACAGCTTTATTCATCAGCCAATAAAAGCAACACATATTCAGAAGAACATCCCACATCATCTTTCCTTTTTTTCTCTAAATAAAAAGAAAGGTTTTTAACTTTAACATAGTAAAACTACATATAGCAAAACAGGTACAAAGGAAGAATTACAGTTACAATATTTAGTCTATTTCTTTGTGAGTCTAAAGTTTGATATCTAGTTTATCTTTTATCATAACTAAGGAAAACTATGATTATAACTGTCTAGTCTTCAACTCCATCAAAGACTCCAGAAGGATATAATATTACTTGAGTAAACAGGAAGTACATTGTAAGTAACTTCCAAAAATTTAGAATTGACAGAGACATATTGCTGCCTGGACAGCCATCCAACGTTCTTCTGTAATGTTGAGGCATTCATCTTCAGCCTACAGGCCCATAGTATCTAGAAGACTTTTCCATAAGATAGGAAATTTGAAAAGTTATTTTGCCTATTTTAACAGTTCACCAGTCACTTTTTTCTGTGTCCTGCAGAAAGTCTGGCAGACTCTTTCATGAAGCGGGAACCCTGAAAGACTGTCTCATTTTTAGGTAAGTTCAGCAGTTATTTCTGTGGGTCCTGCATGTCCAGTTCATACCTCATACCATCAAGCAGTCCAGGCAAGAGTAGTCTCTTGCCCAGATGGCTAACAAACTCTATAAGGATCTTCCTCAATGCCCATTTTCCTCTTGAAGTAATTGGTGCTTCCAGGAGAAGAACTGTATTCATCACCTCAACTCTGGAAAATACCATGCAGCACATACACCCTTTTTGTCTGAGTAAAAGTTAAATCTGCCATGAAACATGCTGCATGGCCTGAAAACATCTCTGTGCATGGCAGCAGGAATATGCCATACTTTCCTAGTAGACCTGATCCAGCTATTTTTCCAGGCTGGGGTGCTGAGCAACAGATATGATCTCAGCTATTTTCCTTCTAACCCCTAGTGGGCATACAAGCACCTGGACCCAAAGTGGTGGCTGGCCATGTTGGTTATCCCCAAATGTATTAGTGCCATTTGTAAACAGAGGCTGCTGTTTTATTTCCCTACTGCTCAGACCTGAATAATCACTCAGAAACTATATTAATTACAACACTGTTTGTCCAATGATACAGGTATATTTCTAGCTAGCTCTTATGTCTTGAATTAACCCATTTCTATTCATATATACATCGGCATACAGCTCTGGCTTACTGGTAAGGATCCAGTGTCTGTCTCCTTCAGCACCCTACATGGTGTCTCTCTGATTCTGTCTACTGTCTCTCTATATCTCTGTTTAGAACCCCACCTGGCTTTACTCTGCTAAGCCATTGGCTGAAAAAGCTATATTCATCAATCAATAAAAGCAACACATATACACAAAGATATCCCACATTATATTGGCTTTTTAGTAGCCATTCTTTTTGCAAGGATACCTTGTTCAGCCTAGGCATAGTAGTGAGGGCCTTGCCTCTTCCCCAAAGCAATGTGCCTTACTATCTCTGAGGAGTGGATGGGGGTGGGGTGGGGGAAGGAGAAGGAAATAGGATGAGGGGAGGGAGTGGGAACTTTGATTGTTATGTGAAATGGAAAAATATAGCTTTAAAATAAAAATAAAGTAATATAAAAAGAGAAATTATCACCAAGACCTATAATCATGCCAATACCACATTCTTAGACACCCATGTAAAAACACAATCAATAAAATTCAGGGCAATATGTCTTTACTAGACATCGATCCTGAATATTCCCACATAACTGAAGCACAAAAAAGACCTCAAATCAATTTATGAAGATGATTGATGTCCTAAAAAAGAAATGAATGAATACCTTAAAGAATGACAAAAATATAAACAAAGGGAGGAAATGCATAAAACTGTTCAAGACCTGAAAAAAATAGAATCAGTAAAGAAAACAAAACCTCCCCTGTGTCTGAGGTGGCCTTGGAATACCAGGTATCCTTGTTTCAGTGCTGAGGAGTTTCATCCAGATGGGTGATTTTGTGCTATCCCGGGGCAGACTGTCCCGGAAGAGCACAGCCCCCCACCCCAGCTCCTGCTGCAGGGTTTCTGTGTTCCACTTGATCCTGCCCTGCCCCCACATCTGCCCTTGTGTCTGAGGAGGCCTTGGAATACTAGGTATCCCTGTTTCAGTGCTGAGGAGTTGCATCCAGAAAGACAGGAACAGTTCCTGCCCCTGCACTGAGGAGATCCACCCAGAGAATCAGTCACAGCAGTCTGGACCAAGACACCAAGACTCTCCTGGCTCCATTTAAAGGAAGAGATGGGCAGGCGCCAATGCAAGAATTCCTCCAACAACCTGAAAGGCATCATGACATCACCAGAAACCAGGGATCACAAAACAAGAAGAATTGAACACCCTACTCCAGAAGAAATAGAAGAAATCAACTTTAAACGGAACGTAGTAAAAATGGCAATTCTACCAAAAGCAATCTATAGATTCAGTGCAATCCCCATCAAAATCCCAACAAAATTTTTCACAGACCTTGAGAGAACAGTAAACAACTTTATATGGAAAAACAAAAAGCCCAGGATAGCCAAAACAATCCTATACAATAAAAGTACTTCCGGTGGCATTACTATTCCTGACTTCAAACTTTATTACAGAGCTACAGTAATGAAAACAGCTAGGTATTGGCACAAAAACAGGGATGTTGACCAATGGAATCGAATCAAAGACCTAGATATTAATCCACAAATCTATGAACACTTGATTTTTGACAAAGGAGCTAAAAGTATACAATGGAAGAAAGAAAGCATCTTTAACAAATGGTGCTGGCATAACTGGATGTCAACCTGTAGAAGAATGAAAGTAGATCTATTTCTATCACCATGCACAAAACTCAAGTCTAAATGGATTAAAGACCTCAATATTAGTCTGACCACACTGAATCTGATAGAAGAGAAAGTGGGAAGTAGTCTACAACACATGGGCACAGGGGACCACTTTCTACGTAAAACCCCAGATTTTAGTAGCACAGACAATAAAAGCAACAATGAATAAATGGGACCTCCTGAAACTGAGAAGCTTCTGTAAAGCAAAGGATATTGTCAGTAAGACAAAAAGGCAACCTACTGACTGGGAGAAGATCTTCACCAACCCCACATCAAACAAAGGTCTGATCTCCAAAATATATAAAGAACTCAAGAAACTAGACTTTAAGATGCTAATTAACCCAATTAAAAATGGGGCATTGAACTGAACAGAGAATTCTCAACAGAAGAATTTCAAATGGCCAAAAGACTCTTAAGGTCATATTCAATCTCCTTAGTGATTAGGGAAATGCAAATGAAAACAACTTTAAGATACCATCTTATACCTGTCAAATGGCTAAAATCAAAAACACCAATGATAGCCTGTGTTGGAGAGGATGAGGAGTAAGGTGAACACTCATCCATTGTTGAGAAGGCAAACTTGTGCACTTTGGAGATCAGTGTGGCGGTTTCTAAGAAAACTGGGAGTCAACCTACCACAGGACCCAGCAATTCCACTCTTGGGAATATACCCAAGAGATGCCCAATCATACTACAAAAGTATTTGTTCAACTATGTTTATAGCAGCACTATTTGTAATAGGCAGAACCTGGAAACAACCTAGGTACCCCTCAATAGAAGAATGGATAAAGAAGGTGTGGCACATATACACTTTAGAGTTCTACTCAGTGGTAAAAAACAATGACATCTTGAATTTTGCATGCAAGTGGATGGAAATAGAAAACACCATCCTGAGTGAGGTAACCCAGACCCCAAAAGAGGAATATGGTATGTACGCACTCATAAGTGGATTCTAGCCATAAATAAAGGACATAGAGCCTATAATTTGTGATCCTAGAGAAGCTAAATAAGAAGGTGAACCCAAAGAAAAGCATATTGTTATCATCCTGGATATTGGAAATTGACAAAACTGCTGGGCAGGGGTTGGGAGCACGGGGGTGGGGGTGAGGTGAGGATAAGGGGAAATGGGGGGAGAGAAGGTAGAAAGAGAGGATGGGGAGAGCTTGATGTAATGGAATGTTTGGGAAGGAGGAGGGAGGGATATGGTAGCAGGGAAGTATATATTTTAATTACGGGAGCCATTTTAGGGTTGGCAAGAGACTTGACTCTAGAGGGGTTCCCAGGTGTCCAAGGAGATGTCCCCAGCTTGTTCCTTGGGCAGCAGAGGAAAGGGTGCCTGAACTGGCCTTATCTTCTAGCCACACTGATGATTATCTTGCATGTCACCATAGAACCTTTATCTGGTGATGGATGGAGATAGAAACAGAGACCCACATTGGAGCACTGGACTGAGCTCCCAAAGTCCTAATGAGGAGCAGAAGGTGGGAGAACATGAGCAAGGAAGTCAGGTCCGCGAGGAGTGCGTTCACCCAATGAGACAGTGGGACAGATCTAATGGGAAATCACCAAGGCCTGTTGGAGTAGGACTGATGGAGCATGTGATCAAACCGGACTCTTTGAATGTGGCTGACGGTGGAGGCTGACTGAGAAGACGACAATCGCACTGGGCTTTGATTCTACTACATGGACAGGCTCTGTGGGAGCCTTGTCAGTTTGGATGCTCACCTTCCTGGACCTGGGGGGAGATGGGAGGACCTTGGACTTCCCATAGTGTAGGGAACCCTGACTGCTCTTTGGCCTGGAGAGAGAGGAAGTGGTGATGTGGGTAGAGGAAAGGGAGGGAAGTGGGTTAGGGGAAGGGAGGGAAGTGGGAGAAGAGGAGGAGTTGGAAATTTTTAATAATAATAATAATAAAATAGAAAAAGAAAACAAAACCTGAGGGAATCATAATGAAGAATATGGAAATTTGAAGAGGAACTACAGATGCCAGTTTTATGAGCAGAATACAAGAGATGGAGCAAAAAAACTTAGAAGTGAATATACTGTAGAAGAAATAGATATATCAGCCAGGGGAAATGGTAAATCTAAAAGACTTCTGATAGAAACATCCAGGAAATTTGGGCCATTATGACAAAACCAAACCTAAGAATAATAGGAATAGAGGAAGGAAAAAGAATCTCAGCTAAAGGCCCCAAAATTGCTTTCAACAAAACCATAGAAGAAAAATTTCCTAACCTAAAGAAGGCAATGCCTATAAATATACAAGAAGCATAAAAACCACCAAACAGATTGGAGCAGAAAAGAAAGTCTGCTTGATACTTAATAGTCAAAATGCTCAACATACAGAACAAAGAAAGAAAGAATACTGTCTTAGTTAGGGTGTCTTAGTTAGGGTTGATACCATGACCATATCAACTATTATAAAGGAAAATGCTCAGTTGGGATTGGCTTATATTTCAGATGTTTATTTCATTATCATAATGGTGGGATACATGGCAGCATATAGGAAGATATGGTTCTAGAGATATAGCTGAGACTTCTATACCCAGATTCACAGATAGAAAGAAGGAAGAGTATCACTGGGCCTGGCTTGAATATTTGAAACCTCAAAGCTCATCCCAATGACAGATGTACTTCCTCTTATAAACCCACACCTATTCTAGCAAGGCAACACCTCTTAGTCCTGCCAGCTCCTGGTGAGAAAGGACTGAAATATAAGAGCTAATAGGGGCCATTTCTATTCAAACTACCACAAATGTTAAATGTTTCAATGGAAAAATTCCAAGTAACATGTAAAGGCGGACCTATTAGAGTTATACATGATTTTTCAATGGGGACTCTAAACCCCTAGGGAACTGATAATATGAGCTGTAAACTCTAACGGATCACAGATGTCAGTTCAGACTACAATACCAAGCAAAACTTTCACCCTACAGAAAGAAGAAATGCTATGATAAAGTCAAATTTAAACATTATCTATATACAAATTCAGCCCTACCAAAGGTTCTAGAAGGAAAACTCCAACCTAAAGAAGTTAAGTACTCCCATGGAGAAAAACCGCAAAGAAAAGTCTTATATTCTTTGAGGGTTTTGGATATGTAGTACAAAGCATCAACCCACAGGGCCACATCTCACCAGAGAGAGGACATCTGACTCATTAGTGCTCATATTAACTATAAATAAGACCACCAAGTAGTATTACTGTACAATGAGAAATAATTTAATTAAAGTATGTAAAGGTATAATGCACAAGTCTCAATTGTGTTAGTGTAAGGAGTTGAAAAATGACTTCAAAACACTTCTGAACAGAATTGAGAAAGGAAAGAGACAAGGAAGGAAGCAGGATCCAGTTAACCTCCTACAGACAAGATAATCCTATGATCCTTCTTAGAACATTCATGCAAGAACATTCGAGCTCCATATTTAAAACAGGTATAAACACTTTAAATGTAATAAAATAAATGAATAATAATGTGATCATGGAAAATAATTATTCAAAAAAAGAGAAAGACAGAGACAGATGTAGAGAAAAAGAGATAGAGAGAGATCAAATAAGTAGACTCAGTGCTTTTGATAATCAATCTAAAAAGATAAGGGAAAGAAATGTATAAAGACTATAAACTTCTTAGAATTCAGAGGCAAAAAATTCAGGAAGGAGGCCAATAGCAAATTTAGAATAAGAAATAATTATGTCTGCAACAAGACTCATTATTTTAAAATGTTTACCAAGAGAATACAAGTAGATTCATTAGGATTCCTCAGATGTATTCAAATTATGATATAGTAGAAAGACTTAGAAGATGAACTGGAGGACCAGGAAGGCCAGTGCTGTCATCCATTCAATGTCTGATTCCTTCAGAAGGAAATAGCCCCTGGTGTCAGGTTGAGGGTCTGAAGCCTCGTGGACAAAGAAGTCGGGGGTTCAAGTCCAAAAAAGAGGAGTTACAGCAGAGAGAGAGAGAATTTACGAACCATGCAACTTCTTGTTCTTCCAGCCTTCAGTGGTTGTACGATGTCCACGCATGTGATTCCTGTGATTCTTCTTCACTGTTCCATCAAATCAAATATTTTACCCTTATAGAAACATATTAAAAGTATATCAGGAAAAAAAACATGTTCTACCAGCCTACTGGACATCCTTAACTTAGTCAACGTGACTCATAAACTGAACTTTTTTCATAAAACATTGCAGGAGTCAGCAAGATGGCTCAGTGCATGAAGGTGCTTATAGTACAAGCCCAGTGACTTAGGTTTTGTCCCTGGAACTGACATGAAGATGGTAGGAGAAAATCAATCCCCAAATGTTGACCTCACTCAATGAGAATATTTTTTAAGATAAAGGCATATGACAGTATCAGAAGCCAAATATCTCACCTACAGTAATGTATGTCAAAAGAGTAAGGAGAATCCCGTCATAATTTTAAAAAAGTATCCATTATTACATGCACTAGTTGAAATTTATAATTTTAATTGTTTGATTTTTCATATTTGGAAACAATGTTATTGTCTTCTCAGCAATTTAGCAGCCTGAAAATCCAGCTCCCAAGCCACTCCTGAGGGTAACTCAGAGAAGCCTTCTCAGGAGCAAGGATTGAAGGATTTCTGTAATACCACTACACTCGATGTGAGGGTTATTCTCTTTATTTGTTTTGCAGTTCTAAATCCTTGATCCAATTGTCTCTGATCCTCTTTAGTTCCAATTCTCTCTATCCTAAATCATTGTTTCCAATTCTCCCTTGCTTCTTTGTTTACCCAGCTTAAGCATACATTTTACAGGAGACTTGAGGCAATAAGAAAACAATTAAAAGAGTTACATCTCATTGGTCATAGCACATTCCTTGAGTAAATGATAAGGAGCGTGACATTTACCAAGATAATACAAGGTTTCAAGGTTTCAAGGCTTCTGGTGTAAGACTGAAACCTGAGGTCAGGGCCATGGTGCCTGCTGAGACAAGCTGCAGAGAGATCTTCACAGAGAATCAGGTCTTTTCAGCCAGATTTGGCAAGGGAAGAATTGGCCTCATTTTTTAGGTTTCCTTGTGTAGATATCGACACTTTGGTAGATATCGACAACTCTGAAGTTGTGTAAATCTGTAAAGTTTTTGACTTATGAAATATTTACAGAAACATGAAGTCTAATTTGAACACGGAGGTAAAAATGAGCTAATTGTGTATAGTCTGAGTAAAAGGAACAAAGCAGACTTTTTAGGTGTCTTACAGTCCTCATGAGACATAGCTCTAGTTATGAAGCTTATCCTAGCATATTTTCTACAAATCAAACATACAGTTTAATGATAAGTCATTTTCCTGACTAGCCACAGATATACAAGCCAATAAGACTGAGATGCAATCATGAGATTACACATAAATATGATATGAAATTATGCAGCACGATGCAGTATTGGGAGGCACCACAGCTGCTTTTGCACATATAAGTTTACAGACAGAAGCAACAGTTTTCAGAGTGGTGATCCCATAGGCCCTGCCTATATGTGATATTCCTCCATCAGATAATCCCTCCTCTGGTGCGTTGACATATGAACACTAGTTGTCACCTGCTGCAACTTCCATGACCTCCAATGTAGCTAGTTTTGAACTAATAGCCTTCCAGAACACTGAGCGTTCCAGATGTTAGACTAGGTGCTCACTGCATTAGTTGTCTTCCCAATTTATTATTTTATAGCCAGTCAAAGAAAGTTTCAAATAAGCAATTTGCTGAAGTATTTTTTCTTTCTTTTTAAAAAATTTTTCTATTCAAAAAATTTACACTTCCTCCTCTCCTCCCATTCCCCTCCCGCTCCCCCACTCCTCCTCCTCCCTCCCCCTCCCTCCTTAAGAGAGGGCAGGGAACCCTGTCCTAGTCCAAGCCCCCACCCTTTTTTTGCATCTAAACAGACAAATAGACTAGGGTCCCAAAAAGCCAGTACATGCAGTAGAAGCAAGTCCCAGTGCCTTTATCAATGGCTTCTCAGTCAGCCCCCATTTTCAGCCACATTCAGAGAGTCCAGTTTGATGGCATGCTCATTCAGTCCCAGTCCCGCTGGATTTGGTAAGCTCCCATTAGAACAGACACACTGCCTCAGTTGGTGGACCAACCCCTCGCTGTCCTAACTTCCTTGCTTATCTTCTCTCTCCTTCTGCTCTTCAACTGGACCTTGGGGGCTCAGTCAGTTGCTCTGATGAGGGACTTTGTCTCTATCTCCATATTTTTTCTAATAGACCAATTATTACTTGTACTTATACTACTTTTGCTTTACAAGTCATTTTTAATTGTATTAGATAATTATAATACCAATTACCGGTGTGACATAATTATAGTAACAAGTAAAATTTGCATGGATGTGCTTAACAACAAACTCCACATAGTCCAAGACAAAGTGAAGGGAAGTGAGTGGAGGATACCCGTCCTACGCTCTGTGCAAACTGCCACCTGAGCCAGTAATTTAGGAATTAATAGCCTTGAGGAATTAAGAGTATCAATTAAACAGTGATAAATGAAAAAGCCTTAACATTTTCCTTATCCTTAAAATCTCCATGAGCCAGTAACATGTCTGCACTGATTTATCAGAATAAGACAAAGGGTTTAAACAGTCAGCACATAAAACACAGTAGGCTTGAATTTAAAAATGATGCAAATAAATGTGTACAAAAATTACAGACAATTGTAACCTGCCTCAAATAGGGAATATGTATTCTCCACGCATTCTCTGATGCTGTCTGGATCATTTGTGATGACCTTGATCTTTGCTTTGCAAATAATTCCCACAACAGTCTATAATTGTGCTGGCAATTGTGTTATCCAAAGATGTATTCCACAAATTAAGTGTGCCTCCAGGCTCAGACAAAACAACATTGTTGAAGAGAATCCATTATTTGTATTTAAATAGCTGAATTATTTTCTAAAAATTCATAACAGAAACTCTTCTAAATGGCAAAAGTGAAGATCATTCATGGTTTAGAGAGGCTAAGATGAACAAAATTTTAACAATGTTTAAATGATCAAAGAAAATAATTCTCTCTACATTTAAAATTGATAAATTTTAAGTGATTTCAAATGTGAAATCTTATTCTATATAGAATGTTAGCATATTCATTTTGAATAGCAAAAATGAATTTAGAAACTGTCTTTCACATAATTTTATTTAGGGTAATAATATTGGTAATGATTTTAATTATGGCTCTTAATATGAAATGGAAAGACATGGGCAATCTTTACCAAACACAAAAAAGTAAGACATTTTTGATCTTCCCATTTATACTTTCTTCATCCTGGAGATCTCTTTTACAGTTGTTTATAGTTATTAGTTTTTAAATTACTGTGATATGATATGATATGGTAATATGTAAATCTCCAAGAAGCATTTTATTTTTTATTTTTTTTAGTCAGTCTGGGATTAGTGCTTCAGAGCACCAGTTGCTCTTCCAAAGAAACAGTTCAATTTCCAGGACCCCTGAGACAGCTCACAACTGTCTGTAATGCCAGTACCAAGAAATCTGATGTCCTCTTCTAAGTTATGCTAATACTAAACACACAGACATCCATAGAAATAGTAAAATAAGTTTATACAGAGGCAGTCTGTACACATATACCTGATACCATCCCTTATCACTGAAGATGAAAATATAGTATGTATTATATATGCTTCTTCATAATTACACATACTTATATAGAGAATTTTTTGAAAAGTTTATTACACTACATCTAACAACCTTAAATTTGTACTTTAATTTAAGACCATATGCTAGATCTTTTCCACTTCAGTAAATCTGAATGTTTTTCAGTGTTTGGATATATTTTAATTTGATGTAAATTTGTGTGCTAAGACTATAAAAGCATAATTCACTAATATTGAAAGAGTAATTGTTAAATAGTTCTTTGTGTGTTTTCAACTAGAAATCAAGCATAACAATACTTTGACTATTTCATGTCTTTCAATCATGATTTACAACATTCAACATTTTAGTATGTCAACATTGGTCAAATGTAGTGATGTTAAAACTTGTGTAGCCTTTTCTTGGTCCCCTTCTCCCCCAAAAGAAAACAAGAGGGTGATTACTTGATCAATATGTTTTTTTTACAAATTTTCATTTCTAAATTCCCAAACACATTATATTAACTCCTTCTGATTCTTCAAGGTTTAAAGGGTTTATCATGAAAAATAAGAAAATAAAAGAAAGATAACAATTAATTATTTTACAGTGCTACAAAATTATTTCTTCCACTCTTCAAATATATGGGCCCATTATGCCATTTATATGGATATCTTGGTAAGAGCACTTGTTGAAGAATTACAACAATAAAGCCTGGAAAAATAGTTTTTTTTTTTTATTTTGCCTTTATCATGGTTTTGCAGAAGATAGGTTTTTTATCAAGCTTCATTTCCTCCTTTGACAATTTAGGCTGAAATAAAACTCTTTTCCTTGTCCCAGTCTCAGATGTAGTATTTGAAATGCTATTTATTGTGCCCTGAATTCCAATGAGTCTTTGAGGCTTAAAGAAGACAGCATTAAGAAAACCACATCCTTTCCAGAACTTGTCTCTTAAAGTTCTCATGAATAGAGATGAAGCAACTGCACAGCTTCAGAGAGCACTCATGTAGCACGGAGATCTACTTCATCGGTACTCTAGCTGGGGATGATGAATACTTTAGCTTTGAGAAATATTTTTATTGTGACTCTGTAGGAAAACGTCTCTTGAAGTGAACCACTGTAAATCAGTAGAGTTCAAGTCATACCTTTTCAGTATGGATGCCTGGAAAGAGCACCACATTTCTCTATCCCTTTAAATGGCAATCATTTCTAATGTGAGAGTTCCAAAGCCTAATCAACTTTTTCACGAAATGATACATTCATTCAAAATACCAACATGAGAGGTAAGAGACACTGACAGCTATGGGGTACATATGCAAAATGTTTACAAATTCACATGTACTCTTCTATTGTACACTCAATGAACATGGACAACAGCTTCAATTTAAAACAAGTCATTATTTTAGTTTATTGTATTTTTTTGGTGACAAGCAACTTTATTGGCTGAGCCATGTTACCAGTTTGACCTTGTCATCTTAATTCAGTCTGGATTCTGTGTTTTCACAGATCCCATTATGTTTATCCATGCCATATGCTTAGTACACAGCAGTACACTCATTTGCATATTTACATTTATTCAGAAGCACTTAGGACTCAAAATGTACCCAATGCTGTCTTATAGAGAATAGTTAATAAACACTGGATGAATGGGTGGACATTTTTGCTAATACCAGGTCACCGTAGAGCATCAAAAAGAACAGATTTAGTTTTCTTGGTTTGAAATTTTTGATACTATGATAGTGCCCACTCCACCGAACCAAACAACATATCTGACTTCGACGCCTCCCTATTCCTCTCCCCACTGAGATAAGGAGTGCTAAGATGAAACTGAGCAAAGGAAGCAAGCAGTGAGTGTAGTCACTGTGTTGCCTAAGCCTCTCACATAAGCAGTGTGACTTGTATTAGTCATGTGCATACTAGAAGACCAGAAGTACACTGCCCATGATTTACAGTTAGCAGGAACTTACTAGATACCCTGCAGGTCTTGAGTGATTATTGTGTGTCTGTTTTCTAAAGTGTACTGAGCCATGCAATAGCATAAACTTTGCTACAAAACCACAACCCATCAAAGAAGAAAGTACAGGGAGTGCATTCTTCCCAAGAAGGATGATTATAATCCACTCTTCTAACTTGGGCTGGACAGCTGGCTTGCCTCACAAGCAGCTCTTGGGCTTGTTGTCAGCTTATAATTGTAGTATTGCTGGTCCCTTCCTTTAATCTGCTGTGGTGCACTGTACTTACCCTTTAACAATGCCTTTGGATTACGCTGAAAGCCTCTCAGAGACTAGAACTACGCTTTATTTCCATCTGTGTCTGTCATTAAATGATATGAGAGGAATAAATGAATAAAGCTAAAGACTATGTTGATTACTTTATTCCATTTTCCACTCTTATAACAGAACACCAAAGATTGGATAATTTACAAACAATGGAAGCTTATTTGGATTATTGTCCTAGAAGCCAGGAAATCCAAACTGAGTAGTCACTTCTAGTAGGACTTGCTTTCTTCTGAATCATTACATAATATTGACCCCTACTGAAATCAGATCCAAAATCTAGACCCATATTCCACTCCTGCAAATATCCTACACACACACACACACACACAAATAATATTTTTAAAGTAGAGTTTATATTTATGCCCACAAAATTAGTTTCCATTTAATATTCATAAAAATCTTGATAAGATTATATCGATCCATTTTAAATAAATAAATAAATTTAAGGAAATATAAGGCACACAGAGATGAATTGGCTTGCCACTTTGCAGGAGCCCTTCAAGGGGCAGAGCTGACATGCGACCACAAGTATGATAATAAATACTGATTATCAACCTATCAGTGTCTAGGATAACATAGGTGACAAATTTCTGATAATTTTTATGATGAAGCTTTTAGGGTGGGTTAAATACGGTCAGAGGATCTATCCTAAGAATAGGTGGCAGCATTCTATGGGCTGGAATCACAGAAAAAGTGGAATACCTGCATTCATCTCTCTCTCTCTTCTGCTTCCTGACAATGGATACAATATACCTAGCTGCCACACATTGCTGCCACTGAGATTTCCCCTCCATGATGCACTGTGTACTCTGTAAATGTGAGCCATAGTAAACCCCTCCTTGCTTACATTGTTTTTGTCAGGTATTTTACCTTGTGTCTTTTTTAAAATTAAGTTTACTTATTTATCTTACATCTTGATGGATGTTTCCCTTCCTCTTCACCCCCCCCCATTTCTTCTCCCCTCTCTTTCCTTTCCCAACCCACCCCTTCTCTATTTCTGTTCATAAAGGGACAGGTCTCCCATGAGTATCAACAAAGCATGGCGTATCAAATTGCAGTTAGACTAAGCACCACCTCTTGTTTTCAGGCTTTGCAAGGTACAGTATGAGAAATAGCTTCGCAAGAGCCAGTCAAATCATTATGAACAGCCCTGTTCTCATCGTTAGAAGTCCCAGAAGTAGGCCAAGCTACATAACTGTCTCATATATGTAGAGGGCTTAGTTTCTCTGGCTGTTGGTTAAGACTCTGTGAATGTCAATCAATCAGGTTAGTCATTGCTTTGTGTTTTCTTGTGATCTTGTTGACCCCTCTGGCTCCAACAATCCTTTCTCCTTCTATTCAGGAGGAGTACCCAAACTAGACCTAATGTTTGAATGTGGGTCTGTGCATCTGTTTCAATGAGTTACTGGATGAAGGCTCTCTGATGAGAATTTGGATCATCATCAGCCTGGTCACAGGAGACAGCCATTTTAGGCTACATATCCTCTGTTGCTGGGTGTCTTAACTGGTGTCATTCTTGTGGATTTGTGGGAGTTCCATTGCATCAAGTTTCTACCTGACTGCAAAAGGCACCACATTTCTGGCCATGTCCTGGAGTACTCTCCCACTCCATCCAGTTCCCATCTTTATGTGAACCCACTCCACCCAGGATATCTCTGCTATTTCTTCTTCCCAGGGAAATCCATGTGTCCTCCCCTACCCCTTAGGTCCTCCTTGTTACCTAGCCTCTTGGAGTATTTGGATTGTAGCAATGTTGTCCCTTATTTTACAGCTAATATCCACTTATGAGTGAGTACTTACCATGTTTGTCTTTCTCAGAATGGTATCACTTTGATCTTGAAATAACTTCATTCCCAATTTTACAAAGAGCTGCCATATTGATATCCAAAGTGGCTGTACAAGTTTGCACTCACACCAACAATGGAGGAGTGTTCCTCTTGCTTCATATATTCATCAGCATAAATTGTTATTTGTGTTTTTGATGTTATCCATTCTGACAGGCATAACATGGTATCTCAGAGTCATTTTGATTTTCATTTGCATGACAGTTAAAGATGTTAAACATTTCTTTAAGTGTTTCTCTGCTATTTGAGATTTTTCTGTTTAGAATTCCGTTCAGATTTGTACCCCATTTTTAAAAATTGTACTATTTGATTACTTGATGTCTAGTTTCTTGAGTCCATTATATATTTTGGAGATCAGCCCTCTGCTGGAGGTGGGGTTGGTAAAGATCTTTTCCCATTATGTAGGCTACCATTGTATCCTATTGACAGCGTCTCTTGCCCTATAGAAGCTTCTCAGTGTCATAAAACTCCATTTATTAATTGCCAGTGTAATGTCTGTGCTATTGGCATTCAGGAAATGCCAGTGTTTTCAAAACTATTCACGACTTTCTGTTCTATAAGTTTGTGTATAACTGGATTTATATTGAGGTGTTCAATCCATTTGAACCTGAGAGTTATTCAGGGTGATATATATGAATCTCTTTGCATTTTTCTACATGTCAATATCCAGTTATGCCAATATGGATTTCTTGAGAATTCCTTCTTTTTTTCCATCATATAGTTTTGACTTCTTTGTCAAAAATCAAGTGTCCATATGTATATGTATTTATATATGGGTCTTTGATTCAATGTGTCTGTTCCTATGCCAATACTAAGCTATTTTTATTACTATAGCCCTGTAGTAGAGCTTGTGATCAGGGATGGTGATACTTCTGGCAGTTCTTTTATTTTATGTAAAAGATTGTTTTGAGTGTCATGGGTTATTTGTTTTTCCATTTGAAGTTGAATATTTTTCTTTCAAGGTGTATAAAGAATTCTGTTTAAATTTTGATGGGGATTGTTTTGAATATATAGATTGTTTTTGGTAGTGGCCATTTATTTTTTACCATGTTAATACTACCAATACATGAGTACAGGAGATCTTTCCATCTTCTGAAATCTTCTAATGATCTTAAAAGGGATTTTTATAATGTCAGTGTGGTGGCATATGCCTTTAATCCTAGCAATTGGGAGGCAGAAGCAGGTGACTCTCTGTAAGTTTGAGACCAGCCTGGTCTACAAAGCAAGTTCCACGATAGCCAGAGCTGTTCATAGAGAAACCCTCTATAAAAAAAAACGAGATTTTGAAGTTCATTATCAGTGATTATTATCAATAATTCTTTACTCAACATTAAATATATAGTAACTATCTTTGTTGAATTTCTATTGCTATGGTAAGACATCATAACCAAGAAAACAATAGAAACTGTTTAATTTGAGTGTATGATTTCAGAAGAATAGAGTCCATAAGGACGGAACAAAGGCATGACAATAGGAACAGTTTCCATATTTATATGAAAGTAAATGGTACAGAGAGGGGGAAAAAGGAGAGGGGGGGGGAGGGAGGGAGGGAGAGGGAGAGAGAGAGAGAGGTACAGTCTTTTGAAACCACAAACTTGTCTCCCTTGATATAACTCATCCAAAAAGTTCACAACTCCAAATCCTTCCCAAATATTTCTGCTAACTAGGGACCACAAACTCAAACATATGACCCAATGGGGGCCATTAGCATCAAAACCATAGCAGTAACAGAAAGCAACCTTTGTCCACAAAAGATACTCCACTTCAAGCTTACTTGCCAAAAAAATCAGTATTTATTTTTATTAGTCAGGATACAATAAATTATACTACAGAGAGGATAGTCCCAAGATTTTGGCAATTAAATCATTATGAAAATTCATTCTCAGCCATAAATTGGGTGATTCAAAGATTTCTGATGTAGGAAATCCTTCTGTATATGTGTTGCTTTATTGGTTAATGAATGAAGAAACTGCTTTGGGCCTATAGCAGGGCAGAACAGACGTAGGCAGGGAAAACTAAACTGAATGCTGGGGAAAGGAAGGTGGAGTCAGAAGAAGCCATGTAGCCCCACCAGAGTCAGATGCTGGAAAAAAACTTTTCCAGTAAGCCACAGCCACTTGACGATACACAGATAAATAGAAATGAGTTAAATTAAGATGTAAGAGCTAGCCAATAGAAGCTAGAGATAATAGGCCAAGCAATGAATTTAATTAATACAAAAAAGCATGGTTTAAAAATGGCACCATCCTGATTCTGTCTCTTTTGGGAAGTCCTGTGAAGAAGCATTTAAATGGGGTTTGTGAACAGAGAGCTACAACTTGCTTATTGGCAACACAGACCCACTGCAACCAGACCCTGGATCTGGGGTGGCAAGAATGACTCTCAGAGGTAGTGAAAAGACCTCTGACATGTTTGACTGGGCAGAGTCAAAAGGCAAAGCAGCCTTAATTCTAGTCCTAATGATGTTCTTAGCATTTTAAGAAGTGCTCCTGGCCAGAGAAGGATTTTGGATGCACAGTAGGACAGATTCAGAAATAAAAGATCTCTAAATAGACAAAGTGTGTTTTAAAAATGTACATAGGCTTGGAAGACAGAAGAAAAGAGTATGGAGAGTTATAAAAAGATGCAAAATGTTTTTTTAAAAAATAAAACAAAGTCTTTAAAGAGACAGAGTACAGACAGTCATAGAATAAAGGAGTAAAAATAAATATTAAACTTGTAGAAAAAGTAATCGAGTAAGAAAAATAAGCCACATAAAGATGGAATGTACACAAAAATTATGGATTGTGTTTTCTTTAAATGTTTTGTCTATGAAGGCACTAAGTACAGAGAGAGAGGGACAGAGAAAGAGACAGAGACAGACAGCCAGAGAGAAATAGAAAGAAGAGAGAGAGAGAGAGAGAGAGAGAGAGAGAGAGAGAGAGAGAGAGGGGAGAGATTTCATTGTATGAGCTGCTAAACTAAACCGACATATATTTTAAAGGTATCATGACTTCAGAATTTAAGTCAATGAATTTGTTGCTTTGGAAAATAAATTCTTCTTTTGTTTCCACAAAGGATGAGAACTTGTGGAATCCTTCCAGACAAATTTGGTGGACCAAGACCACTTGAAAGGTCTCTGTGAACACCACAAAAATTACTTTGCCCAATAAACAGCAGGAAGTAGTTTGGAGAGGACTATGCCCAAATTCCCAAATATTGTTTATAAATATTTGTTTACATTTAAAGGTAGGATATTATATAGATATGAATAATTTGCATTTTTATGGATCTTGATTTATTGGTACAAATTTAAGATCAATTTTGTTACATATAAATATATACTTATTGCTGCTCTTGATTAAAAGTTTTGTGTTTGTGCAGCTCACTTAAAAATGTAATGTATAATTAAGAAATATAGGTTAATAGATAATCATCTATAATAGTCAAACTTGTAGTCATGTCAGCTAGATTTTCTAAATATTTAGAGATATATTTCAGTTAGATAGATATTCTTCAACTTTCAGAGACCTTCAGAATATGGCATTTAAAATGTTTTAAGAGCTTAACAGTTTTTATGACAGTGAGACACATATGCTCCTGGCAGCATCAATCTACTTCAAGAGGATGGTGGGCATGGAAGAGGCTCCTTATGAAGTTTGTTAGCCATTTGGGCAAAAAACTGCTATTGCCCAGACTGCTTGATATTATGCAGTATGAACTGGACTTGCCCGACCCACAAAGAAATGACTGCTGAACTTGCCTAAAGGTGAGACCATTTTTTGGGGTTTCTGCTTCATGAAAGAGTCTGTCAAGAATTCTGCATGATACCCAAGAAAGTTATTGACAAACTGCCAATGAGGTGGAATTGTCTTTTAAATTCCTTATTTCATGGGAAAGTCTGCTGGATATGATGGTGTGGTAGGCTGAAGATGGGTGCCCCAACAATACAGAAGAACTTTGGGTGACTGTCCAGGCAGCAAGATGTCTCTGTGAAATTCTAGAATTTTGGAAGTTGCTTACAATGCACTTCCTGTTAACTTAGGTAATAGTATATTCTTCTGGAGGCTTTGATGGAGTTGAAGAATAGTTATAGTTTTCCTTAATTATGATAAAAGATAAAGTAGATATAAATATTGTAATTGCAATTCGTGGTTGATAACTGTTTTATTGTATGTAATTTTACTATGTTAAAGTTAATATTTTCCTTTTTATTTAAACAAAAAAGGGTAAGTGGTGTGGGAAGTCCTTCCATATATGTGTTGTTTTTATTGGTTAATGAATAAAGAAGCTGTCTTGGGCCTGTGCAGGGCAGCTTAGAGGTAGGTGAGGAAAACTATACTGAATGCTGAGAGAAAGAAGGTGGAGTCAGAGAGAAGCCATGTAGCCCCACAGGACACAGACACAGCACCAAAACTTGTCAGTAAGCCAACAGCCATGTGACAATACACAGATTAATGGAGATGGGTTAGTTTAGGTTATAAGAGCAAGCTAGCAATATTCTTAAGCTATTGGCCAAACAGTATTGCAATAATATGTTTTCTGTGTTATTATTTCAGTACTGAGTAGTCGGGAATGAACAATCAGCCTCCTACAACAAATTTCTATTCTGGATTGTCCTTACTTTAATTGCTGAGTGAAAACATCTAGAACATAGTTGGTTCCAGCAGAAAAGGTAAAGAGCTCTAGACAGTCTTTCATCAATAACACTTTCTCATGCATCACTTTTTCTTACTGCTCATTGGCCAGAACATCACAGAACTTCACTTAACTGGAGGCAGGAATTTCAATTCCAGAAACTGAGTGGTCAGAGGAAAGAGAGCCAGAAATGTATTTCCTAAATATCACTGAAAAAATTCTACAATTCATCTTGCTGTCTACCAAATTTCTCTTAGTCTTTCTGGGAAAATGATAGACTCATTCTTTGACTCTGGAAAGCAAAATTAAGACAATTATCAAACTTTGGTAAACTCAAGCTTGTATCTCTGATGATATTCCTTTCTTTGTCAGTGTGTTATAGACAGTATGGTTCACACTAAGTCTGAAGACTAAGATGTTACTTTGAAATTTCCTATCCAGTCATCAGTGCTGAAAGGACAGGATAACCAAAATCACATTCTCAATAACCATAGCAGTGTTAGTTTAAGCTTATACGTGGCTTGGTAGTAAAATACCTAAAACTTTAGGGTATTCTTCTCTATTTATGTTGGCTATCCATATGCAAATAGATCTTCCATATCTATTTTCTAGATATACTTATTTAAATTTATTATTTTTCCTTTTTGGTTTCATTGCTCATTGGTACCTTTGCTCCCTTGCTTCAGTTGGACATGACTGACCTTTTAGATTTAAGAGTTGACTGGGTAGTGTTCTGTTTATTCTCCATTTTCTCAGCCATTCTGTTTAGATAAGCAACTTCCTTGATACCACTGCCTTATTCTTGCCTGTCCTCTAAGTTACTTTATTTTATTAAGAGATTTCACAATTGCCTTGATGGTAATACCCACATTTGAACTTTGTCACAGGACTTTATTCTAATGACTTTTATCAAAATATGTTTCAGTATTACTCATCAATGTTATTACATAAGAGAAACATCTATCTCTTAAAAGGTGTTATGACTAAAACTCAAAATATTAATCCCTACATGCAACTTAGTTGTTTATTTATTACCTTGTCTGTTTTTCTCTTTATCAAAACACCAGTAATATCTACATATTACTAGAAACATATGTTTCTAGTTTGTTTCTATCCAACACCCTGGTATAGGAGTTTCTTCTGTTTGTGTATTGCTTTCATTGGTTAATGAACAAAGAAACTGCCTTGGCCTAGTTGATAGGGTGGAACTTAGGTAGGTGGAGCAAACAGAACTGAATTCTGGGAGGAAGAAGAGCAGAGTTGGAGAGAAGCCACGGATGGATCCTTCGCCGGAAATGGATGCCTGTTAGAATCTCTGGTAAGCCACTGTCACGTGGCAATACACAGATTAATGGATATGGGTTAAACTAATATGTAAGAATTAGCCAAGAATAAGTTAAAGCTAATGGCTGAGCAATGTTTTAATTAATATAGTTTTTGTGTGGTTATTTTGGAATAAGCTAGCCATGTGGTAGAAAAACAAGAGGGCCCTCTCCCTTACAACACTGCTCTCTCTGGATTCTATAACTTTTAACCATCCTTTCCTAATGTCTTCAATGCCAGGGAGCTGGTTGCCACTGTCACTGGCATTATTGGGGTCTATGTGCTCTTCTATAACCTAGAAATCATTTTTATTGAGCAATAGTCAACTGTTCTGAATGTTTATGGCTTTCCTCAAGAATTCAGGCTGATAAACTATCCAATCAAGAGGGATTCAGGAAGTATAAGGCTAGTACTTCAAAATAGTAGGAAATCATGTGGATGACTGTACTAGTGTCCAGAAAATGTGTGGTCATCAAAACTACAGTTGTAGTCAAGCAATTCCAGCACTGTGTTCTTACCACAGTGAGATGTGCCAAACTCCATATAGGAAAATGGTTAATTTTCAAGTACAGCCTCTGAATTACACAGATATTTTCAGGAAAGCATCATTGGTAAGTGTCTGGAAACTCTGTATGGATCAATTGTTTAAAGTTATATTTTCCATCCTTCCTCTTGTATTCATTTCAACATAGGCACTTGAACTTGTTATTCTACAACCTCAAAAATAAAAATTTCTCTCCTTATATACCCAGTTGAATTTTCTTTTGATTTATAGGAGAATGCATTCAATATATTCAGTTTACTAATACTATTGTCATTATTTGAACAGTTTCCCTCACTTTGTTTCCTTTAACAGCTAAGCATATAAATAAAATGATAGCCTATTGTCTTTGAGCATCATAGTCTGTACTGATCTAGTCTCCTATACCTTAGCGAGTGATATGAAACAGCATAGAGCTCTATGTTCAAAGTGTCTCTGGGAGGAATAAAAATCTGTTAATAAAAAGTTCGTAGGTGGGAAATCCCATCACATTAATTAGCTTTATGTGGTAATGCAACCTTAATGCAGGCCAACAGAGAGAACCATTGCTGAGAGTCTGTTCTAGCATTAGAACTTGATGGCCAAACTAGGGATTCTGGTAATTTGCTGAAGTATGTGGAAACTGAAAGGAAAATAACAGAATTTGCATTACCTAGACTAGTGGTTCCTAAAATCCAGCCTCTGCCTCAGCAACAGCAATAACATTTCTAGAGCCAGTAAGAAGTTAATTCATGGACTCTACCTTGGATTTGTTGAGTCAGAAATTCTGGGAATGAGTTTAAGCAGCCCAGCCTTTAACATACCTTAGCTGATTTTTATGCATACTCTCTGTTGAATGCCTAATGCCTAGTCCATTGCTTCTCAGCCCAGTGAGTCTCACAGTCACCTGCTTGTTACAATGAGTCACATGTGGACTCCCACACTAGACTGCTAGTCATATGTAATTATAAAACATACAAAATATTGAGTGAACTCATAGGCCTGATTCTTGTTCCTTGACAAATATTATGGATATAAAAGATTATTTATTTAGAATGAATTGTCCATATAGCATCTATACGAATTTTTCAGTGGGGCCATAGGACACACCTTGCTTCACGTAAGCTATTTCCTTTGACCAAGGCAAATACTTAAATGTTTTGATCTCCATTTACCTTATTCTTTGTAAGCTTTAGTTAAAATCCATATTATTTGATTAGTTCACATTTACTTATAATACACACACACACATATATATAATTGAGTGTTATTAGATATTATAGATAACACAATGTCTTGGTCTCATAAGAAAATTAATATCTAAATTGCATAAAACATACTGTAAATTTTGTTTTTAATAGTTGTTGATTTTCTCAGACATTAAGAATTATTCACAGCTGGTTGGGGGTGGTGCACACTTTTAATCCCAGCACTCAGGAGGCAGAGGCAGGTGGTAGTGACAGCATGTAACTTTTTGATTCTATATCTGTCATTCATTTAGTTTAATACATTAAAGAAATATTCGTACAATGGGTCAGTGTCAGCTCTCCTGCTCTCCTGGCCTCAGGGTCAATGCATCTGTGTCCCTGATCAAAGGGTCAACTTTAGTATGCTTCCAAGGTAAGGTACACACCTATGAGTTGTGGAGCCATCTTTCTTGAGTGCCAGGGTAAGCTCTACCCTGAGAGATAGGGCCAGCTCGCCTGTTGCAATATCCAGTGAGGGGCAGGACCAGCCAACCCAGGGCCATTGAAGGGCAGGTCCAGCTCAGCACAACGTGGTTATGATGACCCCCATGTTAACACAGGCCATGGACTTCACCATAGACCCCAGTTGCAGCAGGACCATGGACTCAGACATGCTCTTGACAGCACATCAGTCCCAACTAGGCCAGGATGCTACCACAGCCCCAGCAGCAGCATTTAGGTCACCATGGTCCTGGCAGGAAGTCCCAGCATCAACATAGTCTGGCAAGAACCCGGGCATCCACATAGCCCTTGCCTTTGCAGAACTGAAGACTCAGACATGGCCCTAGGCAATGGTCTATGGTGTCGGGGCATCTCCATGGCTCCATGTGGCTGCACTAGCCACCCAAATCAACACTGCCCTGGACACAGCATGGTCCTTGAAAACCAACATGGGATGATGTGGCTAACCAGACCCTGGGTGTCCACATGGCCCTTGGTAACAACAGGAGCCCCTCATATCAACTCAGACCCTGGCCTAGACATGGCCCTCTGTAATAGCCCTGGCCTGTGTGACACTATATCCCAGGGTAACAGTGTGAGCAAGTCAGATCAGGATGTACGTAGTGGCAGCATGACCCTCGGATGCCCTTGTGGCCACAGGTTATGGCCCAGACCAGAGGCATCTATGTGGTCTTTGTTGGCAACATGGGCCACAGACATCAAACAGACCTTGGCTATGGTAAGTCCATAGACCCAGACATTGTCTTAGGCAGTGGCCCAGCCCCGGATGCCACCATGGTCCTAGCTGGCAGTGCAGGCCACCAGAACTCGCTTGCTCACCACAGCAGCATGACTCTCAGACCTCAATAGGTCCTCAGGTGTCAGCCAAAACCCTTGGCATGGTGATTAATAGTCTGAGAATCAACAGACATCAACACAGACCCTGGATGCAGCAGGACCATGGAGCCATACATGGTCCTAGGCAGCAGCCCTGGCCAGATTGTCACCATAGTTCCCAGTTGACTCTGTAGGTCACCCAAATTGGTATGGCTGCCACAGCAGTACAGCCCTCAGACATCAATGTGGCCCCATATCATGGACCAAACCACAGGTCCCTGAATGGCCCCCAGTGACAACATGATCCACAGAATCAACACAGGTTTCATCAGTTGCTCCAGGGCCCCAGATCAAGATGTGGCCTTTGGTCATAGCTCAGACACCAGACACTCCATTGGCCAGCTGGCCATTCACATGGGTCAGCTGATTTCTCACTACTCAGTTCTCCAGATCTGCCTTACTCCCCAGCCCACAAAGCATTCCACCTCTTCCTCTCTTCCACCTCCCCATCCTGTTCTCTCTCACAACAGTGATGCCCAACTACTTAGCACCAGAACTCTTGGTTGGGTTGCAGGTATTGCTTGGTTGAGTACTGCCCACTCCAGTCACAGAGATGGCCAAAAGCTGTTGCCTTTCCTCCCTCCCATGAGGGGGGTGGCTAGAGACCCTGGGCAGTACATGGTATGATGGAGGAGGTGGGGCCAGAGGCTCCTGGTCATTTGTTGCACTCTCAGACCAAACGTCTGGGTGATGCCATCTGTGTCCAATAATGATTCAGGCCCAGTTTCAGTACCTGGTTGATTGTGGCCCTACAGACACAAAGATCTGCAGGGATCTCATCTGTGTCCACCACTTGAAGATACACTATAATAAGGTGCTATACATCCAAGGGTTATAATAATAAAACATACTAAAACAATTTATAGCTGTCAGCACTGCTAGTTTTCTGTACTTTGACAAAATAATTGAGATGATGAAAGGAGGACAAGAACCTGGTTCAGATTTCACATAAAACCATAGCACTCCTTATGAGCAACACTCAGGACCTCTTTAGGTGTGGAATGCCTTGGGCTCCTCCTGTAACTACCCAATCAGGGTCTCTGGGTGTGGCACAGCAATCTGTTTCAGCGTTTTCTTGCAGTGATTCTGGTTGAGGCTCAAATATGAGAACCATCATAGGATAGCATGTGGGTTTGAAACAAATACCACAGATAACTCATTTAGAAAGAGAAACACATCTAAAAATAGAGTCGTATGAGTAACTTCTAACTTCACAAATAGCAACTGTAAACACTCTCTAAAGTTTCCTAAATTTTAGTAAAACCACAAAAAATCTTTTGCAAATGAATACTTTTGAAGGCAACTCTAATTGTGCACAGACTATTTTATAGTTTAAGCCAATGAAGAAAAATTCTAATTTGCATTAAACTTTTGTCACAATTTTAAAAGCACTAAAAATAATCAAGTATCTTTCTTCAAGAGATATTCCAGCATCTGTCATCTTCATTTCATTCCTAAATCAGAGAAAAATAATGTTTTATTTAATAGTCTCATATTAATTCTATTGCCAGATTTTTGATAGATGTTAAGTTCATTTACATATAATATCTCTTCTAATTAGAATATTTGGGAGGACAACTTACTTTAGTGTTTTTTGTTTACTTTTTTGTTTTAGCCAAGAAACTCTCTTAAAATATAATATTCCAAAAGTTATTTTCTTCATGTGCAGTATCCAAAATATGCAACTAAATAGCTTTAGAAAGATTCTGTTATAATAAAACAGATCAGGCAGTTCCTATATGGTAAGTAATGTGCTATACAAGTAAGAAAAAATAGGGAAGGAAGGAATGAAAGGAAAAGGGGGTGAGAGAGTACCCAGACATGATGGTACTAGGCTATAATTCCAGAATGTAGGAGATGGAAGTAGGAGGACCAGTTGTCTCTAGGCTGCTGTACATAGCAAGTGAGAGGCCAAGCTAGCCTGTATGGTTGCTGAGCAACACAAGATTTGTTTCTCCCTCCCAGGTTAGCATTTCTATTGGTGTCAATCTTGTTGGTGTTAATAAGACATCATGGGGGTAGCTTCTCTGACATGCATGGGAGACTGCAATCTCACAGCAAATCTTCTGGACAGAAAACCTAACCCCTTATTTGCTGATGATCCTGAGCCTAAGGAGCAGGAGTTGCACTATAGATGTTTGAGATTGGGCAACACAGTCATCTGTTCTCTGCATTTTGATCAGCTAAGATTTTCTGTACTTATGCCCTTCTGTTTCAAAGAGAAGTTTATTCAGTGAGGGATGGCTGAGAAATACACTTTTTGTGGGTTTATCCATAAATAGAATTTAGTTAGGGACTGTGTTGGTTTAGGGAAGTGTCAATGGCTGGTTCTCCTCCAAGTTCTGTTACTTCACTAGTGAAGTTTACAGTATCTAGCTAAGTTTCCAGTACTAGGCATGGTATCCCTCTTGTTGAATGGAGCTTAAATCCAATAAAGAGGTGTTGATTACTGCCAGGGTGTGTATGATACTACTGCCAACTTAGGTGCCTCAACCATAGACAAAAATCTATAGCTTTTTAAGGAATGCTGAGAGCAAGAAAAATTGTCTTCCTCAGGGAAGAGTTCTCCTCAACTGGTTATCGAATACCAAATTATATAATATGATATATGATATATATATATATATACTTGTATGTATATAATAAATCAAGTAATATTACATATATACAAGTAATATCATATACATACAAGTAGCATTGTAAAAACTAAGTAGGTTGTATTTATATATTTAGAAATATATATATAATATCTAAAATATGTTTATATAACAACAATGAAAGAGAAGGAGGCCATGAATTTGAGAGGGTTAGTACTTTGGAGAGGTATAAAGAGACGAAATAGAAATTATAATACTAAGAAGCAGTTTTTAAAAAAGAGTGGGGAAAAGCAGAAAATATGCAAGTTTCCTGGAGTTGGTGACTTTAAGCTATCAAATAATTTACTTTGTATAACTCTGTAACTTTCAAATATACCAGTATCTCTTTTCTACAGTTTTATCTTAAAAGTTATTTTCTCATATTTGTTGTTTCATATAATATTTTGGTAATATTCTTTTCCTTCTCAATTCCTCCTAGATCATCCCAGCTCCCAATTTCATGCTATGCATCATAAAAATAAACAATAAACTCACAGAAAAATGAAAATAAAAAACAAAAAAACTTAAAATAAATGACAAGGAGCTGGAGACTAGACAGCCCAAAAACTTATATTAGAAAAACATTAATAAAACTGTTCCAAATGATAGCATCATATACACATAGGTTGGTTCCTAGGCCAGTCATCATCAGACAGGCTTCTGCAGTTGATGGGAACAGACTCAGAGATCCATAGCCAAACATTAGGCAGAGGAAGAGCCGGAATTGGAGATCTCCATCTGGTCCCCTGCAGAGAGGAAGAATTGTAGAGGAAACTAGAAGAATAAAATTGAAATAGTAACCACGGAGCTTACATGGGACCGTGTTAGGCCCTCTGCATGTATGTTACAGTTAATAGCATGGTGTTTTGGTTGTACTCAACTAAGATGGATCCATCTCCTTCCTAAAATGTCAAAAACCACAATAAAGATGTACAAATATGTCTGAGGGGTGATATATTTGGGTCTTATGGTAGCTTTATTATCAGTTTTTTGAGGAAACACTGAACTAGTTTTCATGATGGCAGTATTTAAGTGCGTGTCAATAATACCAGCAGTGAGTAAGCTCCCACTTTTCCCACATCTGTTGTCAGATCTCTTGATTACAAGCATTCTGACTGTGTCACATGGTGTCTCAAAGCAGTTTTAGTTAGTATTTCCTTGATAAATAAGGAAGCTGAGCAAATTTTAAAATAGTTACATGTCATTTTTATTAATTATTTTAATTTGAAAGCTGTCTATCCCATCCATTAGCCCATCTATTTATTAGCATTCTTATTTCATTAGTATTTAATTTTTACAGTTCCTCTATGTAGTAGTAGGCCCTTTTCTAAGGTAGAAACAGCAAGGATTTTCTCTTCTAGCGTGAACTGTCTGTGTGATGTGCTGAATTTCCATTGCTGTGCAAAAGTGCAGAGCAGTGAATGGTTCTCAACTTTCCTAACTCTGTGACCCCTGAATGAAGCTCTTCAGATTGTGATGTCCCCAACCATAAAAGTATTTTCTTTGCTACTGTAATTTTGCTATTGTTATGAATCATAAGTACGCAGGATATCTGATGTTTGACCTCTGTGAGAAGGTCGTTCAACTTCCCAGAGGAGTCGATAGCCACGGGTTGAGAACCACTGATCTAGAGGTTTCACTGTTTGCAGTTTACATTGATTTTTTTTCAGGGTAACATATATAAATCTAACTCATTCTTTACTAGCGAATACTCAGTTTTATTAGCACCATTTGTTGACTAAGCTATCTTTTATCCATTGTATATTTTTGCGTTTTTTGTCAAGAATGAAGTAGACATATACTTTGTCTCTTTATTTCTGGGTCCTCTATTCCAGTCTATTTGTCTGCCTGTCTGTGTTTGTTGGTTTTGCTGGTGTCAAGCTCTTGCCAGCTGAAACTATTTTAAATAGATGAATGAAGTATGCCTCTTAACGTCCTATTCAATTTAAATAGTCTCACCTCCAGGGACAGGGCCAAAGAAAACACTTCTGCTGCAGTGCGTATTGACAAATGCCAGGCATATTCCAGAAAAAAACACTTCCTGTGGTGAAAACCAGAACATGTGAGTTCACAACTCTGCACAAGGAAGGCTTGTGGATCCACACAGTTTAAATAAAAAGAAATGAAAGGGTTTCCATTAACTACACTCTCCTTTCTTCTTCCACTTCATTTCCCATCTGTCAAAGCCTTATTTGAGCAAAGATGTGAGGATTTGTGCTTAATAACTTTGCGAAAGTGACAACCTTGGTATGCCTTTGTTACTATATTCTGAATACCATTGGTAGGGCTATTTTGATAAGTTTTGCACATTTGTAAACACAGTTCAGCTCTGACCTTCATCTTTTACCACATCCAAATTTATTTTAGCCTAGCACCCTGTAAAATGTCACCAATTTAATGAGTGCAAAGGAGTGAGTAGTTTTCACCAGATTATTTCCTTGCTGTTTCTGTGTTTATTCTCTTATAAACTGACCCATTTAACCTTTTTACTGAAAGAATTTTCTTCATACAATATATTTTGATCACAGCCCCACCCGCCAAAACTCCACACAGATCTTTCCCACCCACCAATACAATTGTGTGCCTTCTTACTCACTTCTTATAAAACAAAAAGGCAAACAAAGCTCAACACAAGGCCAGATACCCTGACTCTGACAGAAAAGAAAATGGGGAATATTCTTGATTTTTTGCCAAAATTCCACCTCAAGAATTTAACCTCTGTCTAGTATGTATCACTCACTCTCTCTTTGTCTGTAAGAAGCTACTATCTATGTAGTTCGTTACTAATGCCATGACCTATACATACAAAGAATTGGGAAAGGAATGCAGAGAATTTAATTTCCAACTACATTCGCATTTGCAGACTCTTTGTGTGGGCATAGCGTGTAACATGAGTTAGAGAACAGTTAGAAAGACATGGATGTGAAAGGCAGGCTGGTATCCATAAAAAGTCAAGCTTATATCTGTGTCCCATGTTTATGTCTTCAGTATTCTTTTCTCTCACAACTGACACGTTTTGGGTAATAAATGACTACCAGATAAAGTTGGCTCTACATTATTATAATTTATGAATTGTGTAGCATTGCCAAATGAGTACATAGTAGGAATTTCCTTACAACCTTTCAGAACCATGAGAAGAAAATGTCACAAAATGTGTTATTCATTCTCATTGGACCTCCACTTGCAGAGATGACATATGAGAACACACATGACTTGGAAGATAGAACTTTATAATTTATAGACCATTTCTGACAAATGCTTTGACTATGTGACTGTGCCCAAAGTATGTACCATTCCCATGTTTCTATTGACTGAAGCCAGTGTTTATACTGTTTTGGAATTAAATGTGTAGAATTTATAAAATGCCTGGTAGCTTGCTTGCCTAATTGGTGATAATCAGTAAAAATTAACTCTATGATACAACCTGCTCAGGCCCTTGGAACAAAAACCTTTTGAAGAGCCTGTTTGTAAAGCCATTGTGGAGAAAGCAGTCCTTCCCTAGACAGCCACTCTGCTGCATCCAGGCAGAATTCAAGCTAGGAGATTCCCTCTTAGTGTCAGAAGAGGGAATTAGAGCACTGCTGGACTTATAATGTTTTCCCTACACTGGATCTCTTGGCCTGGACCAGTACCATTTGGAAAGTGTTAAGGTCACCATGAACATGCAGATGAAATGGAAGTGCTTCATAATCTGCCTCATGCTGACGATTACACCAAAGTATTCTAACTTCTTCCAGAGGCTTTGACTTGCCCTGAAGACTCTCCAGTCTCCAAATCATTTCCTGTCATCAGGTCCATAGCTGGAGAAGAATAGGAAGTTTCTGCCCATAAATCACTTGGGACTTAATCATCACATGGTACATAGATCTACCATTTAGTTCACACATATGTAGTGAGTAAGTGATCTATTTCCAACATACCCTCATGTTCCCCCGCTACACACACACCCTCTTGGCTCTTTTCATCTTCTTAGTCATAACTTCCTCTCCCCAAATAAGAAATTTTGGGAGAGCACAGTCATATTTGAAAGTGAAATTAAGGTTATATTATATTCTGCTGAAGAGTTGCTGCCATCGGTTATCTGATGAGAACTTAAAACAAAAGTTTAATAAAAATTTTTTTCTTCCTTGTGTGGGGAACTGATACATAGACCACAATTCCAGAAAGGAAGACATGAAAACTGTCTTAGTCAGTGTGCAAACCAACTTGGATTGTGTATCTCTTGCTGTAGGACTATAGAGAAAGCCTCTCGAATAACAAATTGAGACGTGTTTGGGGTGGGTTTGAGTTCTGGTATGAGATATAGCCAATTCTGATAATTTGTTTGATTTATCTTATCCTCATTATTCTTTCCCATATGATAAAATCTGGGACTCCTTCTAGATCTCACAAACTTTGTTTTTCTATTCTAAACCAAGATGCCAGGTTCTACATGGTTACA
Organism: Arvicola amphibius; assembly: GCF_903992535.2. Lineage (NCBI taxonomy): Eukaryota > Metazoa > Chordata > Mammalia > Rodentia > Cricetidae > Arvicola > Arvicola amphibius. The sequence goes on from NC_052057.2 coordinate 63,593,878, forward strand.
TGCTTGCTTCATTCAAAGAAGCTCGATTTCATATACTCATGCCGTGGCATGTTTTGCTGCAGTGTGCAATTGTTACTGCTGTTGGAGAGTAATCTTAGAGCAAATGGATGCATTTTTAAAGTGATCCACAATTTTCTAGTTACTAATGTAAGGTGGTTTCACAGACGTTGGTTATGGTTTTATACATACACAAAGCATATAAACTCTTTTAAATGTTTTCTAATGTAAGTAAAAAGAATAAGCAGAAAAGAAGATCCTACCATTTATGTTCATTCTTCTTCACAATTTACTCTCCATTAAGCATCTTGTATAAATGCCTCTGAAAACTAGACAGAAACAAATTTTGTTCTAAAAGCATTCCATTTCTCAGTTTATGTGTGTTTTATGGGCTTCATTTGTTAGAAACAAAATCATAATACAAACCAAGTTTATTTTCCTTTTCCTGGAAATTGGGTGGTGATGTGACAGGTTTTGTTGTGCTAAAGGGAAACTGAGCAGAAATAATATGGGCCTTACAATCCATCAAGTACCAGAGTGAGAGGACAGCAGCAAAAGAATCAGAAATGTGTCCTGAATCTTAGAATATAATAGATAGCTAGGATTCTCCAAATGTAAGTACATAACTGTATCTAAGTTATACTGTAATTTTATAATTATTCTTTTTTTACTTCTGGCATAATTTATTTGTGCATTGGTCTTCAAAAAATAGGAGTTAGTTACATATGCCATAGTAAAGAAAGATAATTTCACCCAGTTCTCCAATCTTCAGCAAAGTTCTTCCTCATTACAGTTTCAATTCATTGTAAAATCTAGGTACAGGCATCTTCCCTGAAAATCTTTGTCCTTGTGGAAAATCCATGAAGACGGGAAATTCTGGACACACCCTTGTATGACACTGCAGATATCTAAGCTGTAATCCTATTATTGGCAGCATGAAAGAGAAAATTAGTTTCACCAGAGCACACTGCACTACACCAGTTGGTCATGAGGAATAAGATACCTTTTTACAGATTTCTGTGACTGTGAGCAGAGTTTCTCTTTCTCGTGGAAATAAAACTTTCATTAAAATTCCACTGTTATCTCTGGAACTGAGTAAATGTCCAAGAATCAGAAAAGATATAGAGAAACCTGCCAAGCTTAGTAATCACACAGGACCTCCTTCTCTACTGACTGCATTTAGCTGCTGCTAAATAAAGAGGAACACCATAATGCTTCTCGAAGATTCTCCAACTGTGTACTTCAAAGCTCTGCCCTAGGCTAGTTAATCAGGATTTTCCTAAAAATGGCCAAGTACAAGCATGGTCTGGAATGAGGCCTAGATAAAAGAAACAGTGATTTTTGTAACATTTAGTTTATTATGTCTTACAAACTCTGGATAAAACAAAAGACAGCGATTTGGAGCTATTTTCTGCAATAAACAGGCAATTGCATCCTAACCATTCCAAAACTATTATTATTTGTTAGAATTTTCAATTAATAACTAGGCATAATACAGCAAGTGTTTTATGAAATAGGACCCTATGGTGGCACAAAAAACAATTTGTTTAACTATACAAAATCAATGTAAAGTACAAGGTTTCTATGCAATTCCTTGGTTACAACAAGTTTTCCAGGTGAAAGACAAATGTTTGGTAAAATTCAAACTCAAATTTGGTTGCGTTCTATTGTTTGGGAAAAATAAGTACTGGGGCCTATTAACTATTTATCTGCATCCAAACTTCTTATAAAATATTTAGCATTTGTTGCTGTAATCATGAGTTGATTCTGAGATGATGTGATATTACATTGGCTTTAGGGATTGACCTAACTGGAGCCACAAGGGGATCGAAAAAGGACAGATACACACAAACATACACAGAAAATCTGGAATAAGGTGGTCATGTGCTCTGATGGACATTAACCAGCAGAGACTTGGAAGCTCAGCATGTTCATTTTTTTACATCCAAATTGTGGAGGTAGGGTTATCTTATACAGTTTTAGGAGGAGGGATGTTTAGTGAGCCCTGATAGGGAGTCTCTGTTGGGGATCAGTCTCAGGTGATAGACATCCTTTTCTGTACACATTGCCGGTATCCATACATGGAGCAGCGGAAGGCTTGCCACTTTCCTGAGCCTGACCTAAAGAAGGCTCCACTTCCACGGGTACAAGCCATGGTTTGGATGCTATAGATGATTAACTACTAACCTGTATTTTTTATTATATTAAATAGATGTCAAGGACTAAAACTTCACATTACATTTTATATGTGCTGCATAGGTACAATACCTTAAACAGTAATAACAGTTAATATATATATATATTTATTACAAATATAACATTTTATTTGTATCAATATACAAAAATCTTTAGTACTGTTTCTTTTATATATGGTGGTGCTCTTATATTTGGGGCATATAACTGAGACATCATATTGATGAATTATATGATGAGTAATAAGTTTTTTCTCCACTCTTGATTGTATTTAGCTTGAAGTCTACATTGTTAGTTACTAGAATAGCTATACCAACTTGTTTTTTAGGTTAATTTGATTGAAAAATATTTTTCCAACCCTTTACTGTGAGGTAATATCTGTCTTTGAGATTGAGATATATTTCTTGTATGCTTCAGAAGGATGGATTCTGTTTTCTCATTGACTTTGTCAGCCTGTGTCTTTTTATAGGTATACTGAGTCCATTTATTTATATTAAGGGATATTAATGACTAGTGATTGTTAATTCTTGTTAAGTTTTGGTGGTAGTGTTTGTATGTTTCCCTTCCTTTGTGTTTGCTCGTGTTTTTGTGGGTGCAGTTAGCTTCTTTGGGTTGGAGTTTTCCCTCTAGTACTTTCTGTAGGGATGGATTTGTGTATAGGTCTTGTTTAAATCTGGGTTTTGTCATGGAATATCTTGTTTATGGTAATTGAAAGCTTTGCTGGGCATCGTAGTCTAGGCTGGCATCCATGGTCTCTTAGTGTCTACAGTATATCTCTCCAGTACCTTCTGTTTTTCAGAGTTTCCATTGAGAAGTTGGGTATAATTCTGATAGGTCTGCCTTCATATGTTACTTGGCCTTTTTCCTTTGCAGCGCTTAATGTATTTTCTTCATTCTGTATGTTTAGTGGAACTATTTTTTTTTTTTTTGGTACAGTCTATTTGGTCTTCTGTAAGTTTCTTATACCTTCATATGCATATTTTTAGGTTGGGAAAATTTGCATCTATGATTTTTGGAGGGGGGTTATCAAGACAAGGTTTCATTGTAGCTTTGGTGCCTGTCCTGGAACTAGCTCTTATAGACCAGGCTAGCCTCGAACTCACAGAGATCCTCCTGCCTCTGCCTCCCGAGTGCTGGGATTAAAGGCGTGCGCCACCACTGCTCACTCTATGAATTTTTTTGATATATTTTCTGTGACTTTGAGCTGGATTTCTCCTTCTTATATCCCTATTATTCTTAGGTTTGTTCTTGTCATGGTATCCCAGAATTCCTAGATGTTTTATGTTAAGGATTTTTTTGATTTAACATTTTCTTTAACTGATGAATCTATTTCCTCTATCATATTCTTCAATTCTTATGATTATCTCTTCCATCTCTTGCATTCTATTGGTTATACTTACATCTGTAGTTCCTTTTTATTTACCCAGATTTCCATTACTAGAACTCCTTCCATTTGTGTTTCCTTTATTGCCTCTCTTTCAATGTCTAAGTCTTGAACTGTTTGCTTCACCAGTTTAATTGCTTTTTCTTGACCTTCTTGGTTTTCCTTAAGAGATTTATTGATTTCTTCCATTTTTTTGTTTGTATTTTTCTCCATTTCTTCAAGGGGACTTTTTGAAATTTTCCTTTCTAAGTGTCTCTATCATCTTTATAAATTTATATATAGGGTCATCTTCTTCTGTTTCTTCTGGGATAGTATATTCAGGTCTTCCTGTTGCAGGACCACTATGTTCTGATGTCATATCACTCTTTAAATTGATGAGTGTATTCTTGCATTGGCACCTTCCAGGCACTTTCTCCAGTTATTGCAGGCAGTGTCTTTGTATTGTGGTCCAATCCTTCCAATTGGTGTCGGTGTCTCAGGGATGATCTCTTGGAGTGATCCTCGCTGTTACTGTCTGTGTCAAATGGGATCATCTGTTTGTCTGCTCTCTTGGTCCACCCTGTGCAGTCCCAGTCTATGTCCCAGAGAGCCACTAATGTCATAAGAGAAGGTGGGTTTGTGGGTAGAGTGGGAGTAGTAAGTCACAGAATCCAATGTGGATGTGTTGGAGCAGCCTGTCTTCAGGAAGCTTGACAGCTGGCAGGTTAGTACATCTGAGAATTGTGGGGGAGGAACCACGTGTATTGTCCTTGGGTCTAAAGACTGTGCTATTCAGAAGAGGGGCTAAACACTCACCTTTTTGTTCACAATATGTAGTCCCAGCTTGTGCTTCAGCTGTGGTCGTGGGGAATGGATCTTCATTTTTGTAAAATTACCTTATCTGGGTATTTTGTCAGAGCTAAAGGACTTTTTTATCTCTCTATTTTTGCTTTTTAATAAACCAAAGAGTAATTCTTATAAGAAACATTCATTTAATATTCAGTTGCAGTGAATTTTGATTTCAGATAGTAAGGACTCCATGCCCTCTGGTACTTTGTTTATTTCACATTGATTTGGATCGGTGTTGGAGACCAGCCCCAACAAAAACATTTTTTTTTTATCAGCCTAGAGGCATGGGAAAATGAAGACAGATTCACACAACAGTATCTGGAGGGAGTTTCTGAGGTTATTCAGATTCCAAAATCACCTGCATTTATTTTTTAAATAGCTTTTATCTCAACATAAACTAAGGGAGAAGGTAACAAAAGCTTCATTAACATTCTGTTTCTTAGGTAGAGGGAATGATTCAAGTCATGTCTACTTGGTCACGTGGGCATAAAACACCTCTTCCCCAGGTGACCTCATAGTTACAAGAAGGAGCAGAATTACATTAGCATATCCGGGCACCTGTTATGATGGTGCCAAGTTTGCTTTACTTCAAAAGAGTCAGGCGATCCCTCCTGTGTGGAAGGTGCAAATTGTTCCTGTTACTCTCTCAGATTCTCTGACCGCCAGACAATGTGGAAAATGGGTTTGCATTTTTTGGCCCCTACATACTGGCAGATTTCAAAAAGGGAATTGCCTAGATATTCTGTCTCTGTTATAGACTTCTTGACTATCAGCCCCCAAGCCATAACATAAAGATTAATTATTAATAATGAATGCTTGGCCTTAGCTTAGACTTCTTTCTAGTACATTTTTTTAAAACTTAAAGTTAACTTATTTCTATTAATCTATGTGCTGCCTAAAGGCTTGTTTACCTCATTTACATATTATCCATCCTGCTTCCCTGATTACTCCATGACTGACTGGCTAATCTCCTGCTGGCTGGTCCCCAACTGACTGACTGACTCCCCTTTTCTCTCTGCCCACCAGTCCTGCCTATCCTGCCTCTGCCAAGCTATTAGCCATTCAGTTGTTTATTAGAACAGTCACGTGCCTAAGGCAGGTAAGGTGAAACAGCAATGCACCCTTTACATAGTTAAACAAATGCAGCATAAGCAAATGCAACACATAGTTGCAGGTTAAACAATTATTCTGTAACACAAACAACTGCAACACATTTTTACATAGTTAAAAAAATCTATTCCAAAGCATGTCTCTCTGTTTCTCTCTCTCCTCTCCCCCCTCTTTCTGTCTGTCTGTCTCTCCCTTTCTCTTTCTCTATGTCTCTCTCTGTGTGTCTGTGTCTGTGTCTGTCTCTGTCTCTCTGTCTCTGTCTCTGTCTCTCTCTCTCTCACACACACACACACACACACAAGAAAAAACCAACATACACTCCCTAGAAAAATAAAATAACGATCATCATTTTGTCTGTAACCCATTATATTGATTCAACCATGTTACCATACTAACTGCAAGGATTTGGAAAATGTGGAAAAGCACATGGGCATACTATCATTCTATAAGTGCTGTATCAGGAACAAGATCTGGTGATTCTTAATATACTTCTACCTGTGTTAGTTAACAACTTGACCTTTGTTCTAGTCCATATAGTTGCTCTCCAAGACCACAAGTCCAAAAGGCTAGGTTCCAGCCTGTGGTGCTATCAGAAAATAGTGCAATCTTTTTAAAAAATATTGAGTTTAATTTTTGAAATTAAGATACAATTGTATCATTTCCACATTCCTTTCCCTTGTACCTCTATCCCTTTCATTTTCTCTCTCTCAAATGTATGCCCCCTATTTCTTTGATTTTTTTCTTTTAAACACTGCCTGACCCATTAATTTCAGCCTCTTACTCACATCTTGATTAACCCATATTTAGTAATCCGTGTAGCACCACAAGGTGGATCACTTACCAGGGGAGATCTTAACCTGCGTCCATCTCAGAGAGGAGAAGCATGGCGACCGCATATGGCGACTGCCTGAAGTGTCTCCCCAACTCTGCTTCCTTTTTCTCACAATTCTGTTCTGTCTACTCCGCCTACCTAATTTTCTGTCTCTTAAAGGTCCAAGGCAGTATCTTTATTAATAATGAAAGTAACATATAGACACTCCTCCATCATTTCCCATTTTTCTGTTTAAGCAAAAACGAAAGGCTTTAACTTTAACATAGTAAAATTACATATAACGAAACAGTTATCATGCAAGAATTACAGTTACAATATTTAAATCTATTTTATCTTTTATCATAACTAAGGAAAACTATAAGTATTGAACCATTCTTCAACTCCATCAAAGACTCCAGAAGTATATAAGACTACCTAAGTAAACAAGAAATATGCAACTTTCAAACTCTAGAAATGACAGAGACAACTTGCTGCCTGGACAGTCACCCAAAGTTCCTCTGTTGGGGCATCCATCTTCAGGCCCATAGTGTCCAACAGACATTTCCATGAAGCAGGAAATTCCAAAGACAGTTCAGTCACTTTCTGCTGTGTCTTGCAGACTGAGATGAACCTGGCACACAGGTTACATCATGAAAGATCTGATTAACAGCGCCCCCATTCAGCAGGAAGCAGTTTGGAGAGAAAAAACTGTGTACATTTTCCCAAATATTGTTTATAAATGTTCTTTTACATTTAAAGGGGGATATGATATAGATATGAATAATTTGCATTGGTATGGATTTTAAGGTCAATTTTGTTATATGTATATGTATTTCTGATCTTGATTAAGCTATTGTGATTATGTAGTACATTTTAAAATGTAATGTATAATTAGGAAATATAGGTTGTTAATGGATAATCATCAATAATACTCAAGCTTGTAGTCATGTTATTTAGATTTTCTAGATATATATAGATATATTTTAGTTAAATAGCCATTCTTCATATCTTTCAAAGGCTACAGAATATGGCATTTTAAATGTTTTAATAACTTAGGGTTTTCATGACAATGAGACACATCTGCTCCTGGCAACACCAATCTACTTCAAGAGGAAGATGGGCATCAAAGAGGCCACTTATGGAGTTTGATAGCCATTTGGGCAAGAAACTGCTCTTGCCTGAACTGTTGCATAGACTGGACACAAAGAACCTGCAGAGAGAGGACTGCTGAACTTGCCTAAAGGTGAGATGGTCTTTCTGGGTTCCTGATTCGTGAAAGAGTCTGATTTTTTTAAATTAAATTGTTATATTATTTAATTGAAACAGGGTCCTGTAGAAGGAAGTTGACTCATTGGAAGCATCCCCTCTAAAAATTATTGGGGTTCTCACTTTCTCTTTCTTTGTTTCCCAAATGTCATGACTTGAGCATCTTGAGGTGTCAATGTGATGTGTTCATGTGATTAACAGCAATGGAGCTAACTTACCATAGGCTGAATCTTCAGAAACCATGAAACAAAAGAAAAGTTCATCCTTCTTTTTGTTTTTAATTTTTTTCTGAGTTGGGAGGACCTTGGACTCAACATAGTGTAGAGAACCCTGATGGCTCTTTGGCCTGGAGAGGGAGGGAGTGGGGGTATGGGTGGAGGGGAGGGGAGGGAAGGGGGAGGAGGAGGGGAGGAGATGGCAATTTTTAATAAAAAATAAACTGGAGAAAAAAGAAAAAAAAGAAAAAAAAGATTATTTCAAAAGTCATGGATGTAGCAAAGGCTGTAGTTTAAACATTTTATTTGGATAAATATCTCAATTTTTCTGAAGCACATGAAGAAGACGTCAAAGAAAGCCTCCAATCTGGCTTTGGCCATTTTTGTCTAATTTCTGGACTGTCTTCCTTAATCATTATTTTTGTGAGTCTGTAGTTCTGAACATCTAACATTAAATCATTTACTAAGGAAAAAGAAAAGAAAATAGATGATTTTCTCAAATCTTGATTATAGTTTCCCTCCTTCCCATTTCCTACCTCCCCTTCTTTCAAGATGTATTATCTTTCTATCTTTCATTAGAAAAAAACAAGCTTGTATGAGACAATAATCACTTATGACAAAATAAAATATAAAATGAAATAAACACTATCAAATTTAGACATGACAACCCAACAGGAAGAGACAAACAGGCACAAGTGTCAGAAACCCATTTGTTCTCACAGTCAGGATTGTCATAAAAATACTAAGCTAACAGCTATAATATACATGCAGGGTACTGTGAAGACCTACGTGGACTCCGTGATTTCAGCTTCAGTCTTTGTGAGCTGATATGCATCTTGATTAGTTAATTCAGAGGGTCTTGGTCTCCTGGTATCCTCCATTTCCTTTGGTTCTTTCATTCTTTTCACCTCCTCTTCTGCAGGTTTCCCTGAACTATGAGGGGAGGGATGTGATTAAAGCATTCTATTTGGATTCTCTTTGTATATAAGGTCTGGTTGTAGATTGTTGCAAGGAGACTGCTTGTTCATCCCAGCCACCAAGAACCAAAATAATCATACTGTATTTAATTAAATAACTGCTTGGCCCATTAGCTCTAACTTCTTATTGGCTAACTCTTACACCTTAATTTAATCCATTTCTATTAATCTGTATATTACCACGAGGTCATGGCCTACCAGTTAAGACTCAGCATGTCTATCTCTGTGGTGGCTCAATGACTTCTCACACTGCCTCTTCTTCCCAGAATTCCACTTAGTATTCCCCACCTACCTAAGTTCTGCCCTATCAACAATTTCTTTATTCATTAAACAATGAATGCAACACATAGACAGAAGGACATCCCACATTGGGTCTCTCCATCTGTTCCCCTCTACTGCCAGAGAAAGCCTCTCTGATTATGAAAACTTCCTCCTTGTTTAATGTTTATTTCAGGTATCTTTTCATAGTGGAAGAAAATGAATACAACATCTAACAAAAGAATTTGTCTGGCTGCATGTGTTAATTGTAATTCAAATGTATTTACCATTAGATTCTATTATCACTGTGGCTTGGTTTTTGTACAAACCAAAAAAATATGTTTTTCTCTTAGCTTTTTTCATAGAAGCCCTCTTGATAGAAAAATATTTTAGTACCTTGTTTCTGCTAATGGTTTCTAAAGCATTATAGATCAAGCATTAACCCCTCTCTCTCTTTCTCTGCCCCCTGTCTCTGTCTCTGTGTATCTATCTTTCTCTTGTTCTCTCTTTAATAGAGTGCTTTGATTCTTCTTTTCAGTCACTGCTACTGTTTCTGTTGGCTTTCTGTTAGCCCTCTTTTAAAACATCCTCAAAAATAGAATTGAAGATTGATAGGCATACTACACTCTCCATTATACCCAGAATGATCAACACTATAAAATGACCTACTTTTCCAGTAAAAATATGCATTCTTAAATGTTAAGTTTTATATTGCTGGTAACATTTGCCAAATTTACCATTAAAATGCATAACTAAATATTATTTTCCTAATCTGAAAAGTTTCTTTAATTTTCTAATCTATTCTTTCTCTTTTCTCCTGTCTACCCACCAAAGAAATAGTTGAACTTCTTAGGGCTAATAAAAGTTGCAATTAGGAGATCTCAGAGCTGAAAACTAATAATGCCCAGTCTGAAAAATCATCAAGAAAACCATGAGATGGGTCAAGGAGCTGAAATTTGCTCTACCATTAAGATTTCCATGAAAAAGGCTTAGAGTAAAAATGAGGATTTTCAATTTTCAGAAAGAAAAATCATGGCTAAAGTAATAAGAGTTCTAATACTAATCTTAAATTTTTATTAAAACAACTGCAGTTGAAATATTTTGTTAGAGTTTAAATTGATTGTTTGTACTAATTATTATGCAGTAAGGTCTATTAAACATTTGACCCTAACAAAATGCACGTTTTATGGGCATTTAATGATCACTGGATGAACAATTGTGTAGTTCTCCATATTTCTTAGATCCTTAAAGATTGATAAGTTCCTGTAATCAGTTGAGCGCAGAGGGTGGTGAGCAGTAATGATGTGTGCCGATTTCAGGCCATGTTACCTAAAAGCTGGGGAGTGAGGTTATGGTTTTTATTGGCAATGCTACATATCTCAAAACTATAATTATAGAACTTTTCTTCTTGTATGCTTCTGAGTTATAGTTGACTTACATTCACACAGAAGTAAAGCTGTGGTCACTATTATCTGAAGGTTTTTGTGTCTGACTACAAAGAAAGACAGATGGAAGGAGACCTTCAGGTTCTAACTACTGCTCAGCTTTGCTCTCTCTGCTCATGTGTTTGCCCACTGACTTCTGAGAGAGCTGGACAAGTCAATCATGAGTGAGTAGAGTCAGCAGCCTTCCACATAATTCTCCACCAGCATTTTCTGCAATTAAGTGGCCTGTTTTACAAACCCTAGAAGTCCAGACTCATCTGCACATGACACAAGTTGGGATGAGATGATTTGTTGTGTCTCTGTAGTAAAGGGGTGCAGGCTGCTTTTCAGCCCCAGCTCCTGGCTAGCTTTATCTAAAATAATTACACAGAAACTGCATTCATTTAAACACTACCTGGCCCATTATTCATCTAAGTGTACAAAAGAACTTTGGATGACTGTACAGGCAGCGAGATGTCTCTGTCATTTCTAGAGTTTTGGAAGTTGCTTACTTCTTGTTTACTTAGGAGTCTTTGATGGAGTTGAAGAATGGTTAGTTATAGTTTTCCTTAGTTATGATAAAAGATAAAATAATTCTAAATATTGTAACTGTAATTCTTGCTTGATAACTATTTGTTATATGTAATTTTACTATGTTAAAGTGAAAGCTTTTCTTTTTTGTTTAAACAGAAAAAGGGAAAATGATATAGGAGGGTCTTCTGTTTTGTGTTGATTTCATTGGTTAAATAAAGAAGCTGCCTTGGCCTTTTGATAGGCCAGTTAGGTGGATGGAGTAGACTGAACAGAATGCTGGGAGAAAGAAAGCAGAGTCAGGCAGATGCCATGATTCTCTGACCAGAGACAGATGTAGGTTAGGATCTTTCCCAGTAAGCCACCACCTCATGGTGCTACACAGATGATTAGAAATGGGTTAATTAAGATGTGAGAGTTAGCCAATATGAGGCTAGAAATAATGGGTCAGGCAGTGTTTAAATGAATACAGTTTCTGTGTAATTATTTCAGGTGTAAACTAGCTGGGGGGCTGGGGGACAGGAAATGGCCCGCCACTCCTTTTACATGTCTCTGATCTTCCATCCCCACCTTTCAAACACTCACTTCTTTAGACTTTATCTTAATTTCATAAAGCCTGTATCCTATAATGGACTATTATTCCACAACACAATGTGGTAGTTCTAGCCCAGTACTCAAACCCTATCTCATACAATAACTCTATAACACTATTCATTCCCTATCCTGTTAAGCCAACCAAAAGATTACAGTGTTCAGATTGTTAGGTTGCAAGATATAAAGTAGTTTCTCCAAGTTTTAATGGCTCCCAAGTAACATTTTCTTAATTTCCTTGAAAGTGATAAACATGCTGTTCAGGAATATATACATATAAGCATACACACACACACACATATAGGGGGTTATATGCTACTATAGGGATTCTGTGCCTAATATAATAAATACAAACTAATATATTATCTGACCATATACTGAAAAATTCCAATTCAGGTTTATATTCAGACATTCAAAAAGTTTTTAAATATCATTAAGCAAAATTACCAATTTGTGTTGAGAAAATTAAAACCTCTAAAAATTGTGTAAAATAGACATATTTCACAGTTTTTTTCAGTTTATTTATTTTTTATTAAAAATTGCCATCTCCTCCCCTCCTCCTCCCCCTTCCCTCCCCTCCCCTCCACCCCCACCCCCACTCCCTCCCTCTTGAGGCCAAACAGCCATCAGGGTTCATATTTCACAGTTTTGACGTATTTGAAAATTATGTTTAACACATACTTAGGCCACAAGTAAGCTTTTTCACATTGTTCAGAAGACAAGCTGTTTGAGGATAAAACCTCTTCTTCATACCCAGGGCACAGAACACTGTGAGAAATGGAAATAGCTCACTCAGAACAAAGTAGAAAACTGAGCAACAGATCCAGAACCGGGGACACTGTAAATACCTCAAACCTGAGATAATAGGAATTGTAAATCTTCAACTGGAAAATTATCAACTGTCTAGAAACTATGTACCCTATGAAGACAGTCTTCTCAAGAGGAAAAATACTCCAAATAACAACATCAGACACACACAGTTAATATCAAAGGACATGTGTGGAGCAGACATGGTCAACACAGTGTATAGAAAATTCATCATTGTGTCTAGTATATAAAACATAAGATCCAAGACAAGCCACATGCTGGGTCACAAGACATCTTTAAATAGTTTAAAGGTCAAAAAGCATGCAATGCGCATAGCAGCCAGCAATGGCATTGAACTAAAAATCAGCCACATACCTGGAAAACTCAAGAGCTAAAACAGAATAACACACACCTAAAAAAAAATTCAAGAGTCACTAAAATCTGGTAAGAAGTTAAAAATAAAAAATATTTGTAAAAACCTAAATAAAAATTAAATATAACCTATCAAAATATGTGAAATTTAAATGAGATATGATAGTATCACTTGAATTCACAGCACCTGGAAAGTAAAAACAGGATGTTCAGGAGTTTAAGGTCATCCATCATTGTAGATGGAGCGGCGGGGCTGCATCCCACCACCCAGCTAGCTTTACACCCGAAATAATTACACAGAAACTGTATTCATTTAAACACTGCTTGGCCCATTAGTTTCAGCCTCTTGTTGATTCTCACATCTTGACTAAACCATATTTATTAATCTGTGTAGCACCATGAGGTGGTGGCTTACCAGGAGAGATCTTAATCTGCATCTGACTCAGAGAGGAGAGGCATGGCAACTGCTTATGATGACTTCCTGAAGCATCTGCCTGACTCTGCTTTCTTTCTTCCACAATTTTGTTCTGTCTTCTCCACCTACCTATGTTCTGACCAATCAGGCCAAGCAGTTTTCTGTATTAATTAACCAATGAAACAACAGATATACAGATGACCCTCCTCCATTACATCATTACATAGTAGGTTTGAAGCCAGCCTAGACTTTATGAGACACACACAAACAAAACTGAAATAGTATTAGAGTAACTTGAAAGGGACTGTTTGCAGTAATGCATAATTATTAAAAGATATGATGCTTTCTGGGCTTGTTGGGTCCTTATAATCTGGAAAAGAACACAGACTTCTGGGAGCAGAACCTGCTTTGTTGGATTCCCTCATTTAATTCTAAATTCCCATAGGACAACACATATGACTTCCCTGGATGATAAAAGAAATTATACAAACTAGGTCTCTCCTCCTCTTTTCAGGGCTCTGAGAACTACCTCAACCCTATTCTCATTTTTTTCAAAGTTTAACACTATCTCATCTACTTTTCCTACTGCTGTATGTTAGCTAGAGTACACAGTGAATAAAGCCTTACAGCAAGCAGGTACAAAATGTTACACAGGCAGTTTCTTGTAAAATAGGCTTCACTTTTATGACCCAGTGATCAGAGGACCAAGAGGAATGAAAACTTAAGCTTGCACAAAGGCCTTATATAAATATTTACAGCATAATTTAGTCATGATCTCTAATACCTGGAAACAGCTTAAATTCTCCAGATAGTGAATGGGTGAAGAACTCTTCCACTGGTATATAATGAAATGATAGTTAACAAAGATGAATAAGCTGTAGATACATACTATGGGATGAGTATCTGGAATATGTTCAACTATGAGAAAAGAGCCAGACATTATCAGGTACATGGTGATTTTATTAATTTAGCTTTCTGAAAAAAATGAATCGTCAAAATATAGAGAAGGCATCAGGTGTTCAGGATTGGGGCTAAGGAAGCATTGTCCACAAAGGAAGAGGGCAAAGGATTACAGAAGACTGATGATAGAAATGTTTTTACCTTAAGTCTGGATGAGATCCTATGCAGTGACCAAATTTAACAGAATTATTAAAAAGTGTTCAAGTAGCTATATAAACTTAAAAAGATAAAATGAATGTTATAAAACTCATTCTTTGTAAAATTAATAATAATTAAAATTCTAATAAGTCAACATATTAATATCTGGATAATTTGGGATGATTAAACATAATATTAATTGTTTTCCCAATGTTAAAAAGGAAGTTATGCTACTAGCTGTCCCTAGTCCTCAGTAGAGGTATCAAAAGAACATTTGAGGTGTCCTTACTTCATGTGTCTACTTTTTGAAAATGACCTTAGCACAGTTATGATTCACATATTATCTCTATGTTTGTTATAATTACTCAAAGGTTTATGTGAAACAAAAATCATAGTAATAGGGCTGTTGGAGGGGCCCCTGGCAGTAGCACCAGGACCTATCCCAGGTGCATAAACTAGTTTTCTGGAGCCCATTCCTTATGGTGGGATAACTTGCTCAGCCTTGTTAAGGGAGGTGGGGAGTGAGGACTTGGTCCTGCCTCAAGTTGGTATGCCAGACCTTGCTGACTCCTCAAGGAAGGCCATACTCCTCTGAGAAATACATGGGGGTTGGGAATGGGGAGATTTTGGGAAGGAGAAGGGGAGGGTGGGGGAATTGGAGTTGCTATGGAAAATGAAAAATGAGCTTTTTTTAATAAAAAGAAAAGTTGCCATGGTCATAGTGTCTCTTCAAAGAAATAGAATCCCTAACTAACATACTTATTAAAAATATTTCTGATTGATTATAGTTTCTATTTAACATAATTTTTATTTAGTTTTAGTTATTTTAAATCTTGCTATTTTTCATATTAAATTATGGAAAGCCTTTGTTAAGAAATTTTTAAAGAATGACATTTGGTTCTGTTTATTTTTATGACATCTCACATGTCTCTAAAGAATTTTGTTGTTCTCATTGGCTTCCAATGTCAGTGATGACTGAGCTGACACGTGATTGAGACATCTGCCTCTTTAGAAACACACTATTGTATTGGGGAGGGGAGATGGAGGAAAAATACTAGATATGAATATTTTTCAGAACAGTTTTTATAAAGTCATAAACCTAAGGAAATATTTAAATAAACATTTAAAACTGAAAATACGTACGATGATTATTTGTCAGTTTGATGGGATTTAGAATCACAATGGGAACCAATCACTGGGCATATTTGTGAGACAGTATACAAATTAACAGAGGTGGGAGATTCATCCTAAGTGTGGGTATGGACATTCATCCATGGGCTCAGGTGCCAGTCTGTGACTGTATAAGAAGGAGAAAGCTGAGCACAGGCATTGCTTGCTGGCTTCTGGATGGTGGATGTGATGCGATGTGATCAGTCACTTCCTGCTTGTGTCACCACCAGACTTTCCATCACGGACTGCATCCCCTTAAACTTTAAGCCAGAAAAATCCTTTCTTCTTTTAGAGTCTTTCGTCAGGTGCTCTGCTGTAGTAATAAGGCAACTAATCAGCACAATGTGTAAATAGGGCAAATATTATGAATCCACCACTCTCTTTGGGGAATATTCATATATCTCTTGCTAGAGAAGATTAATGAAAACAGACAGGATAATATTCACTATAGCTCATTCTATACTAGAATTTCATGCTTTACTGAGAATGGCATTTTTATGACTCTTTAGATCATATGTTGTGATGAAAGCAGAATGAGTGGAGACACTGTGACATGAAGCTCCAGAGTCAAGCTAACATAAGGTATGGATCATATTTCACTGCTTTATAACAAAGTTTGGATCCTTTATAATTATAGCCTCACAAGACCTAGTATTATCCTCAATGATACCATACAGATGCCATGGGAACTAAGAAAAACTCTCATACAAACTTGTCAGATTAGCAGCAAACCTGAATCAGATAATCAATAGACACTATTTGCTCTGCTTCATTTTCTAAATAAATAAGGGATCTAGAAATAGATATAACATTACTTAGTATCAATGGTTTTCTACATTGAATTAAAAGCATATTTGAAAATTCAATAGAAATAAATGCTACTTACCTGAACTATACGAAATAATTAGGAAAAGTTGAAACTTCTATTTTGAGAAATATTTCTGCATGAATGAAGCCAAACATTAAAAAAAGAAGAAACCTATATGGTTACAAATGGGTCAATCTTTTGATTCTCATATTTAATAAAAATAAAAAACAGGTGGATGAAAACAACTTGGTAGTAAATGAAACAAACATAATACATATATAAACACACATGTATATTCATAAATAATTGGAAAAACTGAAAGGACACAATGAAAATGCCAGTTTCAATTAACTGTAGATGGCAGGATGCTGGCATTGTTTTTCCTTCTATTTCCTGAAGAATGTCTGACAGACTTTTATGAATAAGTCCAGAAAACAGCAGTTTCTTGCCCAAATGGCTAAAAAAACTCCATGAGGAGACTCTTTGATACCCATCATCCTCCTAAAGTAGATCAATGCTGCCAAGAGCAGACGGGTCTCATTATCATGGAAAGTACTAAGTTTTTAAAACATATTAAATACCATATTCTTAAGGTCTCAGTAAGATTTGAAGAATATCTATCTAACTGAAATATATTTCTCTCTATATAGGAAACCCTACTAACATGGCTACATGCTTGACTATTATAGATGATTATCTATTAATCTATATTTCCTAATTATACATTATTTTTTAAATAAGCTGCGCAAACACAATACCTTAACCAAGAGTAGAAATATACATATAACAAAACTGACATAGAATTTATATCAATAGACCAAGATCCATACCAATGCAAAGTATTAATATTTATAGCATATCCCCATTTAAATGTAAAGAAACATTTATAAACCGCTTTTAGTAAATCTGGGCAAAGTTTTCTCCAAACTGCTTCCTGCTTTTTGTTGGATGAAATAACTTTTGGGGTGTTCACAGCAAACCTTCAGGGGGTTTGTTCCATCAAATCAAGGAATCATAAGTTCTCATCTTCTGTGGAAACAAAAAAAGAATCCCTTTTCCAAAACAACATATTCTAAGACTCAAACTCTGAAGTCATGATACCTTTAAAATACATCGGTTTAGCTTTACAGCTTATACAATGAAATGTCTCTTTGTACTCAGCTCCTTAACAGTAAAAAATTTCAAAAAACTACAGTAATGAACGTAATTCAGACTCTCTGTATATTCCATCTTTGCGTGGCTTATTTTTCTTTATTCCTATTATTTTTCCTAAAGTTCACTTAATCTCTTTAGAGAGTTTGCCTTTTTAAAAACCATTTACTTCTTTTTATAACTGTCTATATTCTTTTGCTTTTCTCCCCAAAGCCTACATACATTTATCCAACACTGTGACCCACTTATAGGTCCTTTTTATCTAAATCTGTCTTTATTGTGTATCTGTAATTATTTCTGAGCAGACAGATCTTTTTAATGCTAAGTGGGCTTGGCTAGAACTAACTCTGCAGCACGCCTGTTGGCTTTGCCTAGTCCAATATGGTGGAGGCATGTTCACTGCCTCTGAGAGCCATTCTCTCCACCCCAGATTCATAATCAGGTAGCAGTAGATCTGTGTTGCCATTAAGCAAGTTGTAGCACTCAGGTCACAAACCCCATGTAAATGCTTTGTCTCCTAAAAGAGCCAGAGTTCATGCTGGCAGCACAAACTAGGAACCTGTCATTTTGAAACCACACATTTTTGTTTCTTTTTCTTTTCCTTTTTTCTGCTGCCACTGAATCACATAGACCTCTTATAAAGGAGCTGTGGTGCTCCTTCTTGCTGCCAGAAGACAGAACCCATATGAAAAAAGAGAAATGTGCCCAAACTTTGTTTGTGTGTGTGTGTGTGTGTGTGTGTCTAGAATTCCTTTCCAAGCTTTCTCAGGTTTTATGTGAATATAGTAAGCCAGGTTAGTATGCCAATTTGTTGCCAGAATATTTGTTTCCAGCTGCTCAGCCCTGAAATAATCACACAGAAACTATATTTACAATACTCTTTGGCCAATAGCTTAAGCATATTTTAGCTTGCTCCTACATCTTAAATTAACCCATTTTTATTATTTTGTATTTTACCACAAGGCTTTTGGGCTACCGGTAAGGTTTTCACTGACAGTTTACGTCTTTCTCCTCGGCAGCTACATAACATCTCCCGACTCCACCTGAGGACGTTAAAAAGCTACTCAGGAACAAAGTGTAAAGAGAAAAAAGTTATTATTTTCAAACTTTAGGCTATTAAAGTTAATTTTTCTTCAAGATGATATTTTTCTGGTTTAAACCATGACATTGAAATAAAATTTTCTTTTTTGTGTGCTACAACTATGTACTTGAAGTGCAAAAGGCAGGTCAACATTAAGATCGAGTAATAACAGACCTCAGGTCTATCAGTCAAGGCTGGGTACAAGTGTAAGAGAGATGAGAGCAGAGTTCGCCTAAGCACCACAACAATCCAGCAGAGCTCACAAAGACAAAAAGAGGCAAAACATGAGCCTAGCTAGTCAGAGATGATCAACTGATTGACCTTGATCTCTGCATCTCCACAGCAAAGAAAGAATAGAGCTATGAGGCTGTAGCCAGACGCAAAGGGGGAAATAAAATCTTGACATTGAGCAAAACAACAGAGAAATGTATGGAAGCCAAGATGAGAGGACATAATGCTAGAAAACACTAAAGGTAAGGTCAGAGTTACAATAGTAAATTATAAAGGTAGTGTGGTTATGAATTATGTAAAGTCTCAATGTCTATATTAGACAAATAACCAGAAGAAAGAAACAAATTAGTCCAATCCAATCACCCTGAAAAATTGATTTTATTCTATCATTCTTATAGTTTGCACAAACACAGTATAAACATTATATTTGTTTATTAGGATATCTTTGTGTATGACATTATGCATGTATTATATACATATCTACAGATAAACATATATGATATATTATATTAATGTATGGATTTCACACATTTGAAATGATATTCCTAATGTAAATTTAAAGAAATGTATCCCCTGATTTTCTGTAGCCATTTCATCATACAGACACATTTTATCTAACAAATCAAATGCTTCTTATTTTTTCTTCATCCTACTTTTAATTCTATTAAGTGTATAATTTAATCAATCTTTTTTCCAATAAAATATAATTAGAATATAGAAATAAGTCTTTGTGTGCAGTTTCAACTTGAACTGGGAATAGTTGGATTGAAGACATTTAAAATCTCACCAGATTGTCTCCAGAAAATTGTGACAATTTGAATATCCACCAGAGTTTATAAATAGTGAATACATATAAACATATATACACATACACACAAGTAGCAATTGATACATTTTATATATTAAAAATAAAATATTCCATTGACTTTAATTATAAATTATGAGATTAGGTATTATTCAGTTATTTAGATTTATAGTTAATATGAAAATTACTTGAAATAATTTAATTTAAAATCTATTGTTAATTTATGTAAATGTTTAATAATTTATTTTAATTAAAGTACCTTAGGATCTACCAATGAATCACAAGATCCTAATAATGCAGTGGGATAAACAAGGGATGTTTCATTGAAAGCCTTTCTAGATGTAGTGTGATAGGAATGAGAATAAACAATCTTAGATGTGATGAAATATAATAGTTTCTTTAAAAGCTGATATATATACACTGTAAAATAAACTCTAATGACAGTTTAAATATTGCTATTTGCTTACATAATTTGCTATATTGTCATACTGCCTTTTGGTTCCAATTCACAAGTATTAACACAAATTATGGAATATATATATACTTATATATGTGTATATATGGTTATATATATGATTCTGTATACTAATGTTTCTTGTACACTAATATATTTTCACATATATAAGAATATACATTCATGAAAATATTTATAATATAATAAACATTAATATTATGCTTAAATAATTTGCTTTGCTATTATCTTAAAACAAAATTTTGAGGCTTTCAACATCTTTTACAGCACACAAATCTTAAATAAAACTGTTTGGCATGTGTGGATTTTCTGGTACACTGGCATTAACAAGATGGTTCTTGGAACCACTATTACTGACCCCATAGTTCTGGACATCTGCTAAAAGTTTAGTAGATGCTTTAGTCTCTATTGCTATAATAAGAAACCATGAACAAGGCAACTTATAAAAGAAAGAATTTATGTTTGGCTTAAAGCTCCAGAGGGTTAAAGCTCATGACCATCAGGGTGAGGAGCATGACAGTAGGCAGGCAGGCAAGTAGGCATGGTGCTAGAGCCTTGGCTGAGAGCATATATCTTGATCCACAAATGGAAAGCACAGAGAGATAACTGAGAGTTGCATGAATCTTTTGAAACTTTAAAGCCCACGCCCAGTGACATTCATGCTCCAACAAGGCCACACCTACTAATCTTTCCCAAATAGTTCCACCAACTGGGGACCAAGCATTCAAACATAGGAACCTATTTGGACAACCACATTTAAACCACCACAGTAGATAATGTTAAATTTACCTCCTCCAAACAAGGTAAGACAGTTGACATTTTCTCATTATTGGTTAGGGTGCTATGGTTTCTTATATTCTTGAGAGCTTTGAAACCAAGGTACCGAGAAACCATCTAAGCATAGATGTCTGTAAGCAACAAAAGTACAAAGAGTAAGAACCCTTTCCCAAATCTTTTCATAATTAAATAAAATGAAGCTTAGATAGCTATCATGATAACTGTACCATAAAACACATTTTTATATGTTTAATAAAATTTAGAGACCTTTTTTTATTTTCAACAGGTAATATCATCCAGGGTTATAAATAAGTAAATTAAATTTGAGAAAAATATAAATGATGTTCTCAAAAGGTTGCTGGAGGAAATTAGGATTCAATCAGAGTTTGAAGGTGGATTCTGGAGTTACAAGTGGGACTTTCCTTAGTGCACAGAACTGTTCTTGTCTAGATAGGGAACAGAGCATTATGCTTTGCATCTGACTCATTCTGGGCATTAATTTATGCACAGTGGTTAATTATGCCATTTACAAGCATAACTGACAAATTTACTTTTCCAAAATAAATAGGATATATAATGAAATGACACTTGCATTTCTATTATTAATAAATAACTAATGGAAAATCTCTCTAAACCTAATCATTTGCTAATTGTGTTATTGACCAGTCCCTCACACCTATCACTCACTCAAAGGAAACCCAGTGGTCTGGGACTGAGGAATGCTATTTTCCATAGATAATGAATCATGTTCTACATTCTTCCCCTTAGGCACAGAAAAAAATTATTACTTCAATGTGGGTGTATCTTCCTTTTGAGACCAAAGTAATTAAGATAATCTGTTATGATAAACAATATCTATTCAGATCCATTGAATACCTCCTGTTCTCTAAGATACGTTGATCAGATCTTCAAAGTCATCCCTGGAATATCTTTTCTCTGACCTGCAGGCTGAGTGTTGTTCAGGCAGAAAGCCCATCACATCTTGATTTGGCCATGTAAAAGGAGAATGAAGAAGTAACAACTTGCTTGCAAGTATGTGAAAGCTCTTCTTAAATGACACATAGAGTCCACACTCATTTTTCCTTTTTTTGAATTGTAAAGTTAGCACTCAGCCACTGTCTTGGGGTTCTATTGCTGTGACAAGACACGATGAGCATGAATACTGGTATAAAGGGAAGCATTTAATTGGGGTTGACTTACAGTTTCAGAAGTTTAGAACTTTTATGATCATGGCAGGAAGCATGGCAGCACATAGGCAGACAGTGCTGCATAGAGAGCTGAGAGTGCTACACCTGGAACTTCAAGGAGAAGAAACAGAGACACTGGGACTTGGCTTGAGCTTTTGAACTCCCAAATCCCACCCCCTAGTGACATAGTTTCCCCAACAAGGCCACACCTCTTAACAGCACTACTCTCTTTAGGCCAAGTATTTAAACACATGAATTTGTGGCGGCCATTGCTATTCAAACCACCAGAGCCATCAAGCAGATTAAATTTTTTAAAATTAGTAGCTATGGAAGAGGAAGTTATGTTTGTCACAATGCCATCTATAATATTAGAAAAAAGAGATGAAATTTATATCAGTAGAGTATGTCCTGTGCTATGGATTTAGAGGAGAAATCAAAATGGCAAAATGGTAGGTGGCAATTCCCAAATATTCGTGGATTAAAAAGCATATTTCTATGTAACATGAGGGCCTGCTTGTTGGGGTTTCTGTCCTGCCCAGTTCCTGCAGCCATTTAGCCCCAAAGAAAATCACACAGAGGTCTCCATAAGATTATAAACTGATTGGCCCATTAGCTCAGGCTTCTAATTATCCCTTATATCTTATATTGACCCATTATAATTATGTTAACCACGTGGCTTGGTACCTTTCTCAGCTGGGCAGGTCACATCCTGCTTCTTCGGTGATCTGGGCAGAACTGGATGGAATGGACTTCCTCCTTCCCAGAATTCTCCTGCTCTCCTTGCCCCACCTCTACTTCCTGTCTGGTTGACCTACCTATACTTCCTGCCTGGCCAATCAGTGTTTATTTAAAACATGATTGACAGAATACAGATAATTCTCTCCCACACCACTTTTCCCTCTTTTTTTTAACAAAAGAAAATATCCATAGTCCATTTTTTGGGAATGTGGGCATAATATTCCAGGCTACTTCTGGTTGGTTGGGGAGCTGATAATCTTATGGGGACCTAAAGAAAATTTAGAATTATGATCAAGTCCTGACTGGAGTATCCTGTGAGGCTTGATCACCTCAGGCAGCAGTCTTGAATCTGTTCTGGATGTAGAACTCAGACATCTGGGGCATCTGTTCCTAGTGGAGATATCTCAGGTGGTCTTCCTTGATCAAACCTGATTTTTCTTAACTCAGAATGAATCTAGAGTCTCTCATTTCCTGTGGAAACAAAAGCAAAATCTCTTCTCCAAGGAGAAGATATATATATATATATATATATATATATATATATATATATATATATTGACTTCAATTTTAAAGTCAAGGTATTTTCAAATACCTATCTTGGGTTAATTCAGCAGCATTTATAAAAAAATATCTTTTAGCCACTGTTGCTCCTTCTTCAACATTCAAACAATTCAAAGAGAACATAATAGCATACATTATCAAGATTCTCTGTGAATTTTTCATCTTTATGCAGCTTTATTTTAAACTCTATTTCTTTTATTTTTAATTTTTGGCTTTTTGAGACAGGGTTTCTGTGTATCTTTGTCCTGGAACTCACTCTGTAGACCAGACTGTCCTTGAACTCACAGAGATCCTCTTGCCTCTGACTCCCAAATTCTGGGATTAAAGGTGTATGTCACCACACCTTGAATTTACAGAGGTCTGTCTGCCTTTGCTCCCCAAGCTTTGGGATTAAAGGCATGTGTTACCACACCTTGAACTCACAGAGATCTGTCTGCCTCTGCCTCCCAGGCATTGGAATTAAAGGTGTGGACCACCACACCCAACTCTCTCTTTCTGTTTTATTTTAAGGACTTTAACCTTTTTTATATATAAAATATAAGCCTGCATATATTTTTAACACATTGTAAACCATTTAGAGGTTTTCTTCATCTTTGAATCTCTCTTTACTGTATATGTTTCTTTTTCTGACCACTTGAGTCTTTAATTTACTAAGCAGTATGGGTAGGATTAAAGCCATGGCTTTGATGGCTGAATCCAGCCCATTTCTTAGCTTTCTGAGATCTTAGCCTCATGGCAGAAGTACTAGCCAGAGCCATGTTTATTGACACAACTCTACAGCGTTTCAAGGTCCCTGCCAGCAAGCAAGCTCCATCAATGTGCTCACAAACCACATTCAAATGCTCCATAGTCGACCGCCTGCCTGAAAGAGTCAGAGTTTGCCCTGGCAGGACAGCCAAAAATAGCATGGCTTTTTTCCTGCTATGGCTGAAAACTGAAAGCATGTGTTCGGCTTTTCATCAACACCTTTTAAGTGTTTTGAGGCAGGACCTCTTAAAGGAGCTGCAGGGTTTTGCAGCTAAAGCTGAGTCAGGAAGCCTCTCTTAAATGAGGGTTCTGGCCTCTATCAAGCAGAGCAGATCTGAGAAATTGCTGCTACCAGGAAACTATGCGTAATGTTGTTATTTTGTTCTAGAATTACTTCCCAAGCTGTCTCGGGCTCTATGTGGATGCAGTTGTCCACATGTTGGGCACCATTCTGTAACATGAGGGGCTTGCTGGACAATTCTGGGAAAAAGGAAGCTCTTTCGGCAGTCATGCCCAGACCACAGAAGAAGCAGGATATGACTGACCCCAATGAAAAATGTACTGAGCCATGTGGCTAAAATATACTAGAATAATGGGTTGACATATGTTATAAGAGCTAATACAAAGCCTGAGCTAATGGGCCAATCAGTTTATAATCTTATGTAGACCTGTGTGTAATTCTTTGGGACATAACAACTGTGGGGACTGGGCAGAACAGAAACCCCAACAAGCTGGCCTTCGTGTTACATTTCTATATATTACATTTACACACATATACACACAAATAAACTGCAGGAAAAAAATAGATATCTGAACTAAATAAAAATGAAATGCTTAGAATTACACTTTAAAATAATGTAATATTGTACTTTAAATACTAAACAAACAATAATAAATTTTACCCAAAATAGAAAAGTAAAATATATATACTAAAATTAGACAGAAATCAATAAAGTTGAGCATAGAAAATCAAAATGAAAATCAACAAAGCAAAAGTGTGATTATTTGGAAAGGTAATGAATTGTTAAATTCCTAGACTGACTATCTGAAAAAAAGGGGGGGAGCAAATTACTAGTGTTATACATAAAGAGGAGAATCATTTCAGGACATTAAAAGGATAATAAAGGCTATGGGAGTGGCCAAGTGGGCAAATCCTTTGCCATATGAGCAGGAGGACCTTAATTTGCATACCTAGAGTCCACATTATGCCAGATACACAAAACACTAACACTCTAAGTGTCCATACAGAAAGATTGGAGGTGTAAATTAAGGAATCCCTACATGGTCATAGCTCATCAGTCTTGTGGACGTAGAAGTGAACAAAGAAGGGACAGTGTTTTCAGCAAGAAAGGCTGACACTTAAGGTTGTCTTCTGATCTCCAAAAGTCCATTTTTATGTCCTCTAATTTCCTTTTAAGTTCTTATTTTTTTCTGGTTCTCCTTTGTTTCAATTATCTGTTTTAATTCTTTTTTGCTTTTTGTTCACCTAGCTTAAATCCATTTTTTACAGGAGGCTTGAGACATAAGAAAAGAAGTTACAAGAGTTACATCTTATTGGTCATGGCACATTCCTTGGGTAAATGATAACAACAGAGTCCCTTACCATGGCAATGCAAGGTTCCAAGATTTCTGGTGTAAGACTGTGACCAGAGGCTGGGGGCCCAGTGTCTGGTGAGACAAGCTACATGACACAGACTTGGAAAGTGAAAAATTGGCATGCTTTTTAGGTTTCTTTGTGTTAATAACCTTCATTAAACATCTGCAACTTTAACCATGTGCATATCTGTAAAGTTTTTAACTTATTACCCATTTACAGAAGGATTCTGTCTAGTTTGAACTTGGTCTGAGGTAAAAAATGATCTAATTGTGGATAATTTGAGTAAATGGAACAAAGCAAGCTTTTAAGTGTCTTACAGTGCGTGTGGGAGAATAGATCTAGCTATAAAGCCTATTCCAGCATATTTTCTATATATCAAAATTATACAAACAAGAAGTCATCTTCCTGATCATCCACAGATATATGTCCCCATAAGACTGAGATGCAATCATGACATTACATATACATATCATATAAAATTATACTCTACAATACAGTATTGAGAGACACCATAGCTGTTTTAGCAAATGTGTAATTACAGACAGGAGCAACAGATTCCAGAGCCAGTTGTCCCATAGGCCCTGGCTGAATGGGATTCTCCTCCATCAGAGAATCACTCCTCTGGTGGGTTGATATCTGAACACTTGTTGTCACCTGTGGCAACATAGCCTCTAAGGTTGATTCTGGACACATACCTTGGATCTGAGTTTGATATTCAGAGAACATGCCTTAAAAATCATCGAGATATGGGCAAAAACATGCTAGTGATATAGAGGTGGAGACAAGCAGATCCCTTGGCCTGGTGACCAGCAAGCCTACCTAGTAGTGAGTCCCAGTCTCTGTCTACCTCTCAAAATAATGGCAGCATGCAGGTTCTATTCCATTGACAGTAATGAGTGGACCACTTCAATTCTTGAGGACTGTTGCTTGTGGAGGACCACTTTTGTCTGTAGCACTAGAGATCTGTAGAAACTCTCTATACTTTCCACTGATTTTTTCTCTGAACATAAAATTGCTCTAAAAAAGTCTATTGAAATAAAAATACAGAAGAAAACTAAAGAAACAATGTGTCATTGCTCCTTGCTACACCAGCATCTGGAAAGTGTTTTTAACTTAGTGCCCAAAACTTTATTCTAGCCAATACATATCAGTGCCAAGACACCAAAACAAATAAAAGCCAAATCAAAGACAGTTTAAAGAAAACACATAAAAACATGGAAATGCACCCTGAGATGTATGTGCATAACAATCACGAGCACAATTTTTTATTTACCAACACTAAGATATAAACCACTATAATCAAACTTAAAGGAATAAAGAATTGGCTTGGCCTATAGCATGGGAGGAGGAAGGCAGAGTTATAGAGAAGCCATAGAGTGCTGGAGATAGAAGCTGAGAACTTTAGCCGGTAAGCCACAGCCATGTGGCAATACACAGATTAATATAAATGGGTTAAATTAATATGTAAGAGTTATCCAATAAGAAGCTAGAGCTAATGGGCCAGGCAGTGATTTAATTAATACAGTTTCTGTGTGATTATTTCAGGTATAAGCTAGCTGGGGGTCTGGGAAAAACAAGTGGCCCACCTCCTCCTACAGTATAAGAGACCGCATCCAAGTGAGCTGGTATCTTAAAAGCTATTGGCTAAAGGAGCCAAAGGAGCTCTCACAGCACAGAATGGGTGCCAATGTGGGGCTGACCAAATCCACTTAAAAGCCTGAGAGAGCTTGGAAAGTTATTCTAGATAAAAAAAAAAAATAGAACTAAGCATGGCTTCTTGATAGCAGCATTTTCTCAGGTGGACTCTGCTTTCTAGAGGCAAGCTCTCTCATTTAAGAGAGGCCTCCTGAATCAGCTTTAGCTGCAAAATCTTGCAGCTCTTTTAAGAGGTCTTACCAAGAAACACTTAATATGGTGTTGATGAAAAGCTGACTGCATACTTTTCGGTGGTGGCAGAGACCTTGAAACACCATAGAGTTGTGGCAATAAACATGGCTCCAGGTAGCACCTTTGCCATGAGGCTAGACTCTTGGGGAAAAAAAGCTAAGGAATGGGCTGGATCCAGCCATCAAACAAATGCTTTAATCCTGCCATTTTACTTAGCAAATTAAAGACTCATATGGTCAGAAAAAAAAGAGATATACAGTAAAGATAGATTCAAAGACAAAGAAAACCTCTAAATGACTTACACTGTATATGTAGGCTTGGGGAAAAAAAGGGATAAAGTCTTTAAAAGAAAAAGAAAAAAGAGAGTACTTAGGTGTGGTACACACACCTTTAATCCCAACACTTGGGAGGCACAGGCAGGCAGATCTCTGTGAGTTCCAGGATAGCCAAAGACGAACAGATAAACCCTGCCTCAAAAAGCCAAAAATTAAAAATAAAATAAAAGAAATAGAGTTTAAAATAAAGTCACATAAAGATGGAAAATACACAGAGAGTCTGGATACTGTATGTTATTGTGTTATCTTTGAATGGTTAAATGGCTGAGGAAGAAGCAAAAGTTGCTAAAATATATTTGATTATAAATGTAGAATTAATCATATATATATGGTTAATATATATGAAAATGTTTTTACTTGAAAATTTAAGTCAAAAGATATGTTACTTTGGAGAAGAGGTTTTGCTTTTTTTTCGACAGGAAGTGAAAGGCTGTAGATTCATTCTGATCTAAGAAAAATCAGGTTTGATCAAGGAAGATCCCCTGAAGAATCTCTAATAGGAGCAGATGGTTCAGAGGATCCAACATTTCAGAGGACCTCTATTGGAGTTTCCTCTGAATTCTACGTCCAGAACAGTCTCAAGACTGCTGGCTAAGATGACTTAACCATAAGTCAGGTTAAGTCAGGACTTAACCATAATTCAAAATTTTATTTAGGTTCCTATAAGATTATCAGCACCCCAAAACAACAGGAAATAGCCTAGAAAACTATGCCCACATTCCCCTCAAAAATATTACGGATGTTTGTTTTTGTTTAGAATGTTGGTTGCTAGTTGTAATAGATAATGGTCAGGAGAAAAGCTAAACAAAGGAGATTCACTTCAGATTTCTTGTTTTAAAAAGTGGGGAGTGCTATGAGACAATGGTCTGTTCCCTGTTACTTTTATTTTAAATAAACGTTGATAGACCAGTAGCCAGGCAGGAAGTATAGGTGGGGCAACCAGGCCAGAAGTAAAGGCAGGGCAAGGAGAACAAGAAAAACCTGGGAAGAGGAAAGAGGCAGTCTGCAGTCATTACCCAGACAGAGAGGAAGCCAAACACAGAGCAAGCAAGATGTGACTGCCTCACTCAAAATGGTACCAAGCCACATGAATAACACAGACAAGAATTGTGGGCTAATATAGGTTATAAGACTTAATAAGGAGCCTGAGCTAATAGGCCAATGCGCTTACAAGTAAAGTAGACCTCTGTGTATTTCTTTTGGACTGAACAGCTGCAGGACCAGGCAGGAAAGAATCCCCAGTCAACAACAGTATTCTTAATTATACCTTCTTTATTGGATGTTTTCTTTCACTTAAAACATGTATTTCTATTTTCTTTAAGGGATAAAATTTCTTGATTTTGCTTTTCCAAACTGTTACTGCCAATTTCAGCGCTATCCTTCATAACAAAGAGACTTTGAGAATCTATGCAAATGTCTGCACTGTCTCCAATTCCAACTACGTCTAGAACTCCTTTTATCAAGCCATCCATGATTCCCATGATCTCAAATCCAATGGGTGCTTAGAGATTTGAGAAGAGCTCCTCCATGCTTTAACTCCGACTTGTGTCAGGGCAGCAGAACATATGCTAGCATATGGATATAATCTAGATTCATGGCAACTTCTCTGAGGGTAGAGAGTAGCAGGTGGAGGGTTTGGTGGAAAATGTCTAGCCATATCACTTCTTGTTGAAAAGTAACAGTCAGACAAGAATGATGACACACTGTCTTTGTTGAAACTTCCTAAAAACTAAGGATACATTATCTAATTTGTTTTGCTTCAAACAAAATTGATTCCAAACCTAGAACAACACAAAACAGACAATAACTGCCCAAGTAATAGGACTGTGCCACCATAGCAGTAAGCTTCATGAATCTTTTGTGTTTGACCACAGGCATCATACTTTTAATATATGTCAATAATGGTAGACACCAACTTTTTTTTCTGTTTTCTATTTTAAAATTCTTCGCTCATATAGTACATCAGGACTGCAGCTTCTCCTGCATCCCCTCTCTGTCCCATAACATCTCCTCTCACCTGGATCTATTCCTCTATGCTTCCCCTCAGAAAATACCAGCCCCTTAGGGAGATGAGCCAAACACAGCAAAACAAGCTACAGTAAGAATAGACACTTAGCATCACTACTGAACAAGGCAATCCAGTAGGAGGAAAAGAGTCCCACAGACAGGCAAAATAGTCAAGTCAGAGACAGTCTCTGTCTCCCACTGTAGGAATCCCACAGGAACACCAAGCTACTCAGTCATAACATATATTCAGAGAAACTAGATTAGACTCCTACAGGCTCCCTGATTTCTTCAAGCCCCCATGAGTTCTAGTCAGTTGATTCCATGGGCCATGTTTTCATGGTGTTTCAGACACCTCTGGTGACTCCTGCCCTTCCTGTCTTCCTCCACAGAACTCCATGAGCTCTGCCTAATGTTTGGCTGTGGGACTCTGCATTTACTTTCATGAGTTGCTGGAGGAAGTCTCTTTAGCCTCTTTGATGAGGCTTCTGCTAGGCTACAGTCCAAAAACAGAGAAGGCAGGACAAACTATAAGTCAAAGGTTTTGTGGCTAAGGTGATATCCTAATCTCTCCCACTTTAGGCTTTGCCTGGTTATAGAAAATGGCTGGTTCAGGTTCCGTATTCTACATTACTAATAGTCTTTGTGAGGAGTTTCTTCTATTCTCCTCACTCTTGAAATGTCTCTCAATTCCAGTTGTTTCTCCTAATATTTTCTCTCTCTGCCCACCCCTGTGATCTGGTCCCTCCTCTTTCTAACCACACCCACCCCCAAGTTTACCTGTTAAACCTATTTTATTTCCCCCTCCAAGGGAGATCCTTGCATCTCCCCTTAAATTATTTTTGTTACTTAGCCTCTCTGGGTTTGTGGAATATTCTTTACTTTAAAGCTAATATCCACGTATAAGTGAGTATATACCAAGTTTTCCTTTCTGAGCTTAGGTTACCTCACTCAGGATGAGTTTTTTTTTCTACTTCCTTCCATTTGCCTGAAAATTTCATGAGGTCCTTTTTAACAGCTAAACCATTATGTAAATTTACCACATTTTCTTTATCCATTCTTCAGCTGAGGGGAATCTAGGTTTTTTCCAGGCTCTGGATATTATAAATAAACCTGCTATGAACAGAGCAGCTGAGCAAGTATCCTTGCAGTATGATGGGGCATCCATTAGGTATAGGCCCAGGAGTGGTATAGGTGGATCTGAGGTAGATCAATTTTCTGAGAAACTGTTGTTTCAATCCCAATGTAGCTGTACAAGTTTGTACTTCCATCAGCAATGGAGGATTATTTCCCTACTCCACACCCTAACCAGTATAAGCTGTCACTAGTGGTTTTGATCTTAGCCATTCTTACAGGGGTAAGATGAAATCTCAGTGTTTAGCCATTCTTACAGGGGTAAGATGAAATCTCAGTGTTCTTTTGATTTCCATTTCCTTGATAGCTAAGGACATTGAACATTTCCTTAATTATTTCTCAGTCGTTTTAATTTTTTCTGTTGAGAAATCTTTGTTAGAATCTATACCATATTTTTGTGAAGTTTTCTTTAAGGCTCTGGCCCCTGATAAGTGACCAAAATCAAGTAAATGATCCCACACCCATGAGTATTTACTTTAGGAAAAAGCAAATAAAGACACACATTTTGGAAGGGGTGCAATGGAGAATATGGATTGGGATGAGTTAGGAGAAGAAGTAAAGGACGAATATGATTAAAACACATTGAATTAAAATTTTAAAGCATTCATTAAAAGACATGTATACATTTCCAGGAAGTTTTTCAGATCATTTAATAGGCTATTAGGGATATGATATTTCCATTACAACATAATTTTTTTAATGTCAATAATGGGAACTAACACAAATTATTCAGAATAAGCTAACAGTGAGCAATTACAAAAAATGAAAAATATAATATTTAAATAAGATTTTACCTCTTATTTTCACTATATGTATTAAACAAATCAACAAAAGATATATGTATCAAGGCATGGAAGTACAAAAAAAGCAGAGTCTGTAGGACACCCAAAATTTTGAAGACAGCTTGGCTTACAAAGAAAACATTAGGCCAATCAGACTACATAGCAAGACAGCAATAAAACAGCAAAAAAATCAAGTAAACAAATAAATTGATATATGTGTTAATGGGAGGCATATGTGGTCATGGACTCATTGATGCTTCATCTCAACAAAGATACTCTCACAATTAAAATGATAAGAAGAAAGCCAGAGGAATCATTCCCTGGCACATGCTCAGGGTTATTTATATTTCTCTGGCCATCAGTGGTTCTAAACTGCCAAGGAAAATGAGTAAAATATGTGAATATCCGAGATAAGTATTATGTTCCTCAAGCTTAGTAAATACAAATATGAAAGAATCTCTGATATTGTTGTGTTACGGTGCTATTTCACATGTATTCATCAAGTGTTTATAGTTTATAGATATATATCAGAACTCTTAGTGTTACATCTGAAAAGATAACAAACAAAATGTAAAACTAATCACATCACTCAATCAATATGAGGGTGTATTATTCTATACTCTAAAACTTTCTGATGTATGTTATAAAATATAATTTAAAATCTGGCTTAAAGTGATCACATACAATTTAGTACTTAAATCTTTGAAATAGATGGAATTTTTATTTGTTTCACATAAAGAAATAAATTGAATCAAAATTTGAATTGTTTACAAGATTTTAGAATTCAGATCTATGAGTAACTGAATATTAGTAAAAAAAAATTACCAAAACACTTGAAATTACAGAAGTTCATTTGTTTGAATACATGTGAGTAAATAATCATATGCTCAAATAGTTGTACATCAACATTTGTACAAATCAAACCAAAAAAAGGGACAAAGTCATCTAGAAATCTTTTTAGTTACAAATTATTAACTAGAAATTATTTAATTTCACAAAAATAGTTCCTCTTTGCTGTTAACAATTAGTATGGAATGGTTTGTTTACTCAATAGAAGAGCAAAAATTACAAACCAATTTCAAAATACAGAGCCACATCGCATATTGGTTTCATTGCTGGGCACTAGTTGCAAACCAATGACTAAGCAATCTCAGCTCTATTCTCAAGGGTGTTTTTAGCCTGGCTTGGACACCACCACAAAGGGATCTACATCTCCTTTAGTCATTCATCCTGGTCACAGTCTTCCTCAACTCTGAGTTATATTTTCTTCTCTGTAGTTTGTGTTGCTATTGTGAGTCACTTGTCATTATGAGTCACTCCATTGTGAGTCACTCACCATAATACTGCCTTGGCTACCAGTTTTCTGAAATTCTTATCCTAGATTCTTTAAAAAGAAATGTATAGGTTTTGTTCTTCAAATTACAAGTGACTTGACTCACTTGTTTTTACTTCATTTTTGTTTTATTAATTCATTTACCTATTCAGTTTGCTACTCATTAACAACATTTATTGTACATCTACTTGCCAGGATCTATAATATTTCTGAAGACCAAAAAATTAGACATCAATGTTATTCAATGGTCATGAAATATATGATTATGACAAAATGTGAAATCATACAATAAAATTTAAGCTGTTTTTCTTACAGTTCAAAGTAGTGACAAGCCCTGACTTTAGAGACCATGGAATTCTTTATTATGGAGCCAGCAATTCAGCTGAAGCTTAAAGAATGGTTTCAATTTAACCTGAGTGACATTGAATAAAAGAGTATTTCATTTAATACATGGGAAACATAAAGACTTCTGTACATTAAAGTATTAATGCATGCTGGTAGGATGAGAAAGTAAGTTGCTAACAGTGGAAACAATAAATATGAAGCTGGGAAAGTAATGCTTTAAGTTAGAGAGACAGTTATTTATAATTAAATTGTTTTGCTTGATTATATCATTTTTATCATGTGATTCTAGATAACCAACCTTTCACATGTGTTCAGATTTTTATATTATTTCAAAAGATACATATTTTTATAAAGCATGAATTTCTTTGAAGGAATTCAAAAAAGAAATACCATAATGCTTGACATCTCTGACTTTAAAAAGTTACTTCACAGATACTGAAATTTTTAGCTAAAACAAGCTAATAAAAAAAGTCTGAGATGCAAAAAAGAAAAAATAATATAATTCTCTGGACAATATATGAGAGTCAGGATATAACTGAGGAAAAGGCAGGACAAATCTACAGAATAAAATATCATTATTTCAATTCAGGGAAGAGAGAGAACATATAAGAAGTGATGGTTAACATTGGAAGTGGGGCTGCCTCTGACAGTTTTGATTGCTTTGGGGATGGTTTTTCTCCTACTGGGTTGACTAGTTCAGCCTTACTAGGAAAAGTGGTGCCTAATTTTATTTCAACATTATATGCCATGTTTGGTTGTTATTCTTGAGAGGTCTGATGTTTTCTAAAGAGAAATGGAGGAGAGGTGGGTAAGGGTAAGGGTGGGAGGGAAAAAGGAAGGGAAAACTGCATTCAGGATTTAATATAGATATTTAAAAATATTTAATAAAGATATATAGGGGGAAGGAAGTGGTTATTGAAGTCAGACACAGATTCCTCTTGATTTTTGTTTTTGACTTTTAATTTGATAACAAAATGGGCTTTGGGTGTCACTAATAAGAAAAGCAAATATAGAAGGGGCACAGAACAACATGCTGTAACAGATGGGAAAACGCAGTGGAGTTCTGCATAGGGGGTGTAATTTTACTGCAGAATATTGTTCTATATCAATGGTTCACTGATAATCTTCCTAATGATCCAACCTTTTGATATAGTTCTTCACATTGCAGTGACTTCAACCTTAAAATTATTTTCATTGTCACTTTAAAACTGTAATTTTGCTACTGTTATAAATCATAATGTAAATATTTTTGGAGATAGAGGTTTGCCAAAGGGGTCTCAACCTACAGGTTAAAAACTACTGTTCTAGGTGATTTTTGAAGCCATTCGTTTCTTACCTATTTATAAGTGATCAAAAATTGAGCCTTCCTAACTCTAGGACTCTGTGAGATATGGCAGACAGAAAAGGAAATAGAAGGAAAGTGATGCCACCATTTGTCCTCTCTCTGAGAGCCTATGTTCACTGCCTCATAGTTTAGTTTGAGAATTCAAGCTTTGTTTGGGGATCCTATGGTTGGAATAAACACTGGGTGGTAAGGAAAAGTTCTAAGGAAAGGTTTAAGGGGATGTCAACAGCAATTGACTCTTTCATTACATGTCTGAATAATTTTTAAGTCAAGTTTGCCATTCTAGGCCTTACTTCTTTCTATGCAAATCACCAGTTATTTACCATTAACTGAATTCCAGTTATCTATGGTGGGTTTTTATTTTTTGTGAGAAAAGAAGACCAAGTAACTGTTTGACTATGGAGTTTAACTGAGAGTTACTCTTACATCATCTAAGAGGGAGCAGAAGTTAGAGTCACAGAAGACATAATCTGTTTTTATAAAACATTACTTTAAAATGGTGGTTTATTGTGTACTGATCCAAAAGAGACATTCATAAGGAAAGCTATAAATATATCATATTAGTAAAGTGGTATTTCAATAAACAGAGCAAAAAAAAATTCTTTCACTAATAACTCTAGAATTAAAGTAGATCTTAGAGCAAAATACAACAAATATGAAGTTAACCTTCATAAATACCTATTGCAACTTCTCTTGGAGACAGTGTCCTTGGAGAGAACATTGCATGTTAATTAATAGTATGAGGGAGAAGAAGCCACCACAGGAGCACTTAGGTGTCCCAAATCAGATGCTAGAGATGGCATTGTGAATGTTACGTATGAGGGCTGGGGAGTATCCCAAGGGATGCATCACATGTCTATGGATGCCACCTGCATCATATATAAACTATAAGCAAATTCTAGATGAGTGTGCACATTTTTAAATAAATACTTGAAGTTGAGATCTTTGAAGTATTAAACATCTGCAAAAAATTGTAAATTAAAATAATTTTGAGATTTTTATCAGGCTCTAGGAAGAGTGACTGAGATTAAGAAAAGCAAGTGTTTTGATAATTATTGATGTTTTTATATGCACCTTCATTGGTTCCCGCTTCTTTTTCTAAAAAAACATTTCTATGCATTTAAATTATTTCTTACAAGGAGTTTTTAAAAGAGTGCTTGGGAGATTATTTCTTTCTTTTATTTTTTTTTTTTTTGGTTTTTCGAGACAGGATTTCCCTGTAGTTTCTAGAGCCTGTCCTGGAGCTAGCTCTTGTAGAACAGAACAGGCTGGCCTCGAACTCAGAGATCTGCCTGCCTCTGCCTCCCGAGTGCTGGGATTAAAGGCGTGCACCACCACCGCCCGGCTGATGTTTTCTATTTCTAACATGACAAGTGATTTGTTGAAACTCCCAGCCTGCATATTTAACTTGAAGCATCATTTTTATTCTTTTGAATAATAAAAGAAATTTTAAACCCATACACAAACAAAATGAAGAAAATACCCAACAACAAATGTTGATGAAGTTGGTTGTTAACTGTTGATGGGACTACAAACTGGTAGAGACACTCTGGAAATCCAGTTGGAGAGTCCTCAAAAAGTTAAAAATAAATCTGTCACATGACCCAGGTGTTTGATTCCATGGCATATACCCAAAGGACTCACCATCCTACTCTACAGATATTTGCTCAGCCATGTTCGTTGCTGATCTATTCACAATAGATAGGAAAAGCAAACCACTTAATGGGATTTCAACTGATGAGTAGAAAATGCAAATATGCTAATGCACACAATGGATTGCTATAGCTGTAAAGGCAAATTAAATCATAAAATTTGCAGGTGATTAAGTGGAGCTAGAAAATGTTATATTTACTGTGATAACTCAGACCCAGAAAAACAAATTCCAGATATTTGTTCTCAGTTTGTGTTCCTGGTTCCAGTTCTTCACATGTTAGTATATTAGCTGAAGCAACTACAGAAACCAGAGACATAAAAAGGGATCATATTAGTTGGAAGGAGATCTAGAGACAGGAGTAGGAAGATACAGGCAATATGGAGTGGGAAATGGGGGAAACCTGGGAATTAAACTGGGGAGGGAGCAGGAGGACAATATAGGAGAGGAATGAGTTATAACTAGCATTAAAGATGTCTGAGGAGGTTTAAGAAATCATTATCTCATATTTATCTAAAAATTATACACATAACATGTATTTGTATATGTGTCTGTGTCTGAATGTATAGTTTAATTGAAGTTTTGCCACTTGGGGTAGTAATAGCTCACTCAAGAGCTATATCAAACCAAAACTCCAGCACAGGCATAGATTTGTTGGTCAGGGGAGTCCAATATTACCTACTGCTGTGGCCTCTGCTTGCCTCCTAGAAGTTAAAGGTAAGTCCTTATTACTGAAGGCAGCATTCACTTCTAGCACAGGACTTAGAGGAATTAAGCTGAATTTTTCTGAAAAGCTTTCTCTCTGAGGAATAGATTCCACAACATCAAAAGGTACTATGCAAGCTACTAAGGGAGAAAAAGAAAAGGCATCAACAGTGCCAGACAGCTGCAATGTCTATGAGCTACAACAATGACCAATACTACAAGACGGCCCCAGAGGCACAGTAATGGAATTTCTATCTTGAAGGCACCACAGCTGTCTAATTTGACTTAAAACCCACTCAACAGGATGGAATTCTGGAGCTGCTTATGGCCTATGAGATCATGAATCATAGAGGAAAACCTTCTACCACTTTCCCAAACTAGTATAATCTCTAGCTTCATTCTTAATGCTTATCCCACTGCATGCACAGATACATGCAACTTTCAACCCTCATTGTGCAAGATTTTTTTTTCAACAGATGGAAACCCTTACAGAAATCAATAACTGGTCAAAATGTTGAGAACAGCTGACTGATCTGTGCTCAAACTAAACTGATTTATCTATGAAACAATTCCTACCCCTCAGGTACCATCTCAAAAGGGAGAGAGATTGTAAGAGCCGCAGGACTAGGAAGTCTTAGAACTGGAGGTTACACTCATGAAATCTCAACAGTATTTATGTGTATGTGTGTGTGTAGGAATAAAATAAAGGAAGACATGAATTTGGAACCATTTGGAGGATATAGACATGGAAGGGATTGGAGCAAGGACAAGTGATATAATTATACTTTAATTAAATTAATAAAAATGAAGGTGAAAATACTTGCAATTGGGTGCATTGAGCAATTTTGATCTAAAGAAATATATACTGTCCTAATAAAGTCAGATGACTTGTCAAGCAGTAGATGGAAACATGTACAGAGACCTACAACTGGTAAAGGGCAAAGAGTGAGAAACCTTGGACCATTCCATCCGAAATGGGACGTCTCTGTAAGTTCCTTCACACAGTGCTTAGAGAAAAGGAGGCAGAATGGTTGTAAGAGCTAGAAGGAATGGAAAACATCTGAAAGATATTGACCTGCAGGATTTTTTCTGCTCTGTCTTACTGGTTTTGGTACTATAGCTTGTTATTAAACCCTTCCTCTCAAGACCCAGAGATATAGGAAGAACAGGAAGCAGAAAGATTGTAAGAGCCAGTAGGGATGGAGAACTCCAAGGAGATGAGGTCTTCTGGCCACATCAGGACTGACACAAGTATGAACTCACAAAGAACGTGGCAGCATGCACAGGGTATACTCAGATCTAAGTCAGATGGAGTCCCAGTGCTCTGGGAAGTAAACACAAGCTCCTGTGCCCTATCCAGAAGATATCTCCAATTGAAAAATGCTTACAGGGGAAAAATTATCTCCAATAGACTCTCATTGGGCACAAAAGACATAGGGCCTCTTCGAAGGACCACCTTTGCTTGCAATGATACCACAAGGACTTGTTAGTGTTCCAGCAGTATTAGTGGTCCATGTTGCTGACCCAGTCCTTGGTGTAACCTGTGACCCACGTGGATGTATGCAGTCTGTGTTGTTTTCTGATACCTTGTTGGTGTCCTTGGGTTTTATTGATGAAAACCTTGGTGATGTCCTTGGGTTTTATTGATGTGGGAATTCCTTCTGTATATATGTTGCTTTCATTGGTTAATGAATAAAGCTTTTTTCAGGCAATGGCTTAACAGAGTAAATCCAGGTAGGAAATCCAAACATAGATGGAGAGAGAGAGAGAGAGAGAGAGAGAGAGAGAGAGAGAGAGAGAGAGAGAGAGAGAGAGAGAGAGAGAGAGAGAGAAGGCAGAGTCAGGCAGAAACCATGTAGCCACCAGAGGATATAGGTGCTAGAACTTTGCCCAGTAAGCCACTGTCACTTGACAATACACAGATTAATATAAATGGGTTAATTTAAGATATAAGACCTAACTAGAAAGACAGTTAAGCTGTTGGCCAAACAGTATGGCAAATAATATAGTTTCTATGCGATTATTTCAGGTCTGGGTAGCTTGGAATGAATGAGCAGCCTATCTATGTCAAGAGATTGGCACCACAACTTGGGCAAACTACAGCCATGTAAAACCTGAGAGAGCTTAGAAAGGAATTCTAGACACAGAAAAATAAACAGAATTTAGTGCCACTTCCTGTTAGCTGCATTCTTTTTGGATGGGCTTTGTTTGCTGGTGGCAAACATGAACACTTCAGCTCCTTTAAGACAGGTCTTTTTGACTCAGCCTTGTCAAGGAAGGCTTTGCAGTTTCTTTAGGAGCCAGTTTCCTGGTTCCCTAGCACAAACAGCTCTGACTCTTTTGGGAGGTCCAGCTATGGAGCATTTAAATGGGGTTTAAGAGCAGAGTGCTACAACATGCTTAATGGCAGCATAGACCTGCTGTGTGCCTGAAAATGAGTCTGTGAGCATGGCTTGCAGAGCTGGAGCGGAACAGACTTCCACTATGTTGGACTGTGTGGAGCCAAAAAGCAAAGCAACCTTAGTCTTAGCCATGTCACTTAGCATCTTAAGAAGCAGTCTTGATCAGAAAAGGATTACAGATATGCAACAGACAGTTTCAGATGGAAAATTTGAGTAAATGTACATAGCCTTGGGAGAGAGAATAAAAAGAGTAAAGAGACAATAAAAGTAATATAAGAAGTACAGAAAGCCATATATTAAAAGAGTAAAGATAAGAAAATAATATTAAAGTTGTTGAATAAATAATAGAGTAAGAAAAATGAGACACTTGAAGATGGAATATATTCAGAGAGTCTAAATTATGCATATTATTGTATTTTCTTTGAATTTTTGACTACAGAGAATATTTGATTCTAGGGGTTGCTATGCTAAACATATATATGTATATGTATATATATATGTATATGTATATATATGTTTGCATATATATATATATATATATATATATATATATATATATATATTAAAGGTATCATGACTTCAAAATGTGGGTCTAAGGATATGTTGTTTTGGAAAAGAGGTTCTGCTTTTGTTTCCACAGAGGATGAGAATCTGTAGATTCCTTCCAGACTATTGTGGTTTGATGAAACAAGATCCACCAAAAGGCCTACTAAAACCAATAAACATACTTCATTTCACAAAAAGCAGGAAGCAATTTGGATAGAACAACACCCAAATTTCCAAAATTGTTTATAAATGTTTGTTTATATTAAAGGAGGATATGACATAAAAATGAGTACTTTGCATTTGTATGGATCTTGGTTTATTGATAAAAATTTAAGGTCAATTTGGTTATATGTATATTTCTGCTCTTGATTAAGGAACTGTGTTTGTGCAGCTCATTTAAACTATAATGCATAATTTAAAAATAAAGTTTAATAGATAATCTTCTATAATAGTCAAGCTTGTAGTCAGGTTAGTTCAGTTTTCTAGAAATATAGAGATATATTTCAGTTAGATAGGTATTCTTCAAATCTTTTGGGAACTATCAGAATATGGCATTTAAAATATTTTAAGAACTTAGGACTTTTTATGACAAGAGACATCTGCTCCTGGCAGCATCAATATACTTTGATGCTGATAATGATGGACATCAAAGAAGCTCCTTATGGAGTTTGCTAGCCATTTGGGCAATAAACTGCTCTTGCCTAGACTGCTTGATGTTATGTGGTATGAACTGGTCATGTAGGACCCACAGAAAAGTGGTTCCTGAACTTGCCTAAAGGTGATATTGTCCTTCAGGGTTCCTGCTTCATAAAAGAGTCTGCCAGACATTCTACAGGACATTGAAGAAAGTGACTGACAAACTGCCAATATAGGCAGAAATGTCTTTCAAATTTCCTGCTTCATGGGAAAGTCTGCTGGATACTATGAGCATGTAGGCTAAAGATGAATGTCCCAATGTTACAGGAGAACTTTGGGTGACTGTCCAGGGAGTAAGATATCTCTGTCAATTTTAGCATTTTGGAAGTTGCTTACAATGTACTTTCTGTTTACTATATCCTTCTGGAGCTGTTGATGGTATTGAAGAATAGTTATAATTATAGTTTTCCTTAGTTATGATAAAAGATTAAGCAAATATAAGTATTGTAACCATAATCTTCCTTGATAAGTGTTTTGTTATATGTAATTTTATTATGTTAAAGTTTAAACCTTCCTTATTATTTAGAAAGAAAAGGGGAGATGATGTGGGAAGTCCTTCTGTATATGTGTTGCTTTTACAGGTTAATGAATAAAAAACCTGATTTGGCCCGTGATAGGACAGAGTAGATGTAGGCAGGAAAATTAAACAGAATCCTGGGAGAAAGAAAGTGGAGTGAGTGAGAAGTCGCGTAGCTGCCACAGATGGAAAAAGATGCTTAGGAACTTTATCGCTAAACCACAAGACTTGTGATAAACTATAAAATAATGTAAATGGGTTAATTTATTGGCCAAACAGTATTGAAAATAATGTAGCGTCTGTGTGACTATTTTGAGTCTGGGCAGCCAGAAACAAACAAACAGTCTCTGCCAACACTTTGTTTTCTGGGTGGTAATGCTGATGTGAGTGACATGTGTAATTGTTAGCCCTTGAGGACCTCTTACTGCCAGTTTCCACCACAGAATACTATATCAGTTCTAATTACTAGACCCTGCCCACTCACTACAGAGTAAAAATTCCAATCTCTAAACATGAAATCCCACCAATCTTCCACTAATCTCCCAACCTAGAAACTTCCACCCTGAAAAGTTTCATCCCCTTCCCGGGAAACTTTATATAAGCCCTGTATCCTGTTCAGTTTTCTACTGTTTCTCTCTGGAGCGTAGGCAGCCAGCTTTCTGAGTTGGTTTTTTTTTTTTTTTTAAGATCTCAATAAATTTCTTGTGTGAGGTTTGTTGTACGGTGTGACTTACAGGTATTCCTTGGCCCTCACCTGCCAGGATACCTTCCATCCAAGCTGTAATGTTTACAATAACCACCTGAGGCAGTGTTGAGGCTGTGGCCTGTGCAGTCATGAGTGGGTCAGTGGTCCTGATACAGCCAAGATCCATAGTTGATGTCTGTGGCCTGTGTTATCACAGAGGTCAAAGAATAACCATGTGGTCCAGATTGCAGTCTGAAGCTCCCTGAAGGTTCCTCTGCACAAGAGAGTTGGCCCAGCCCCTTGGCAACCCAAGTACTGTGGAGCAGGTAGTAGCACAGGGCACTGGAGGAGAGCTGGTCCAGCCAGACATGGCTTTCCTCAGTTGTGAGATTCCCAAATGATCAATAAAAAGTAATTTAAAAAAAATGGTGAATTGGGGATATTCCAAGAAGACAAGACAATAATGAGCCATTGTCTCTGAAACTCTGTTTTATAAGTCACCACTCTGTTGGTGCTAACTCCATGGTAGCATCCTCCATGTTCATGGAGTCTCATATAAAACCTTGATAAAAGGGAAGCATCATTTCCACCATGTACCAAAATAAAACAAAGCCATTACCACAAGATCAAAAACCAAATTAAATAATAGTTTTCTAAAATAATCTTTGCTAGTAACCCTTATAAATAGTTCCAATTCCTCATGTTATTCCTGTCTGCGGACTTGGTGTGCACTAAAAGCTCTGTTAGACTTCGTAAGGGAACAATGTTCTTTTTCCCAAACTGACAACTTAGCACCTATAAAAACATTCATCCAGATGTTGTCCGTGACTATCCTGTCAGCCTGTCAGTCTTGGCTCCTCATTTCAGATTGTATATCTTACCCACCCTTGCTGTTTTTGAACTAGGAACTTTGAAGAAAGCATGCACCATCTTCTTCAGGTCACCTGTGCCTCCATGCAAGGCACAATCAATACTGGAACAGAATGGCAAGAGTCACCAGACATTCAGTGTCCCATCATGCCGCCCAGCCATATATATGAAGCTCAGCCCTAATGCAGGTGGCCTCGGGATCTTGGGAACCTGTTAGAGAGCACAAGACGGGAACTAAAAGGGCACTGTTCATGCTAGATGACGGCTTCTCAGTCTGCTTCTCCGGGGGATGGATTGTCACAGCACTTGGCTATTCAAACCAGAAATGCATGAACATGGCAGTTTATTTCCATCTGTACTCCGCCACAGGGAAGAGGCATGGGGATTAATTGAACAGTCCTTCATCACTTGGGGTTGCGCATATAGATGCCTAGGAAAGCCATGAGGGAAAGCAGAACACAAGGCTGGGTACCAAGTTGGACCAGAAAATTCATCAGTCAAAATCAAATAGTGAGAGGACAGATGTGTTCTGAAAGCAGCCTTCCACATCCCCTCAGTAAACTGTCCTCAGTAACTACGCCAGATAAAAATATGTAATGACTTCACCATTTATTGTGATCTACTTTTCAATTATTTGATGCATCTTTAAAGACATTGCTTCTGTCATTGATGAAGTTTGTCTCTAAGCCAGCTCTATGCTGCTCTATGCTCTTCCCCCTCCTAAAGTATCTTTTTCTATTTTTTTCTTGAATAATTCTCCCTCATTTTATAGTTGTGATATAGTCATCAACATTTTCCCTAAAACATCCCATTAACCATTACTCCCCAGCCTCCACTGGGTGGGTTTCTTCCTGTGTTGGCCTAGTACGACACTGCAATATTATTGTCCATTTGGCTCTAAGCAGGGGTCCCATTATGTCGAAACTGGGATACTTTTGAGATTAAAAAGAAGGACGGATAATAACTATAATTTTAGACATTTTGAAAACAAGTATTTGCTGATATATGATTTAAGACCCATAAATATTTTTAGAACAATACTTCTTCTTACAAAGTAACATGGCTGTGTTCATTATACTGAAAAGTTTAGTATAACATAAACCTTTAAAAAACATAAGAAAAATGATTGCCCTTGCAGTATATTGATACAGTTTATACAGGTTGCTAGTGGTACATGTGTTGCTGGATCATTTGTATTTACTTGGTGAGAATATGTTTTTGAAGTGCAATTATTTTTTTATTATTTTTTAAAACAAAGTTTCTTATAATATTCAAAACTGTGATTTTTGTTAAATGGAAAACATTGAAACTTGTTAAGTTTAACTTTTAGTTAATGAAAAAATAGGTGTTTGCATAATATTCTTAAGGTTCACCCACAATGAAGCATTTAATAGTATATTCATATGTTGAGTAGCACTTTATTATACACATACACCACAATAAGCAATTTTATCAGACAACATAGATGAGTGATAGTCCTAAAAGTGGGAGGTAAGTTATCATGTACCAGAGAAGAGGGCTGGCAGGGAAGTAGTCTATTGCTCTGGTTTGGGATTCAGCCATGTGTTAATCTGAAAGCTGCTTACTGTATGTGTCTCACCCAGTACTGCCTGAAGTTTTTCTAAAAGCCATCCTAATTTATGTTAAGAAAACCATTGATAAAAATATTTTCCTTAAAATATGAAATAGCAAGAAAAAGCATTAAATTGTATGGGATTCTTGGACAACAGATGTCAGGCAGATACATAGCAAGAGAATAATTGCCCTCTTTCCCATAAAAATCACACTTCTGCAAAGACAAAAAACAGCATAATGATCTTTGTACAAACTTTTAAATGACTTCTTGAAGTCATTT
Organism: Arvicola amphibius; assembly: GCF_903992535.2. Lineage (NCBI taxonomy): Eukaryota > Metazoa > Chordata > Mammalia > Rodentia > Cricetidae > Arvicola > Arvicola amphibius. The sequence goes on from NC_052057.2 coordinate 63,638,573, forward strand.
TCTATTATCATGATTTGAGTAATTAGAGGGAGGAAAGATTCTAAGAGTCAGAGGGAATGGAGGACTCCACGAGAACATTGGTCACCAAATCAGCTAAGCAGAGCAGAGATCATACGGGCTCATAGAGACTGAAGCGTCAAGCACGGGCCCTGCATGGGTCTGCAGCAAGTCCTCTGGGTAAATGCTATGGATGTTAGCTTGTTGTTTTTGCAGGACTTCTAACAGTGGGCATAGGTGTGTCTCTGACTCTTTCATCTGCTCTGGGGACTCTTTGCCTCCTATTGGTGTGCATTGACCAGCTTTTGTGCTCTCTTATTATGTCTTATTTTGTCATATTTCATTATCTTCTCTTGGAGGCCTGCTTTTTTATGAAAGAAAATGGAATAGAGGTGGATCTGGAGGAGAGGGAAAATTGGGGGTAACCTAAAAGAAGTAGAGGGAGCAGAAGCTGTGATTGGGATGTATTGTATGTATGTACTGTATGTATGTATGTATGTACTGTATGTATGTATGTATTGTGTGTATGTATTGTATGTATGTATGTATTGTATTGTATGTATGTATTGTATTGTATGAAAGAAAACTCCATTTCAATAAGAAAGTAATAAATATTCTAATATCCATCTTAACTTTTTCAAATAAAGACAGTGATCAAGCGTTATCTTAAAACCAATAACCTAATAAAGATCTTGTTCTTAATAATCGTAATCCATGCCTGGAGCAAGCATTAGCTTAAATTTTATTTTCTTGAATTACAGTTTTAACAGTTGATATGACATGTAAATTAACGTAACAGTGTCCTATTTTTGTCTTTTTTTCTGGAAAAGTTAAGTGGGTTACAGTGCATTCTTTTATCTAATTCTCATATTACCAGTTTTACAGAGATGTGATTAGATCCATCAGAGGCAGATAAGGTCCCCAGGAAAGCTGACTGTGAAATATATGTCAGTGTCAGCGTATCCAGGAGTGCTGCTGCTGAGACTGGCAAGCTCTTCCTCTCCTCAGCCCTCCTTCTCTCCCCTCTTGGCTCTCCCGCTCTCTGTATAGTTGTGTGTGTGTGTGTGTGTGTGTTCTCATGTGTGCGTGTGTGTGTGTGTGTGTTCTCATGTGTGTATGGTGTGTGTGTGTGTGTGTTCTCATGTGTGCATGTGTGTATAAAGACCAGAAGACATTCACTGTTCACCCACCCTCTGAAGCTACCCGCCTTTTATTTATAAGATGGGATCATTCAGTGGATGTGGTGCTCGATGGCACACTGAGTAGGCTAGACTGGCTGAACAGTGGACCTCAAGAGTCCTCCTCTCTTTATCTTCCTGATGTTGGCATTGTAAGTGCTACCTGGTTTTTTGCATGGGTGCTAGGGATCAAACTCAGTTTCCTGCTCTTATACTTATATGGCATGTACTTTATTAACTGAAAAAAATTCCCAGCCCCAGGGGCTGCAGAGTTTTAAATTTACTCTCTCCATTACCACCCTGAAGTTTCAGAAATTTTAGTTTACGAAGCAAACTGCCCAAGAAAGATGAGAGCAGAGCAGATAAACTTAGTTAGAAGCTAAGCACAGAAGCCACACATATACAACAGATGACTCAAAGAGTGGCCAGAGGGCCGGATATTTTTCTGTTTCTAAACAAAGGAGTAGCTAGGGCTTGGGCTTCTGCAGGGGAGGTAGATGGTGCAGGCCACAGAAGGGTGAGAGGAGGCTGTACTCTGGAAGTTGACAATGTTTTGCTATGCTGACTTCCAGTAACAGACACTTGAGGTCACCGCCACCACCCCACCACCCGTGGGTACATTTCCTAAAGAGAAAGCAGCACATCCACAAAACAGGCTTCTTCTGCATCTGCCATTCACGGATTTAGGTGGGCAACTGAAATGGCAGTCACTCCTGTGCCTGCTAAGGTCTGCATTTTCTGCGAATAATCAACTCGAAATATACCAGGAAATGTACTTGGGATGTCATGTTTTGTTTTCCCATGGTATCAACACATAGGAAAGGAGGAAGTAAAACTGGGCAAACATAGAGCTGAGTTTTATGCAATATCTTTAAAAGATACAACCGAGCCTAGGGGGAATTCCAAGAGTGACGGGCCCTTCAGAGTAGCCTTAAGCTGTGGGAAGAAGCTTTCTTCTCCTTCATCAGACTTTAGATGTGAGGCATGGGCACTGGCCAGGACAGTGCTTTCCAGACCAGACAAACACTGGTGGCAGAGATGACAGACCAGACAGCTGAAGACTGTCTGATAACCGCCCTTTCAACAGCTGGAGAAACAAGACCCTTATCCTTACAGGGCCTTGGGGCTATATATCATAGTATCAATGACAGTCATTGGCTACAGTTTCATTAACTTCAGTAAAGCATAAATAATTCTCTTTAAAAGACTTATCATTTTTAAATAATAGGAAGCAAATTTTAACTAAGATTCGGACTCAAATCTTGGTCATGGGCTGAATGTGATGTTTATTTAAAGTGTATAAACAGCTAAGACCCACTTTTTAAATACATAAAGTTATGTAGACTACATTTGACAACACCTAACGTCCTTTTAAATTATAGTATCTATAAATACAAGTGTGTGTGTGTATGTGTGTGTATGTGTGTGTGTGGTATTCATCCCTCCACTAAAGTAAAGAAATCACAAACACATTGCTAAATGACCCCTCTGTCATTTTCCGCTAAGCCAAAGAAGGCTGTCAGAGGCCTTGCTACAGTTTTTCTATTGCTACAGAATAGATCACTATAAACTTAGTGCCACCCATCCCCTTCATCATCTCAAAGTTCCACAGCCCCAATGTTCACAAGGCTCTGTGGACTTCTCGGTCAGAGTGTCACAAGAACTAAATTGATGTGCTACCTGAACTGGAGGCTCCTATGTCCCATGAGGTTTGTCTTTCAAGCTCATTTAAGCTGTTGATAGAATTTAACCACTCGTATTTGTAGGGTTTAGGCTTTTGGGTACATTCTAGATTCCTGCTAGATTGCTCTGGCAGAAAGGTCATCTCTTATGTATTGCTGTAACAAAATGCTTGGATGATGGACTTGAAAGAAGAAATGCTTCTTTGACCTTAGTATTGGTTGATAAGTTCTGACCAGGCAACCACACTGATTGGGGATCTGTGGTGTGGCAGGACAACATGACAGGAGTGTATGGTAGAAACCACATGGTATCCAGGATATGTAAGAAAAAAGGGGACACTATCACAGTCCCGCATTCTCTTCAAGGGATATCTCATATAATCTAAATACTCTTTCTTCCCACCTAGCCCAACCTCATAAGAGAATGCAGGATAGAGCATAGGTATTTAACAACATGGATCTTGAAAGAACTGTTATCAAAGCCATGGTAACTCCCATTGGCCAAAATTATGAAAAAAGAATACGGAGAGTGGAATAATGGAAGGGATCTACCTGAAGTCTCCTTCTAGAGCCAGAAGCAGGATAGGAAGCTTTTATTGCATGTCGAGCAGAATCGCCAAGTCATCACTCATAAACTTATTTCTAAATTTATAGAGATATGCATGTCAGAAATGCTTCAGGCTAATATATCTTCTAATGAGGAAAAATATCTGTCATTTTAACAAAGATGTTCCAGGAAATTAGCATTTCATATTTTAATATTTGCTATAGCTAATATCTAGAGGAAAATTCTTTTTTTTCTTTCCATGGTTTATTTTCTTATTAAAAATTTCCATCTCCTCCCTTCCTCCTCCCCCTTCCCTCCCCTCCCCTCCACCCATACCCCCACTCCCTCCCTCTCCAGGCCAAGGAGCCATCAGGGTTCCCTTCACTATGTTAAGTCCAAGGTCCTCCCAACTCCCCCCAGGTGCAGGAAGGTGATCAACCAAGCTGACAAGGCCCACACAGAGCCCGTCCACGCCGTAGAATCCAAGCCCATCGCCATTGTGCTTGGCTTCTAAGTCAGCCTCCACCATCGGCCACATTCAGAGAGTCTGGTTTGGTCACATGTTCCATCAGTCTCATTCCAACTGGATTTGGTGATCTCCCGTTAGTTCTGTCCCACTGTCTCCATGGGTGAACGCACCCCTCACGGTCCTGACTTTCTTTCTAATGTTCTCCCTCCTTCTGCTCCTCATCAGGACCTTGGGAGCTCAGTCCGGTGCTCCAATGTGGGGCTCAGTCATTTTCTTCATCCATCGCCAGGTGGAGGTTCTATGGTGATATGCAAGAAATTCATCAGTATGGCTATAGGATCTGGCCTTTTCAGGCTCCCTCTCCTCAGCTGCCCAAGGAACTAGCTGGGGGCATCTCCCTGGAAACCCAGGAACCCCTCTAGATTCAAGTCTCTTGACAACCCTCAGATGGCTCCCTTAATTAAGATATATGCTTCCCTGCTCCCATATCCACCCTTCCTATATCCCAAGCATCCCATCCTCCGAGCTCTCCCCATTCTCCCCTTCATGCTTTTCTCTCCCCATGTCACCTTGGCCCCGTCCCACCCCACCCCCAAGTTCACAATTTTTGCTCGGCGATCTTGTCTACTTCCAATATCCAGGAGGATTACTATATGTTTTTCTTTGGGTTCACCTTCTTACTATCTTCTCAGGGATCCCGAATTATAGGCTCAATGTCCTTTGATTATGGCTAGAAACCGATTATGAGTGAGTACATCCCATGTTCATCTTTTTGGGTCTGGGTTACCTCACTCAGAATAGTGTTTTCTATTTCCATCCATTTGCATGCAAAATTCAAGATGCCATTGTTTTTTACCGCTGAGTAGTATTCTAGCATGTATATATTCCACCGTTTCTTCATCCATTCTTCCACTGAAGCGCATCTAGGTTGTTTCCAGGATCTGGCTATTACAAATAATACTGCTATGAACATAGTTGAGCAGATGCTTTTGCAGTATGATTGGGCATCTCTTGGGTAAATTCCCAAGAGTGGAATTGCTGGGTCCTGGGGTAGGTTGATCCCGAATTTCCTGAGAAACCGCCACACTGCTTTCCAAAGTGGTTGCACAATTATGCATTCCCACCAGCAATGGATGAGTGTACCCCTTACCCCACAACCTCTCCAGCAAAGGTTATCATTGGTGTTTTTGATTTTAGCCAATCTGACAGGTGTAAGATGGTATCTCAAAGTTGTTTTGATTTGCATTTCCCTGATAGCTAAGGAGGTTGAGCATGACCTTAAGTGTATTTTGGCCATTTGAACTACTTCTGTTGAGAATTCTCTGTTCAGTTCAGTGCCCCATTTTTTAATTGGGTTAATTAGCATTTTAAAGTCTAGTCTCTTGAGTTCCTTATATATTTTAGAGATCAGACCTTTGTCAGTTGCAGGGTTGGTGAAGATCTTTTCCCAGTCAGTAGGCTGCCTTTGTGTCTTAGTGACAGTGTCCTTTGCTTTACAGAAGCTGCTCAGCTTCAGGAGGTCCCATTTATTCAATGTTGCCCTTAATGTCTGTGCTGCTGGGGTTATATGTAGGAAATGGTCTCCGGTGCCCATTTGTTGTAGAGTACTTCCCACTTTCTCCTCTATCAAGCTCAATGTGTTCAGATTAATACTGAGGTCTTTAAGCCATTTGGACTTGAGTTTTGTGCATGGTGAAAGATATGGATCTACTTTCATTCTTCTACATCCAGTTATGCCAGAACCATTTGTTAAAGATGCCCTCTTTCTTCCATTGTGTACTTTTGGCTCCTTTATCAAAAATCAGGTGCTCATAGGTTTGTGGTTTAAGATCCGGGTCTTCTATACAATTCCATTGGTGGACTTCTCTGTTTTTATGCCAATACCAAGCTGTTTTCAATACTGTAGCTCTGTAATAGAGTTTGAAGTCAGGGATGGTAATGCCTCCAGAAGTCCCTTTATTGTATAAGATTGTTTTGGCTATCCTGGGTTTCTTGCTTTTCCATATAAAGTTGATTATTGTCCTCTCTATATCTGTGAAGAATTTTGATGGGACCTTGATGGGGATTGCATTGAATCTATAGGTTGCTTTTGGTAGAATTGCCATTTTTACTATGTTGATCCTCCCAATCCACGAGCAGGGGAGATCCTTCCATTTTCTGGTATCCTCTTCAATTTCTTTCTTCAAAGACTTAAAGTTCTTGTCAAATAAATCCTTCACTTCCTTGGTTAGAGATACTCCCAGATATCTTATGCTATTTGTGGCTATTGTGAAAGGTGATACTTCTCTGATTTCCCTCTCTGCTTCCTTATCCTTTGTGTATAGGAGGGTGACTGATTTTTTGGAGTTGATCTTGTAACCTGCCACGTTACTGAAGGAGTTTATCAGCTGTAGGAGTTCTTTGGTGGAGTTTTTGGGGTCGCTTATGTACACTATCATATCATCTGCAAATAATGAAAGTTTAACTTCTTCCTTTCCAAATTGAATCCCCTTCATTCCCTTATGTTGTCTTATTGCTATTGCTAGAACTTCAAGCACTATATTGAAGAGATAAGGACAGAGTGGACAGCCTTGTCGTGTTCCTGAATTTAGTGGGATGGACTTGAGTTTCTCTCCGTTTAATTTGATGTTAGCTGTCGGCTTGCTGTACAAAGCCTTTATTATATTTAGGAATGACCCTTGTATCCCTAATCTCTCCAAGACCTTTATCATAAAGGGGTGTTGAATTTTGTCAAATGCTTTTTCAGCATCTAATGAGATAATCATATGGTTTTTATCCTTCAGTTTATTTATATGATGGATTACATTGATAGATTTTCGTATGTTGAACCAGGCCTGCATCTCTAGGATGAAGCCCACTTGATCGTAGTGGATAATTTTTCTAATGTGTTCTTGGATTCGGTTTGCCAGTATTTTACTGAGAATTTTTGCGTCAATGTTCATGAGTGAGATTGGCCTGTAATTCTCTTTCTTGGTTGAGTCTTTGTGTGGTTTAGGTATCAGGGTAACTGTAGCTTCATAAAAGGAATTTGGCAATGACTCTTCTGTTTCTATATTATGAAATACCTTCAGGAGTATAGGTAATAAGTCTTCTTGGAAGTTCTGGTAGAAATCCACATTGAAACCATCTGGTTCTGGGCTCTTTTAGGTAGGGAGGTTTTTGATAACAGTTTCTAATTCTTCGCGACTAACAGGACTATTTAGAGCATTTACCTGGTCCTGGTTTAACTTTGGTATATGGTACTTATCTTAAAAATGTCCATTTCTTTTACATTTTCCAATTTTGTGGCATACAGGCTTTTGTAGTAAGATCTAATGATTCTCTGAATTTCCTCTGTGCCTGTGGTTATGTCCCCCTTTTCACTTCTGATCTTATTAATTTGCGTGTTCTCTCTCTGCCGTTTGATTAGTTTGGCTAGGGGTTTGTCAATCTTGTTGATTTTCTCCAAGAACCAGCTTTCTGTTTCATTGAATCTTTGGATTGTTTTCTGTGTTTCTATTTTGTTGATTTCTGCCCTCAGTTTGATTATTTCCAGTCTTCTACTTCTCCTAGGTGAGTCTGCTTCTTTTTTTTCCAGAGCTTTCAGGTGTGCTGTTAAGTCTCCAATGAGTGCTTTCTCTGTCTTCTTTAAGTGGGCACTTAGTGCTATGAACTTTCCTCTTAGCACTGCTTTCATTGTGTCCCATAAGTTTGAGTATGTTGTGTCTTTGTTTTCATTAAATTCAAGAAAGACTTTAATTTCTTTCTTTATTTCTTCCTTGACCCAGGTGTGGTTCAGTAGTTGACTATTCAGTTTCCATGAATTTGTGGGCTTTCTGGGGGTAGCATTGTTGTTGAATTCTAATTTTAATCCATGGTGATTCGATAAGACACAGGTGTTTACTAATATTTTTTTGTAACTGTGGAAGTTTGCTTTGTTACCAAGTATATGGTCAATTTTCGAAAAGGTTCCATGAGCCGCAGAGAAGAAGGTATATTCTTTCCTATTTGAGTGGATTGTTCTATAGATGTCTGTTAAGTCCATTTGGTTCATTACCTCCATTAAGTCTTTCAATTCTCTGTTAGGTTTCTGTCTGATTGACCTGTCCATTGGTGAGAGAGGAGTGTTGAAGTCTCCAACTATTAGTGTGTGTGGTTTGATGGCTGCCTTGAGTTCTAGAAGTGTTTCTTTTACATAAGTGGGAGCTTTTATATTAGGGGCATAGATATTCAGGATTGAGACTTCATTCTGATGGATTTTTCCTGTTATGAGTATAAAGTGTCCCTTTCCATCTCTTCTGATTGATTTTAGTTTGAAGTCAACTTTGTTGGAAATTAGTATGGCCATACCGGCTTGTTTCTTAGGGCCATTTGCTTGATAAACCTTTTCCCAACCCTTTACTCTGAGTAGGTGTCTGTCTTTGTGGTTGAGGTGTGTTTCTTGTAAACAGCAGAATGTTGGATTCTGTTTTCGTATCCACTCTCTTAGCCTGTGCTTTTTTATAGGTAAATTGAGTCCATTGATATTAAGTGATATTAATGACCAGTGGTTGTTAACTCCGGTCATTTTTTTGTAGTAGAGTTTGTGTACTTCCCTTCTTCTAGTTGTGCTGGTGAAGGGTCGCTAGATGCCAGAGTTATTGTGGGCGTTGTTGGACTCCTTGGTTTGTGATTTTCCTTCTATTACTTTCTACAAGGCTGGATTTGTAGCTACGTATTGTTTAAATCTGTTTTTGTCCTGGAATATCTTGTTTTCTCCATTGATGGTGAATGCTAGCTTTGTCGGGTATAGTAGTCAAGGCTTGCATCCATGTTCCCTTAGTGTCTGTAGCACATCTATCAAAGACCTTCTGGCTTTCATGGTTTCCAGTGAGAAGTCAGGTGTAATTCTGATAGGTTTCCCTTTATATGTTACTTGACCTTTTTACTTTGCAGCTCTTAATATCTGTTCTTTATTCTGTATGTTTTGTGTTTTGATTATTATGTGGCGTGGGGATGCTTTCTTTTAATCCAGTCTATTTGGTAGGCTTCTTGTAGCTTCATAGGAATATCCTTCTTTAGGTTGGGAAAATTTTCTTCTATAATTTTTTTTTAATATATATTCTGGGCCTTTGAGTTGTAATTCTTCTCCTTCTTCTACCCCAATTATTCTTAAGTTTGGTCTTTTCATGGTGTCCCAGATTTCCTGGATGTTTTGTGTTAAGAATTTGTTAGATTTGTTTAGTTCTTTAATCTGTGAATTTATTTCCTCTATAGTATCTTCAGAGTCCGAGATTCTTTCTTCCATCTCTTGTATTCGGTTGGAAATACTTGTCTCTGAAGTTTCTGTTCATTTACTCAGAGTTTCCATTTCCAGTCGTCCCTCAGATTGTGTTTTCTTCAATACCTCCATTTCATTTATCAGGTCTTGTACTGTTTCCCTTACCTGTTTGATTGTTTTTTCTTGTATTTCTTGGGTATCTTTGAGAGATTTATTTATTTCATCTACCTTTTTGTTTGTCATCTCCATTTCTTTATGGCAGTGTTTTTTTTTTTTACCTCCTGTTTAAGGTCCACTATTATTTTCATAAAGTACTGTTTAAAGTCGATTTCTTCTATTTTTCTGGAGTAGGGTGTTCAATTGTTGTTTCGGGATGCCTGGATTCTGGTGATGTCATGTTGCCTTTCGGCTTGTTGGAGGAGTTCTTGCATTGGCGCGTGCCCATCTCTTCCTTCAAATGGAGCTAGGAGAGACTTGGTGACTTGTTCCAGTCCTTGCTCTGACTGAATCTGGGTGGATCTCCTCAGTGCCAGAGCAGGATCTATTCCTTGCAGCACAATCTGCAGGAGCCCACACTCCCTTGCAGGGCTCCTCAGACCTGCCTGGAGGGCAGCCTCTCTCCCCTCTGGTTAGGTGGCCTTGGTACAGGGTCAGGACACTTGAATACACTAGGGAAGGCCGTCCAGATGGGACTACACAGCACTGAATCAGGGATTCCTGGTAGCTGAGGGATGCCTCCCAGATGTGTCTTCCGGTTTTAAGATCTGGTGTCTTTGCTCCCAGATGTGTCTTCTGGTGTTAGTATCCGGTGTCTTTGCTCCCAGATGTGTCTTCTGGTCCTCCCAGATGTGTCTTCTGGTCCTCCCAGATGTGTCTTCTGGTCCTAATATCCAGTGTCTTTGCTGGCCAGGGAGTTCCGGAGAGGGCCTACCTTGCTGCATGCAGGCTATTGAAACAAAGAAACTCCCGCCCTCCAGTTGCACTCCCTACCCAGTCCCAGCACCCTGATTGGGCTGAGATGGAGATATTATGAACCCAAAGAGAGGAGGAAGAAGGGACGTTTTTTTCTGGGTGCAAGCTGGGTGGGGTCAGAAGATGGAGGCAGTAGCCAGTGAGACTAGCTCCAGCCGGAAGACTAGAAAGTGTAGCGTGTCAGGGAGTGGCTGTGATCCTTCTCCCAGGCTGCTGCCGAGGGGTCAGCTCTAGAGGAAAATTCTAAGTAAGCTTGTGACAAAACAGAATCATTTTAAATATATTTAAAATAATGCACACCTCTTAATGAATTAGGAACAGAAAATATATTTCAGATTTCTAACACTAAATTATTATACAAATAATACTGAATTCAACATCAAAATGATAAAGAATACTTCATTTAAAAAAAGAAAAGCTGGACACAAGCTTAATCACCATCACAAGTACAATTAAATATTTGTATATACCCTGTGACATTTTTCTATGGTCAGTGAAAACTGTTTTTTTTTTTCCTTTTGTATGGGTATGTTCGTGGTCTATTTATATGTGTGTTTATATGTTACTCTGTGTAGGCTTGTGTGTGTGTGCAGACACATATGGATGTGGGTGGATATGCATCTAAAGGTCAAGGATTGATGTCTGATGTAGGTGTGTCTTCTATCTATCTGATGATTTCATTGGATAATTAATAAAGAAACTGCCTGGCCCATCTGATAGACCGGCCCTTAGGTGGGTGGAGTAGACAGAACAGGAAGAAGGAAGTGAGGTAGATGGCTCAGTCAGATGCCACGCCTCTCTTAAGTTAGGCAGACCGCCGTGCCTCTCCTCAGAGGGATGCCAGATGCAATGAAGCTCCAGCCCAAGATGGACACACGCTAGAATCTACCTGGTAAGGCACCACTTTGTGGTGCTACACAGATTATTAGATATGGGTTAGTCAAGATGTGAATAAGAGCGTGAAAATAATGGGCCAGGCAGTGTTTAAAAGAATACAGTTTCTGTGTAATTATTTTGGGGCATAAGCTAATCAGGAGGCCGAAAGCAGGGCGGCGGGAATGCAGCCCACAGCTCATCACTACAGATGTCAAGCAATTTCTTTGATCTTAAAACCTTATGCATGGAGGCGTTGCCTCTCACAGAGCCTAACCAGTGTGGTTATCCTGCTAGCCATCAGGTTCTCTCTCTGTGTCTGACATGTGCTGGAATTGCAGGTGGGCCACCATGTCTGCTAGGCATGTATATGCTTGCTGAGGACCTGAACATGGGCCCTCACACTTGCATGGCACGTGCTTTATCCACTGAGCTTTCTCTCTAATTTTATATTTCCTTTAAGTTTTACCAGGCATCTAATGTGAGATGACTTCTCTGACTAGTTCAGGAGAGATGCTGAAATTTAATCCAAAAGCCCTTTCTAGATGGTCTAATTAATGCAAAACCCACACTATTCTTTGTGTGTGTATACTGATGGCTGTTCATGTTATTTTGCATATTTGAGCAGTATCATGATTAAAATATATACATTTTCACACATTTAGCAATCTTCATGATGCTGTCTAAGGTTATTGGAGCTACAAAAGGGTGCTTTATCAGAAGTAACTGCTCATTCTCATTTGCAAAGGATACACTGACCCCAAACCTGAGACTCCAGGATTATAACTACAAAGTAAGCATTCTCAGAGCTGCTGGGAGTTCTGGAAGAAGCAGAGATCACATCAGTGCTTGTATCATGCTCCAGTCACCAACACTGATGTCTCATTCCCTAGAAGTCCTTCCCAACCAAGGCATCTGGTCCAGACCACTCCGTTCAGCAGAGCTATTTCTTTGTGAAGAAAGACCATAATTGTAATCCTTTCCTCCCAAGTGTTTCTCTAGACCTTGTGTAAAATTTAGCACACATGCACATGCATGCATGTACAAACACACATACACACATGCATGCACAGACACATACACACATGCATGCATATACACATACACACACAAAACAAGGACAGTTCCTATAGAAAAAATGGCAGTCATCTTTTCATTAAAAGGGAATTCTTATTTCACCCTGTTCTGGAGCATCTTATGCCAGAATGGTTTATAATTTCATGAATAAATAGAATCAATCAAGTGATGTAATGAAAATGAGCCCTGTGAAGATTCACAATGCTCTATTCACATAGAGAAGATATTTATATACCCTTCAATTTGGTCTTCTCAATAACTAGCTTATAAAAATATAATTAATTATATCTAACATATTTTAAGCCTAGTATCAATTAAAATCAGATTGTAAACATTTTAAATTAATTTATACAATAGAAAATAGTGAGCATAAGTGGGATCAGAAATGAGGATGAGGACATACAGGTAGAACTCAATGACGATGGTGATTTTAAACTCTTTTTAAAAAACATTTATTTATTTATTATGTATACAATATTCTGTCTGTGTGTATGCCTGCAGACCAGAAGCGAGCACCAGACCCCATTACAGATGGCTGTGAGCCACCATGTGGTTGCTGGGAATTGAACTCAGGACCTTTGGAAGAACAGGCAATACTCTTAACCTCTGAGCCATCTCTCCAGCCCGATTTTGAACTCTTATGGTTCACCAAGATTCTTGATAATAGGAAAAATACATTCCTCTTCCACCTCAAGAAAGTTATCCCCGATGTTCTTGAAAATAGTTGCCTTGTTGGCACTGCAGGTTTTCTTCTAGAGAACTCAGTTTAATGATCCCTCTATTCTTCTGAGTCTATAATTAGACTTTCATCCCCATGGTATTCCAAGGTCTTTAAGCAAAATGAAGTCCTAGCAGACCTCCGTGTATACAGTAGAAAATGAAACTGACAAAGAGAAAACCATCATGATCTTTGGAATATACACATTAGAACTTACAAAATGGGTCTAGGAGTAGATTTTAAGAACACGACAAATGGTAGAAGAAATACAAAGATTAAAGCTGTATTTTTGTATGACCTCATTAATACTGATGTCCTTTAAAAGTTTCTGGTAATTTATTTGTTGACTGAAATAGTATGCAAACAAGACCCAATTAGTTTGAAATGTCAGGATTACCTTGACCTGACCCTACAAAGGAAAGTGTCTGAAGAATATCAGAGGTGGTTAAAATTAGAATGTATTTATTACCATGTGAGACTTCTTTATCCAATCAGGACAGTCTAGAGAAGATAAATTACTTCTACACCAATGGTGAAGACCAAATATTTGATACTTACTTTTGAAATATAAAGAACATCCTAGCATCATCAGGTGATATGTGTTTATTTTTCTCTGTCAATCTGAAATTATAGCAGCAACTAATAATGTTAAAAGGAAAGGTGAGGTCAAGTGGTATTAGGAGTCTTGACATTTGCTCATTAAAAACCAGCTGTATATAAGTTACTGTAGTGAACAGCAGAGCCAAATGACTATTTTTCCTGGCCACCTGGCTAGCTTAGCCCCAAAAATAACCACACAGAAACTGTATTTATTAAAACACTGCTTGGCCCATTAGCTCTACTTTTTTATTGACTAAGTCTTACATCTTAATTTAACCCATTTCTATTTATAGTCTGTGTATTGCTGTGTGACTGTGGCTTACCGGCAAGATTCTAACTGGTGTTTGTCTCAGGCAGAAGATCCATGGCTTCTCTCACTCTGCCCTTCTTCCCAGCATTTAGTTCTCTCTTCTCTGCCTACCTAAGTTCTGCTCTATCAGGCCCAAAGCAGTTTCTTTATTCATTAACCAATGAAAGCAACACCTGAACAGAAGAACCTCCTATACCAGTCTGAATAATATTAGAGGTGGTAAAATTAGAATGTATTTATTACCATGTGATACCTGTTCATCCAATCAGGACAGTCTAGAGAATATAGATAACTTCTATACCAACGGTGAGGACCAAATTTGTGATGCTTATTTTTTAAATATAAAGAACATCCTAGCATCATCGGGTGATATGTGTTTATTTTTCTCTGTCAATCTGAAATTATAGCAGCAACTAATAATGTTAAAAGGAAAGGTGAGGTCAAGTGGTATTAGGAGTCTTGACATTGGCTCATTAAAAACCAACTATATATAAGTTACTGTAGTGATCAGCAGAGCCAAATAACTATTGGAAAAATCTAATTTCAAGAGACCTATAGCCTTAACAAGTAATCATGTTGTTCTAGAAATGAATCCATCTATTAAGCTCTTATTGTTGTGCCTAAGTGAAGATATTCCAGGTCTAGTAAATATAAATTTAATTTTGACCTCAAAACATACAAGTATAGCACCTCAGCCAGTGCCCATATGGGGAAATTAAAGTCCTAGAGTCTAATTGATAAAGAAGAAGGTTGGCTGGGTTCCTCTGAGAAAGAACTGCACTTCAGCACCATATGTTCATATAGTTGATCTTTCTTCTAGGCTTCATCAGAGAGACCCACAGCTTTATCACACCATGATTGTGCTTATGGGAAAGAAAAGTAGTCCTACTGTGGGGAATTATTGCATCCTGTCTCTAATACAGCTCTAGTTTCAGGACACCCACTATGTCATGAAAGTCTACAAGTGAAAGCAGGGTCATGTAGCAGTTCAATGAGAGATAGAATTTCCATTTAGCCCTGTCTCACTATGTATTGTTGTGTGTCCAAATCTGCCCTGACATTATTTCTAGAATTCATAATTAGGTATAACATTCAGAAATTAACAAAATATTTACATTGGTTCTCTGAACTATAGAACAAAGGATGTTATGCAAGGAGGGACCAAGCATAAAACATAATAACCACTTCTTTTGGAGAAAACAAGAAAAAAAAGAAATTCTGCAACCCAGAAAAAAATGAGACCTGAGGACACTTACTTTACACCAGAGCCAGTTTAACTTTGGTCTCTGCACAAAAGCTGGAACAATGGGAATGAGAATGGATTGCTGTAAAATATTGAGTTCTGACTACAACCTCAGCCACTATTCCAAGTTTGATTTTATTGCTTGAACAAATTAATAGTTCCTCTTACATCTCATATGTGTTATTTACTTGTAAATTATTCTTCTTTTCCTGTGTATATTAATAAAGACATATGGAAACAGTTTTTTTCCAACTGAACAAGCTAAAAATGTACTTTCACTGTCCTGCGTATTAAGGCATATGTTCTTTAGTTTCATATAATAATCACAGTGACTGTGGATGTCACACTACTCTGTCATACTGATGATATTAGGTTGATAGAGATCTAATGATGGCTATTGAGTGCCAGTCTAATTCACTCTCAGGGTTCATAGAGAATGCTATGGCAAGTGAGAGGCTTGGGATCTGAGGGTAGCAAATGAATCTTTCACTATGTACATTTTCATGCCCATTTCTTTATTCTTCTCTTTCTGTTCTAATTCTCCTGTCCTACTTCTAACTCCTCCTTGTTTCTTCTCCTAGCTTATTCCTCTTCTATTCTAAAAAACTCCTTTCCTTCATGAGCCTTGATGTGATCAAGAAATTACAAGAGTTACCTTCTCGTTGGTGAAAGTTGCATTCCTATGGGAAGTGATTAGAGACCTGAGCCGTTGCTATGGCTTCATAAGGTCCCAAGGCCATAGGAGCAAGACTGCAACCAGATGCGGGAGACACAGTAAGATAAGCTTTGAGACATAGGTCTTTGTAAGTAGACTGGCAAGTGAAGAATTGGCATGCTTTCCTTTAGAAAGCTTGATTGGACATCTGCAGCTCTGACCTTGGACACAGATGTAAGGTTTTTAACTTATGATCTATATGCACGAAGTCTTTAGTCTAGTTTGTACTTGTTCTGAATTGAAAGTGAGATAATTATGTGCAGTTAATTTGAACAAAAGAACAAGGCAGACTTTTACATTGTCTACTGTCTTTGAAGGACAAATAGACCCAGTTATGAAACATGTCTCAGTATATATTCTATATATCAAAACTGTATAGCTAAATGAAAAGTCATCTTCTTGAACATCCACAGATATATGTGCCCAGTAGATGGAATATTTGCATGAGATAAACACACAAGCAGTGGTAAAATACCCAAAGCTATTCTTAGGGAAGAAATGAAGAGACTTATGAGAGCGATTACAGACAGGAGCAATTGTTTTCCACAGCCAGTAACTCCACAAACTTGGGCTCCCTATCAGGGAATCACTCATCTTGTAGAACAGCTTGTTGAACATTAGTTATTACTTGTTGTATCTCTCATGACCTCTAACAGATATCATGAGAAGGAAATAGTGCTTGCTCTCTCCCTCCCTCCCTCCCTCCCTCCCTCCCTCCCTCCCTCCCTCCCTCCCTTCACTGTTGTTTCAAAGGTTAGGAAATACATTTCACAGGAACACAGAAATCGTCCATCTCATCTGGAACTCTAGGGTTCTAATAATGAGTAGCAGGACTATGGTGGAGAACTAGATTTTGTATCTGGCTCTCTCAGCAGTAAGAAAAAGTACAGTGTGTAACAAGCTTACAGTTTGGAAGCAGCTTATTGCTGTTTGGAGCACACTACACTGATCCATATACTGAGTGATCTAAAATACTTTTTTCTGTCTCTCTGTGTAGTGTGAAGCAGTGGGGCTGTGTCCCGCCACCCGGCCGCCGGCTAGCTTTACACCCGAAATAATTACACGGAAACTGTATTCTTTTAAACACTGCCTGGCCCATTATCTGTAGCCTCTTATTGGCTAATTCTCACATCTTTCTTTAACCCATATTTAGTAATCTGGGTAGCACCACGAGGTGTGGCTTACCAGGAGAGATCTTAACCTGCGTCCATCTCGGAGAGGAGCAGCATGGAGACTCCTATGGCGACTGCCTGAAGCGTCTCCCCCACTCTACTTCCTTGTTCCCACAATTCTGTTCTGTCTACTCCACCTACCTAATTTTCTGTCTCTTAAAGGGCCAAGGCAGTTTTCTTTATTAATTAACCAATGAAAGAAACATAGACAGATAACTCTCCTCCATCATCTCTGTCTCTGTCTCTGTCTCTGTCTCTGTCTCTGTCACTGTCTCTGTCTGTGTCTCTGTCTCCCTGTCTCTGTCTCCCTGTCTCTCTGTCTCTGTCTGTCTCTGTCTGTCTCTGTCTGTCTGTCTGTCTGTCTCTCTCTCTCTCTCTCTCTCTCTCTCTCTCTCTCTCTCTCTGTGTGTGTGTGTGTGTGTCTGTGTGTGTGTGTGTGTGTGTGTCTGTGTGTGTGTGTGTGTGTGGCCCTGGCTGGCTTGAATATACAAATGTGAAAAACACAGGAAAACAGCTTGCTGTCATTTTAAAAGGAAATTACAGCCATATGACCACTTGCAAAAATCAGGACTGTAATAATTACAAGCATTGCTTCTTTGTTTCATTTAAAAAAAAAAACCTTAAGTATAGTAAATGGATATATTAGTTTCCTTTCTCATTATTGTAACACAATAAATCCATAAGGATTTACTAAAGGGAAAAGGATTTCTTTTGTCTCACAGTTTGAGAATGTACACGGTGAAAATTTTCTAATGTTACTAGCTTACAACTAAAACATTTCATTTCCTTACACATAAATTAGTAGTCATACTGGATGTAGAATGAGCTTATAACCATTATAGCTAGCACTGAATGACCCACTGCATCCAGTTAGACTCTACTCTACAACCTCCATAAACTATGTTACCAGATGGGCAGCATTTATTTAGATACCTGAGTCTGTAGTGAGCATTTCATACTCAAACCAGAGCATTTTGTCCATGGCCTCCACAAACTAATCGTAACTCATAACAAAACATAAATTCAATCCCAATTCAAATGTCTCCGTAATCTTAGAAGTTCCAATATTTCAAAATTCTAACATCCAATGCCTCTTCTAAGACTCAAGTCAAACTCTTAGCTGTGAAACCTATTAAAATTAATTACATATTCACAATATGAAGTTGGCCAGATTAAACAATCCTACTTCAAAAGGATGGGATACGGGTATTGCAGGGAAGTATGGGACCAAAGCAAGATTAAGACTCAACAGGACAATCACCAAATCTTACAACTCCAAGTCCAGGACTCAACAATCTTTAGGCTCCAACCCACACACCGTACTGTCTGAAGCAGCCTATATCTCTCCTGGGCTGGCTCTGTATGCTTATAACTCATTGGCATCCTGGATTTTTGTCATCTTCAACAACATGAGATCTTTGTTGAAATCTTGGATTCAGTTTCACAGCTTACCTAGTCACTCTTTCAGGGATTATTCTTAGGGAATCTGACCATACTATACATTACTTATAGTCTTCAACATCTCTGGAACTTTGGAGCAACACCTCATGACTCCATGACTCCTACATTGTTCATGGCTCTAAACCAGTACTGTATAGATGGTGCTATACGGATGCTGCTGCCATGTTCCGCTTTAGGCTCATGATGTGTCCTGACCACTTTTCACAAGAGCGACAGTGGCTACAAGAGTTACAAGAGCCCTGTATGTATCAGGGTTTCTAAATTTGGGAAAGCTCCTCCCTAGAAGTTCATTTTAAACAGGGAAGTTTTTATATCACTTTATTCAGGCATTATAATTTCATTGAGTATTAATCATTTAATGAGTTTTCAGTTTTACACCTGGAAACCTTTCACAGGCACTGACATTCCTTTGAGGCACTCTTCTGTTGTCCCAGTTTAAAGTATGGTTTCTCTTTAATGTCACCATCTACTCAGTAATCAGAGCAGTTTCTTACCTACACCTAGACCGTGGACATTTGTTAACACTTCAGCCAGGCTCACATGTTTTTTGACATACTGTATATTTTTAAGATTGTTCTGTTCCACTTTTCTTCTCACTAAAAATCTAGTTGAACCCAGTGAGCAATAACCATGCAACAGCCTGAAGGGTAGGCAGAGGTAGAAGTTTCCTCTGCCAACAACAAAGTCATTGTTGTTTTAATTCAACCTCATCCTGATTTTCATGGCAAGTAGAATATAGTCACTAGTGTGCTTTAATATAATATTATTCATGTCCTGTATACTTTCAAATTAAGTTCTTGATCCCCTCTAAAACCTCGTGAACGTATTCTTCTTGTCTTCGTATTTACTCCATTCTAGTTTCCCACAGCCAGAACTGCCTGTGAAGCACTGTGCATTTACACTGCCTGTAGCTCATTGCTTTAAATTAATATCTTTCCACCAATCAAACCAGCTCTAGTTTCTGTGTACTGTTTGGTTATGCTTATCATTGAAAACAACCCCACTTCTCTGTAACAATTTTATGTATTAGTTACTTTTGCCACTACTGTAACACAGTATAAGACAGAGGCATCAGTCTGGAAATTTTTACATTGCTATGGACCAGGAGAAAGAACTCAGCCCAGAAGTGGGACTGAGCTATGACCTCTAAAGCTGGTTCCCTGATGACCAACTTCTCCCAACTAAACCCTACTTCTTAAAGTTCCACCCCTCTCCCCAAATAGTAGCACCACTGGAAGCAGGTGTTTAAACTTATAACACAATACTTTTGGTTGTGCTGTTTAGTCTTACTATCTTAATTACCTGCACATAAACTATCAAATAAAAGTGAATAGCACATAAGGACTTTGAATCCTCTTCTGACAAAGCATATTAATATGCTAATAGAATAGTAATATCATATTAAGGGCAATTTTATTTTTCCTATTATTTAAAGTTTACATATGAGTTAAGAGCATACGTATTGGTGTGAAATTGATGATCAAACTCTGATAGTGACTTCGATGTGTCAACTTGGCTAGATTTCAGCTTCTAGGTATTCAAATATTAATCTGTATGTGTCAATACACATATTTTTTCAGATAGGCTTTCTTTGCAAGAGAGGTGCAGTAAAAAATGCATGGCTTATTTAAAACAAAGTGGTGGCTTACTGGTTCACCAGCACAAATGGCTTTAACTCTTTCAGGAGCTCTGCTATGGAGCATTTAAATGGGTTCTGTGAGCAGAGTGCTACAACTTGCTTAATAGCAACACAGACCCACCATGTGCCTAAAAATGGGGCAATGTGCATGGCTCTCAGAGGCACCAAACATACTTCCGCCATGTTGGACTGGGCAGAGCAAGCAGGCATTGTTCCTAGCCATGCCTGCTTAGCATTTAAAAAAAAGCTTCTAGTCAGAAAATAATTACAGATATGCAATCAAAATGGATTCAGATATTTTTAAAAAGCCCTCTAAAAGTATCACAGTGTTGGATAAATGTACATAGTCTTGGAAGAGAGAAGAAAAAGAATATAGACAGTTATAAAAAGAAGTAAATGGTTTAAAAAAAGGTAAAGTCTTTTAAAAGACAGAGTACAGTCACAGATTATAAGGAGTAAAGAAAAATAAGCCATGTAAAAATAGTATATACACAGAGAGTTTGGATTATGTATACTATTGTGTTTTCTTTGAATTTTTTGACTGGAGAAAAACATTTGATTCTGGGGATTACTATGCTAAGCCAATATATATAGTTTAAAGGTATCTTGATTTCAAAATGTGGGTCTAAGGATATGTTGCTTTGGAAAAGAGGTTCTTCTTTTGTTTCCACAGAAGATGAGAACCTGTGGATTAATGACCAAGACCCCTTGAAAAGTTGCTGTGAACACCTCCCACAATACTTTGCACAACAAAAAGCAGGAAGCAGTTTGGAGAGAACCATACCCATATTCCCAAATATTGTTTAAAAAATGTTTGCTTATATTTAAAGGGGGTTATGCTATAGAGATTTGCGTTGGTATGAATCTTGGTTTATTGATGAAAAATTTAAAATATATTTCTACATTTGATTAAGGTATTATGTTTTGCAGCTCATTTAAAATATAATGTATAATTAAGAAATATGTGTTAATAGATAATCACCTATAATAGTTGAATTTGTAGCCATGTTAGTTAGGTTTTATAGATATATGGAGATATATTTCAGTTGGGTGTTTTTCAAATAGGATATCTGATATTTAAACTGTTTTAATAACTTAGAGTTTTCATGACAGGAGCCACATCTGCTCCTGGCAACACCAATTACTTCTAGAGGAAGATAGGCATTGAAGAGGCTCCTTATGGTGTTTGTTAGCCATTTGGGCATAAAAACTGCTCTTGCCTGGACTGCTTGATGTAATGTATGAACTAGACATACAGGACCCACAGAAAAATGACTGCTAAACTTGCCTAAAGGTGAGACCATCATTCAGGGTTCCTGCTTTATAAAAGAGTCTGCAAGACGTTCTGCAGGACACAGAAGAAAGTGACTGATAAACTGCCAATATAGACAGAACTGTCTTTGAAATTTCCTGCTTCATGGGAAAGTCTGCTGGATACTATGGGCCTGTAGACTGATGATGGGTGCTCCAACATTACAGAAGAATTTTGGGTGATTGTTCAGGTAGTGAGATGTCTCTGTCATTTCTAGAGTTTTGGAAGTTGCCTACAATGCACTTCCTGTTTACTTAGGCAATATTATATCCTTCTGGAGTCTGATGGAGTTGAAGAACAAAATTTCATAGTTTTTGTTAGGTATGATAAAAGATAAAGTAGATATAAATATTATAACTGTAATTCTTGCTTGATAACTGTTTTACTATATGTAATTTTACTATGTTAAAGTTAAAACCTTCCTTTTCATTTAAACAGGAAAGAGAGGTGATCTGGGATTCCCCGCTGTATGCTGTGAATACCATTTGTTAATAAAGAAAATGTCTTAGGCCTGTACAAGGCAAAACTTAGGTAGGTAGGAAAAACTAAACTGAATGCTGGGAGAAAGGAGTTGAAGTCAGAGAGAAGCCATATAGTCCCACCAGAGACAAATTCTGGAACTTTACCCAGTGAGCCATAGCCTTGTGGTGATACACAGGTTAATTTAGGATATAAGAGTTATCCAGAAATACACTTAAGCTGTTGGCCAAACAGTATTGCAATTAATATAGTTTCTGTGTGGTTATTTTAGGGCTGAGAAGCCAGGAACAAATAAGTGGCCTCCTACAACATTTTTTCAATGGGAATAATGAGGCAAAAAAATGACAAAATATGTATAAACATGAACATGATCCAAGAGTGTATTCACATTAGGAGAATTCTGAGTGCTTGTAAAAACACCCAAAGAAAACAAGAGTCTTTGAACCTCAGTTTCTTCAAAAACAGGATTGTTTTGGAATATCTTTTCATGCTCCTCCCAAATGAAGCAGATAGAAGTGAGTTTGCTACAGGTTACCCATTATTGTTTGCTTCTATTATTCAATTAAATGTTTACTTTCCTTCATTTGCCTTTATGAAAAGACATGTTTTGCTATGTCCAGCTTGTTCTTGAGATTGTATATAGCCTTAATGCATGAGCACTTTACACAAGTAGCCTCTCTTAGCCCTCAGAGTAAAAATTACTTGGAGCTCTAAATGAAGTTGGCTTTTGCATGAGACTCTAGTTTGCCTCATTAATTGGCTCCATTCTCTCAGATTCCACTGCCTCTAGAGCGGTAAAACATGTACTAACAGATAAATGGAATGTTATGTGTGTGTGAATAATATTAAGCTTTCAAAAAGAAGAAGATGCTGTCATCTACTAAAAGATGTGAGTTCTTCTAGAGTACAGAGGTGATGGTTTTATGTTCATGTGGACTCTAAAACAATATACTTATAGAAGCCTAGAGCAGACTGTGGCCAGGGGCAGTGTGCCTGCCTTAGGAATAGTGAGAGAAGTGGAGATGTGATACTTGAAATTTCAGTTTTAGTTATGCAATGGAAGAAATTTCTGGAGACCCACTATAAAATAAAGTGGTCAGCTAGCCAACAATGCTATAAACTTTAGGCTTACCGAGATACTAGGTATGATGTGCTTCTGTCAGAAAGATCAAAAAACACAAGAAGCCTGGTGAAAATAAACAGGGAGAAGGAACTCTGAGAGGTAAAGGATAAGCTTGTGGCTCCGGTGTTGACAATGGCTTCATGACAGGATAGCCCCTAGGTCACTGACATCTGTGCATTGAATGCATCTGCATTCTGCATGCCAATCTTATCTCAATAAAAAGCTTTAAAATTAAATAAAATCTATTATTTTTGAGCATTTTGACCTAATCTTTTCTTTTCCAATATAAAACATCTCTCTCAAAATTTCACCTATGAGAAATTTAACAAATTCCTACCAAAGACAAGTCCTTATAAATTATATAATGTATTCATAATTACATACAACTATTTTTAAATTATTTCTTAGATAATTTAGACCATCAACGATAACATAGAACTTAGATTCATTTCATACCTGGCAAATTTCAGAAACTATTTTATTTGGTCCATTATAAAAAACAATCAAAGTCTGATGCTTGGTTTTATTAGGATCTAATTAAACTTCCTGAGGCTTTTACATTTAGAAATAGTCTTATAAAATCTTGTAGAAATAGTTTCCATTATTCTTGAACCATTTTTAAAAAGACATTTTGTGTTGGTAGTTTGTCTATGGCTGCCATTTTTAAAGGTGACCATGTGTTACTTTGGTACTTTTCTGTGCTTCTTTAAAACATAATAATAATGAGCAAGATGAGCTATTGTCAACTATGGGCAGTGTGCTGTAGAGAAAAATCTCTAAAATTTATTTATCTGGATTCATTGAACCTTTTGTCTATGAACAATCTTCTTGACTGCCCTTGATATACACCATTACAGTCTCTCATTTGTTACTTTAAGTTCCTAAAGATCTTATGTCAGTATTTGTCTTTCTGTACTCAAGATTTCATTTAGTAGAATGCCTACTGATCCACTCATATAGTCTCAAGTGTCATGGTTTTATTTCTTTTCCTTTTTTCTTTCTTTTCTATTCTTTTCTTTTTTTGAGACAAAGTTTCTCTGGATAACAGTCCTGGCTGTCATGGAACTAGCTCTTGTAGATCAGGCTGACCTTGAATTCACAGGGATCTGCCTGCTTCTCCATAGCAAGTGATAAGATTAAAGATATATGCGACCACTAAGGTCAAGTAATATTCTACTGTGTTTATATATGTTACTTATTTTTCTATTTGTTTGTCAGTAGTTGGTAGGATCATTTCCCTATTTTGCAAATAATCCAGCAATAAAGGTGGGAAATGTAGAATCTCTCCAAGTCCTGATGTCATCCCCTTTGGCACTGAAATAATGGACAGGTACAGAAGTTCTTTATCATCCTGAACAGGGTGTAACATATTTTAACTATTTTCAGTACTGAACCAAATGAGTCAACAAAATAATAATAATAAAAAAGGGAGCAGTAGAGGTGACAGATATGACTGTGATTATGATTTCAGTGACAACTTCATGGATATTTTCAGGTACAGATTCATTAAATTAGACATACTTTAGAAGTTGTTCTTTTCTCAGTTAAATTCAATAATTATGTTTTAAGGAAAATAAAGTGATGAAGAAAACACATATTGAAGACTTTCAATATGCAATGCATTCTGCTAAACCACTGCGAGATTATCTCATTTAATTGCCACATAGCTTTTAAAGTAGTTGTTACTCTGTTGTTATTCCAGATTATAGATCAAAAAGAGAGAATTAGTTGAGTGTAAGTCACATGGTTGTTGAGCTTAGTTCTGTTAAAACTGTTGAACTCCCTTTCCCAAGCATTATTTGTTATTTCATAATGTTTGGCATCCTAATGGTTGATTTTAAAATGATAAATTTCTCTGTTCCAAAGACTATGGCAAGTTATTTTCTTCGTGTGACTTTATTCAAGGTATACAACTATCTGATCACTGTATGTTACTTTCATATCACTGTTACCAAATCCATAAAAGGAATTATTTAAAATGAGGAAGAGTTTATTTTTTTCATTTTCAGAGGGTTTATTCCTTGATTTCCTGTACCTACATGCTTGACTAGAACATCCTATCCAAGGGAACTTGTGAAGGAGTTGCCTTCCATGACATGGATTCTTCAGAAGTGTTTTCTCAGTATCTGCTTCCTTTATCAAGGTCAAGACTCCTAGTTTCTAGTATTCTCAAAATAGTGCCAATCATTCAATTCTGAGCCTGTGTTATCGTGTGCCCACCATAATAATCACCTTAACCGTTTTTCTTGTTTTGCTTATCTGTAGTCACTTCCATCTTTATCCTGGTCCCTAAAAGCTACCATTTCTACAATTTGGTCATTTTATAATGTCATATGAATAGAATGATGTCAGATGTGACCCATACGTGTCATGTTTTGATAGTGTCCCTAAAAGACAAGCAAGATTGTCACAAATATAAATGATGATAGTCATTTAGTGAGTAGTCATATTAAATTGTTTTACAGCTCCGCAGCTGCTTATCCATTTCCCACTACATGGCACTGGGACTGCTCCTATACTGGAGGTATTCCAAATGAGGGTGGCCTTAAATTTCAGTTCTGCGGGTTCTCAGGGAGATAAGTTTTCACTTACTTGGGTTAAATGTTGAAAAATGAGACTGATATACTGGATAAGAAGCTGTTAAGTTGTTTTCCATAGAATCTGCACTATTTTTACATTCCTACAAGAAATAAATAAGAGTTTCTTCCCATAACTGCCAACATTTGCTCACAGGATATTCATGGTGACGTGTACCAACATTGCATGAATCAATCTGAATGTTTTTCTGCTTTATCTCCTTATTCCCTTTTGTGATTTATAATATTTAATAAATTATATTTTAGATAGTCTTTTCATGTTCATTGAAACCTACATCAGACATGGCTTGGCTGCTCAAATTCTTTTTCTTTGGTACCATACAGAATTTAGACTAAGCTATGAGAAAAAGGAAAGCATGCAGACACATTGACACTCTTAGACTGGGATGGCTCAGGCTCTCTTGTGCTTGTTGCTGCTTCCCATGTGGCCATCCCTGACTGTATGATATGATGTCAGTGTTACAAGGCTTTAGTGAAAACCTTAACTCTGGATGAGGCTACATTCCATTCTTCTCAAGCAGGGAAATGAATGGTCCCTCTTTGCAGCTTGAGTATAGACAGAAAGCTGGGATGCCTATGTCTTCTCTAGTGGCAGGGTGGATAAAGAGAATGTGTTATAGACTAAAGGATAAGAGAACATAACTCACGTCTCACACAATCTAGCAAAAGACATGCATCACCTTGAAGAGGACTATGGGAGTCTGGCTCCCTCACCATTGCTGAAGTGGGTCCAGAGGTTATAATTGTTCTTGTCTTGCTGTTGCCTGATTCTTTGGTAAGAAGAAAACATTTTCTTCTTCTTTCATTCTTATCTGTTTCTATTGTCACTCAATCCTGTACTCACTCAAAGAGATATGCAGCAAAAACATATCAAGGAAATTCATGACTGTGCCATACCTCATATATTTGGGCATTTACCATTCGGGTTGCTTTTCTCTCACCATCTTTTATAATATACTGGTTGTTCTACATGTAAACATAGAACAGTTCTGGTTGTTATTTATGTATATTGCATATGTTAAACTAGATTCACTGTGTTTTTTGGAGAAATGTCTCTACCCCTTTTGTATAGTATTTGTTTTATCATTTTTCTCATCCTTCTACATCCTTGTAGCGTCTCCTTTGTTAATATGAAAACCAAAAAAAAGTCAAGTTTGGAAGCAGAAGACTGAGGAAAAAAGAACAGCCTTGGCTTTGATATCTGGAGCAATACAAAAATGGAAACTTCCTGTTGTCCTCATTATTTCCAAAGTCACTGCAATATTTTTCTTTCCAGTTCACAAACATCATTCATTCAATGGATAGACAGAAGATAGAGTAGGACAGACCATTAGGAAAACCCACTGCTGCTGAAATACAGAGGATTTAACTGTGCCACATGATGTGAGTTAGGTACCAAACTTTACTAGGGAGACTTAAAAAGCTCAGTGAGGAATTGTGACTTCAGACTCCCTATTCCCTCTCCCTGACCACAGAGAATCATTTGAGCTTAGATAGTCATAGACATATGTCAATTCCTTGATTGAATGATTCACATTCTCTGATATTTCTCCCAACTTCACGTTATTAATCTTTCTGGCTAAGCTAAGAATTAAACTACTGTTTATCTGAGATTAGATTCCACAAGAATTGGCTTGTAAAATGAGATGACTAACCAGGGAAGACCTTGCAAACCAGGCGAAGAATAGTCTTTTTTTTTTTCTCATGGTTTATTTTTTTTATATTTAAAAATTTCCATCTCCTTCCCTCCTCCTCCCCCCCTCCATCCACTCCTCCTCCCCCTTCCCTCCCCTTCCCTCCACCCATACCTCCCCTCCCTCCCTCTCAAGCCCAAGGAGCCATCAGGGTTCCCCACTCTATGCTAAGTCCAAGGTCCTCCCAACTCCCCCCAGGTCCAGGAAGGTGATCGACCAAGCTGAGAAGGCTCCCACAGAGCCCATCCATGCAGAAGAATCAGAGCCCAGCGCCAATGTCCTTTGCTTCTCAGTCAGCCCCCGCTGTTGGCCACATTCAGAGAGACGGGTTTGGTCGCATGATCTATCAGTCCCATTCCAACTGGAGTTGGTGATCTCCCTTTAGTTCTGTCCCACCGTCTCCATGAGTGAACGCACCCCTCACATTCCTGACTTTCTCCCTCATGTTCTCGCTCCTTCTGCTCCTCATCAGGACCTTGGGAGCTCAGTCCAGTGCTCCAATGTGGGGCTCAGTCACCTTCCCCATCTGTCGCCAGCTGGAGGTTCCCTCACGGTCCTGACTTTCTTTCTCATGTTCTCTCTCCTTCTGCTCCTCATCAGGACCTTGGGAGCTCAGTCCGGTGCTCCAATGTGGGGCTCTGTCATTTTCTTCATCTATCGTCAGGTGGAGGTTCTATGGTGATATGCAAGAAATTCATCAGTATGGCTATAGGAACTGGCCTTTTCAGGCTCCCTCTCCTCAGCTGCCCAAGGAACTAACTGGGGGCGTCTCCCTGGAAACCTGGGAACCCCTCTAGGGTCAAGTCTCTTGACAACCCTCAGGTAGCTCCTTAAATTAAGATATATGCTTCCCTGCTCCCATATCCACCCTTCCTATATCCCAAGCACCCCATTCCTCCGAGCTCCCCCCATTCTCCCCTTCACACTTTTCTCTCCCCATCTTCCCTTGGCCCAGTCTCGCCCAACCCTCAAGTTCCCAATTTTGCCTGGCGATCGTGTCTACTTCCAATATCCAGGAGGATTACTATATCTTTTTTTGGGAGTTCACCTTCTTATTATCTTCTCAAGGATCCCATTTATAGACTCGATGTCCTTTAATTATGGCTAGAAACCGATTATGAGTGAGTACATCCCATGTTCATCTTTTTGGGTCTGGGTTACCTCACTCAGAATAGTGTTTTCTATTTCCATCCATTTGCCTGCAAAATTCAAGATGTCATTGTTTTTTACCGCTGAGTAGTATTCTAGCATGTATATATTCCACAGTTTCTTCATCCATTCTTCCACTGAAGCACATCTAGGTTGTTTCCAGGATCTGGCTATTACAAATAATGCTGCTATGAACATAGATGAGCTTATGCTTTTGTTGTATGATTGGGCATCTCTTGGGTAGATTCCCAATAGTGGAATTGCTGGGTCCTGGGGTAGGTTGATCCCGAATTTCCTGAGAAACGGCCACACTGCTTTCCAAAGTGGTTGCACAAGTGTGCATTCCCACCAGCAATGGATGAGTGTACCCCTTACCCCACAACCTCTCCAGCAAAGGTTATTATTGGTGTTTTGGATTTTAGCCAATCTGACAGGTGTAAGATGATATCTCAAAGTTGTTTTGATTTGCATTTCCCTGATAGCTAGGGAGGTTGAGCATGACCTTAAGTGTCTTTTGGCCATTTGAACTTCTTCTGTTGAGAATTCTCTGTTCAGTTCAGCGCCCCATTTTTTAATTGGGTTAATTGGCATTTTACCGTCTAGTCTCTTGAGTTCCTTATATATTTTAGAGATCAGACCTTTGTCAGTTGCAGGGTTGGTGAAGATCTTTTCCCAGTCAGTAGGCTGCCTTTGTGTCCTAGTGACAATGTCCTTTGCTTTACAGAAGCTGCTCAACTTCAGGAGGTCCCATTTATTCAATGTTGCCCTTAATGTCTGTGCAGCTGGGGTTATGCGCAGGAAACGGTTCCCTGTGCCCATTTGTTGTAGAGTACTTCCCACTTTCTCCTCTATCAAGCTCAATGTGTTCAGATTAATATTGAGGTCTTTAATCCATTTGGACTTGAGTTTTGTGCATGGTGATAGATATGGATCTACTTTCATTCTTCTACAGGTTGATTCCAGTTATGCCAGCACCATTTGTTAAAGATGCCCTCTTTCTTCCATTGTGTACTTTTGGCTCCTTTATCAAAAATCAGGTGTTCGTAGGTTTGTGGTTTAAGATCCGGGTCTTCTATACGATTCCATTGGTCAACTTCTCTGTTTTTATGCCAATACCAAGCTGTTTTCAATACTGTAGCTTTGTAATAGAGTTTGAAGTCAGGGATGGTAATGCCTCCAGAAGTACCTTTATTGTATAAGATTGTTTTGGCTATCCTGGGTTTCTTGTTTTTCCATATAAAGTTGATTATTGTCCTCTCAATCTCTGTGAAGAATTTTAATGGGACCTTGATTGGGATTGCATTGAATCTATAGATTGCTTTTGGTAGAATTGCCATTTTTACTATGTTGATCCTCCCAATCCACGAGCAGGGGAGATCCTTCCATTTTCTGGTATCCTCTTCAATTTCTTTCTTCAAAGACTTAAAGTTCTTGTCAAATAAATCCTTCACTTCCTTGGTTAGAGATACTCCCAGATATCTTATGCTATTTGTGGCTATTGTGAAAGGTGATACTACTCTGATTTCCCTCTCTGCTTCCTTATCCTTTGTGTATAGGAGGGTGACTGATTTTTTTGGAGTTGATCTTGTAACCTGCCACGTTACAGAAGGAGTTTATCAGCTGTAGGAGTTCTTTGGTGGAGTTTTTGGGGTCGCTTATGTATACTATCATATCATCTGCAAATAATGAAAGTTTAACTTCTTCCTTTCCAAATTGAATCCCCTTCATTCCCTTATGTTGTCTTATTGCTATTGCTAGAACTTCAAGCACTATATTGAAGAGATAAGGACAGAGTGGACAGCCTTGTCGTGTTCCTGAATTTAGTGGGATAGCCTTCAGTTTCTCTCCATTTAATTTGATGTTAGCTGTTGGCTTGCTGTAAATAGCTTTTATTATATTTAGGAATGACCCTTGTATCCCTAATCTCTCCAAGACCTTTATCATAAAGGGGTGTTGAATTTTGTCAAATGCTTTTTCAGCATCTAATGAGATGACTATATTGTTTTTTCCTTCAGTTTATTTATATGATGGATTACATTGATAGATTTTCGTATGTTGAACCAGCCCTGCATCTCTGGGATGAAGCATACTTGATCGTAGTGGATAATTTTTCTAATGTGTTCTTGGATTCGGTTTGCCAGTATTTTACTGAGAATTTTTGCGTCAATGTTCATGAGTGAGATTGGCCTGTAATTCTCTTTCTTGGTTGAGTCTTTGTGTGGTTTAGGTATCAGGGTAACTGTAGCTTCATAGAAGAAATTTGGCAGTGACTCTTGTGTTTCTATATTATGAAATACCTTAAGGAGTATAGGTATTAGGTCTTCTCGGAAGTTCTGGTAGAATTCCGCATTGAAACCATCTGGTCCTGGGCTGTTTTTGGTTGGGAGGTTTCTGATAACAGTTTCTAATTCTTCGCGACTAACAGGAAGATTTAGAGCATTTACCTGGTCCTGGTTTAACTTTGGTATATGGTATTTATCTAAAAAACTGTCCATTTCTTTTACATTTTCCAATTTTGTGGCATACAAGCTTTTGTAGTAAGATCTAATGATTCTCTGAATTTCCTCTGTGTCTGTGGTTATGTCCCCCTTTTCATTTCTGATCTAATTAATTTGCGTGTTCTCCCTCTGCCGTTTGATTAGTTTGGCTAAGGGTTTGTCAATCTTGTTGATTTTCTCCAAGAACCAGCTTCTTGTTTCATTGATTCTTTGGATTGTTTTCTGTGTTTCTATTTTGTTGATTTCTGCCCTCAGTTTGATTATTTCCAGTCTTCTACTTCTCCTAGGTGAGTCTGCTTCTTTTTTTTCCAGAGCTTTCAGGTGTGCTGTTAAGTCACCAATGAGTGCTTTCTCCGTTTTCTTTAAGTGGGCACTTAGTGCTATGAACTTTCCTCTTAGCACTGCTTTCATTGTGTCCCATAGGTTTGAGTATGTTGTGTCTTTGTTTTCATTAAATTCAAGAAAGACTTTAATTTCTTTCTTTATTTCTTCCTTGACCCAGGTGTGGGTCAGTAGTTGACTGTTCAGTTTCCATGAGTTTGTGGGCTTTCTGGGGGTAGCATTGTTGTTGAATTCTAATTTTAATCCATGGTGATCCGATAAGACACAGGTGGTTACTAATATTTTTTTGTAACTGTGGAAGTTTGCTTTGTTACCAAGTATATGGTCAATTTTCGAAAAGGTTCCATGAGCCGCAGAGAAGAAGGTATATTCTTTCCTATTTGGGTGGAATGTTCTATAGATGTTTGTTAAGTCCATTTGGTTCATTACCTCCATTAAGTCTTTCAATTCTCTGTTAGGTTTCTGTCTGATTGACCTGTCCATTGGTGAGAGAGGAGTGTTGAAGTCTCCAACTATTAGTGTGTGTGGTTTGATGGCTGCCTTGAGTTCTAGAAGTGTTTCTTTTACATAAGTGGGAGCTTTTATATTAGGGGCATAGATATTCAGGATTGAGACTTCATTCTGATGGATTTTTCCTGTTATGAGTATAAAGTGTCCCTTTCCATCTCTTCTGATTGATTTTAGTTTGAAGTCAACTTTGTTGGAAATTAGTATGGCCACACCCGCTTGTTTCTTAGGGCCATTTGCTTGATAAACCTTTTCCCAACCCTTTACTCTGAGTAGGTGTCTGTCTTTGTGGTTGAGGTGTGTTTCTTGTAAACAGCAAAATGTTGGATTCTGTTTTCGTATCCAGTCTCTTAGCCTGTGCCTTTTTATAGGTGAATTGAGTCCATTGATATTAAGTGATATTAATGACCAGTGGTTGTTAACTTCAGTCATTTTTAGTAGTAGAGTTTGTGTGTTTCCCTTCTTCTAGTTGTGCTGGTGAAGGGTCGCTAGATGCCTGAGTTATTGTGGGTGTTGTTGGACTCCTTGGTTTGTGATTTTCCTTCTATTACTTTCTGCAAGGCTGGATTTGTGGCTGCGTATTGTTTAAATCTGTTTTTGTCCTGGAATATCTTGTTTTCTCCACCAATGGTGAATGCAAGCTTTGCTGGGTATAGTAGTCTAGGCTTGCATCCATGTTCCCTTAGTGTCTGTAGCACATCTATCCAAGCTCTTCTGGCTTTCATGGTTTCCATTGAGAAATCAGGTGTAATTCTGATAGGTTTCCCTTTATATGTTATTTGACCTTTTTCCTTTGCAGCTCTTAATATCTGTTCTTTATTCTGTATGTTTTGTGTTTTGATTATTATATGGCGTGGGGATGCTTTCTTTTGATCCAGTCTATTTGGTGTTCTGCAGGCTTCTTGTACCTTCATAGGAACATCCTTCTTTAGGTTGGGGAAGTTTTCTTCTATAATTTTGTTGAATATGTTTTCTGGGCCTTTGAGTTGTAATTCTTCTCCTTCTTCTACCCCAATTATTCTTAGGTTTGGTCTTTTCATGGTGTCCCAGATTTCCTGAATGTTTTGTGTTAAGAATTTGTTAGATTTGTTTAGTTCTTTAATCTGTGAGTTTATTTCCTCTATAGTATCTTCAGAGTCCGAGATTCTTTCTTCCATCTCTTGTATTCGGTTGGAAATACTTGTCTCTGAAGTTTCTGTTCGTTTACTCAGAGTTTCCATTTCCAGTCGTCCCTCAGATTGTGTTTTCTTCAATACCTCCATTTCATTTATCAGGTCTTGTACTGTTTCCCTTACCTGTTTGATTGCTTTTTCTTGTTTTTCTTGGGTATCTTTGAGAGATTTATTTATTTCGTCTACCTTTTTGTTTGTCATCTCCATTTCTTTATGGCAGTTTTTTACCTCCTGTTTAAGGTCCTCTATTATTTTCATAAAGTACTGTTTAAGGTCGGATTCTTCTATATCTTCTGGGGTAGGGTGTTCAATTCTTGTTGTTTCGGGATGTCTGGATTGTGGTGATGTCATGTTGCCTTTCATGTTGTTGGAGGAGCTCCTGCATTGGCGCCTGCCCATCTCTTCCTTCAAAAGGAGCCCGGAGGCGTTTGGTGTCCTAGACCAATCTTTGCTGTGACTGAAACTGGTTGGATCTCCCCAGTGTCAGAGGAGGACCTATTCCTTGCGTCACAATCTGAAGAAGCCCGCACTCCCTTGCAGGAATCCCCAGACCTGCCTGGAGGCCAGAGTCTGATTCCTCTGGGTGGATGGCCTTAGAACAGTAGCAGGACACCAGTTCAGGTGGAACTGAACTGGTGGAATACCACACAGCGAACCTGGCAGCACAATCTGAAGGAACCCGCACCCCTCCGCAGGAATCCTCAGACCTGCCTGGAGGCCAGAGTCTGACCCCTTTGGGTGGATGGCCTTAGAACTGGAGCAGGACACCTGAGAACACTAGGGAAAGCTTGGGAGACACAGGGACAGGAGAAACATACACAAGCCTGCAGAGGGAAGTGGGGGTAGGGGGTCTGTGCTCTCTTCCAGGGCAGGTTGCCCCAGGGTCCGCATTCACTCACCAGTTCAGATGGAATGTCAGGGCACAGGATCAGGTATTCCATCCCGCCCTGCCCCCACCTTGGCCCTTTTGTCTGGGCTGCGACCCTGGGCTGCCTGGAATCCCTGATCCTGTGCACTGACATTCCATCTGAACTGGTGAGTGAATGCGGACCCTGGGGCAACCTGCCCTGGAAGAGAGCACAGACCCCCTACCCCCACTTCCCTCTGCAGGCTTGTGTCTGTTTCTCCCGTCCCTGTGTCTCCCAAGCTTTCCCTAGTGTTCTCAGGTGTCCTGCTCCTGTTCTAAGGCCATCCACCCAAAGGGGTCAGACTCTGGCCTCCAGGCAGGTCTGAGGATTCCTGCGGAGGGGTGCGGGCTCCTTCAGATTGTGCTGCCAGGTTCGCTGTGTGGTATTCCATCCCGCCCTGCCCCCACCTTGGCCCTTTTGTCTGGGCTGTGACCCTGGGCTGCCTGGAATCCCTGATCCTGTGCACTGACATTCCAAGAATAGTCTTTTTTTCTGATCCTGTGGGGAATGATGTTCAGGTACAAGCTAGGCAAGAATGACTTTCCCACACTTGAACATTTTCCAGGCTAGTACACTCTCCAGGCTTCACAGAGAGTTGTGACCTTCACCTCCAGATCCTCTGGATCACTTAATCTCATTCACTGTATTGTAAATTTCATATTTAGGTCTTTGACCTCACTCCAGAGGAATTGTTTCTGGATGTAGGAGTGTTTGTAGTACCACACATTTTGTGCCATTTCTTCTGTAAGGAAGACAGTTATGCCTTCTTGTAAGTTTCACAAATATGCCATTGTCTTTCCGTCAACCACTGTTGACCAGCCAAATAGATCCATATACTTCTGTCTGCGTGCTTGTCTTCATGCTGAGAGCTAGCCTTAGTGTTCATTGCCACTGCTCCAAATTTAAACTCAGACACTACTTAACTATGACAAAGCAAGTAGACAAGCTAGTATTTTAGA
This sequence comes from Arvicola amphibius, assembly GCF_903992535.2. Taxonomy (NCBI): domain Eukaryota; kingdom Metazoa; phylum Chordata; class Mammalia; order Rodentia; family Cricetidae; genus Arvicola; species Arvicola amphibius. Next base: position 63,673,206 of record NC_052057.2, read on the forward strand.
ACCATGGAAACAGAGTAATTAACAAACAAAACAAATGTTCATTTTCAGATGGTTGTCATGAGGATGTGCTGACATCCACAGGAAACAATAGTTTATAAAACAAGTCACTGTGAACACTGACTTCCCTAAAAATCACTACAGACTAGGGTCAAATGAAACACTGTGCTTATTCATTTGCCAGGATATGTTTACTATGTGTCTTATGGTATTAAGAGGGCTTTGAAAATACCCTGAGCAAAGAGCTGCCGATTAACTGGTGACAGGTATAGACTTAAGGTAGGAATTAAGTGGCATGTCCAAGAAAATAACAAAGGGCTATTCTGTAAGATATCATTGTCTTCTTGTTTCCTGCATAAATGAACCAACAGCTTAGACATGCTGGCAATAGGATTGCAATATTCAGATGTATAAATGCAATTCCATTGAGCAATATTTTGCTCCAATTGTTTAATCTTTTTTCAGTATAATATTGGGTTGTCAGGCAATAGACAAATATTTAATTTCTCAGGAATAATAATGTGTGTAGGGATATTTGTGCAGTGGATAGAAAATTTCAAAAGCATTTCTACCCTAAAGGGTTGGAGGCAGGAGATTGATTTTTGGTGAAGAATGCAATAATGCAAATGTGTTAATGCAATTGATTTTTTTTTAAATATTCTCTTTGACCAAGACTTTCTTTCAGAGCTTTTTATGTAAATATAAAAGAACCAGTTCATGATGCATGCAGAGGTCAGGAACCAGGCTGCATTTTCTCTCTACATGTCACAGTATTTATTAGGAAGAACTGAGAGAGGGAGAGATAAGATGTATTTCTTAATACTAGTGCTGAACAGAAAAAGACACAAGTAGCTAGAAATACAACAAGCTGAGCTCTGTGTGAGAATTTATTCACCATGGACTAGATTCTTTTTAGAGTAGCAATATGTTTGGCCATAAAGGGTCATTATCAATAAACATATACTGTTTTCTAAATCTCTATGAGAATTTTTTAAAAAATAAATTTTTCAATTCATTCCTACACACACACACACACACACACACACACACATTTCTCCTTTATAGGCGCCCCTGTCTTTAAGTTATACCAATATCTATGCCCGATCTTAAACAGTCTTCACTTAGTCTCAACTGGAAACACAAGGTATAAGTGTAACGAGAGAAGGTTAGCACTATAAATACTTATTAATATACTCAGTCATGACAGCTACAGTTCCCTCTTAAGGTACTCTTGATTTAAAACCTCTACCTTTCTGATATGTCATAGAAGAGCTCAGCATCTTTATTTACCTGCATCTGGACATATTTATTTGCCTACATCACATTCTAGGCCTGGCTCTTTGCTTGTCCACAGAGGATGCATTGAAGCTCAGCTCTGTAGTTATTTCGTTAAATTTAAGTAGTCGCATTTTCTCAATTAGTGATTATTTAATAATTTCCAAATTTCTTTATTTTCTATTGTACATGAGAAGTTTTAAAGTTTTAAGACCAACACTACAAAATGATTTTTAAAAGTCCTGATAGACACTAGAGGCAGCATCAAGCCCCGAGATCTCTGTATTATCCACCAGCAATGACCATTCTCTTTGAAGACCAACATGTAAATGTATTTTAATTATTATCTGATTTTTCCAGCTCAGTTTTATTTAGACAGAACTACAGACAATTACAGTTTTATCAACGTAGTCAGTTTTGTTTTAGTAGCTAGTTATGTAGCAAAAGTTCAAAGGAAAGCAGGAAGAGAAGATATATCATTGCTTCTGTAAATAAAGAACTATAGCTAAAATGAAGTAAAACTAAAATATGACATAATACAGATGGCCTTCGTTAAAATCTGTATGTCACAGTACGAAACAATGAGTCATGAATGGGGGAAAAGACTGGTAGGGGACAGGGGATTGATAAGTATCAGAAGAAGTTAAGGGAATGTGAGTTGACAATTATCACAATGCATTACATACCGGCATAAAATTATCAAAGAACAAATGCAATCAATTTTCAAAGGTTTTCTATCAAACACTATTGCTAGAAATCTGTGTGTTGGGTATTACCTGTGTGTGTATGTTCACAAGTGTATGAGTCTATGCCTGTGCACATGTGCTAGTGTGAAGACCAGAGGTTGCTACGGTAGTTTCTTCTCAAACACTCCCCATTTTACTCGTTGAAGTAGAGTCTCCCATTTAATACAAGCCTTGCTTTTTCATCTAGTCTATATATAGCCGCCCAGGGTACCCTCTATCTCTTGCCCCTTAAGTGCTGGGACTAGTGGTGGCTAAGACACTTGCCTGTCTTTTATGTAGGTACTGGGCATATAAACTCTGATTTTCCCATTCACTTGGCAAGGATTTTATTTGCTGATGCACCTTAATAGTATAACCATACCCGTTTTTGAAAGAAGAGTGCCATTCATTCCTACAGTAGCTGTATTTGTGCTTTGCTAATTGTAGCTAAGGAAATCTCCAATGACGTTGTGGTGTGTGTGTGTGTGTGTGTGTGTGTGTGTGTGTGTGAGAGAGAGAGAGAGAGAGAGAGCGAGAGAGAGAGACAGAGAGACAGAGAGAGAGAAAGAGAGAGAGACAGAGACAGAGACAGAGAGACAGAGACAGAGAGACACAGAGAGACAGAGAGACACAGAGACAGAGACAGAGAAACAGAAATAGAGGCACAGTGAAATCCAGTTGGAGTAGTAAAAACAGGCATCTTTCATTGAACTAGAATGGCAGAGGTGACACAGAACTTGCAAGTCCCACAGAGGAGAAATTTTCCAAAAGTACTTTCTACAGTTAATACATAAAGTTCTTGTTCTCAAACGTTAAGTTTAAGAAGAAAGTGGGAGATGATATAAGTAACTAAGCTGTTTAGATTTTCCAAAGATTAAGACAAAAAAATCATGTCACACGAATAATTATGTCCCAGGAGCTGAAGTTTGGAAGTAGAAAGATGGAAGGCAGTGCAATTGATCTGATAAGCACATAAAAGTTGAGCCCAAATGAGTGGGTGCAACACAGATGGGAAATGAATTGTTAGATGGAAGGCTACTGTTTTTAATGAATGTAGTAGCCTTTAAATCAGAAGAGCATATTGTCCCATAGGGCAGGGCTTTTAGTACCTGGGACTTTTACATGACTTTGGGAATAAGATTTATAAAGTAAGTAGACAAATAAAACCTTTACTGACAATAAACCTTAATGAAATTAGCTTTAAAATAAATTCGTTGGTGTATACCTAGTTGTAGTGTTTATTAAAGTTGAACACAAAATCTTACACCAATGAGATAAATGTGCCTCTCCATTTTTACATAAAAATGAGATTTTGACTGCATGTTTGATATTGAAGGATAGAGTGGATCTTCTATTGACATTCTTGATTTGTATTCATCAAAGTTGAGGACACTGTTTGGCAAACATAGGTTTTGAAAAAATGCAGAGGTCAATTTAGGCCAATGTATTGTGCTACTATCAAGCCAAATATCATTGGGCATTTCCTTAGGGAACTAAAATCAGGCCTGGCAAGATGGCTCAGCAGAAAAAAGACACTTTCCACCAAGTGTGACAACTTGAACTAGACCCCTAAAACCCACTTGATGGAAGCAAGGACCAGTTCCCACAAGTTGTCCTTTGACTGTCACACATGCTTCATAGCACGTATATGCACATGCGGGTGGGGGGGGAGTACATGCTGTAAGTGACTATAATAACATTAAGTGACTATAATAACATTTCTTAAAAATGGAACTTCAGTGGAAGCACATACTTGCCAAGCATGCACATGGCCTAAGTTTGATCTCAAGAACTACCAGTGGAGAAAGAAAATAAACTCAAGTTAGCCCTAATTATTACTACTACTACTACTACTACTACTACTACTACTACTATTGTTGTCATCTGTTTGCAAAAGTTTTGCCTAAATATATACACACCACACACAAGCCTGGTTTTTGTCTGAGGAGCCAAAAGAAGCCATCAGATCCTCTGGAACTGGAACTATTGAAAGCTGAGGGTCACCATGTGGTGCTGGAGACTGAACTTGGATCTGCACAAGCAACGGGTGCTTATAACTAAAGATACATCCCTCCAAAAATCAAATATCCTAACAAATATAATGCAAAGGCTTACTAATTTATTACTATATACTGAAGAATGGTTGCAGGAAAATCTTTCTTTCCATAAATAAATCATTACATTTTTATAAGAAAAGAAAACCTTGTAGACAAGGAAAAGCCACTGTGATTTGTGGCATAATGGTCTTGAGACCGTCTAAACATTTTAGGAAGCATTCATTGGCTGTACATGGCTTGATAGCATGTGCAGTACAACAATTGCCTGCTGTGTGCTCAGAGGTTGTAATGAAGTTGTGGGATGCAGCACAGGCCAGCACCCCTCCTCAAAGCACCTCAGATTTCCCATATTCTTAATGTAAATTAATTTTTATTATTTTTATTAGAAATCTTGTACCTGACACTTTCTCATAATTCCTTCATTCAGTTATGTAACCTCATATGGACTTGAAACCCACAATTGGGGGGGGGAGAGGTGGTTCAATTGTTAAGAGCACTGGTTGCTCTTCCAGAGGACCTGATTTCAATTTCCAACACCCTCAAGGTGTTTCAAAACCACAGGTATTATTTACAGACACACACACACAGGCACACATACACACACACACACACACACACACACACACACACACGTGCAGCCCCAGACTTATCAAGGTAGCATCCACAAATGCAAAGGAGCGGCAACAGTCATACAATACCCAGAGTGACTAGTACAATAGATACATTTATAAACTTTATACATCATATTTCCAAATATAACCTCAATGATGACTTCCAAATGATTTGGATTTTGTAAAATACATAAAGGTAATCATTGAAATCATTAAAATGTGGCATAAGAGCTAATCTCATCTTCCCATGAGCTATACAGTCTGCACTATTTTACTTCCGGTTTGGGGAAATGGAATATAAAATGAATACTTTTGAACACAATCACTTCTGTGTGTGAAATAAAGGAAAGATGGGAGGACATCTGGAGAACAGAGTGATGTTATCAGCGTTGCTAACATATTTTCAAAACACATATATTTAATTGTTGCTGTTAAAGGCTAAAAAGCCACTTTTAAAGAAAGAACTAAACTCTAAAATTGATAAAAAAAATTATATAAGCAAATTAGAAATTTGTTCCTCATCCTAACATTCTGAGCAATAACAAACTCAACTGAAATAAAATTGTTTCTGGAAGAAATGTTAATAAATAAAAGGCAGAAATAACCTAAGGTAGATAGTATACAGGGGCCTAATTTAAGATTCCTAATTTAAGATTTCATGTAGCGCTTATTTTAGGATGAGTCAACCATTTACAATACGGTTGCTACTTGTGTCTTGTTTGTAATCTGCCTGGTGACTGCTTACATTTCAGATAGATGCAGTAGCAGCTCAGATTTCCGGGTACACGAATAACTGCTAAAGGACCGAATTCCCTGCCAGCCTCCCTCACTGATCTCTTTTCTCCCAGCACCTGTGATCATCGAGTCTCCACCTTTTTATGACCTCATCAGTTTCTTCTCCACCAAGCTACCCCTGGCCTCCTTTTCATCTCCACAATCTTCTCATCTGTCCTCCACGCGGCCCTCCAGAGGAGCCTTCCTACCCACAGCATAACCCTCCGCACTTTTAAACCGAATGGCTTAAAAGCAGGAACTGGTGGTGCTTATCTCTGTCTTGAGAGTTTTTAGTAATGAGCCCAGCTCACACGCAAGCCATGGAGTTAGGAGACAGCGGGCTAATGAGGTGGAGTATCACTTCCAGAGTTACATCCTGGTTTTCTGCCTCACACACTATTATAGTTGGTTCTTGACCTCACTAATGCTGCTACACTTTAATACAGTTCCTCATGTTGTGATGACCCCAAACCATAAGTTATATTTGTTACTACTTTATAACTCTAATTCTGCTACTGCTATGAATTGTTATGTAAATAAGTATCTGCATCTTTGGGGTGATCTTAGGTGATCTCCAAAGGGGTCTAGACACACAAATTGAGAATTGTTCCTTGTGGATTAGAGTTCTGTGGCTTTGGTGATTTTACTTAGAAATCCTGAGATAGCTCTCCTTTTGTCTTTCCATTTTCTCTAATGTTTCTCTTGCATGTGCCAGGGGAAAAATCTAAGTCTGTGATGGCCATGTGTGGATGCTTGAAAACCTGCTTTTCCAACTGTTACAGAGACGAAAGACTCCCTGTGTAGAAAAATATCTTGAAAGCAATCTGATTATAATACCGGAAATGGTCATTTTTTTTTTTTTACCAGCAATTCATAATGGAAGTGGATTTAACATGTGAGTCATTGCTTTGGTGGGACGACAGGTGGCAGCAGAGTGGGCAACACTGGTGATGTCCCCTTACTGTCTGGAATGGCAGGTTCAATTTTTGCATGCCATTTTAAATCCTGCCTTAAAGTTCAGAGTCCTCAAGAAAATCCTCTTGCAGTTTTGCATAGTAATTACATTGCAAAGAAATTATTTGTGTTCATGACAAATTGGGGAAATGGGGAACTTTTAAGAGCCTTCTGGGTCATTCACTGAAAGGAAAAGTTGTATTCACAGAACTGATATGAAGAAAACTATCCCAGCTGAGCAAATGTGCAGCTCACCAACACTTGCTAACAGGGCCTCCCTGCTGCTCTGACCTCATTTTCTCTTCCTATTATACATTTTTTTCCTAAAAAGAACATTTCAAATTTTTAAATCATCAAATTTAGTTAGCTATATGGTTTGAAGTGTGGCTTTTTAAATCCAGGGCTGGAATTTTTGACAGGAAATGTTTTTAAATATGAAGAGTTAATGTAGTATAGAAGCATGTGTGGAAAATTAAAGAAAGGTGGATATTATTATAATAAATCCCAAAATTAAAGTGCCCCTTAACATGACTCTAAACAAATGACTAAATTTTTCTTTTTTTTAAATTATGCATCAGGGATAACATTTCTTACAGAGTGTTTGTTTGATTGATTTTTTTTAACTCACATTGTTGTTTAAGTTTGCCTGCCTGAATTCATTATGTCACACAAGCTGGCTATGAATTAATGGCAATCCTCCTGTCTCGGTCTCTCAAGTGATGAAATCACAGGCATGGCCATCACACTCCTTACTCACATGTGGTCTTGCCTGTACAAAAGAAACAAGCTCGAAAGGATGGAAGGAACCTGGAGCGAGCTTTATCCAATCACCTAAATAGCCTAAATGTCCCCAGTCTGAAGACTTAATAAAGCATATGTTGTAGGTTAGACCCATGTTTACTTACCGGTATATTACCAATATTTAAAACAGTTATGCCAGAGAAGTATGCTTTCACAGGCCCATAATCCCAGCACCTGGGAGGCTGAAGCAGAACTGCTCCTAAATTTGAAGCCAGTTTGCCCTACCTATTGAGTTCCAGGCCAGTCAGGCTACATAGTAAGAGCCTGTCTTTAAAAAAAGAAAAAAAAAGGAAGAAGAAAAGAAAGGTAACTGTTCTATTCATCAGGTAATAAATTAACTTTTCCCTAATAAAGAAATAATCTACACTTGAAGAAATAGGTCTTGTTGAATCAGCTTCCAGGCATAACTTCTTTCTTTGCTTTTGTTAACTGCAGCTGTGCTAGGGTATGGAAGGTGACCTCAGGAGAGGCCATTTCAACAGACATAGCTGAGTGCAATGTTAGGGAATGAGACATAAATGTCCTCAGATGTCCTTTCCTCGCCTCAACCCTCATTCCTAGTGATGTCACCTCTATATGCCTTGAGTCCTTGTGACTTCTTACTCCTTTTGTCATCTATTCTTTAAAACTTGCTTTAAAAGCCTATGTTTACATCAAGTGCAAATGACTTACAAAGGACCAAAGCTATAAGCTATAGTTCTAGGCAAAATCCCTGCTCACGATTATCAAGAGGGAGTGGGCATAGTGGCACAGAGATGAAGCTGATCACTAATGACTTTGGGCTGAAGTCAATTCATGTAGTTGCCCTTTTTCCCTATTTTCATATCCAGTTAACCAAATGGCTTTAGTTACATGTCATCGAGGCCATTTCAGATGTGATTGTGCTATTTCTTTCACCAATTCACTGTCATTGTTTGATGAACCGTTAGACAATCAAGTCTTCGATTTTACAATTTTCAGTGACATGAAGGACACAGGATCACAAAAGACAAATACAATTCTCTCTAATTAAGCGCTCCTATAAAAGGTCAGTGCCAACTGGTACCTTTGAAGATAATCTCTCAAAAGAAAATACAAGGGCTGGTTTCAGAAGTAGTATTGTTGTCAACTCAAGTGAAAAGAGCCTGGATATCAAACAAGTAATAACAGGAGGAAGGTACCAAACCAATGAAAATCGTAAAAACGCAGTGGACGCAAATGAAGACGCATAATTGCAATGGAATTTTGTTTGTAGGGAAGGAAGAATGACACGGAGCAGGACAGTCAATCTCAGTTAAAATCCTGTGGAAACTATGTGCTCTCATCAGGTCCGTCCTGGGAAGGGAACCACAACTGAAGGTGTCCTGAGCACTAGGACTTATAAACAGGAAGTAGGAAGCATCTGAGTTAGATTGTTCCAAAGAAGGACCACAGTGCAGATGTCCTGGCTGTGTGTTTATTATCTCTAAAGGAAAATTAACCCTGTGCCACTTGGACCAACCCTAGACCAAGGTGATGGATGAGAGAAGAAGACAGTCTTCTTTTACTCCACTGTGACTCTCTGGGGAAAGAAAAACTGTAAATGAAAAAGCTTATCATTTTAAAAATAAGCCGAGAGATCCTAGGGATGTACACAATACATCACAGGTTGGGAAGAGTGTATCAAGTGTGTCCTGTCTGTTTGTGAAGTGGCACAACTTATACCATAGAGCCAGGGCATTCTTCCCTTCAGCTCAGGGCAAACAGTAAATCATATTCTTGCACACACCCAATCAATAGCCTGAGAGGTTAAATGCTTCAGTTACAGACCAATGTCTCTCATGAACACACAGTGAAGGTTTATGTATTTGGGGACATGACTCATCATTGAAAAAAAAAACCTACTCTTATTTGTAGTACTCTAATTCCTTCAGTTTTCCCAAATAGCTGTAATCTCCTGGAATTCCAAAACATGTAGAGGAAAATGTTTTTTGATTCACAGAATTCTAAGAAATATGATGGATGATACTTATAACAAAGGATATCTATTATAAGCCATGTCCTGGTTTATCAAACACATGAATTTTCTTTCAAGAAATTTTCACAAAACTCCATAACTTAATAATCCACAGTTACTGATTAAAATATTTAAATATAATTGAGTTCTAGAATTCCAAATATTTTACAATTTATAAAGGTAATATATATTAACCCTACTAGATGTATTTGGAGTGAAATATTGCTATCAGATGATAATGCCCAAACTAAAATATATACATAAGCACATTAAATTATGATAAAATTTCAGCATTTATGTAGCTGAAGAAGGGAATTAAGAGTTCAGGAGTAAGCTAGGACTAACCAGTGGAACTGTATCAAAAACTAGGAGACTAGGACATGGCTGTGTGGGTAAAAATGCTTGCCAATAAAATGTAAGGTCCTAAGTGTGAACCCCCAGAATCCAAATGTGTCATCCTCTGACCTCCACATATGTGTCATGGAAGGCACACACATAGCTACAATCACACACAGGGATGAAGTGCCTGTGAGTGCATATGTGCACATGCACACACACATGCAACACACACACACACACACATACTCACACATGCAGAAATATGTTAAGTTGTGCTAAAACTAAGTAAAATTACTTCAAATCCTGCAAATATTTTGTAAAGATTTTTGATTTTAAAATTATGCACCAAGATTTTTGATCTAGTTTCCCAACTGCTAATATTAGTCAAACATGAGTGCAGGCTATTTTGCCAATTCTTTTGCCAAGTTACATAGGCATTAACTGTAGCTCATAATTTATGTACATTTCCTTCTATGTGCTGGCTCTCTTATCTTTCCCAGAAAACCACATCGCCTTTATTCATCATCTCTCCCTCAGTTTCTCTTGGATGCAACATGGATCCTCACACTTCCCTCTTCTGTAGACTGTATTGGGTCATGGGCCATGCAATCTACTCACAACCTATTTGTAGTTTGGGAACACATTCTCTTCACTGTCCAAGTCTGTTGGCTTTGCCTTGGCCACATAGCTGAAACAATAATCATCATGTTCCTGAACAGTACAGCTGTGCTCATCACGACCCATTCTAGACTGACAATCATTAACACCCATTCTCACATGTAGGGTAGGAGTTGATATTCTATCTCAAGGGAGGTAGAATCTCTACCTAAATTGTAGTATTTCTGCACTGGGTTTTGCCTATTCTGTCCCATTTACTAAGTTCCAATTAATTGTAGAGTAATGGAAATTTACTTTTTAATTTGGGTTGTAATTTAATGTTACTTATTTTGTATTCAAATAGTTTCAACTGTGGTCATTGGCATTCTGCCACTTGGCTCACCTCACAGACTCCACCCTACCTCAAAATTAGTCATGTCCTTAATGTGCTCTGGCTCTTTTTGTTGATGGATAATATAAAACAAGAGGTAGGGCCAAGTGGTGTTTATTGTATCAGAGTTATTTTTCCAGACCCTCAGAGGTCACAGAATAGTGACTATGTGCGTACACTTAATATTAATCTCAATACATGTGTCTATAGATATTTCCAGGTGCGATTCCAGAATGTGAATATGTACATCTTGGTGTTGTAAGCTAGCACCCATGTGTTAATGTTAGGAGGTAAAAAATTGGGAGGTGATTATATCACATAGCCAGAGACCAGTTAGATAGGATTAGTGGCCTCTTTAAAAGGCCCAGGGGACTGTATAACCCCTTCTGCCATCTGAGAATTCAGTAACAAGACACTCTCTCTAAACCAGAAAATAGGAGTCACCAGAAAGCAAAACTGCCACTACCTTGTACTTGTACTTCCAATTCTGCAAAATTTTAAGCAACATATTTCTCTACTATACAGTTTATGGATAAACTAAGACACTAACAATCCATGCCTACTTTCCTATAAATGAATTTATACTGTTGTCTGTGGTTATAATCCACTGCCTCATGGAACATTCTAACTTTCCCCCTGCTGTCTGCATTATTTTTTGTCCTACAGTGAGATACCCAACTAGCTACCATCCAATTAAATGTGCTAACTTTCAGTGTAAAGAAAGCAGTTTTAGTACTGTTTCTTTATTCTGTCATAGAAAGTAGTCTTTTCTAGTGCGTGCTGTGCTTTTTTCACCCTTTTCTTTATTCAGTTTCTATTCATTACCTAAGTGACTTCAGGTGAAACCTTTTCCTCAATTCAGAGACCACATGTCATGAGTTCACAGTACAGTGGAAGTCTTTGGTGATGTTTTCCATTATGTCCTAGGAGCCTCTGATATCTTGAAGGACTTTTCATCTCCATCCACTTATGTTACCTTTTGCTGTAATGCTCTGTGGGTTTAAAAAATGTAGAAGGCAATGTAAGTTACATTACAGACTCATAGAATACGGTCTCGTGTGCTGAATTTTGGGGGTCTTTTGGGGGGTTCTATCCTTTTGTCTAGTCTATAGTTTCATATAAATGAGCCTTACATTGTATAGTCTTATCAGATTGACTTCTATAAAATATTGTTTGTTTAATGCTAATCTATATTTTCATAGTTTGAAGTTCATTTTTTTTATAAATGGGTGACATTGAGTTCTATGTATATGCTATAGTTTAACATTTTCATAGTATATAGGACATGTCACTAAATCCTATTTGGGATCATTTTGAAGAAAGATTCTGTAAACACTGTTAAGAATAGTTCTGTGTATATACAAATTTTCAAATCACTTGATAAATACCTGAGAATGTTGTCACAATAAGACAATAAGTAGTCATCACTGAAGAGCCAGTCTACTGAGATGTCTTTGACATAGTCTGAACTTTTGCTGTCACAAGGCCAGTTCCTATTTCTTCATAACCTTGCAAGAAATTTGTGGTGTCAGCTACTTTGGGCTTTAGTTTTCCTGGCAGGAATACACTGCATTTCATTGTATTTGTACGCCGTGCTTCTCTAATTGAATATGACATCTTTGCATGGGCTTTTCTAACAACTGTTGAGATGTCTGCTAAGTTCTTTGAACCCCTTTTTTAGAATTAGGTTGTTTGTTTTCTTGATGGATTCTGAGTGTTTTCTGTACTGAAAACATATCAAAAATATTTGTCTCACAAACATTTTCTCTATCTCCAGCATATCATCTTTTTCATGATTTAACAGTGGGCCTTGATTTCAATTTAGTGAGTCTGTCTTATCTTACTCTTCTTCATCTGCTGTGATTTTGTTGCATCTAAAATCTGATTGCCAGTAACCAAGTTATATATTTCTTCTTTTTTATTTTTTTAAACAATCTTTTTTTTATTTTACTGACCAATCTCTGTTCCCTCTCCCTCACCTCCTCCTGCTTCCCCCACCTTCTCCCCACCTAATGCAGTATCCACTCCCATGGAAAGTTAGCAAAGTCTGTCACATCACTTTAGGCAGGACCAAGGCCCTCCCCCTTTATCTAGGCTGAGCAAAATTTCCATCCATAGGGAATGGGAGCAAAGGATAACAAGTCTACAGTAGTCCACAACTCTGGGGAAGCTAGGAAACATGTCCCTAAGAGGGATATACATGGATCGCCTTGGGAAGGGGAAATAGACAAAATCCCCATTCCCTATATTCTCTCTTAAATCAGTGGTTCTTATGAAATTCTTAGGCCTTCAGCATGATCCCAATCAATAATCCATAAATTTCTGCATTACCTTGTACTAGAGGACCTGGCAGACCCACATAGGATTGGATGTGTGTTATATACATAGGAAAAAGTCTATTCCTTATTATATCTTTAACCTGTATGAGTAATAAAGTTAATTCTGTTTCATCTGGTATAAATTCAGTGGTTTCAATATGCAAGACAACTCTTTATGCATATTGTGAATCAGTAACAATATTGAGAGGTTCTTTAAAATCCCTTAGTACCATGAGAATAGCATATAATTCTGCCTTTTGGACAGAATTATAAGGCCTTTGTTCCACCTTACTTAATTCTTGTGATTTGTAACCTGCCTTTCCTGTTTTATTTGTATCAGTATAAAGTGACCAGGCTCCAGTTATTGGTACATCATGTACAATTTAAAGAAGAATCTAAGTAGTTTTCTTTATAAGGTTAACCCTATCAATTTTGGGATAATTGCTATTAAGTTCTCCCAAAATATTATCACAGCTTTTTTCATGGTTCATGGTCTTCCCATACTTTTTAAATTTCATCATCAGTAAAAGGCACTATAATCTATTCTGGGTCTATACCTGCTGAAATACAATCTAGAATACAATCAAGATTTGGATTCACCCTATCCACATGAGCCTCCTCTAATTTCTCTTCAATGACCATCAGTTCTTTTTCTGTTTTAGCTGTTAATTCCCTTGGACTATTTAAGTCCTTGTCACCATCTAAGGTTTTGTTTAAATGAATTATTAGATCAGGTGTTATCCTGGTCGTAAATGGGAAATGTAATATGAGGGTCTGCTTGTTGGGGTTTCTGTCCTGCCTGGCTCCCACAGCTGGTAAGCCCCCCAAAAAATCAAGCAGAGATCTCCATAATATTATAAACTGATTGGCCCATTAGCTCAGGCTTCTTATTAGCTCTTATCACTTATTATTGTTATTCTGATCTATGTTAGTCCCATGGCTTGGTACCTTTTTTCAGTGGGGTAGGTCACATCTTGCTTCTTCTGTGGTCTGCACAAAACTCTAGGGAAAGAGCCTCCTTCTTCCCAGAATACTCCTGTTCTTATCACAAGCCTGTATATGTATTTAACACATTGTAAACTATGTAGAGGTTTTTTGTCTTTGAATCTCTTTACTATCTCTCTCTCTTTTTTGGCCACATGAGTCTTTAATTTACCAAGCAATATGGGTAGGATTAAAGTTGTGGCTTTGATGGCTGTATCCAGCCCATTTCTTAGATTTATGAGATTTCAGCCTCATGGCTGAGGTACTGAGCGGAGCCATGTTTATTGTCACAACTCTATGGCATTTCAAGGTCCTTGCCAGCAAGCAAGATGCAACAGTGTGTCCACAAACAACATTCAAATGCTCTCTATGTAGCCAGACCTCCTGCCTCAAAGAGTCAGAGTTTGCTCTGTCAGGATGGCCCAGAAAGCTGGCATTTTAAAACAGCATAATTTTTTTCTGCTATCACTGAAAACAAACAAGCATGCTATCAGCTTTTGCCAGGACCTCTCAAAGAGCTGCAGGGTTTTACAGCTAAAGCTGAGTCAGGAAGCCTCTCTTAAATGAGAGTTCTTGCCTCTAGCAAGCAGAGCAGACCCAAGAAATTGCTGCTACCAAGAAAACATGCTTTACTCTATTCTTTTCCAAGCCTTTTCAGGCTTTTTGTGGATGTAGTTATCCACATGGGTGCCGTTCTGTGGCATGAGGGCCTGGCTCATTGGGGTTTCTGTACTGCCCAATCCCCCAGCCATTCAGTCCCAGAGAAAATTACACAGAGATCTCCATAAGTTCTAAAAACTGATTGGCCCATTAGCTCGGCTACTTGTTAGCTCTTATAGCATATATTAACCCATTATTTTTATCTATGTTAGTTACATGGCTCAGTACCTTTCTCAGTGGGGCAGGTCACATCTTGATTCCTCAGTGGTTTGGGCTGGACTGGGGAGGGATGAACTTCTTCCTTCCCAGCATTTTCCTGTTCTCATTTCCCCACCTCTACTTCCTGTCTGGTCATCTCACCCATACATCCTACCTGGCTAATGGCCAATCAGCATTTATTTAAAGCATGATTGACAGAATACAGACAATTCTCCCACACCAGGGAAATGTCTCCTAACAAACTTTGAAAGTAATTAAGAGTCTACAATTGGTTTCTCCTAATTTGTGCCTTCTGTATTCTAATTTTCTGTAAATCTATTTTGTAACCTAGGTAAATGACAGAATGTCCTCTTTGTATTTTTCCAGGAGCAATTTGTCATCTCCATTTAGGCAAGATTTTCTTTACTTCCACAAACATCTTTCTAAAGTATCTGCATTTGAGCCAGATAACAAAATGTTGTCTGTGTTATGATAAATTATAGAATTATGAAATTGCTTGCATATTATTTCCAATGGCTGATTTACAAAAGTATTGGCACGGGGTGAAACTATTGAGCATTCCTTTTGGGATGATGTTTCATTGGTAACGCCTAGTAGGCTGAGAATTATTAGAAGTAGACACTGTGAAAGCAAATTTTTCTCTGTTTTTTTCTTGGAAAGTTATAGTGAAAAAACACTCCTTTAAATCAATAACTATAAGATGTTATACTCTTGGTAATAGAGCAAGCAGAGGAATTCCAGATTGTAGAGAGCCCATGGGTTGAATAATTTTGTTGACAGTTCTTAGATCTGTCACCATCCTCCATTTTCCAGATTTCTTTTTAACAACAAATACATGAGAATTCCAAGACTCGTTGATTCTTTAATAAGGCAAGTATCTAGTTGCTCCTGTTTAAAATCCTACAGTTTGTTTTCCATTAAAGGCCATTGTTTAAACCATATTGGTTTCTCAGTTAATGATTTTAAAGGCAAGGCCATTAGGACCTCTGAAGGCTTGCTAGTTGTTTCATGTTCTTGTACAGCCGGAATGACTGGTGACCATTGTTTATAATATTTTATAATATTCTTCCAAGAAACATGAGTGTTTGGTACTGCAGGAATGTTAACCTGGGCATTCCATTGCTGCAATTGGTCATGGACCCATAAATTCACTGAAATATTAGCTATATATGGCCTCAGTTTTCCTTTCTGTCTTTCTGTCTCTTTAAGTTTAACCCATCTCACGCTTTATTTTACTTGAGACAGGGTTCTAGTTCTTAGCAACTGAATATCTGCCTCTTGAAGAGGCCAATGTGGATGACAAGATTCTGGAGTAACGATAGTCAGATCTGCACCTATGTCTAGTAATCCCTCAATTACAATGTCATTTATAGGCACTCTTAGGTTTGGTCTTTGATCATTCATACAAGTCTGCCAAAATATATGTTTCCTATTTCCTACTAGAGTTTTCGACTCATCCTCCAGGTCTATTCCATCATCCAGAACAGTATTTTTTTTTTATAGTAGGCACTGGATTGTTTAATATTCCTGGTGATACATGCTGTCCACAGTGACTGGGAATGGCTGGACCTTGTTTAACATCAGGACCTGTGAGAGGCCCCCCCAAGGTATTTCCCCATGGTATCAGGTTGCCCTGTATGTCTCATGTTGACTTACATTTATTAGTCCAATATCAGCCTTTGTCATACCTCCTATGTATACCAGGAGGCTTAGTCTTTCTATTCTTGCCATTTATAAAGGAGACATTATTCCTAGGAATTCCTTGTCTACAGTCTTTTCTTGGATGCCCTATTCTTCCACAATTAAAGCATTTAGCATTTTGGTGTCTTCTCATACCATCAGAAATCACTTCTCCTACCCAAACTTCATTACTATACTCATATGTTTCCTTGGTCAGTTTGTTTTTCTACTCTTGACCTAATTCTCAGATGAAGAAAACAAAAGCAAGGGAGAAAGATTCAATGCCATCATTTAATATCAAAAAAGAGAAGAGACTAGAACACAGTTAATTACAGAAAATCTCATGTGACTTCAGTGTTCAATTGTTTGTCTAAATCCTGGAGCAGGAGACGACCAAGAACACAGTCACAGTTAGTCCACTTGATACTATTCACTGAAGAGTAGGCCATCTTTCATGGACTCCTTGCTTGTTTTCAATGATGAGAAAAATACATCATTAAATGAAAGCAAATAGAACTGTTTGTAGCACCTGAATGTTACAAGATATAAATTTAAAAATTAAGCAATCTCTCAACTTCAGATGCAAAAACAAAAAAACCTGTGATAGCTACAATAATCCTGAACAATAAAAGAACTGTTCAGGCTATCACCAGGAGTTCCCTGACTTCACAGAGCTATAGCAATAAAAAAAAATATGCATGGTATTGGCATAAAAACAGACATTTTGACCAATGCAATCAAATTGAAGACCCAGACATTAACCTACATACCTATGAACACCAGACATTTTTATAGAGAAGGCAGAAATACATCCTAGAGAAAAGGAAACATCTTCAACAAATGGTGCTGATATTTCTGGATATCAGCATGGAAAGGAATGTAAATAGATCTATATTTATGACCTTGTACAAAACTCAAGTAAAAGTGGGTAAAAGACTTCAATGTAAACCAGACACACCAACCCTGACAGGAGAGAAAGTGAGGAATAGTCTTGAACACACTGGCACAGGAAAAGACATTCTGAGAAGAACAGCAATAGCACAGATATTAAGATCAACAATAAATAAGTGGAATCTCATTACACTGAAAGCTTCTATGAAACAAATGATACCACCAATCAGATAAAGCAGCAGCCTACAGAATGGGAAAAGAATTTTTACTACCTCCACATAAAACAAAGGGCTAATATCCAAAATATATAAAGAAATAAATAATTTATAAAACCCAAATAATCCAATTAAAATGGGAAACAAATCTAAACAAAGAATTCTCAAAGAGGAATTACAAATGACTGAAAATACTTAAATAAATACTTAGCATTCTTAGCCATCAGGGAAATGCAAATCATAACTACTTTGGGATTCCATCTTATACCTGTCAGAATGGCTAAGACCAATAAATAGTACAAGTGATAGCTCATGCTGGTGAGGATGTGGAACAAGGAGAACATGCCTTTGCTGCTGGTAGAAGTGTGCCAAGTACCAGCCTCCACAAAAACAGCTCTTACCAGGGTAAGGGCATGGGAATTTAGAAATATAAGTAAAGAATATGGGTACGCATGAAAAATAACACAACAGAAACCATAGAATAGTACTGGGCGGGCATTCCAGTGAATACTTAGCCAGGTTTGTTTTTCTATACATTTTTATACCCAATACAAAGGGGGAGGGGGAGAACATAACAAAAGACTTTATTAACATGATACAGAAGACAACTCAAATAGCCAATTACTTTAACACTTTGAGACATCAAATCATTAGCATTCCGTTGTTTAGGCAGTGAAGCTGCCCTACACCACATATCCTGAGGGAAGCCACTCCCCAGTTGACCTCATAGTTACAAAAGAAAAAGCAGAAGTACATTTGCATAGCCTGACCATATGTCAGGATTGAATGGACCTACTTGTATGAGCTATCTTAATGTCAAAAGAACCAAATAATTTTACCCTGTGTTGGGACTTCCAACTATACTTGTCAGCTATTTTGAGCAACCTTCAACTCTCTGACCACCAGACAAGATAAAAATAGACTCACATTTTTGGGCCTCCACAAGAAGTGAAAACTTGTATAGCCCCTGTTAAAATAGATATGTCAATTCCTCAGAAAATTGGAAATTGGTGTATATCAATACCACTCTTGGGCATATACCCAAAAGGACTTTCTGTATTCTAGCACAAGGACACTTGCTTAACTATATTCATTGTGGGTTTATTAATAATAGTTAGAAAGTGGACACAACCTAGATGTCTCACAACTGAAGAAAGGATAAAGAAGATGTGCTATACTTACACAATAAAATATTGTTCAGCTGTTTAAAACTGATATTATGAAATTTGCTGTCGAAACGATACAAGTAGAAATAATTCATTCCCAGAGAAGTAATCCAAACTCTGAAAGACACATATGGTATGTGCTCACTTATAAGTATATATTAGCTTTTTAATAAATGATAAACAAGGTACAATCAACATAACCAGAGAAGTAAGGTAAAGAGGACTCTAGAGGGGATGCACTGATCTCCCTGGAAAGAGAAAATAGAACATATTTTGCAGGTAGACAGGAGGTGGGTGGGGACAGGAGCAGGGGAGTGAAGGTAGGGGGTGAAGGTAGAGACTACAGAGAGAGACAGCTGGAATTGAGGAGACTTTGGAGGATGCTTTTGAAACCCAGTGTAAGGAAAACCTACCTGAAATCTATGAGCATGGCTGTTGGAATTATTTTTTTTAAGGTGCCACACAAGAGAGAAAGATTCCATAAGACAGAACTCACATGGAGAGGCTTTTTATTAAGGGGTTAGAACAGAAATGTATAAAGGGGAAGGGAGGGGGAACTGGTCTCTGGGGACAGGAGCAGCAGAAAATAAGAGAAAGGGAAAGGGGGAGAAACAGAGAGATAGGCAGAGAAATAGAGAGAGAAAGGAACAGAGAGAGAAAGGAACAGAGAGAGAGAGAGAGAGAGAGAGAGAGAGAGAGAGAGAGAGAGAGAGGAGGTGAGCAAGGCCTATTTAAGACAGAACATAGTGAGTGTGCACAGGAGATGCTCTTAGTACTGCTGAGTATGTATCCTGCCAGAACTTCAAGGTCAGACCAATATAGATGCCTGAGTACAAACAGTGACCCTAGTGAGGACTCCTAGTAATGAAGGATATGGAGTCTGAATAGGCCATCTTTTATAGTCAGGCAAGGCTTCCAGTGGTGGGACTGGGCTGCATTCGATTGAGTTGTTGGCTGAGTGGTTCAATGAAGATCTCTAAACAACCCAGGCTGATGTTAGAACAGTTGGGCCCCACTGCCCAGTGCATCATCCACTCCACTCACTGAAATTAGAGAGGGTGAGCTGGTGCCTGCATGAAGCCTCACTCCTCCCTGCCTTCTAATCCCGTTGACGTTGACATGGGAGGGTACTCTGCAGGCATGCTGAAAGAGAAATTTGGACACCTAGACACAGAACCCTCGACCTACAATCTGTCCTGCCTACAAGATGAGCTGAAGAAATTGTGGCACAAAACTCATGGGGTTTCCCAACCAATGTGTGATTTAACAGGAGATCTGCTCCACAAGAGGGAGTCTATGCCCTACAGTACCTGGATGATCAGGAACAAGAGATTGGACAACCTAGGGTGGAGAACTAAACACCACTGACAGAAAAAAGGCAATGAAATGATTCCTAATGATATTCTGTGATATTCATAGATCCATACCTGCTCTAGTTGTCATCAGAGAAGCTTTCTCTGGAAACAGACAAGAGCAGGTACGTAGAGCCAGAGCCAGACAATATACAAGACTAAATTGGAGATCGCAATAGGGTCCATTCCCTTGGAAATCAGGGAAACAGTTGGAAGAGGGGGAGGAAAGACTACAGGAGTCAGAAGTGATAGAGGAATGTGGAAGCCCAAAACTATGAGCCTATTTTACCTTGTCTGAAGGCCGACAGTTTGCGCTTATTCAACGTTGTTAGCAGCAAGTGTGGCTACACACCCGGCCCTAGGGTGTGGTTGCTTGGTGTTTTGGACATTGAGATGGCCCATGGGGTGTATCCTCTCAAGCCTGACCAAAGGTCAGAATTCAAGCATACTTCTGTTCTTCTTTTGAATTAGGAGGTTTGACCTAGAGATGGCTGCCTACAGGATACTTTGTCTAGGGTGGGTTCACTGCCTAAACAACAGAATGTTTTTCTCCTGAATTAAGGGCTTGATGTCTAAAGTGTTGAAGCAAATCTTAAACTTAATTTATATAGATAATATGTATTAAAGGTCAATAGTCATTCATGTTTGTTATACTTTTAGTCAGACTAATTCAGTTATTTAGATACATAGAGATCGTATTAGCATAGATAGGTTCTAGTTGTTCTACTTGTATTGGGGTATAAAAGTGTATGAAAAATGAAACACAGGCAAACTCAGAACTCAGAATAGGAATTCAGCATTCAGTATTTACTAAGTTGCCCTCCTGATGCTATCCTATGTCTCCGTGATTCTTTCTTACTTCTCTTCCTTCTACCTAACTTTTCTAATCCTCATAGCCCTACCTTGGAACGTACGAGCCCACCTCGGCTAGCAGCCCTGCAGAAGTCACTCCAAAAAGTTGTTCCCAACATACGGCAGCCCAATGTGACACAGCTCACCACGTATGGCACAGCAACACGGTACTTAGGACTCTTGACAAATAAGACTCGAACGTTTAGCCAGCGGTACAGGGGGGCATGTGATGGACATGGCCAATAAATGAGACACCACCGCGGGTGTCAGTAAAAAGTGAGCACTTGTATAAATATAGAAAATTAATAAGAAATGACCGTGATTACATCAGGAGTAAAGCTGTAAATATTTGTAAATATGGGAAAAGAAAATAATATTCAACTGTCTGTGGGCTGCTTGGATTTATTTTGATAACCAGAGGAACTTGGGTGGAACAGAAACAAATGCAGAGACTTTTAGAGTTTATAGATAATAGTGTAAACAGTATACTTCAAACACCCTCACTAGCAATGTACCCAGCACCATCTTCAGGCTGCTCCTGGACTTGGAGGGGCCAAAGTAAGGCCCCGATTTGCCCCAGGCAAGCCGCGGTGCTATGGTCTCGCCGAAGTGGTCACTACTGA
This sequence comes from Arvicola amphibius, assembly GCF_903992535.2. Taxonomy (NCBI): domain Eukaryota; kingdom Metazoa; phylum Chordata; class Mammalia; order Rodentia; family Cricetidae; genus Arvicola; species Arvicola amphibius. Next base: position 63,694,662 of record NC_052057.2, read on the forward strand.
GCGAATGGAAGAATGAGGAGAGCTGGGGACACAAGGCACACCTATGCTACCAAGGCAGCGCAACAAAGCCAGGCTGTGGTCATGGAACTGCAGCCTCTGCCGCTGCTGACCTCTGGTGGGTCATGTAGCCCAGCAATGGCCTGGGCTGCGGCTGAGTATGTAGCAGCCCCCGCGCAAGCGCACAGGCTGGAGCCAGATGCCAGAGTTTGGCCCACACTGCGCTGCAGAGCCAGGAAAGGCAGATGACAGGAAATTTGGAGGGCTACGCCTCCCACAGCCAGCGCCCAGAGTAGGTCAGTAGCAAATGACTAGAAGGCAGTGTGGTCTGATTCAGGAATCCTCCTAACTTTGTGATTAAAATTTAAACAAATTAAAATTTAAAAAATAGAGGTAATAAAAACAGCATGACAATACCTGCCTAAACTTGTGGAATTAGTACTCTAGGAAACGCTGTGATGGCAGACACTTTGGAGCCTGCAAATTTGTCAGCCACATCTAACACTGGCCTCTGACGGGACTGCTAAACATAAAAGGCATGGCCCAGCCCAGGCAAAGCAGGCAATGAGAGACAGGCACCTCCTGGCACAAAGTATTCAGGCAGGACCTGTAAGAAGCAGAGAGAGCCCACTTGCACCCCACCCTTCTCCCAGCTTCAGCTACCACCTGAGCTGAGAAGAAGCCAATTACTGGCCCTACAGTCAAGCTAAGAAAAAGTAGCCCCAAGGAACCCCAACTCCAGGCCCAGACAAGCGTCTGTGAAAATGTAAATGAGCAAGTGGAGTCTGTTTGCTAAACAGATTTGTAGCTTAGATTAGAAATATAGCTTACCTCCAGATGTTTCTTTATTGTAATGAATTCTTTTGGCTATCCTGGGTTTTTTACCTTTACATATGAAGTTGAGTGCTGTTCTTTTGAGGTTTGTGAAGAATTTTGATGGGATTTTAAAGGGCACTGCATTGAATCTATAGATTGCTTTTGGTAAGATTGTCATTTTTACTAGGTTAATTCTACCTACCCAAGAGCATGGGAGATCTTTTCATTTTCTGTTGTCTTCTTCAATTTCTTTTTTCACAGATTTAAAGTTCTTGTCATACAGGTCTTCTACTTACTTGGTTAGAATTACTCCAAGATATTTTATGCTATTTGTGAATATTGTGAATGGTGATGTTTCTAGGATTTCTTTCTCAGCCCATTTTACATCTATATAGAAGAGGACTACTGATTTTTTTTAGTTAATCTTGAATCCTGCTACATTAATGAATATGTTTATGAGTTGTAGAAGCTCCTTGGTAGAAGTTTGGATAATGAAAACAGCCTGGTATTGGCATAAAAACAGACAGAAGTACCAATGGAATTGAATCAAAGAACTGGATTTCAAACTACAGACTTACAAACAGCTAAAATTTAACAAAGAAGCCAAAAAATATAAAATGGAAAAAAAGCATATTCAACAAATGGTGCTGTAGTAACTGGATATCGACATATAGAAGAATGAAAATAGATTCATATCTATTACCATGCACAAAACTCAAGTCCAAATGGATCAAAGACCTCGAATCAACATAAAACCAACCACACTGAAACTCATAGAAGGGAAAGTGAGAAAACACTTGAACACATTGGCACAGGAGACCACTTCCTAAATATAATTCCAGTAGCACAGACACCGAGAGCAACAATTAACAAATGGAACCTCCTGAAACTGAGAAACTTCTGTAAAGCAAAGGACATGGTCAAGAAGACAAAATGGCAGCCTACAGATTGGCAAAAGATCTTCACCAACCCCACATCAGATGGAGAACTGATCTTCAAAATACATAAAGAACTCAAGAAACTGATTATCAAAAGAACAAATAATCCAATAAAAAATGAGGTGTAGACCTAAACAGAGAACTCTCAACAATGAATCTAAAATGGCTGAAAGACACTTAAGGAAATGTTCAACATCCTTAGCTATAAGAGAAATTCAAATCAAAACACTCTGAGATTCTATCTTACACCTATTAGAATGACCAAGATCAAAAACATTGATGGCAGCCTATGATGGAGAGGATGTGGGGTAATGGGAACACTTCTCCATTACAGGTGGGAGTGCAAACTGGTACAACTGCTTTGGATTTCAGTATGGTGATTTCTCAGAAAATTAGAAACCAACCTACCTCAAGACGTAACAATGCCACTTTTGGTATATACCCAAAGGATGTTCAATCAACCACAAGGACATTTGCTTAATTATGTTCATAATGGCATTATTTGTCATAGCCAGAACCTAGAAACAACCTAGATTCCCCTCGACTGAAGAATGAATAAGGAAAATGTGGTACATTTACACAATGGAGTACTACACAGAGGAAAAAATAATGACACCTTAAAATTTGAGGGCAACCGGATGGATCTACAAAACATCAATTTTTTTGAGTGAAGTATCCCAGACCCAGAAACACAAATATAATATATAATCTCTCATATGTTACTTTTAGACATAAAGCAAAGAAAACCTAGCCTACAATTCACAACTACAGAGAACGTAGACAACAATGAGGATCCTAGAGAGACATACATAAATCTTCATAGGAAGGAGAAAAAGAGATCTCCTGAGTAAATTAGGAACATGGGGATCATAGGAAAAGGCATAAGGGAAGGGAGCAAGAGGGAGGGGAGTGAAGAAAATATATAGCTCAATAAAAGCAATCAAAAAATATAGCTTGCAAACTTTTAATAAGATATACATTTGCTATGGTCCTATTTATTATTTGTAGGAAACTTAAGCCCTTAATTAAAATTATTAAAGTGGAGTAATTATTTTATTTTTATCAGGAAGTTCATGAAAGCTGCTAAACAAAATTCTGTCTCTAAAAAGTATGCAATCAACATGCCCATACTACACAACTTCAAAAAATAAATAAATACTGAGGATTATACCCTCAGTTATAATAATGATGCCTTAATGCCTTAAATCATACCCTTTTTACTCTAAACTTGAATGTGGATACTTGTCTTCCACAGATAGATTTTGGCACTTGGCTCCAAGGCAACCTTTGCTAAAGCAAAGTGGAACGATCCTTGCACTGGATGATGGGAAAGACCCGTCTCTCTTTTAATGTGGGTTCTTATTATATAATAATGCTTGATGAGATGAAGATGTTTATAGCAGAAGGATCCAGCCCTGATGACCTCACAACTGCTGATGACTCCATAGGAGAAGCAGAAAAGAGTTCCTGAGCCTGTTCCTAATTTACAACATCACGCTGAAGTTTGAGAATGGAACAAAAATCGCCGCGATGACTGGTCCTAGTTTCTTGTTGAGCCTACTACACAAACTTCCAGACCTTGGTGTGTCTTGTTTGTTTTGGAACCAACATAAGGACACGGACTAAATATTTGACAGTTTATTGTTTATCCATACTGTATCTTGGGACACAGAACTCAATTTTGACAGTTTTATTTTCAATCTGTTGGTGAAATATTATTAATGCAAATAACTGTTCTAGTTGTGCTTTGTATCATGGTAAAGCAAGATTTTGCCTACTCCCCACCCCCCCGTTGTATTGGGGTATAAACGTGTATGGAAAATTAAATGCCGGCAAACTCAGAACTCAGAAGAAGAATTTGGCACTCGGTATTCACTGAATTTTCCTTCCAGTACTATCCTATGTCTCTGTGATTCTTACCTCTGTTTCTCCTACCTAACTTTTCTAATTCTCATCCCCTACCCTGTAACTTACAAACCCACTGTTGCTAAGGAGTGCTACAAAAGTAATTCCCAAAATGTGGCTTATGACAGAAGACACAGGAGAAAATTGCCCACTGAATCAACTAAGCAGGGCTTATATGGGCTCAAAGATTAAAGTGCTAAGCATGGAGCCTGCACCAGATACTCTGCATATGTTATGACGGTTTGCTCATTTTTATGGGGAGGGATTCCTACAAGTGAAAGCAGATGTATCTCTGATTCATTTGTCTTCCCTTTAGATTCTTTTCCTCCTGTGTTGCCTTGCCTGGCTTTGATATGAGGACTTTTGCATCATCTCAGGATATCCTGGTTTGCCCTATTGGACAGTAGTCTATTGGTGGCATATTCTTTTCTGAAGAGGAAACAGAAAGGGAGTGGGTCTGAGGAGATTGGAGGGGTAGGATCTCAGAGTAGTAGAAGATGGGGAAAATGTGTTGAGATTTATTGTATGAGAGAAGAATCTATTTTCAATACAAATTAATAACTAATTGGTAGTAAAATAGTTTACAATTTGTGTATTTTTAAAATATTCCAATTTTGTTCTCTGTTTTACAAAATAGTTAGACTATCACATTATAAGACTTAAGTTTTAAGAACTACCTTGACTTGAGGAGATCTGTTTGAACTTACTATTAAATTTTCTTAACCGAAGATGAAAGATGAATGTGTTGTAAGCATTTCACTGGCTGTCAGAATTCATAAGATGAATAAACTTCCAAATTTAAGTGTTAAGCAGTAAAGCACACTTAAAGACTCTAAACACTACCCAAATCTGAGTAGCACTAGCATAGCCAATGACACCTCTGTCGGCATCAACTTGGCATTGCACCAGTAAGAATCCATGGGCACTGTTGCAGTTGAGCCAGGATGCTGCTTTATCATACCAGTTTCCCAAGTACAGATTCCTCCTTCCTCAACCTCTCTGAATACGCTTCTGTCATCAATGTGTACTCATGTATGTCACTTACATTTCCCAAAGTTCCTGTATTGGGTGGAGTAACAGATGCTCCTTGGGCGCTCACAGACTACATTCAAGGAACTTTAGCCACAGTGCAGACTCAGTGGCAAACTTATATTCCCTAACATATATAAAATATCTCTGTCCCTGGGATAGACGTGTTGTTACATTGACCATGCTTAATAACAAATCACATTGCTCAACTGAAGCACAATTAAATGAAGCACGATTAATAACAACTCAGAGAGAAAAATTGGGGTTCAGCCTGAAGATCTTAAAAGCAAAACAGACAGTCACTGGCTCTTACCTCAACCTCAGACTGAAATGGAAGTCCTGTCTCTAGAAATCTTAGAATGAGACTGTGTCTGAGACCTGCCTTCCCCCATTTTATATTCTTCTCTAGAGCTGGGATTAAAGGCATGCATAGCTGTCATTAAAGGCATGCACCACCTAATTTTTATGGCAACTAGTGTGGCTACTGGGACTTAAGGTGCTTGCCATTGTGGCTACTGGGATTAAAGGTGTCTGTTACCATAACCTTGTCTGTAAGGCTGACCAATGAGACTGTTTTACTCTCAGATCTTTAGACAGTCTTTATTTATTAAAATACAATTGAAATGCCACTACATTCAACCACACAAATTTAAGGTGTAAATGTTTTTCATCTCCAAGAACAAAGCAGAAACACCTACTCTTCAGAGCAATTCCCCAAATACATCAAAAGAAATCGAAGACCTTCACAAAAGTGTGGGACATGCGCATGAGCTTCTCCCCATGATCCACATGTGATGATTGCCACAGCATCATGGTATCTTGTTTTCTTTGCAGAGCAAATTTTACTGCAGTAATTTCCAACATTCTCAGCAAAGAGGCACAGAATTATGTTTCTAATAAGAAGCTGCACAAAGCAACAGCAGAAGCCCCTCATTCCAGGAATAAAGTGATGCATAACGATGTATAATAGGAGACCTTCAGTATGCTCAGACCTCTTTTGTGATAGGAAATGGAGCATACTGCCGGTGGGAGGTAAGGAGGAAAGCTAAAGAGACTTGGGGACAGCTTGCTGGTTTCCATACTGCAGAACTGAGTTGTAAATAGTTCTGTAGGCTTAGCATGTGACAAGCTCTTAGTTGTAATCCAAATGAAAGTAAGTTTCTGGAGCATGTCATGTCTACAAGCCTGACATTTGTAGAAATGACTGTCTGAGAAAAAGCTTTTAGCATATTCTCAGTGGTGGCTAATGTGAAATATGAGACTTCTTTTTCTCTGCTGAATGAAGAAGGCTCATGGAGAACAAATGATGATTATATTAATTTTGAGTTTGAAGAGTTAGGAGCCTCTTAGTATATTTAATTTTAATGTTGCTTGTGTCTTTTTTCAGCAAGAAACCAAGTTACCCATTCAAGGAAATACACAATTCTGATCCTGTACACATAACACATCCAGTTCTGGAGAAGCTGTGGGGTTAGTGAGTGAGAGAGTAGAAAATAGCACCTAGACAACAGATATCTAAACATCTAATAACCTAAGTATGTGGGAAATATAGACAGTTGTTGGAGAGATGGGCCACTTGTTGTTCCCGGCCGCTTAGCCCTGAAATAATCACACAAAAACTGTGTTATTTAAAACACTGCTTGGTCCATTAACTCTAATTTCTTATTGGCTAACTCTTACATCTTAATTTAACCCATCTCCATTAATCTGTGTATCACCATAAGGTCGTGGCCTACCAACAAAGTTTCAGCTTGTCTCTGATGGCAGATCTATAGTGTCTCTCTGACTCTGCCTTCTTTCTCCCAGAATACAATTCCATATTCCCCGCCTACCTATGTTCTGCCCTATTAACAGGCCAAGCAGTTTCTTTATTCATTAAGGGTAACCACAGCACAGAGAGGAAACTCCCACATCAGACAGTATAATTTTTTTTTTAAATATCTTGGAGCAACATAAAGGTTCAATCAAGTTCAATCCACAGTTTTTAAAAAGTGTCCAAGTTGGCCTGCCAGAGAACACACACCAAGACCTGCACCAGATGCTCCATATTTTCCTGAGTTATCAAGCAAGACAGTGCTCGTCCTGACAGACATAGTGCCACCTCGGAAGCCCAGCCTCATTCTGCAGGCGATCATAAAAGTGGTGCTTTTGGAATCTTGTCACACTGAGCAGCAGAAGGTTGAAAAATTCCCAAGTGGCAGTACACGGCACACATTGAGACTTCTGAAATTAAATATCAAGACCGAGAGAACTGAATGGAGCATACATTTTTCTCACCGCCCCGTTTCTCTGGCAGTTTGGTGAGATTTGAATAGCTCTGATTTCCGTTTAAGACTGTTTTAAGCACTATCATGTTTATTATCCAGAATGTTGGGTAAGTGCCCTTCTTGCTAGCCATGATGATTAAATAAGGAGGGATACATGTAGTAGGGTAAGTGTGCATTCTCTCCCTCCAGCTGCCTGCTGTGCATGGGAGAGGGCATTTCAAATCTATCAGAACTAATGGACTGCTATTTTCATGTCAGCAGACAGAATTTCACGGGATTTTTATGAATAATTGCAAACCCAGTTGCTGTGCGTGCTCATACATCACAGGTGCGGCTTGTCTATATGGCTCGTCACTTGAGGAGCAGGCTCATTCTTTATTCATTTTGCATGCCCCTCATCTCCCATGGCACTTTTCTTGTACAGTTATCTCCATAATTAGTATTTAAACAATTATCAATCAGCGAGATCAGACACTGAAATTTGGATAGTCTTAACAATTCCTTTTACTTTTTGAGCTAGCTTGACTTTACACACAATAAAAGCAAACTTTATTAACTGATTTCGTGTGACAGGCACTCTCCTAAGGCCTTTGCATTCAAACATATTGTGTCTTCATAACAGCCTGAGGTTCTGTTTGTGTTTCTACACCACTGAGTAAACTGAGGCACAGGGTATTCTGTGAGTCACCCAAGGTGCATGCAGCTAAGCAGCTGAGCGAAGATTTGAGCCAAAATAATGTTGAGCTGGAGCTGTTTTATATTTCTATTTTTGACAATTTTATAGCTTCCACAAAGAAAATCACCATCACCTTTATTACAATTTTTCTCCTTTTTTAATTTTTTTCTGTTGATGTTGCTGTATTTGTCAGTATGTAGGTGTGTGTATATGTGTGTGTGTGCAAATCTTGCACATATAACTGTACCTGCTATGTGATCACAATGGCAGTGGCCATGTCATAAGCAGAAAACAGCATCTCACAGGCTCTTCTTTATCCTTGATTCTTACATTCTTTCTACTTCGTCTTTCACAAAATTCTCTGGGCCTTGGGCATGGTGATTCGGATGCTATTTTTAGGACTGGGCATTCAATATTCACTTCTTCTCAGCACTGTGAAGTTTCTGCATTAACTGTTGCCCACTGCATGAAGAATCTCCACTGACGCAGGCTGAGAGCAGCACTAGTTTGTAAAAAGAAACACAAATTTTCAAGTTGCAGCTTAAGTACATGTCCACTTAGGAAAATATTAGTACTCTGTTCCTCCTGGTACCTGTAACATCCCCAGCCATAGACTTTTAAGCAAGTTCATGGTGCCAAGTATATAGTCTCTCCCATGGAAGAGGCCTGAAATACAATTTAAAAGCACTTGGCTATCCTCCAGATAGTCTTGATACTACTGAACCAGTAGGTATCTTGCCTGATAGGTCTGTAATATAGCACACAGTAAGATTCAGTGATGACGCTGCTCTTCCAGTAGCCCGCATAGACTCTTCTGGTACTATGAATGATAGCCAGCAAAGAGGAAACTTCAGCTTGACTTTTCTGTATCATGCATCCAAAGTAGATAGTGTCTACAGCAGTACGTCTTACCATCTTGTGCTAGTGGGCACCCAAAAGAAATGAAAGTGGGCTGTGACGCTTCAGGAGCCTTTGGGACCTCTCTGACCAACAACTCCTAAGGTGCTATCCATGGAGCTGTGCTCTTATTCATGCTTCTGTTGCATCAAGGGAACAGCCGGAGACTGGAAACAAACAAAACTGGTTACTCTCAAAACATTCAGCAGTTCCAACACTTATGCAGAATTTTCTAGAGCTTTACACAGAGAGCAGCAGTTCATGGATAATCAACCTGAATTTTAACAGCACTTTTATACAAATTCAAAAAAATATTTTTATAATAGCACTCAGTTGTGAGACTTAAAGATCCTTAGTAATCAAGATGGGTTCTATTTTTTACACTTATATAAAATATATAACCTTTTACTCAGTTTTTCTACCTTATGGTCATCCTGTTACAGGACAAAGATAATAGAGTAGAATATTCAATACAACAGACATAGTGAAAGCTGCTTCCTTGATGAAACCCAGCTCCCAGCTGACAGACTCCATTCACTGTTGACTTGATCATGGCTATGAGTATGACCCTGTGTGAAATCTCACTCACTGTTCTAGATTTCATTTTCTTTTTATGTTTATGAGTGTTTTGTCTTCATGTCTATGCTCCCTTCGTATGTTGTGGTGGCAGAGAACTGAAGTTACAGATGGTTGTGGACTACATTGTGGGTGTTAGAAATTGAATCCAGGTCCTCTGGAAAAAATGGCCAGTGTTCTTAATTGTTAAGCTAGCTCTCCAATGCCTAAATTTCAGTTTCTTAGAGGCATTAATTAAATGCATTTGAAATTTCTTGTAGGGCTTACATTTCATTTCACGCTACAGAATTCTTGGTGGTGGTGTTATTTATTATTCTCACAGATGTTTGTTTGTTGTGGGCTTTGTGGAGGCTGGTTTCTGTACTCCCAGTTTTAGAATAGCAGTGATTTCCCAGCCCAAATGCATTGAACACTATCTAATTTTTTAAGGGAATTGTGTAAGGTGAGACTTGATTTTATTTCAAGTACTACACATTTTATGTATGTATATATTTGATTATTATTAGTCAAATCACTTCACTACTTCCATGTTTCTTTTTCTCCTGTAAAAATTATGATAGCCCATTCTTCATAGAGATATTTGTCATTTGTTAATTCATTCCATGCTGCAACACAGAGTTCTTATACTTTTCCAGGGCTAGACATGCTCACGGGCTCCTGGAAGCTATGATGAGCAAATTAAGTATCTTCTTCAGAAATAAAATTCTCAGTGTAATGTAGGAATTAAATTGGGTGAGTGTATATAAATGCCCAGTACATGCAAACACAGAACAAAGCTTTAGTTTTAAAAGTCCATTAGCTATTTTAGTGACCAACCCAGAGAATTGATTTTTTTACCCATAAGAGTATAGCAGGATGAGGAATGTCAGTTATTTCTGGGAAAGTTAAGAAATTGTAAACCAAAGGGGGTAAATAAGAATAAAGGAAGTAGATAAGTATGCAATGTGGGTGTTTGATTCTGGTCAGTGATCAAAAAAAAAAAAAAGCTGCACAGAGATGAGCATCCATACTTGATAGGTGAAAGAAGGTAAGGAATGGGATGTGACAAGATAAGAAAGGAAATGGCCTTTGGAGTTGAAGGAACAGCGCAGTACATGATAGAGATGTGAAGCTATACAACTTGTTATTGGAAAAAAAGGAAAACAGAACAATCTGTCCAGAATATGGGGAATAATGGATGAAATGAGTAAGACAAAGCACAGCCACAGTGTATGTAGATTAAAATCCACCCTATTTTTGAGGTTATAAATTATTTCTCTACCTTATAGAAGAACATAAAGATTTTAAGTGAAAGTCTGGAGAATGGACACAAGGATTTGGGATAGGATGTGAGTAATAAAAAGGACCTGACACAGTGAGAAAAGAGGATAGGCAAGATATAAATTACTGAAAGAGACAAAAGAACATTTGTGAAAAGGAGTAGACCGAGAAGAGATGGACTAGAACGCATGTAAGACTAAAGAATGACTGCTTTCTCTTGTTTTTTGGAAGTATTATTGAGTATTGAAAAGGTTAAGAGTCTTCGGAGACAGAGAAAGAAAGGGTATGGATAGAAGAGATGGCAAGGCTAGAGAGGGGAGAAGTAGGTATTAATGAGAGTAGTTTAAATGTTAATATGCTTTAACGTATACATACAGGCAATAGATTAAAAGCTATGTGATAGATCTCTTGAAATATGGACTTTGCACAGTTAAAAATTAAGAACTTGGGGCTAGGGAAATGGTTCAGTCCATGAAGTATTTGCAATACAAGCAAGAGGACCTGGATTCATGTTCTCCCACCCACAAAAAATTCTGGGTGTAATGTTACATTGTCACTACAACACTGGGGAGACAGACAGGATGATCTTTGGGGCTTTCTGGCATGTAAATCCAGCCGGGTCTTGAGCTCCAGATTCAGTGAGAGACCCTGTCTCAAAAATAATATGAATAGTAACTGAAAACATGTCAAGCTCCACATGCATGCACACATGAGTACACATACAAACACAGAATCACAAAACATGTGCACACCCATACACATTGCAAAAGAGGGGAAAGAGAACTAAAAGAAATAGACGGTGTATGCTTGTAGAAACAGGATACAATGAAGTAATGTAATTAGCAAACATAAATACATTTATTGTTAATAAAATTCTCAGAGAAACATGCCTTCAAAGATATTTAATGTTCACGTTTCACTTTTTAAGTGAAAATGATGAATAAGTGAGTACTTACTCAGTGTCCTATACCAGTGATTAAATTTCTCTTCTCTAATTCATATAAGCTGTGGAATAAGACAAATTATTAACATAACCATCAAATTCCAACAGAAAACTTATTTTTCTTTAAATTCAGGTAACTTTCCCTCCTCAGCTAGGTGGAAGGTGTTGGCTTATTCTTTCTCCTACTTGTTCCTCTGTCTGACCCTATCAGAATGAGAAAATTGGGGTGCCACAGGGCAGTTATGGGCAGAAAATGTTCTAAGAGTTCAGCAGACTTTTATTCTGCCCTCTAGCTCTTTCAAGAATTTCTAAGCTTTTCTGAAGACTACACCTTCTTTGGAGCTGGGAGTGTCTCATCCTGCGGACTTACAACAGCTCTGCCGCCTCCATTCTTCTACAATGAGAAGTCCGTGTTTAGGTTCATTGAAGGTTTTTCTATCTCTCTTGACTGACGACACCCTTTACTCTCCACACCATCAATTCAGTCCACACTGGCTCATAGTAGGCTCTCTGCAGTCACCAATAAGCCAGTCAGTCTAGCAGATGGATACCAGTTCCTGCCTGCCTCACATCATGTGAACTGACTTTACAAGAAGCTCTCATGAGGTTTTCATATACCTCGAGACACCATCCAGCCTGTTAGGAATATTTTCCTAACACGAGTGCTCCACCGACACAAAATTCCCAATCAAGCCAAATCAAAACAAGCCAAATTAAGAGATATCCAGGTTTAATGGGAGTTTTGCCCTCTCGGGTGGACCCGAGGAGGGAACCAGGAAACAGTGCAAAGGCGACCACCAACCACCAGGAGGAAGAAAAAGAGTTCCTCTTTGGGAAGTTCACTTAAATACTCTTGGGAGTGGTCCTGACCTCCCCCCACAGGGAGGGGTCAGGGCCTGGCCTGCTGGGATATGGAGTCCAGAGTGTTAACTCTCAGGGTCAGGGGCTAGGATAGATGCAAGGGGCTGGGGCCTAAGTTCCCAACTTAACACAACCCATCTGCAAATAGAGCTCAGGAATATGATTGACAAGGTCCAAGTGGATTCCCATTAAAAAAAAAAGAAAACAGGAGATCTTCTACATTTTCTCCTCCCAGGGGCACCCATGCATGTCTCTCTTAGGATCTTCCTTGTTATCTAGCTTCTCAAGGGTTGCGGATTGTAGACTGGTTATCCTTTTCTTTAAGTCTAATATCCACTTATAAGTGACTACATACCATCTTTGTCCTTCTGGGTCTAGGTTACCGCACTCATGAAATAAGATCTCTTGAGTAAATTTGGGGGGCAGCAAGAGTGAAGGGAGGGAGGGAAAGGGATGGTTGAGTTGGGGGAGGGACAGAGAGGGAGAGCAAGGAAAGAGGGAATGAGGGAGCCATAATGGGGCTAACAAGAAACCTGGCACTAGGGAAATTTTCAGGAATCCACAAGGATGACCTCAGCTAAGACCCGAAGCAATAGTGGAGAGGATGCCTGAACTGACATTTCCCTGTAATCAGATTGATGATCATCCTAATTGTCAACATAGAACCTTCATCTAGTAACTGATGGAAGCAGATTCGGAGACTCACCGCCAAGCACTGATCTCAGATCTCAGAGTACAGTAGAAGAGAGGGAGGAGCAATATGTGAGTAAGATGTATATGTGTGGGGAGGTCAAGATCATGATGGGAAAACAGAGAGAGTTGACCTGAGCTAGTGGGAGCCTCTAGACTGCCTCTAGACTGCCTCTAGACTGCCTCTAGACTGACAGCTGGAAGAACCTACATAAAACCAAACTGTGTCCTCTGAATGTGGGTGACAGTTCTGTGACTTGGGAAGTCTGTGGGGACACTGGCAGTGGGACCAGGATTTATTTCTAGTGTGTGGACTGGCTTTTTGGAGTCCATTTCTTATGCAGAGATACCTTGCTCAGCCTAGATAAGGGGTTCTGTCTTAACTTGATATGCCAGATTTTGTTGACTCCCCATGGAAGGGAGGCCTTACTCCTTCTGAGGAGTGGATGAGAGATGAGTTTGGGAGGGGAGAAAAGTGGGGAAGAGGGAGGAGGAACTGTGGTTGGTATGTAAAATGAAAACCAAACTTTTAAATTAAAAAAAAGTGATAAAATATATTTTTCTGTTCTTTGCCATTTTTCTCAGGGAAATCTTTTATTTCACAACCACATATATACATATACTTTGGTACAGATTTCCTAATGTTTGATGTTTTTATTGATTGTCCTAAGGCAACTAGTGAGAACCTAAGCCCTCTATCTGTATGGACAAAAGATGTCCCTGGAAAATAAAAATACATGAATTTTGTGTCCTGAATTTTACTCTTTAATAAATTATCACTTCATATACTGTAATTTACAATAGGAAAATCAAAGTAAGTAGTGTTTATCCAAACCTGTGGTCCTGCAGCCAACTATAACAAGGGCTTGGTCTGCACTTCCCCCACCATTTCCTGTTTTCTTCCTTTCTTTTCCTTCTTCCCTAACTCTTCCTGTTCATCCATTTGCCATTCATGACACTTACCCCATTTTTTCCCAGTTTGCCTCCCTGAAAATGATTACTGTGGAATGTAAGTAGAGGTGTTTCATTGCAGCCTGTGTCATTTTCCCATCACAGGGCAGTAAATTGGTTTCAAAGGTGGTTACATCACACAAGCCAAACAAAGACTCAGTGAAAAACTTGCTACCTCTTAAACCATCTAAATAAGATATCTAGATTAAGAAGCAACACTCAGTCAACATCATCTTCATCCATATTAAAAACTATTATCCAAAAAAATAATTTTAAAAGACATAAATATTAAAATATTAGTTTCAAAGTGTTAGCTTCCTAGCAATGTGAATTCTCTAGACTACAGAGATGCCTGGGCTCACAGCACTTGCTTTTTCATGGAACACCAGAGCTCAGTTCTCAGGACCCGTGTCAGGCAGCTCACAGATGCCTGTAATTCCAGTCTCCAGGGTTCAGATGCCCTTTGGCCTCCATGAGCAGACACACCACATGCAGACACACAGACAAATAACAATTAAATATATCATTTTTAAAAGTGATTTTTCTTTGGATCATGCACCACATAACACTTATGTACAAAAATGAGAAGCAGGCATATTTTAGAGGGGAAATTAACTATAAGCTATATCATAAAATAGTACATAACAGTTTACTATTTCTAGTACAAATGTTGTACATTTTAGCATATATAGAGTGTGTACATTTTAAAACTACAATTTATTGAAACTATTTCTTTTTCCTCAGCTCCTGATTGTGATCTGTCTGATTTTTGCAATGAAAACCCAGGCTTATCACCCCTTTACATGCTATGCCCCATTGTTATTCACATAATTTAGTGAAGTATTTCATTTTGTCCCTTCTGGCTTTGCAATATAGATATTTATGTTTGTATGGCAAACCACACCTTCTACCTTCATTCCATAATCTTCTCATCTCTCATATACATGTGACAAGACAATACAGTTCAAAATTTCCTAAATTTTGTACTCTTGCTGAGGCCATTTCAGCTTTAACTAGCATTTGGCCACATTGGTGGAGAATCCAAGGAAAATTATCCAAATCTGTTCTAAGAACCCTAAGGTCAAGATGACCTAGCTAACTTAGCCTATTTGTGTACAACTCTTTGCAGTCACTTGATTACCTTAGCTTCTGTTAGACGCTTGCTTCTCCAAATCAGCCCATCCTGAAGCTGCTGAGTGAGATGCCAGAACGTGGTTTCTGCCTTCAAATGCCTTGTATTCTGGACACTCAAGGCCACACCTATGTCCCCAAATACCTGGGTGTGGTCCCAGCTGGCTGAAATAAAGGATTCCCATTGGCTTTAAACTATGTCTGAGTCATCGTCTCTTGTGGGCTACCCAGAATAAATCTACACTGTCTGTATGCACCACATTCACAATATAACTTCAAAGATTCAATGAAAAAAATAGAGAAAAACGTGAGTGGATGAATCAAAATTAGCTATGCTAATCTTGCTAAATTGTTACGCAATGCAGGTGCAGAATCAGTAACAGGCTCTTGAACTGACATCCCTGCCACATGGGGGTCCACCAGGGTCTTGTGGTTGATTTCTGAGACTGGTAGCTGCAGTGACCTGATCTGATTCTATCTTCCCCAACAGGATTTTTCCAAACTTTTCTTCATAATCTGATGTTAACACCCTTTAACCCTCTTTGTTATATTCATATTCAAATGTAATTTTTCAATCAACATTTGCATGTTAGTTCTTTCATTCTTAGTCTTTTGTATGTAACCAGCAATAAATAGTTTTTTTCTCATTGAAGTCAACAGTAGCCTTCCAATGCTAAATGCAATCATTTATTCCAGTCCTATATGAATTCTATGTAGCACATAACTTGGTTCACTGTATTTCCCTCTATCTGGTAACTTTGCCCTCATCTCATTATTCGTGTTCCATGCTCTGTTGTCTGCATATCTTGTGGCCATATCAACTCCTTCATATCCTTTCCACATTCCTAATATGACAGGGCTGTCAATTAGAACTGCCTAATACTTTTGGACCTAACAATCTTGTTCTAAGATGCATATGCACTACTTTAATTACGTGCAGATTTCAACTGTGTTTATATTTTTCCTTTATTTCTCAGCCACTATGTCAAAAAGATTTTATTGTCCATTAGGAAAATACACCTTACCATTGCATAGCACCAACTTGAAGGCAGGTATATTTAACTTTTGTTGTATCACACATTTCTTTTTTCTTAATGTTTTTAAGATTTTTCTTATTTATATTTTTATTTTTGCATGTATTTTTTAACATACGTATGTGCACCATTTGTGTGCCTGGGAACTCCAGAAGCCAGAAGGAGGTATTGGATCCTCTGGAACTGGAGTTTCGGATAGCCCTGAGTTCTGGGAACTAAACTCTAGTCCTATGTAAGGGCAGTAGGTGCTTTTATCCTCTGAGTCGTGCTTCTATTTCCTCACATACTGCCACAATTCTTGATATATTAATAACACTTAAGGAAAGGAGTGTTGAACAAATGAAAACCTTACCTGAAATTTCTTTTAATGATATAACATTATAAGAACCTCAATTCTATGTCAACTCCCCATCCCATTAGACATTACAATTGAGTCTATGTTAAGAATCTGTCTCCTTGTTTCACTGCCACTGAGAACCCTCCTTGTAATAGTTAGGAAATTTCCACAGTAGCCTGGAAACCACGCTCTCAAAATCCCTGTGAAATGATACTCTCAAGGTAAAGGTGTAGACACTGAGCGATAACGGGGTCAAAAAGAGTGAGACCTTCATGGACACATGGTTTACTGTAGTGGGAGGATGCTTGTTTGTTCCGGCTGCTCACCCTCAAAATAATTACACAAAAACTGTCCTAATTAAATCACTGCTTAGCCTATTAGCGCCAGCTTCTTATAGGTTATCTCTTACATGTGAATTTAACCCATTTCTATTAATCTGTGTATTGCCACATGGCTGTGTCTTACCAGTAAGGTTCCATCCTGTGTCTGTCTCTGGTGGGGCTACATGGCTTCTCCTGACTCTGCCTTCTTTCTTCCAGCATTCAATTTAGTTTTCCCCACCTAGCTCTGTTCTGCCTTGCTATAGGTTTAAAGCAGTTTCTTTATTCATTAATATTAATCGCAGCATACAGAAGAGAATCCCACATCAGCATGCTTTATACTTAGGTTTCCCATGAGTAGATATCAGAGAGCTATCGTTCTTCTGTCCCTCCCATGACCATAAGGCATGCAATGTTGGAAAGGACCCTACGAGACCATACCGTTCTGACTCTCCAGTGCCGTGTTCTCAACTGCTAGATTTGTAAGAAACACTTTTCTGATTTTCTTAATAAAGCCATAAGTCAATGCCAAGCCCAACATGATACCTACTTTGGGATAACAGACACTAGTTCTCTGATAAAATTATAGCTTCTTCTCATTAAAAAACACAAACAAACAACAAGTTGTTTCCCAGGTCAAAACCTTCTGTTGGTGTTGATAACCGCGGAGTAGCACCCCATGTATCCTCCAGGGATCTATAGACAAGAGTTTCCAGACTCAAGATCCAGATTGTGCCATTTCTTTCCATTTTTAACACACTGAACATATATTGTTCAGCTTATCTACCAAGCTTCCCTACCTTCTGTCGTCATAGGAACTTGAAAACTGTCTGTTATGAGCCTGGATTGGTTTCACTCTCCTTTAAGGGCCCACTGCATTAAGCCTTTCTTCGCCCCTTCCTTGGTAAACTGCTGTTTCCCATCAATGATTCCACAGTTCTCTGTTTGCCTCCTACTGACATTCTGCACATGTCCTACTGGGGTGCTGACCTGTTTATTCCCTCCACTACACTGCAGGGAATTATTTTGTCACAGGGCTTGACTCCTATTCCCTCAAAGACCAACTACCAAGAAATTATTACTAAGCCCATCTTTAGTCCTGTGGATCCACTTAGCACCTACTGTCTGTTAAATATTGTACTAGGCCTTTAACCAAAATAAATGTTCTCCTGTTTAGATTTAATATAAGATGCCAAACTACAAAAGCATATTTTCCTTTTTTTCTCTCAATTATAAAAATAGTTTGGTTAAAGCAAATAAGATTCCTGCAGAGTTGTCTAGGAGTATGAAGAGGAGGTGATAATGAGGACTTTGCTTTGTACTGAAGAAGCAGAGATCAATGAAACAAGTGCCATGAGGCTGAGATGATGAAATCATTCCTAGGCGGAGATACTTTTCCCATAAGCATTTTGTATTCCCTGCTGCAAGGCTGAGGTGATGTTATTCCTAGGTGAAGATACTTTTCCCATAAGCATTTTGTATTCCCTGCTGCAAGGCTGAAGTGATGATGTTATTCCGAGGTGGAGATACTTTTCCCATAAGTACTTTGTATTCCCTGATCATGGCCACTTTCTGCTTCCCTCTCCTTTCTCATCAGCCCTCTGTGATGGACAGTCAGCAGGAAAGCCAGGGCAGAAATGGGAAAGAATTTGTATTGTGGGTTAGGGGAATACTTTCCAGACTCCAATGAGCAAATGATTTCTTCTGGCATATTTTGCATCAGTCAACAAAAATTTTCTACTAAACATATATGTACCGTAGGGCAAGGTAGCAGCTTAGTTTTGATATTGCACATTAACAGCAGACCCATGTTGACAAAAAGAGTCCCAAAATCTCCTGATGCTTTCACTTCTCCCATGCTGGAAGGATTAATTTTTTCAATAAAAAATGTTGGAGAAAACCAAGACAGAATCAATTATCAGAAGGATTTATCTATGAAAATTTGTAATAAGCAACATGAAATAATATTTTAGTACAATTGGCCCTAGACTAAGTTCCCAATACCCCAAACTATTGACACAGTATTGATGTGTATTTTCAGTAGGCAACAAGGATTTCACTACCAATGTTGTATAGATGTTCCTTTTTAGTTCAATCACAGACCAAGACTGAACAAAGTGCACAACTCCCTCAATTGAGAACAATCTAGAACATATTGAAAACAATCAAAGTACAACAAATTCCCAGCTCAGTCAAATGATAATTAAGCATGTAATTGCCACATAAAATTCCAGGTTGGACTCCTTTGCTCTACCATTTTTCAAAGGGGATTATATAAAAATAACTGCAGCTTTCCAAAATGATAGTACTAGAAGCATGCATGCCAGGGTTCCATGTTCTTTCTGTAGTTATCCCTGCTTTTTACAAGTGGAAGTCAGAAAAGCCTGTTCTTCCAGGTAGCAAATAATCTGTATTGAGTCCACTGTTATTTCCAATAAGCAACTGGGGGAATCATTGCTACAATCTATGCTTAATAATGAGAAACCAGAGAAGAATAGTGTATCAGGTCCTTCCTCCTTCATTCCTCAGGCCCCCAA
This sequence comes from Arvicola amphibius, assembly GCF_903992535.2. Classification (NCBI taxonomy): domain Eukaryota; kingdom Metazoa; phylum Chordata; class Mammalia; order Rodentia; family Cricetidae; genus Arvicola; species Arvicola amphibius. Next base: position 63,713,827 of record NC_052057.2, read on the forward strand.
GCATTACAAAGAGCAATGCCTGGGTTCCAGCTCCCACTACTGCTCCCAGGTCTTAGTTGTATAACTCCTTGTTGATATCCCCATGTGCAGAGTTGCTGAATCCGAAGCTCAATAAATCTGATCCTTTGTATTTTTAGACTTCATTTCCCTAAATGAAATAAATGGGAGTAATATTAGTTACATCAATGGCACTAAAGCATCCATTGAGCTTCGATAATAAGAGCAACAATAACAATAAAATTTTATAGCTTTTTTCTCAGAGGAAATTAGAACACTTTACCAACATTATTGTCTCATTAATCCACATGTCTTTGAAAAATAGAGCAGCGGGTGGAAGAACGAGTGTGGGCTGGGGGAGGCAGGCAGACCTACTTTAAAATCATTAGGTGGAAAGTAACAAGATCATGTGTGGAAAGCAGTGTGTGCCCTCTGCTCGCTGCTTCCAACCTATGTCCAAGCTTTCTCTCTGACTTTCACCCCTTTACTGATTCCCCAAACCTTCTTTCTAGAGTAGTAAAGTCTGAGAGAAGGTATTTCTGTTTTTACCCCAAACTATTCTGATTTTCTTGAAAAAAAATTCATAAAGGATTTCTCCCATTGTTAAGTTGGTTTACAGGAATATGAATATCTCCCTTATTTACCAAAGGCTGAGAGGTAACAGCAAGAAACTCGTCTCTCTCAGTATCTTCCTGGAGTTGGAGAAGTTTCAACGTTGGAACACCACAATGTCTGTGTTGTGAGCTATTGGGTGAAGAAAAAATTCAATGAGTGGACTAGGGGGAAAATCTAATGGGAGTGGATACATGGAGGTAGCTTAGCTGTCAAGTGGTTGTCTTTCAGGCCTAAGGACTTCCATTCAACACCAGCACGAGCATAAGAAGCCTGCTTGGTGGCCTGCGTTTGGAATACCATAGCTGGGAACAGGATCCCTGGGTCTTACTGGCCAGTCAGTTTAATGTAATTTATATGTTCCCAATGAGTGGGAGACCCTGTCTCAAAGGAGGGAGATGGTACTTTAGACTAGACCCGCAGTTGTCCTCTGAGCTCAACATGTGCATCCCCACTCACAAATGCACCAGCGCATGACATGCTCACACACACACACACACACACACACACACACACACACACACACACACTAAAACAACAAAAACTAAAATTGGATGAGTTAGAATTCCAAGAATTCAAACTATGATTTACATGTGAAATTATGTATGCATGAAACTTCCTTACAGTGTTTTCTAAATGCTAAAATACTGTAAGTGTTTTATTAGCCTTGGTGTTTTATGGGAAAGACTCCATGCCAATGCTTAGTGAGGATGTTAAGTGGCGAAGAGTACATCACCATAGGCCATGTGAAGGTGCTGATTGCAAAAGCCTTTCCATACAACAAGGCAGAGCACAGTGAAATGATGTCCAGTCTCTGAAATCCATCTGGCTTTTCCCAGTGGGTTGCCTAAATGGTTTCCACCTTTATTTCTAACCCAGAGGAAATGTGTGTTTAATTCCAAACTTTAAGGCTAATAATCTGAAGGTGCTGTAGTGCAAGGCATTTTGAAAAGCCTATAGATAGAATAACTTACTATTAAGGGGCAGCTACTTTTCCTGACCATGCTCAGGCTCTGAACAGGCAGAGTCGGTGTTTCCTCATACAAATAGACACACCACCAAGCATAGATCTGTGGGACAATGAAGCTAAGGATGTCTCAGTAAATTGTGGCATTAGTAAAATAAATCATGGCTGCAGGAACTATCTACATCATAAAGAAATTGTGATGTCTGGTCAGTAGGTTTAATACCACCTTCATTTTCTATAGAATTGAGTACACATACACACACAAATGAATACATAGGCCCCAAGCTCCCATACAGAATGGATGGGAATACAGTGAATAACTCTTTAGGTGGCTTCTGGTTCAGCAATAGGCTCTAATTTGTAAGGGCAGTATTTTAAGCATGCATTTGTACAGATGGGCTATAATAGTTAGACAAGGAGACAATAATAATGTCATAGTAATTGCAAGATTGCTGGTTTTCAAGATGGAGGAACCACAAAAGGTATGGCTGCATTTTCAAAGACTGCAGAGATGTAGAACAATGTGAAATTAAATAGAAGAAAAGGTGGCTAGCTACCTGGGACATGTGCTCAACAGGGAGATGCATTACCTAGGAGCAAGTCTCCCCAGGGCTGCTGTAAATGCTCCAACACTTATGTCATTTCAGATGAAATGCAGAAAGCTGCTACAGAGGTGGACAAGGTGACCTGGCAGGCCTCCCGCCTCTAATCTCTGTGATTTAAAGGTTCTGTGCTATTACCCAGCAAGAAGCACGGCTTTTAGCGATTCCATTTGTAAAATGACCCCACAGGTGTTTTTCTCATTGTTTCCACCTTTGCTGAACTCTCGTTTTTCCCAACTTATGCAGTGAGATTAGGGTGATAATATTTGGAATCTGAGGGTGGCAAAGGTTGTGGAAGGAGACTTAAACAGGAGTAAATGTTTGCTTGTTGGGAAAAAAATAATACTAGGAAACTAGAGAAAAGGTGAGAAGATCGTCTTTGCACGCCAGTGAGTCTTTCTGCATCTAAATGGGATTTTGATGTAGACACCACTTTCCTCTAAGAAAAGCTATACTGAGTGCAAGAAACCTGCACATTAATCTTCCTTCTGACAAGCCTGAAGAAAAGCAAACAAAGGTGCTAATTCAACACCAGCTCATTGTGATTCTCAGACTGTAAGGGAATTCTCAAGGGAGGCACAGGTTAGTGACACCCCTTGGATGACAGTGAGCATCTGCAATGTTTGAAGCCTTTTAGTAATGACTCTGGGCTGGAACCCACGCATATCCTTCTGTGTTTCAAGGAAAGCTTTATCCTCTGGTCCAGATGGATACACATGATGAAACCTATCAAGCAGCAACATTTGTTGGGTTTCAATTAGAAATACAAGACAACATTTGACCTGCTCCTCTGCTTTGTGAATGAGGCACAGGGTGGAGAACGTGCATGTTTGAAGAGACAGTGGAATGCTGCAGACTGCAATGTACCTCAGTGGGTTTTGTAATTTAGTGCGGCTTGCCAGGCTAAAAGATTTTTACCCTGTTTTAATGCTTTTACTAGGCTGGGACTGCATTAATTATGTGCTGCGATACAATCAACCTCAGAAATGTTGCTTCCAATGCAAATAAAGAGAAATGTGTGACAAATTCCCTGCTTCAGCGAACATCAAGTAAGAAAGAAGAAAATAATTCAATATTTTTAATCTATCTCCTAGTTCCCTCTTCATTTATTCTGTTTCGTTCCTTACCTGATTTTTTAAATGTATTGCCCTCAAACATGACCAAAAACCAGTGTCTGAAGTAGTTGAGCCTATGCCATTACAGATACCTAGATGAGGTGTTGGAAGTGTTCCACATGCCCCTCCATGAAAGCTCCACTTGACCAGAGTGTCAGTCCAACAAGATGAGAAGGCTGCCCTGTTCCTCCTTCTGCTGCGCTCACAGGTGCCTCCTCGAAATCACCCACCAGCTGCAAAATTTTAATGCAGTATAGCAGCTAGAGTTTACCAAACAATGACAGGGAACAGCCCTTGCTTTCCTCAGGACCTTCAGCCTTCTGCTGAGACGGCGTGTCGTTTCCCACAGCAGACTGAGTGCCAAGCCTCTGGACTGCTTCTGTTCACTGTGCCTTCTCTACAATAGACCCGTCCACCACAAAAATCCTCAGTTACTTTAATTCTTTTCTGTGTATTTCCCTTCCCTTGCCCGGATAGTTTACTCACAGCTCCTGGTTGGCATTTATTGTGTCATCTTGAACCAAACAGATGTATGTATTTATCTTCGTACAAGGAATATGATTGTTCCCAAAATTTTAGTCAACTGTTGGCAATTTGGATTAAAAAGAGGAGTTATGGAAATAAAATATGGATAAATTTATTCTTGTGTTTTAGTAATAGAAATCAAAATAATATCAAACTATGTGAATACATTCCAAGCCTGAGCTTGTATTATTGAAGATTACTTGACGCTTCATACAAATACACCTAGCAAGGATGTCTCTCGTTGTTCTTTGTCAACTTTTTGCAATAGGCATCTCTAGACCTTTCAGAACAGCCAGTACTACACAAGAAAACAGAGTAATGTGATTAAAAGTTTAGGTGGCTGTTGGGGACAAGTCACAATAAGACCATTTAAAGCAAAGCAGTGTCCCTCTCTGAAGAGCTCTGAAGGGAGGGCTTTTCCCCAATGTGTACTGTTCTTCACTGTACATCCTCAGATGGAAAAAGGAAGACTCAGTAAACACAGAACCAAATATAGCATCCAACATACCCTAGTCTAGAAGATGCGTTGTTATAAAATTCTCTTCTTCCCCACCCCAGCTTTGCTTTTAAATTTAGTTTGGTCCCTGGCTAGTTCATTCTCCAAATGGAAATGATATCCCAAAAAGTCTCTGAGAAGACCTTGCTCCTCTCATGTTGAAACGCCAAACAAACACGTCAGTGATTTATGTGTCTGTAAATTAAACACGATACGCTTAGTCAAATCTGTCTGTGGCGCTAATTGACTGCAAGGAGAGTAAAGCACAGTTGCTTACACGGCTGCTCCTCAGAGCTGCGCCACCACCCGGAATCCCGCAGCCTGGTGTTCCAGATCCTAAGCTCTTGTAGCACACACTTCTCAAAATTAGGACAAGACAAAATGCTAGAGGTTTGACTCATTTCACACACGGAATCTAAGTCTTAGCAGGGTTGCCTAAGATGCCAAAGGAATCACCGGCCTCTGATTTCCTCTTAGTGACTTTTTAAAACTAAGAATCACAAGCTAAAGAGCACATTACTTTGGAAATAAAAATCCAGTCAAGTCAGGACCTCCAGCAGGACGCTGGATTCCTCTGAACTGCTGAGGGCATGCCAGCAGAAGAGCGTCCTAAGTCAAATTCACACCGAGTCCTCACACGTGCCTTATCCAGGAGGAGGGCTAGCCCCTTATTTAATTCTAATGCTTGAAATTGAAGATTAAATCTAGAGCACACAAGTGAATCTTTTCAGCCTTTCTCTCGTCTTCTGGATATTCGGTCTCAGCAGGGCTACCAGACCCTTCTGCACTGTACACTATGATGTGATATACTGATAACAGTATATCTTGTTCACTGTATACTATCATGTGATATACTGATAATAGTGTATCTTGTTCACTGTACACTGCCATGTGATATACTGATCAAAGTGTATCTGTTCACTGTACACTGCCATGTGATAAACTGATAATAGTGTATCTTGTTCACTGTACACTGCCATGTGATATACTGATCACAGTGCATCTTGTTCACTGTACACTACCATGTGATATACTGATCACAGTGCATCTTGTTCACTATACACTACCATGTGATATACTGATCACAGTGTATCTTGTTCACTGTACACTACCATGTGATAAACTGATCACAGTGCATCTTGTTCACTTCATAGCACTTCCATCGACACACTTCAAAACTCTTCTAATGGCAACCAAGTATCATAATGAGTTTATTCTCTGTTGCGAAACTCTACATTAGTGAAAGCGTGACTCCTAAATGTGTGAACAGGGAGCAGTCAGAAGTATGAATTGTCTCTGACTCAGAACTGCTCTGAGAAAGAAATGTTTCCGATGTCTAATGGCAGCTTGTTTTAAGGCCTCGGCCACCCTAGTCCTGGGATTCACCTTGTTTAGCTGTAGTTGGGGTATTTTCAATAGTTAATCCTGCCCTTGGATCTGAGAGTTCTCTAAAGAACAGGAACCCAGAACTCAGCAAAGTTTTGCTATGAAAAACCAAGAAAAGATTTCATCCCCTTTACTTTTTGCACTTAATTAGATTACATTAATTTCATAATGAGGAAATTTATAACCAATCCATCTAAATCAAACGGTCATTAAATGGTGGACGGAAATAGGAGATCCTCATTCAGCATGTCTTGACAACCTGAACTGGGTGTTACCACTGCTTCAAAGCTCAGCTGTTTCCAGCAGTACTGCTACTGCTTCCCTACCAGTTCTTAAAACTTATTTACATGTAGTCATCTCAATGACTCGGTAATTGTAAGAACCTTTTTGGCATCTAAAAAACTTGGAAATATACCATTATGTTTAATTGTGCCAAAGCATCACACTTTAACATTATTCTAGAACACATTTGAAGTAGAAATATCACTGCCCTTCATCTCCAGCTGGGCTCTATTTATAAGAACCTGATGAGTGTATAGATTAGATTTCAGCGTCATAAAGCTACACATGCACACACACAGACACTCTGGTGTGCATGTACTTGCTCTGATTTAACTACCCTTACTGGTCTGTGACATGTTTTGGCTGGTGTAATACTAGATGAGAAACAGTCTCATCTCCATGCTGGATAAAGATTTAATTATTGAGTATGTTATACTTGACATTATGGAACTTGCCTTAGATTTATGTGGGAGACTGCTTTGTGGAAACTCCCTTGGAAACCAGAGCATAGCCTGATCTCAGAAAAGAGCATTCTACTTTGACTTTACAGAATCTTAGATAAATAAAATGTAGTTTTGTGGGTTACTAGGTTGAATTTATTCAGGTTCTGAGTAATAAATACATATTGTCTTTTCCAAGGAAGTTTTTTATGATAACTACCCCAACTGTATTTGTTAGGTTAAAGAGAAAATCTTCTTTTTAATTGGTACTTAAAGAAAGAAATAATTGTGCATTTATTCTTAGAATAATGAAACCATTTCCATTGTTTTGCAGATAGCAAGTCTATTTAAAATTAACTGACTCAGTGTCATTTATCAAATATATATAAGTTTGATTTTATAAATTATAAAATGTCTTGATTTTGTTCAAATTCATCTTTCAACAATTGAACCATCTCTAATGGACAGCAAAACTGATGAAGTCTTGGCAAAGCGCTATTTCTGTTGTCAGTGTCCCAGCTCTAGCTTCTCTGCTGACCTACTGCACTTTTTCCAGACACTGGGATACAAGTGTAACTTTACTTATCTATACAGGTCGGTATCTGTCTGATTCCACATGTAAATCTTTAAATATACTAGTATTTTATATGCGATTTCCAAATGGAGATTATTTATACTTCAGGTTTTGTACGAAGCACAGACAGAATCACACCTCTGCCTCCTTTCTGGCAGCTGTAGGACCAATAGTTCATTCAAACCACAGCTTCATGTTCAACTTCCAGACATCTGAAAATCACGAGAATCTTTCCCTTGATTCCTAAGACTAGAGCAAACTTATGTGGCTACTTTTCTTTCACTATGTTCCTGTTCCTACGTGTAATGTGTGGTGTTAGAAGTGTAGGTCCTTTCTGTTCTCATAGTCGTTCTGGTCTCTCACTACAGTCACTAACCTGGTGGCTTAGCTGTGTTGTTCACTCACACGTTTCCAACTGGTTTTCATCTTACCTCTGCTTACTCACAAGAGCGGGCTTTACAACTGAGATTTAATCTTGGCATTCTCTACCCCAAAATAATGCATGAATTGACAGTGTCTAGACTGGACAAATTACAGAATTCTTGGCATTGTATCCTAGGCCCTCTCCATTCTAGCTGCTTTCATTTATCTGTAAGGCCTGTGAGTATAATTCAAACTTCCTCTAATTCTGCTACTTCAGATGGATCACCGTTGTCTCGAAGTGAACTCTGAGGCCTCCAATCCTGTGTTTATGCCATTTTTTTTATCAGGGATCTAAGAAGGTACAGATACACACTAACTATTTAGTGTATGCATACACACATGCAATAATCAATAGTTGAGTGGATGGAATGTTTATCTTTACTCCCTGTATGTCATCAGCATACAATGTACTTCTGGAAACACTACAGATATTGAACACACGTTTGATATGTAAACTTCACAATATATTGATAAACATTAAAATTGTATTATGAGTAGTTCATTCAATGACAGAAACAAGTAATTCTATAGCGTCCCCTTGCTATTTGACACAGTTTAGTGATTGTGACCACAATAAAATATACCCTGTAAGCACATGACATAAGTGTCAGTTATGTCTCAGAATCTGTGTTCAGGAAACTCAATCAATGTTTTGAGAGTTCAAGTTTTTATGACATTCTCTTTCTATTCTCAAATATTCTTTCTTTGCCAATGGCTGACAGTTTAGAAAACCTGTGATAATAGCTCCTTCGTGTGATAAGAGAGATTAGCTATTTTTAGGTAACCAACACCCACCTACATTCTCTGGTTGTTCAAAGAACACTGACACTGTTTTGGTGAAAGAAGATTCCAGGTCTAAATGTGACTGTGTGTTGAATCATTTTCTTTGGAGATGTTTGCACTGTTTGTCTGGGCTGCAAGTCTTTGGAATGCCACTCGCTGGGAAAGACAAACATTACCCTGTACTTTTAAAGTCCCAGCACAACTGAGCAGCAATTTCAGGACTCCTTGGGAATTATGGCATGGGCCTCAATACGCCCTGTATAATTTAGGGTAATATATTAACAGGAACAAGCAAAATGAAAATTGGAAAAATTTTAACCTCTAAAGCTCAGGTAAATATTTAAGCTCTGATTCTTCAGTCCAACGTGGAATTCTTTTGAGTTGTCCATGTGCAAGGTTTGCCATTCTAAAACCACACTGGACAGCATGAGCCACTCATCTCGGGGCTAGCAAACTGAGGATCCAAAGCCTTCTTCACAGACTCAAACAACACTGCTTGCATTTTTGCTCATACTGTCAAACTCCTAGCCTAGATTCTATCTCTTACCATTACGTTTTAAATGTGAACAGAATTTTCTAGAAACACTTGTCCCCTTCATGATGGTGTGTATGATGTGTACAAGCCCTACCAAGCATGTGACTGGTCCAAAGTGAGTCAAGCAAAATAAGAAAGGCTCAAATTTCACATGCAAGCCAATCTAGGTTTTTTGCTTGCTTGTTTGCTTATGATTTTTTTCCCCAAGGCCAGGTCTTATGAAGTCCAGGCTGATTGGCTTAAAACTTGCTGTGTTACTGAAGATAACTTTAAACTTCCAATCGTCTAGCCTCCATCTCCAAATACTGGGATTATAGGTATATTATATTATATTATTATATTTGGCTTAAGTACCTTTTTATTATTTATTTACCAATTTCAAATTTCATAAGCCTGATTCTTAAATTTCTAAAGTTTTATCTGTAAAAAACAAATAATAACCTAATTAGTCTGATAAAGTAAAGGAACACTTGTGATATGGCAGATTTTCAATATATATATCAATGTAAATTTTCTTGGCTGGTATTTACTTCCTCATATCTTCTTGGGCACCACAAATCACAGCATAGAAAGTACTCCCCAAACTTTCTTTGCTCTCTGAATTACATGAATTCAAGTGAATCCAAATGCAAAGGAACACCCCAAGGAAGTTAGTCAGCACCATATCTGCAATGAAGTTTGACAAAGGTGGATCAGAGACACTGGTGATTTTCTACAGCCCTCCAGGTAATTTCAGATTGGAGAAATTTGGGGATTAAAGGAACAATAATCTCCCTGAACTCCTAGATTTAAAAAGTCACCTAGAATACTTACTACATAACTAAGTCCCTACCCTCAAATCTGTGAATCTTTATCCAAGAATAAAGCCCATGAATTTAGATGTTCAATGTGTCATTGATAAACCTTACAGTCAGGCAGATTTAAAAACATGCTCGCAGCACTTTAGATGCACGTGTATATTGGACACTTCTAATGATTTTCAGGGTTTGCTATAGTCGGTTCAGCTCCCCCCAAAAGCCTGTGTTCAAAGCTGAGTCACTGGGCAGCTCCTCCCCCACTAGAAGGTGGTGGACTTTTCTAAGTGGTGGGACCTAGAAGGAAGAAGTTAGGTCATTGGGGTATTTCTTGTAATCAGAGATGAGAACTCCTCCCCTTAGTTTCCTCTCTGACATGTTCCTGTCATGAGGAGCTGCCTCACCACAGGCACAAAATGAAGAGAACCAACAGACCATGGACTGGTAACTCCAAAACCACAGGCCAAAATAAACCTTCCTTCTAAGTTGCTCCTCAAGTACTTTGTCTTGGTGAAAGAGAAGTGTCCATACAAGCCCCTGCTCAGTCAAGGTACACAGATTCTTTCCATTCTATGTTTCCTAACACATCAACTGCGCACAGTGGACAATCAATAAGTGTTTGGAATTGAGCTGCATTAAATATTTTATAAAAATAGAGGAAATATTTTAAATCTATATCTTAAACAGTAAATTTCTAACATGTACTAAAAATTGGGTTGGAATATTAGTATAAACTTATTAACAAGATGGCCTGTTTTGACATTTAAAAGCTGTTCACATCATCTCCAGAAAGCCATTTAGCTTCTTCTGGTTTTGATTTCCTTATATGTCCAGTGATACACATGTACAGATTGTTGAGATGAATTCTCTGGAGTTTAATTATGATGAATGCCAACCCATGTAAAGATTTGATTACTTCACAGCCCATTACAGCTGTTTTTCCTTGAAACATTCTCTGCTCTTCTCAGGCATGAATATTCTCTCAGCTTCATGCTGCTTTCCAGTGTCTATAGCTGGGCTATGCTTGAACCCACTGAGCTCCTCAGCAGCATGAGCCCCTTCCCACACCCTCTGCCCTCCACACATGTGTCCTTGTTTACCTTTATTTAGGAGCTTCATGTTCACTATCTACTTGGTGAATCATGTGTCTGATTCCCTGTTTCCTGCCAGAATGTCCCCTCTTCATCAGCAGGTCATTTTTTTATATCAGCAGAGATATATAACTGTCAAGCTCATACCAAATGAAAGCCATATTTATTTCTATCAGTGTGTTTTAAGGTATTCTTACTTCTGAAGGAATGTAGCTTTAAACTTAAGATGCTTAAATAGTAACAACTGAAAGAGAAAATAAACCTATATACTAAAAGATAAAATAATTATTAATTTTCATTTTTTCATAAATTATTTGGAAGAAAAAGCATTAACAACTAATACTTGATTTCAGTGACCTTGTGTGACCAGAACTGAGCACGAGGGACATTGTGTGTTCTAGTAAGAACAAGTAAGAACAATGCTATGCTCATTAAATAAAATGATTATTTTTTTCACTATTTTCAACAACAATGTATATAATTAAAATAGGGGATTTTTAGCAAATAGTACACAAAATGTAATAAAGGAGAATAATGTTATTTATTTTTAAAATCTTTTTATAATGTATGTTTTATTAAAAACTTATAAATGCAAAAGGAACATTGTAAAAATTAGCTCAATTTGGGAAATAACCAGGATAACTAAAAGCTAAAACAATTATATTTTTATTTATTATAAGGGAAAAACTCATGAAACAGGAACAAGAAGTCCAAGCTCAGCTCTGCCACAGGGGAACTACACAGAGAGAGAGAGCACCTTGTCTGTGCCCCAGCTTTTTCCCAGGCTCCAGGAAGCCATGTCTTAACTAGAACACACCTCTTAAAGATAATTGGCTAACAAATCTTCTCCATCACCGTCACCTTTTGTCTAAACAAGAACAATCCAATACAAAGCAATATCCAATAGGAACATATGCCAAGTATAAAATTACAAACAACATAAACAATATTAAGCAAGGAACACATGATAAATGTTTTAATAAACATTTTACTTTAAAGAGTCTACGTCTTACATCAGAAATAAACTTGGCTAAATTATAAGAGAAAGGTAACTACAACTGTCTAATCTTCAACCCCATTGAAGGCCTGAGAAGGGAGATAATATTACTTAAGTAGGCAGGAATTGCAATCAAGCAGCTTCCAAAGCAAGCAGAATAAGACAGAGACAATTGGCTACCTGAGCATTCACCCAAAGTCTCATTTGCAACATTGAAACAACCAACTTTGGCTAAGGTGTAGCGTATCTGACATACCATTTTCAGAGGCTGGAAACTTTTCAGAATCATCTCTCCCTGTCTTGGCAAGGTTTGGCAATCCTTTTCCCTGTGTCCTGCTTATCCAGTCTGGATACCATGTACTTTGTCAGTGGTCGAGGCATAGGCAGTTCCTTGCCCAAAGGCCAATTATGCCAAGAAGAAAACAAACTCCCAGTGGAGTTTCTTTGGTGCTCAACATTCTCTGGAGGATAGTTCGGTGCTATCAGGAGCCATAATGTCGTATGTCAACAGAACAAAATGTTATATAAATGCCATATTTTACAGATCCTTGAAGTAGTTGAAGATTACATGTCTAGGCAGAATACCATCTCTATGAATCTAAAGAAACTAATTAATCTGACTATATGTATAACAAACATGAACAACTATTGACCTATAATATTTAATACCTGTATAACTTAAAGACTAAAACTGCTGTAGAAAATCCTACAGCCAGTAGCCTTTAAGTTACATGCCTACTGGAGCATGGCCTCTTATACTATTTATGCCAGTGCAAAATGTGCATCCAAGCCTCTCTTTTCCAGCTGCTGGATTCAGTTGCTGTTCTCCGTTCCAGCAGAGGATATTGATTTGTGAGTCTAACCCTAAATAAATAACCATCTATTATTCTCAATTTTGAGCTAGTGTGGGATTTTTTTAATGTTCTTTTTCATCTGGTGCCTTCTTCATCCTACTCCAACTTATCCTGTGGATGGCCTAAAGGCCTAGCCCGTGTATGTCCCAGAAAGTCTCCCAACCCTGACCAACCTGCCTTGCTTTTACCTAAGTTGTTTTTTGTAGAACTCCCCACCACAGCGGAGCTTACTGCGAGCGACAACTTGGAAATTTCCCAAGCCGCGTTCCCAACACAGTTCCCTAGCACAATACCTTGCTATGTGGCGATTTGTGCAGCTTCCGGTTTCTGCTCCAGACCCATGAGTTCTGGGTTTCTTGTTCCACATATGGAATTGATTTAATTGCTTTTAATTTGTCAAGCAAAGCATATTTCTCAGTATTTAACCAGTACCAAGGTGGGAAACTAAAGTGGCTCAGGAACGTTCCATTGCCACCAGTTGTACTGATGCTATTCATGACTCTGTAATCACGACATCTGCTAGACAATAAAGATTATTATCCCTAAAATAATTTACTGGATCTCATAACAGGTAATAGATAAATATGGCAGACTAAATTAATATTGAAATTTTAGTAACTTTTTGCTAATGCTATGGATTGTATTCTGCAAGACTTATATGGTTATTGTGATACTTCAATTTATTGGATATTGAGACTCAGTTTTTTGTTCATATTACATCATTAAGAAAGAATGTGGCACTTTTGGGAATGATACAGTCTTTACAGACTAATAATAAACAGCTAGCTGACAGGATTAATACCATTGAAAATCAAAAGTTACCTGAAAAAATTAATGCTATTAAAAAGGGTAATATTAACTTGACAGACAAAATTAAATCCATATATAAAGGTACTAAGAAATTATCTGAAAGAATTCCTACTGTTAAATTTGATAATCAAAATTTGTTAAAAAGTTATGATAGGTTAGCAGATGGAGCATCTCTCCAGATGGCAATCTGCACATTATCCAAGTAATGTCCAAGGATGAGGAGAAACTTCAGACCTAAGAATCATATGTGCAGAATGAGGATCAGAGGCTAGGTGCCTCAATGTAATTGCTAGAAATATAAACAGGCCATAAGATTCAGGCTTCACAAAAGACAATAGTAAAAATATTTGAAATGATTGAGGAAATTATTGGAGCTGATGAACATGGAAAGAAGGCACAAGGACAGGATTCAATATCGCCATTAGCTGTCAGAGATGATTTACCCAGGGTTTTAGCTTCCAACCCTGTAATCTATTCTGACAAAGCATCAAGTTCTAAAGGCCCAAAATGATCCAAGGAAGGTAGATGGATACCTATAGGAATGAATGATCTAAAAGAAATTAAGCAAGCTGTTGTAACTTATGGCTTGAATTCCACATTTGTTAGGGAGATGATAAAGACATGGTCTTCTGGCATCAATGCAACAGCACATGACTGAACTCAGTTAGTTTCAGCAGTCCTGGATGATGGGCCCCAATTGATGTTTAAATGTTACTTCAGGGAAGAGGCAAAAATTTGAGAACAACAGGGAAAACAAAAGGCCTTGAGACTTCCCAAGATCAAATTCTTTGTGAGGGCACTTGTGCTGACCCACAGATTCAAACTCTTTACGATGAACAAATCTTGTCCCAATGCCACAAAACAGTCTTAAAGGTTTGAAAAAGAATTCAAGAACCAAGAAAATGAATTGAATTGTATACCAGGGTTAAACAGGGTCAGAGAGAACCTTTTAGTGACTTTTTACAAAGATTAACTAAGGTTGTACAAATAGGAGTAACAGACTCAGATGCTAGATGAGTACTTATTGAATCTCTGGCATTTGAAAATGCCAAGTTAGAATGAAAAAAGATATTTGGACCTTTAAAGGTTAGATAAGCACCTATGGATGAATGAATCCTGCATAAAATGAGCATTGAGACATTTGACTATAATACTGAACCTTGGGTAGGAGAAGCAATTTCCAAAGTAATGAGTAGACATCAAAGTGCCAAATATTTTAATTGTGGTAGAATAGGACATTTGAGAAAGGATTGTAGACAAAGAATTCCTAGGAATAATGTCTCCTTTGGGAATGACAAAATTAGGAGGACTCAGCCTTCAGGTGTGTGTAGGAGGTGTGGCAAGGGCCAACATTGGACCAATGAATGCAGATCAACAAAAGACAGACAAGGCAAATTGGTACCATTAGGAAACTCCTTAAGGGACCTCTTGAAGGCCTCCTAGCCAAAAGTGTCCTAGTCATTTCTAGTCACTGTTGAGGACATGTCTCACCAGGAAAATTAAAAAATCCAGAGCCTTCTGTAAAAGACCATACTGTTCTAGGTGATGGCATAAACATGAAGGATAAGTCAAAAATTCATATAGGAAATAGGAAATGTATATTCTTGCAGACTTCTATAAATGATCAAAAACCAAAGCTAGGAGTGTGTATAAATGTCATTGTAATTGTTGGTTTGATAGACACAGGTGCGGATGTGAGTATCATTACTTCAAAATCTTGGCATCCAAATTGGCCTCTTCAAGAGGCAGATGTTCAATTACTAGGAATTGGAACTGTATCTCAAGTTACACAAAACATGAGATGGGTTGACTGCATTGGGTCAGAAGGTCAAAGAGGGAAGTTGAGGCCATATGTTGCTAATATTGCAGTAAATTTATAAGGTTGTGACCTGCTTCAGGAATTAAATACCCAGATTAACAATCTTGTAGTCCCAGGAATTCATAATTCTGGGAAGGATATTATAAGGTACTATACACAAACATCACCAGCCATTCAGGCTATACAAGAACATAAAGCGACTATCAAACCTTTAGAGGTACCAACAGCCCTACCTTGAAAATGGTTAACTGAAAAACCAATATGGGTTAAACAGTGGCCTCTAGCTGAAGAAAAAAGTTGCAGGCTTTAGAACTGTTGGTACAGGAACAACTAGATGCTCACCATATTGAAGAATAAACAGCCCTTGGAATTCTCCTGTATTTGTTGTAAAAAATATATGGTAAATGGAGAATGGTAACAGATTTAAGAGCTGTCAACAAGGTAATTCAACCTATGGGTCCTCTATAATCTGGAATTATTCTGTTTACTCTATTACCAAAAGATGGCCTCTTATAGTTATTGATTTGAATGATTGTTTCTTCACTATACCTTTACAAGAAAAGGACAGAGGAAAAAATTGCCTTTATGGTGCCTACTTAAAATAATTTTCAGCCTACTAGAAGATATCAATGGACTATCATCCCACAAGGAATGCTCAGTAGCCTCACTTTGTGCCAACACTTTGTAAGTCAGCCATTGGGAATAAATAATTTCCTAAGTCTATAATTTAGATTACATGAATGACATTTTGCTATCTAATTCAAACATAGATACTTTAGAAAGGATGTTTGAAGAAGTAAAGAATGTTTTGTCAAAATGGGGATTACAAATTGCTCCTGAAAAAATACAGGGAGGAGATTCTATCAAATACCTATGTTATAAAATAGATTTACAGAAAATTATAAAACAAAAGGCACATATTAGGAGAGACCAGATGCATACTCTTAATAACTTTCAAAGATTGTTTGGAAACATTTCCTGTCTATGACCAGCTGTTGGGCAAACACCTGATCTAATAATTCATTTAAACAAAACCTTAGATACTGATAAAGACTTGAATTGTCCAAGAAAATTAACAGCTGTATCAGAAAAGGAATTGACAGTGGTTAAGGAGAAATTACAGGAGGCACAAGTGGATAGGGTAAATCAAATCTTAATTGTATTCTAGTAATATTGTATTGCAGAATTTCTCCTATATGAATTTTAATGAAGAAGAATGATATTATCTTAGAATGGATCTTTTTACCACATAAACCAAGTAACAAATTAAAAACCTATGTGGAAAAAGTCTCTGAATTAATTATAAAAGGTAAATTGATACTTCATTCTTAGCAGGTATAGATCCAGCAGGGATTGTAGTACCTTTTACTACTGATGAAATAAAAAAGTTATGGGAAGACAATGAACCATGGCAAAGAGCTTGTGCTAATTTTGGGGGAGAAATTAATAGCAATTATCCCAAAAGTGATAGACTTAACCTTATAAAGAGAACTTCTTGGATTCTTCCCCAAATTGTATGTGATGCTCCAGTAAATGTAGCCCACACCTTTTATACGGATGCAAAAAAACCAGTGAAGGCAGGATACAAATCAGAAGAATTAAGTAAAGTGGAACAAAGCCCTTATAATTCTGTCCTGAAGTCAGAATTATATGCTATTCCCATGGTGCTAAGGGATCTTAAAGAACCTCTTAATATAGTTACTGATTCACAATATGCAGAAAGAGTTATCTTGCATATCAAAACTGATGAATTTCTACCAGAAGATACAGAATTGACTTTATTATTTATCCAAGTGCAAGACATAATCAGGAATAGGCTTTGTCCTACATACATAACACACTTCCAATCCCATATGGGTCTGCCAGGTCCTCAAGCACAAGGTAATGCAGAAATTAATCAATTATTGATTGGAAGCATGTTGCAGGCCTCAGAATTTCATAAAAAAAATCGTATCAATAGAAAAGGTTTAAAGAAAGAATTTTCTATTACTTGGCAACAAGCAAAGGAGATTATAAAGAGATGTCCTAATTGCACTATGTATAACAAAACAATGCTATCTGCAGGGACTAACCCTAAGGGTTTCATAATAGCTGTACAAGTTTGTACTCCTAACAGCAATGAATGAGTGTTTCCCTCATTCTACATCCTTGACAGCATGAGCTGTCACTTTTGTTATTGATCTTAACCATTCTCATAGACTCTAAAAGTAGTTTTGATTTACATTTCATTGATAGCTAGTGATTTTGAATATCTTTGTGTTTCTCAGCCATTTGGGTTTCCTCTAATTATGAATGTTTCAAGTACTAGTCCTCTATCAGATATAGAGCTGATAAAAATATTTTCTCGTTCTATAGTCTGCTACTTTTATAAATGACAATGTCATTTGCCTCACAGAAAGATTCTCAGTGTCATGAGTTTATTAATTGTTGATCTTGGTGCCTGAAATATTACTGCTGTGTTATCAAATTTCTCTGCTGTACCAACAAGTTCAGGGTTATTCCCACTTTCTCTTCTGTCAGGTACAGTGTACATAGTTTTATGTTCAGGTCTTTGATCTATTTGGATTTGACCTTCATGCAGGAGGAAACACATGGATCTATTTGCATTCTTCTACATGCCAATACCCAGTGTGACCAGCATGATTTGTTAAAGATAATGTCATTTTTTCCATTGTGTATTTCTGGCTTCTTCATCAAAAATCAGGTGTCTATAGGTGAGTGCATTCATGTCTGAGTCTTCAATTCAATTGCATTGATGAACATGTCTGTTTTCATTCCAAAATCATGCTGTTATTTTGCTATAGCTTTGTAGCACAGCTGGAAATCTGGAACATGGAGGCCTCTGGAATTTCTTTTACTGTTCTGGATTGTTTTCATTATCCTGGGTTTATCTGTTTTTCTATATGTATCTGAGAACTTTTCTTATAAGATCTAGGAAAATTTTGATAAGGATTAAATCTCTAGATTGCTTCTGGTAGGATGGCCACTTTTTACTGTATTAATCCTACCCATCGTGAGCACGAGAGACCATTCCAGCTTCTGATATCTCCTAAAAATTTTTTATTCAAGGACTTGAAGTTTTTATCATATAAGTCTTTCACTTGCTTGGTTAGTTTTACCCCGAGATATTTTATATTATTTGAAGCTATTGTGACAGAAGTCATTCCCCTTATTTCTTTCTCAGTTTCTTTGTCATTTGTATACATACAGAAGGACCTCTGATTTTTTTTTTTAGCTAATCTTGTATACAGTCATATTGCTGAAAGTGTTTATCAAATGTAAAACTTCCCTGGTGGAATTTTTAGGGTTACTTATTTACACTATCATATCTTCTGCAAATATTGATACTTAGACTTCTTCTTTTCCAATCTGTGTCCCCTTGATCTCCTTCCATTGCCTTATTGCTCTTGCTAGACCTTCAAATATTTTATTGAATAGATATGGGGAGAATGAAAAATATTGTCTTGTTCCTGATTTTAGTGGAATTTCTCTGAGTTTCTCTCAATTTAAATTGATATTGGCTAGGGGCTTGTTGTAAACTATCTTTATTATATTAAAGTATGTCCCTTCTACCCCTAATCTCTCCAGAATTTTTATAATTCTGTGTTAAAGCCATCTGGCCCTAGGATTTTTTTTTCTTTTTGGTTGGGAAACATTTAATGACAGCTTCTATTCCACTAAGTGTTACAGTTCTGCTTAAATTGCTTATCTTGATTTAACTTTGATACGTTGTACCTACTGAGAAAATTAGAGTTTTTGTTTTTTTTAATAGGGTTACTTGAACCTTCATCTGGACCACACTTTCTGGTGGTAACCCAAATAGAAGGACATGGAAAAAAAGAAGATTTGCTTCTTGCCTGTCTTTACTCTCACTGTCAAGGTCATTCAGCCTGTTGTATCCAACTTCTTCAGGCTTCCCATACTGACTGCAAACCAGCAGTTCTTCAGGAATCTTTTTGGGCTCCAATGTCAGACTGGGACTCCTAGACATCCAGAACCACATGGACTGAATAGCTCCTGGATTCTCAGCCTTTTCCTTCTGAGACAGCCATTGCTTGGGCTTGGGGGTATGTGTTATAAATATGTGTATGAAAATTGTGAAAATAATATAAAATGTAATTTTTAAGTACCTGAAATGTTTGAGATTATATAAGACAGCACACTAAAGTGCTGGAACACGGGAACAGCTAAACCATGAAAATGAAAGCTACAGAGGCTCTCAGGTATTCTCAAAGATGACAGCATTGATCACTTTAATACCAACTTTGTTTTTCACAAACCCATTTCAGTGATGCGTTAAATTCTATCTGTCCTGTCACATTACTAAAAACAAATGTCTGGTTGCAAATTCTATGAAATAGAAAACTTATTTTAAAAAACTCCTAGAAAGAGACACGGCCGCATCTTACACTCAACTGCCCATACATTATATCCTCTACATCCTTCTTTCTTCTATTTGAGGTGTGTGTGCATGTGTGTGTGCATGCATGTGTTTGCACGTGCTTTAAATCATTGTCCTTAATTCAGTGCTAGACAGCTTGACTTTGGTAAGTATGCTTTGTAGTCAGATTGTTTTCTGTTGTCTGTAGGTTTGCTGCTCCCCAGTTTCAGATATTAGACTAAGTCCAGAAAAGGGGGACTTGGTGGGAGGATTAAGTGTTTAGCAGGGAGACACATAGTCTGCTAGAAGACAGAATGAGGCACGAGAAACTTCTGAGAAAGCTGGTTCTTGGTCTGAGCAAGCCTGTTTCATTCTCAGCAAGGGGTTTGCTGGACACCTTCAGCATCTTTTTAACCCTGAGATAGCTTACAAGTCCAGTGCTCTCGGTCTGGACTGACTCTGACTCTCTCTCTCTCTCTCTTTCTCTCTCTCTCTCTCTCTCTCTCTCTCTCTCTCTCTCTCTCTCTCTCTCTCTCTCTCTGTGTGTGTGTGTGTGTGTGTGTGTGTGCATTGCTCTCTGTCACTTGGCCTCAGGGAGTGTGTTCAACAGGAGCCTGGCTCCTGGCTGAGAACCCTTTCCCTCTCTGGCACTGTAGACCAGGGACTCTACAGAGGATGCCTTGGGGATGAGTTGTCTTCTACTCACACAGAGTATGGTCATAACGACCTCTTCCCATTCACTCGGGAGCTCACATGTCTCTGATTCATTCTCAATGGCTGTGGGAAAAGTGAAGTGCATCAAGAGAACAGAGACTCCATGGAGGACAGCTGACAGGGATGGAAGTCAGACAAGGGATGTTTGAAGATTGGGAGAGAAGCCTTAAGTATGAGCAGCAGATGGTGGAGACCAGAGCTGAGCACAGTCAACTCTAGCACCTTCTTCATCATTTCCACATCTCATTGGCCTGTAGCAGACACTGGGGTGCAATACATTCTCCCTTGCTTGAAGAGGCAACCTGGGTTCACATGCATAGCAACTGTAGGAGAGGAAAAGATGGGAAAGAAGCAGAGAGTTTTACCCCAAGGCTGGTGTCACGTATGATAGGCTTCAGACTTGGACTTTCCCATACAGCCCTCATGATTGTAGAAGCTCACTGGAAAGGAAAATTCTAAGCTCGTTTTGTGTGTGTGTTTTCTTAAGAACTGCAAAGGAGACAGATATTGAAAGCTGTATTGATTCATGCAAAAGGATCATCCGGACCAAACCCATTACTGCCATGTCTTGTACCTTCTAGTACTGTGATGAGTGTAGCATCTATACCATCTTATTTTTGTGGAACCAATGAATGACTCTGCAGAGGTGGAACCAAAAATCTTCACAATCAATATTTCTTTATTAGTACAATATTTTATTTTTCAAATCAATTTTTGTAATGTTTATTTTCTTATTTACTCTCTAATTTTGTTTTATGTTCTTTGTATAAGCACAAAATAATAAAAACAATCTTAAACCTTAAAAATCTGTTATCTGTATTGGCCATGCTAATTTCTGATATATTCTATACCTAAATCTTTTTTACTCACCATGGTTTATCTCTTCGTGCATTTTAGTTTTGATTGTTAACTTAGATCCATAAAACTTTTCTGTGGAATTTTCACCTAAACTACTTCAGGGCAAGTCTGGTTTTCTGCCTACATAGTTTATCATGTCATTTTATGCCCTTGTTTTCAATTTGCCCTTTCTGTTTCGTTTTACTGAAAAATCTTTTGCATGTCATACTTTGTTTGCTGAATCAACACAGGTAGTGTAAATCTGAACCCAAGCAATGCAGATACACTTTCTTGCTGGAAATGTTTTTATTATCTGTTTGCTCACTGTGTGCACCAGCCAACACACACAAAGTTTCTTTCCTTTTACTTTCATCCACAGGACATGGTTCTGATGCTCTCGGTGAGTTATACCTTAACTTATAGCTGTTTTTCAGTTTTCACGGTGCTCAGGAGATTCATTCACACTCCGCTTGTCCTTGCCTGAGCCCCAAACTAGTCTCTTCAGAAAGCTTTCTGTTTTGATTAGTTCTGTAAGGAAGACTGGATTTCAGTGCTATTATTTCCCAATCTGTATTCTAACTCTCTGGTTTCTAACAGTCAGGGAACTCCTTACATTGTTAGCACATTTTAAGTCATTCATTACATTTTATGCATAAAAAAGGACTTTGTGCAGTGGGCACTTGGGAAGAATATTCTGCATTATTGTCAGAAACAGAAGCTCTAAAATTTAACTCCAAAATTATTGTTGACAAGAGTCCCTCGGAGAATAATTTTAATTTGCAAAAAGCTGTGAATGTTTCTGTAATGTTCTATTTAAACATTTAAATAATGTTTTAAAATAAGATACAACCTGCGCATTTCTCCAATTGGAAAATTTATTCTTATATTTTGGGTTGTGAGCTTAACCTTTAATAGCTGACCCATCTCTCTAGCCCTTATTGGAAGTTCTTATGTGGCCTGTTGTACACTTGTCTGGTTAGGGTGTCAAGGAATTATATCCTCACCAAGTAAACATATCATAGTTGGTCTTATGTATTCTATATAAATAAACATTCCTGGAAAATTGAAAGTAGTGGCAATGTATATCAAGGGTCTCTTGACCTTATTTCTTCCCAACCCTTCTCTACTTGTTTTTCTTAGTATTAACTCTACTGTGTTTACATGCTAGAGATTGCTTCTGTGTGTCGTGACTGTGAGTGACGGCTTCCTCATTCAATTACTAACTCAGTGTTGAATTATATTTCAACATATACTGATAGTCTTGTTTTTTTTATATAGCTGCTGTTTTGCTGAGTTTATCTTTCATATTTTATCTTTCTGTTATTTTGTTTCTGTGTCACGAATATTTAAAACAGTGCAATTTTACTATTTGTGTGTTACAGTGGGCTTAAGTTTTTTTAGGTTTCAGGATGTAAGTAAAATGTTAAATCATCCACTTAGCATGGTGTTTTGTTCTCTCTTTGTTCTTTAATTTTTTTCTATCACTGGTTCTCTCTATGGGCATCTCCTTTGTTTGGTTTCTGTAATAATTTATAAGCTACACGAATTTTTATATCTACATTGGTTACATAAACATTAGCATTCTTTTGTTAATAAATGTTATTCTCTGACAATTTCAGGTACAATGAGTTCTGGTTACTTTTGCAGCCCTAACCTCCTTTCCACCCCTATGAGTTCTGTCTCTTCCTTGCAAGTTACTCTTCCATATTCATTGCTTTTTGTTTTGTGCTGTGTCCTATGGAGTTTCACTGGATCTCTATGTATGACCCTGGGCTTGGAATCATCCACTGGAGCCTTGTGGTCTCACCATTCGATACATAACTGGGTACTTACATCTCTCCTTCTCCCAGAATCTGTCAGTTGCCAATAGATCAGCAGCAGGAGAGAAGATCCCATAAGCCATTTCCCATCCATAACTGTCTGTTAGGTGGGTCAAACCCAGGGTCAGTAGACACAGAAGCTATGGGTTCATGACAGATTTATTGCAGTGCAAACTTCATCTGAAGTATTCACCATCAGTTCACAAATGATATTCATTGGCTTTCCTTATAAAAACTGAGCAAGAAGAAGTATTTACTTCCTTTCTCCTGGCCACCAACCCCACCTCACATCTCAGCACTTGTGGATTGGGAGGGCTGGGGATAAAGTGTGTCTTCTGTACTTGAAGATACTGGTGAACTTATGAGTTCACAATATCTGCTGTTTTTTTGCACAAGACAGAGCCAGTAATCATTCCAGGATGGGTGGAGGAGGGGCTGATGAGTTTCCTCCTCTACTGAGGAACTGCTGGCAGTAGTTGACTTCTGAGAGGGTGGGGGAGTCAGTTTTCTGTTAGTGTAGCAACCCTGGCAGATTGTGTAGATGGTCAACATTGATTGGACTCTGTGAATTTTATATAAAATGAACAAGAACATAAAGTTAGGAGGAGAATGTAGAGATCCAGTTATAGATTAAAAAAGAAAAAACATGAATAAGGAGGAGGCTCTAGGAGGAATAGGAGGTAGGCACTAGGATGTGAATAAAATTGAAATGTATACATATACAGAATTCTCATAGACTAACTAAAATAATATATTTAAGAAGACAACGTGTTTAGAAGGATGACCATTATTCTGTGGCTACTCTGGGCTACATAGTGTATTCCAAACCAACCTGGCTGCACACTGGCTGTACATTAAAAAAAATGCATAGCTGACTGAACTAATCTGGATTCCTAGGTCTAGTCTAGCCCTAATACATTCTACATGTTCCCTTTATAAGATTATGTTTAATGTTTATAAGAAAAAAAACAGATATTTATTAACTAAAACAAATAGTTCAGATAGTTTCAATCTTACTGTCTTCCCCTTTTCCCCCCATAACTTCCTCCTTTTTGTAATGTGGTTCTAATTTAATTGCTTACTCAATTGGCAAATTGTATCCTTTGGGAGTGTATATAGATAATGTAGTTTTCTGAATTTTTGTATATAAGAAAAAGCCCTTCCATGAAGAAATTATCAAAATTTTGGGGTGTACAGAACTTTCCAATGAGTAACATGTTTTCTCAAAACAAGACAAAACTATTTCTTCTCAGATGTTTAGTCATAGAGGAACACTAAGGTGGTAAACATTTAAATAATTACAGTTATTAGAAAAAAGTATTATGTGGCATTGCATTGTCCCTAAGTAAATGAGAGTAGTAGATAGAATTTTACACACTTTAAACAGAACTTTGCCTTCTTTGCATTTCTCCCACATTATCCTCCACAAAAGAAGCAAGCCCATAGAAGAGTGAATGCAGGTTCCACAGGTGGTGTGGAAGTCCTTCTGTATATGTGTTGCTTTTACTGGTTAATGAAAAAAGACTCTGCCTTGGCCTGTGATAGGATAGAGTAGAGCTACACGAGGGGGAAAAATAAACTGAATGATGGGAGAGAGAGTCAAAGAGATGCCATGGAGTGGCCTGAGGAGAAAGATGCAAGCTGCCAGCCTGAACCTTGCTGTAGGCCACGAACCTCATGGTAAAATATTAAATAATAGAAATGGGTTAATTTAAGAGATAAAAGTGAGCCAGAAATATGCAAAAACTAATAGGCCATGCAGTGTTGTAATTAATATAGTTTCTGTGTGATTATATCAGTTCTGGGCAGCTGGGAACAAACAAGCGAACTCTGACAACAAATTGAAGCCCAATGTGGGGTCAACTATAGCTACATAAAACCTGAGAGGGCTTGGAAAGGAATTCTAGACACTAAAAAACAAAGTGTTCCAGATGGGCTCTACTTGCTGGTGGCATGCTGCAGTTCCTTTAAGAGAGGTTTTCCTGATTCATTGGAAAAAAAAAACTGTGTGATTTAAAAACAGAAGCTTCCTGGGCTGTGCTGACAGCATGAACTCTGGCTCTTTCAGGATGCTGAGTACTTGAATGAGGTTTATGGGCAATGTGCTTCAAGTTACTTGGTGGCAGCATGGGTCAACTGGTTACCAGAGTTTAAGTGATGAACGTGGCTCCCATCTGGCAGTCTCAGAGGTAGTAAACAGACCTCCATCATGTCGGACTGGGTGGAGCCAAAAGACAAAGCAGTCTTAATACCAGTCAAGCAGTTTAATATTTTAAGAAGCAGTCCTGATCAGAAAAGAATTTCAGATACACAATAGGACAGATTCAGACATAAAAGACCTCTAAACAAGCCACAGTGTGTTTAAAAAATGTACATAGGCTTGGAAGAGAGAAGAAAAGGTGTAAAAAGACAGTAAAAGTAATATAAAAGAGTACAGACTGTCATAGATTAAAGGAATAAAGATAATAAGATATTAAACTTGTAGAAAAATAAGATTAATGAGTTACATAAAGATGGAATATACACAGAGAATCTGGATTATGTATACTATTGTGCTTTCTTTGAATTTTTTGACTGTGAAGAAGCTAAGGACAGAGAGACATTTCATTGTATGGGCTGCTAAGCCAAACCAGCATAGATATTTTATAGGTATCATGACTTCCAAATTTGGGCCTAAGGATTTGTTGCTTTAGAAAAGGGGTTCTTCTTTTGTTTCCACAGAGAATGAGAACCTGTAGATTAATTCCAGATTAATGTGGTTTGATGGACCAAGACCCCCCCAAAAGTTTGCCATAAACAATATTTCACTCAACAAGAATCAGGAAGCAGTTTGGAGAGAACTACACCCAAATTCCCAAATACTCTTTATAAATGTTTTTTTTTTTACATTTAAAGGTGGTTATGATATAGAGATCAATACTTTGCATTTGCATGGATCTCGGTTTAATGATACAAATTTAAGGTCAATTTTGTTATATGTATATTTCTGCTCTTGATTAAGGTATTTTTTGTGCAGCTCATTTAAATATGTAATATATAATTAAGAAATATAGGTTGATAGATAATCATCTATAATAGTCAAGCTTGTAGTCATGTTAGGTTTTCTAGATATATAGATATATTTCAGTTAGATGGGTGCTCTTCAAATCTTTCAAAGACTACAGAATATGCTATGTAAAATGTTTTAATAACTTAGGGCTTTTCATGACATGAGACAGTTCTGTTCCTTGCAGCACCAATCACTTCAAGAGGAAGATGGACACTTGAAGAGACTCCTTATGGAGTTTGCTAGCCATTTGTGCAAAAAACTGCTCTTTCCTGGACTGCTTTATGTTATATAGTTTGAACTAGACATACAGGACATATAGCAAATGATTGCTAAATTCACCTAATGGTGAGACAGTCCTTCAGGGTTCCTGCTTCATGAAAGAGTCTGACAGACATTCTACAGGACACAGAAAAAAATGACTGACAAACTGTCAATATAGGCAGAACTGTCTTTCGATTTCTGCTTCATGGAAAAGTCTGCCAGATACTACAGGCCTATAGGCTGAAGATGGATGCCTAGAAGAATGTTACAGAAGAACTTTGGGTGACTGTCCAGGCAGCGAGATGTCTCTGTCAATTCTAGAGTTCTGAAAGTTGCTTACAATGAATTTCATGTTTACTTAGGTAATATTATATCCTTCTGGGTTCTTTTATGAAGTTGAAGAACAGTTAGTTATAATTATAGTTTTCCTTAGTTATGATAAGAGATATAATAGTAGATATAAATATTGTATATATTTGTAATTATTGTAGATATAAATAAGTATATATAAATATTGCAACTGTAATTCTTGCTTGATACCTGTTTTGTTATATATACTTTTATTATGTTAAAGTTAAAACCTTCCTTTTCATTTAAACAGAAAAGAAGAGGTGATATGGGATTCCCCTCTGTATTCTGTGAATATCATTGGTTAATAAAGAAACTGTCTTGTGCCTGCACAGAGCAGAATAGAGGTAGACTGGGAAAACTACACTGAATGCGGGAAGAATGAAGGCAGAGTGGTGAGACACTATGGAGCCCCCAGAGGAGGAAGACACAAGCCACTAGCTGGAAACCTGCCAGTAGGCCACAACCTGTGATAATATATAAAATAATAGAAATAGATTAACTAAAGATAAAAGAGCTAGCTAGCAATATCCTTAAGTGATTGGCCAAGCAGTGATTTAAATAATATGGTTTCTATGTGATTATTTTGGAAGTCTGGGTGGCCAGAAAATGAGCAAGTGGTCTCCTACAACACACAGGGTCCTCTCATGTCATAGGAGTCAACTCCATCTTGCCCTTCTTTTTACGTCTTGACTAACCAAGCTAGAACTAATCATGAAACTCTAATTTTCCAACAGAGCCCAAAACAGTTTGTTCAACAAGTACACAAAGAATCAAAGTGTGTGTATTGAGAAAGACAGCAAGTATCCTCACCTTTCATAATGAAACATAGTCTCTAAGTCCTCTATAGGCTTGCAAATGTATCTGTGTTTTTGAATCTCTTCAAAGGGGAAGTTATGTGGCTCCACTCTTGAGTTTTAATACCAACAGCACTAAAGAAACACCACTTAGCATAAAAGTTATTCCCATAAACACAGGCTACACAGGACACAAAGCTCTTCCTGGAGTTGCTGACTTGCATTGTTGCTTTTGCAGCCATCTGTTTTCATGAAGGGTATTGAGTAAAGCCTTCCTGAGAAAGCAATAAATTTAAGATACCTGTGATGATAGTATTCCTTACGCTGAACCATAAGCCTGTCTCCTATTTGTTTCATCTTGACAGAGTTTTTAACACCAAGAGTTTCAGGAAGAAAGGGGTCGTTAGATCTTGTTCTCATTTGTGTCCTCATGCCCTAAGTTAGATTATGGTATTATAGCTTAGTATAATCAGTGGCTAAATTCTGCTCTAGCATGACTACATCTTTCCCTACAGGTAGCACCCTGTTCCCACAAGTTCTCCTAGACATTTGATGCTACAACTCAAGGTCCAGGGATGACACAACCTACATCCAGTACTGGTGGTCCTGCTTTTCAACAGTGCTTCTTCACCAGAGGCATTCTAGCTTTCTGGTTTCCATGCATCCCTTGCTCATTGGCTTCATCCAGCACCACGGAAGGCCACACACTTCCTCCCAATTTCCTACTCTAGAGTTTTCCCAGATATCTGACAATCTTCATTAGTCATCTGTGTTCCCAAGAACCAACCTTCCTAAATTCAAACTGTTCCTACTATCCACGAAATTATCTCAGACTTATTTTTATCAAAACTTAAATAATATTCAGTCAACTAGAATTACTTATGTCTGGATAAGTTTTTGAGACTACAAGAATCTTATTTGTGAAGTTCTTTATTAACATTCTTACATGTATTCATTTACGTGGAGTGGGGTCATGTGCTGCATTACATATGTGAAGGTACCAGAACAGCTTGCAGGAGTTGCTTCTTTCCTGCTACCATACAGATCCTGAGGACAGAACTCAGTTCATCAAGCTTGCCTGCAAGCACCTTGACCCACTAAGCCATCTTGGTGGCCCAAAGCGGGGACTTTTGTGTTCAATTATCTGATAGAAAATATCCATAGCTTAAAATTAAGATGGCCCAATGTTGGCTGCTTTTTACATGGTCAGATAATAGCTGACTTGTCTCTTTTGGCACCCACTCTATCTATGTAACCTGGCTGGTCTCAATACAGGCTCCTCATTCCTAGCACTATAATGAATGATGGGTAGCGCCATGCTCAAACCCTCAGTAATTTGCTCACCATTTGGCATGCACTTTAGATTTTTCTGCTACTCATAATCAGAAAAAAAAAAAAAGGTTATATAGTCAGGCAGAAGTGGCTCGTGTCTTTAATCCCAGCACTCAGAAGACAGAGGCAGGTGGATTTCTGTGAGTTCAAAGTCAGCCTGGTCTACAGAGTTCCAGGACTGGATCCATAGCTACTGAGAAACCTTGTCTCAAAAAACAAAACAAAACAAACAAACAAATATATAAATGAAAAAATAAATAATAAAATAAAATAAAAGGTAATATACTTCAGCAATGAGCTACAAGAGAAACTGAAGCATGTGGTTTTTCTTTTATGAATTTAAGTGAGTTTTAGCAGTGTTTCTAAAATAATTTCCTAGTTGATATGAATTTATTCTTACAATATTGTTCTTTATTCTAACCCATAAAGTACCTATAAAATCCAGGAAGGATAAAAGAATTTTTTGGAAACACCCTCTAAATATTTACTTCCAAGAGTATGGTTTGAAAGTGTTATGATTCTAATATGGTCAAAACACTTTTGTCCACTTTAAAAAACAATCTGTTTTGCTCCTATAATGCTTTCTTTAGCCACTTGATTTTAACATTGTTTGTTTGGCATCTATAATGATTTTTTCCACAAAGTTCCAAATCAGTAGACATTTATTTAATGATTAATTATAGCCAAGACTTTTTCTAAGCCTTCTGCTTTTCCTACCTCACTCCATTTTATGTTAGACCTTCTAATGGATGAGAAAAAACTCAAATTCAGTTTAGTAATGCCTGGGACAAGCAGATTTCTTATGTAAGCATTCTAGATTTGTGATGGCAAAACTTAGTCATGGTTACGGAAATGTTGAATTATAGTGGGAAATTGTGCTACAAAAAGTGTT
Source organism: Arvicola amphibius (assembly GCF_903992535.2). Lineage (NCBI taxonomy): Eukaryota > Metazoa > Chordata > Mammalia > Rodentia > Cricetidae > Arvicola > Arvicola amphibius. The sequence continues at coordinate 63,743,360 of NC_052057.2, forward strand.
TTTGTTTAAATAAATTGGTTTGTACACTAGTTTAAATATTATACAGAATAAAAAATTTAGCCCCTGCAATCCCCATTCCAAATTATATTTCTTGTTTTAATAAGTAAATTGAGGCATAGAAACTAAGTAGCATGTCTAATATAATTTCTTTAGTAGAGGAGTTGAACTTTAACTTCCAGCAGCTAAGTTCCAGGATACATATTGCTGTCATCATTCTGAAGATGGAACTAGCAGAGCACAGGCATGCCTTTGCTCAGCTGTCAGCGGGGGTGATATCTTCTCACAGGCCCTCGCAGCCTTGAGAGCTCTGAAATTTTCATGTGGCTCATCTCATTAAGAGGAACTATGCTTTATGCTATTTTTTCAGGCTTTAAAAATGTATTACAAAAGAAGAGAACCACTGCCTCCATGACAAGTCAAAATGAATGTTTACAGCACTTCTCCTTTGGGGAGGATGCTGCTAAGAAATGCATTATTTATTTGTAAGATTGTGACAAAGCTGGAGCACCTGAGTGAAACGTATTCATAGAATTATTAAATTTGAAATAAAAAGCATAAACACATAATCAAGAAATTGCTTTCTGTAAAACACTTTTAATCCCTAGTTTTAATACTGTCTGCTTTCATACATCCTCAGTGTTAATTAAGAGTTATTTTTAAACAAGTGAAATAAACCCTATTGATGCAATGTGCTGTTAAAAATGACATGAGAAATCTGTTTTAACATTTTTTATTGCATATCCTTGCTTTTCCTTAGTACTCTTCCTTTAAACCCTGTATTAGTCATGGGCTGCCTCCCTCCACCCATTGTAGGCTGAGGAGGCAGCATTCATGGGTCTGCATTAGAGCAGAGTGTGCATCCATTTCCCAAAATGCATACAACGAGACATTCTGCTGCTTCTGAAGGTAGTACAGAGGTAAGGGAGGATAAGCCAGTGCTGAAGAGACCTCATACCAACCATGTACTGCAAGGCCAGACTTACATGCCCATGGGTATGTTTGATTGCAAAACAGCTGGTCCAGGGAACAGTCTCAGTGAAGTAAGATGCCAACTGACTTTGTTTGTCACTGACAGCTTATCTTACCTGACAGCTTCCTTGGACTTCTAAGTTAGAAAGTGAATGAGCTCATTTGCCTTCTAAAAGAGCATTATCAACTGAGTTATTAAACACCTTGTTGAATACCTTTTCTTTGTGCAGTAAAATTCAAACCCAGCAAGTTTATATATTGCGTTTTTACTTTATTTGAAAATAGTCTTTATTTATCCAATAAAGATCTACATATAACTATCAATTATACAAATATCAAAGGAATACTTTGTCTAAAATGTTAGTATTCAGGTGGTGTTGTCATAGAAACTTTTTGTGGAAATATTACACATCTATAAGCACTTTCTGGAGAGTCAGAAGTTAAAGAAAAAGAAGAATGATTCTGTCAATACTGACTAGGGATGAATCTGTTTCACCTCTATTCATTATTCATAATTTATTTTTCTACTGAGACAACATTCTACTAACTTTAGTGAAATTCCATTGACTTTGACTCAGATGGAGAGTTAAAATAGCTGACGTTTATCAAGTGCACTGGGAAGGAGCAGAGTAGCCTGCAGCTGTGGAGCATTGGACGACCATATGTCAACGCAGCGGTCCAGAGTCCTGGCTCTGGGCCTAGGTTTCACTCATCTGCTCCGTGACCCTGGGTAATTTTCTTAACCTCCGTGCACAACAATTTTTCACAGTCACAAAACAAGATTGATGACATTAGTGTGTGAAAGAAAAAAAAAAAAACAGGGTCACTTGACAGTGTGATGCACAAACAGTAGACAAAACAAATTCTTTCAAGAGCTACCCTTCCCTAAAGATGTGCTACTGTGGTAAGTAAGTATTCTTATCACGATAGATAGCAGACAGGAGGAAATGCTTGGAGATAATGGGTATCTTGACTAGCTCAGCTGCTGTAGTGACAGCAGCATGATGCGTGCCTAAGTCTATGTAGGAGGGATGGAGAGAGACAGAGGGAGGGAAGGTGAGAGAGAGACCTAAATGGACATGGAAACTCAAGTTTACTGACAAGGTATCAGCAATCGAAGGAGGTTAGTTCTGGGAGGTCCAGGGCTCTCCCTTATGGGAAATAGCCAGCTCTGCCAAGAGGAAAAAGTTGGATAACATCCTTCCTCATCCCATGTGTAAATAATATTGGTGGAAACATTTGAATCACTTGATTCTCCATGGGAGAAAATGAGCTTGCAGATGATGGAAGGAAACACCTGAAAATATCATGGTCACCCTATTTGTCAAACATGCATTAGGTTAACATTTCCAAATATAAAAAAGACTCATAATTCTAAAATCCCAAGACACTTCTTAAATATTTAATAATAAATCCTGGTCAGACAAGCAATGTATCAAAATTAATAAATATGGAAAGGAATAGATGTGGCAAACCCTTGGTTTGGGGTTATAGAAAAAATATATGGATAAAGATCATCAATGTGAAGACAAAAATACACCTGAAAAAAGCTAGGACTTAAAAGAAGTATTGAAGGAAAATCATTTTGAAACAAGATATTGGTGAGTCTCAATCAACTGTATAATTAAAATATCAGAATTACTCAAACACTGAAAGAAACAAAATCATGCAAAAATAGAGTATTATATAAAAACTGTTAACCAAAATGATATGGCATATGGAACAGGAAAAGAGCCTGACATCTTCTATATGAAAACCCTCATGGAAGCCAATGGAATGAAATGGAATGTATTGGGTTTTTAGTTGTCAAGCATAATATTTATAAAGTTGACATTTCAGTCATATTTCCTTTTCAGAAACCATAGATTTGGAGGCTCCCTCTGGTGGTTGAATAAAATACAATTTTATGTTAGACATATACAGTTTTAAGTAAAATAAAAGGCTATTGAAATAAATTCCCCCAGTATGGCCTTTTCTTTCTCAGGAAGTGATGTCCACTATGACATGAGGATGGCAATGATGGTGACACTGGCATGTGGGAGCATATTCAACTCTGACTCAGCTGATTTGGTAACTGAAAACAACCTGGCAAAATAAACAAAGAATATATAATTAGTTAAAATAAATATTTTTAAGTGAACAAAATTCTAGAAAATTAAATTAAATAACTTTCTGAGGCTCACATAGAAGATGAAAGCCATGGCCTCAACATTAATAAAGAGGCAGTGAAATTCTTATTACTGTATTCAATTTGTTGTATCCATGTGTTTATTATTTAGATCACTACTTTATGTTACCACAGAGAAAGGACAGAATTTATTTAAAAGAGAAGTCATTCCATGAGGGTTTCCTGAATGGGAATATTTATATATCAATCATTCTCTCTAAATTAAAAGAATTCTTTCCTATAAAAGAATAGCTTTGCTTTGGCTCATTCCCACTGAATTATGATGGATTCATATGTTCAGATTTGTTAGACAAGTGAGGCAAGAGTCCTTTGCTCCAAAACACTGAGAGGCTCTGAACGGTTTCAAACAATGAAATGAAGGAACATCATAAATTCCTAACACTTCCAGGGCCCTTTTCCAAGTCTGTTTTCTCTATTGGTATTTAAATGTGCTAAGCAGTATTAAATGTAGTGTAGACAATATGCTGGCTGGTTTTTATCCCCTTGACAGAAAACTAGACATACCTGGGAAGAAGGATTATCAGGTTAAGGATTATGTCCATCCATCAGATGAGTCTGTGGATATGTTGCTAATGATGTAGAATGGCCAAGCCAGCTGTAAACAGCCAGTGGCTACTGGCTGTATAAGAAGCACAGCTGTGCAATTCACAGTAGCAAGTCAGTCAGTAAGTACCATTCCTCCATGGTCTCTTATTCAGTTCCTGCTTCAGGCTCCTGCTTTGAGTTCATGCCTGGATTCTCTCAATGGTAGACTGGAACCTGTAAGCAAATTAAATCCTTTCTTTGCCAGTTTGTTTCTGTCAGTGTTTTATCCCAGCAACTGAGAGCACACTGTAATAGCCAGTGTCCCCAGGGCAGAGCTGGTGAGACACTGAGAGCACACTGTAATAGCCAGTGTCCCCAGGGCAGAGTTGCTGAGACACTGAGAGCACACTGTAATAGCCAGTGTCCCCAGGGCAGAGCTGGTGAGACACTGGATCTTATTTCCAGACAGTCTTCAAAAGAGTAGAGTCTAGTACTTCTGCCAAATATCCATCAAATGTTTCATGATTCTTTTACATTGAACTCAGGGACACCATAAAAATATGAGCTACACTCATCTCTACTTCTTCATCGAAATCAATTCATTTACCATTTAGTCATTATTTTTTTCAAAGGGGAATTTTCTTCTCTTTAGAAAAACTAAATTATTGTTGTAGAAGCACAGGTTTTATTAAAATTAATAAGAGGGAGTGGATTGTAGGGCCATATTATACAGGCCTATATTTCTACATGGTATGGCGACCAGACTTGCAGGCCACAGTTTGCACCTGGTCATACAGAGGGTGGCCACCTAGCCTTTTGAGACAAACTGACCCCATCCTAAACAAAGGGACAGGATATGCTAATGCCGCCCTGCTCCTTTGTAATTTGGGAGGTCTACCTGGGAAAGAGGTGTTAACTCAGTTTACATGACAGAGCAGGCATAGATAGGAAGACATGACAAAATGGGCATAGAAAGGTGTGGACGTTACCTAGGAAACAGAATACTAATGAATTTCCCCCTCAGTTAAAGCTGTTTGGAGAATAAACATGGGTGAATTTTCAGGATGTGGAACTCAGGATTTCATGAGGGATCACTGAAAACTCCCTCCCGATAAAGTCATGTGAGTTTTGTCTTTATTCCCATGCCTCTCCGCTGGTCAGAGAAATAATTTATGGTCTGGGCTGGTCCCAGACCATGACAAATTATTATCTCAGATTTCTAGGATAAACTTTCAGAATTTGAGTATTCTCAGAAACTATCAAACAGTGGTAAATAGAAAAGACAATTAAACCAGACTTCTACTGTCATATATATTTATACAAGGATACTGCCTACATACTCATTCTTATGGATCCAGGACTATTTTAAAGACAAACATGGGGTAAAAGGAGACTGTCTTAAAAGTCAAATCATATAAATTGGGCTCCTTCTTTGGAATGCTCCTCTAGCTATTAGCTGAATGGCGTGATAAATTCTGCAGAAAAACTCATTGAACTATTTATTACATAATCAAGGAGTAATGGTATTGAGAAATACCCCAAATACCAAAAGTTGCCGACTTCTACAGAGTCAGCCATCAGATAACACGAATCTACCCTCCAAGAATCTACCTTCGTATTTCTGTCCTCCTATACAGAAGAATGCTTCTGTAGGACACCTTTAGAACAATGTTCCCAACAGAAAGAAGCAGTCTCTGATCAACTACCTTTAGGACATGGCTCATGTTAGACCATCGCAAATAAGAATGAAGAAAGAGGAGGGAAAGGAAGTAAGGGGAAGATGGAAAAATGGTAATAACAAGGGTGGAAACGAGAACACAGAAGAAATGGGAATGAAAGGAAGCAACCAGAGTAACTGTTTTATGTGGTTCTCCAACTCATCTCACAATAAAATTCATCTTCCTTATCCCACTGCCTATAAATACTCAGGAACTGACATTTAACATGGCATATTTTGGGTAAAACATCTTAATAGAATTTGTATAAATGGAGCAGTTAAAAGAATAATTAAAAGGAGTGCCTTTGTGTGCTTTTCAATGTGTGTATTATAAATGTGTATATATTAATATGGGTTATGACATGTATATGTCAGATTCATATATAAATAATTGATTTTGCACAATTGACCATTCTTTTGTGTTTGTATAATGGCTTATTGATATATATTCACTAGACCTCATTTCTGTCTGCATATATTAGTCATCCAAGAAGCATAAAATTTTCCCAAGGTGGAGAGATTGCTCAGTAGTTAAGAGCACTTGCACTTCATGCAGAGGAACTCGGTTTCCAGGGTCTCCTACACACACACACACACACACACACACACACACACACACACACACACAGAATGGGGTAGAGAGAGGAAGTGAGTATGTGTGTGTGAGAGAGAGACAGAGACACAGAAACACAAAGAAAGAAACACAGAGAGAGACACTTACATGCAGACACACACAGACATATTAAACAAAATAATAAATATATCTTTAAAAAATACCCAAGGCTCACTCAGAGATTCTGAGGGCAATACTTTAGAGTGAGGCCAACTCCAACTCCCAATATTTAAAGGGACCCAAGCAATCAGAAATTGGGAACTCAAGGCAAGTAGCCAGAGGGTGTCTCCCTTGGTGTCATCAGCTTGTTTTCTTCTGGTGTTCCTCCATTTGCAGTGGAGGCAACCTTGCCATTATTCTCATTTACTAGCACCTGGAGTAATGGAGTAAGAGGAATGGTAGCAAAAACAAGCATAAAGAGACAGGCATACGCAATATCAGACCCAGGCCAAAGGACTCTAAAGATTCCCCTCACTGGTGGTGAGACGATGAGCAGAATGCTTAAAGTCTGCTGTGGCGAAATCCAGTTAATCAAGTAAAATGTCTATATTTTTCAAGCTAAAGTCTTGTCTTCTTTGTGATCCTTTCAGGGCTACTATATGTTAGCATTATATATGCACATAATAATATGCTGACAGCCCAAGCTCTAGATTGACTTCTCTCTACAGAGGACTTGATTTTTGTTTAAAAGCTGATTCCCACTCTTCATCCTACCCAATTCTTCTACTGAATTACTAGCTGTCCAGTAGGACTTAAGGGCTTTCTGGACTCTCATTTCATGTGTCTGGCTCTAAAGAAAATATGTAGCTCTTGTCCATCTCTTCCTTTGTATATCTCGTCCTTATAAAGAAAACCTATTCCAAGCCTTGTCTATCCAGGGATCGCTGATGATCTAGGTCTGAACTTTCCAATGACAGTTTAATCAAACCATCTAGGAACCATCTGGAAGGTTGTAGGCAGCATTGTTTGGTATTCATACATCCAGAACAAGGATGAGACACAATAGAGCAGTTACTCTTATTACCCTATGGCGGCCTTCTAATAAGCCAGCCTTGACAGCAAGGTCAGTGTCCCTAGATTTAGTTATGACTCACGTTCTATCTTTTGTCACAGTCTCAGCAGGCCCAACTCAAAAGCAATAGCTGAAATGTTTATACACAAGAATATAACTCCGAGGTCCTTCCACAGCAGCAAGGAAACTATAAAACAAAACCTTTGAAATCAAACATGAGAAAAATATCCTATACACTATGAGCCCTCATATCTCCTGCAACAAGTCTGTGCCTGGGCCTCTAGACTGCTAATGAATTCCTTTGAGTTGTAGGTGCCAGAAACTATGCCCCACAGTGCTGGTGTCCTGCATGCTTGCTGAATTAGTGCCACTGGATCCCTTCCAGGTTTTACCATGTGTGTCCTCTAGACATGTTAACCCAAGTTGACCCTAAGGCTTCTTGAGGCCTAGTACCCTATGATAGGAACCACATAAGACTGTAGGTGGAACAGTCCTGACACCATGACACTAGACAACAAATCCATAGAGAACATTTAGTCCTTTATTCTAGATTCATTCTGCCCTTCTATGTCCTTGGGTCTCTGACAGTTTAAGGCAACCTTCAAAATCTCTGAACTACATGCAGAATTTATTTCTATTATCTTGACAAAGAGCACCTAGCTTTTTTTTATTCATGCCCATTCATTTATCAAAGGGCAGCGTGACCACACCATCTCCTCTTCTTTTGGTTCCTTTTAATTATAAATTTCATATCTAATTATTTTGGCCTCTCTAATTTTACTGTACTCACCTACAAGAAGGCTGTGAATCCTTGAATATTCTGCTTAAAAGTTTCTTCCACCAAATGTCCCAGCTCACTCATCTTAAACTTCTCCTTCTACAAAGCCTTCGGGCATGGGCATAATTCAGCCAAGTTCTCTGCTACTCTATAAAAAAGATGGCTTTTATGGAAGTTTCCAATACCATTCCCTCATTTCTGGCTAGCAGCATCAAAATTCGTATCATTGTTTATATTTCTCCCAGAATTACATAATGCCTAAGAAAATTTAGCTTTTCCCTATGGTTCTTCTCCTTTTCTAAGACATTGCCATCATTCCCTTTAATGTGCCTTTCTGGCAGTATAGACCTTTTCTTTTAAAAAATAATTTTAATCATTTTGTGCATGACTACTATATTTACATCATTTCACCCCCTCGACTTTTAATTCCTACAATGTCTGCTTTAACTCCTCAAATTATGACATCTTTTTCTATAATTATAACTGTTACACACATACAACTTAGCTCAGTTAGAGTCATTCTTATATACTTGTGTTCATGGCTGATCACTTGAAACTGGATAACTACCAGGAAGTTCATCCACAGGAAAACCAATTCTTCCTCTTTAAGCAGTCATTGATTGTTTTTATATCCTCATCAGGGTGCAAAGCCTTGTGAAATTCCCCCTAACCTTGTTGGCTTTGTGGATTGATACTGCCATTATGCAAGTCTTATTTGGTCAGCCATGATGTTACGATTTTATGGGTGCTGCTTCCCTGTCTTGTCTATATGACACTATCTAGCAGCAAACATCCTGGTCATCTGGCTTTTCAATTATTCTGTCCCCTCTTCCAGGATATTCTGTGATAGAAGTAAGTGATCAGGGCAAAAGACTGTACTTTTAGGTAAGAAAAGGAGCTGAGCATATACTGTTCTAGGAAACCTACCTATGACGACAAACCTACTCTTGGGATGATTCAATGAACTTGTTCATGAGTACAAAGCCCTCATGGTCTAATTATCTTTCAACATTATTGAATTAGGAGCTAAGATTTTGTACCAGGCTTTCTTTTTTGGTCCACCAACTAATTCCCAAGTCATGATATGGAGATTTTTTTATTGCTTATGAATGTTCTGGCTACCATAGTTTCATTTCTGCCTAGCGTTTTTCTTTAACTTAAATCAACCTGTTTCTCTTTATCTACCTTTTGCCTTAGGGCTTTTTACTTTTCTTTCTGTATGTCTTTTTTTTTCTCTTTTCTCCAGTGTTTAGCTGGATAGCAGATGCCTGATTTCTGGCCTTACTCCCTCATTCTTTTCTTTCTTTTTTTCTCATTTTTTTCTCTTCTCCTATGTATCTCTCTGCCTGCCAGCCCCATCTATCCTTTCTCATACTAGCTGTTGACCATTCCCTTCTTTATTAGAGCAGTCAGAAAATGTAGGCAGGCATTTGTAACAGCAACACATTTTTACACAATTAAAGAGATAGTTCACAACAATATTAAAAATTTTATGGTTTTTACATAAGAGGACATTTATCCCTTCAGGTCTTGCAGAGGACTTTTATTCAGTCCCAATCATACATGCCTAGTGGCTTATAACTACCTTTAACACCACTTCTATGGAATGTGGCATTTTCTTCTGGATTCTGCAGGCATATGTATGCTTGTGGTTGATATAAACTCACCAACTTGCACACACACAAAATAAGTCCTTTTAAAAGAGAATTTTAAATGACCCAGAAACACTTAAGGAGATGTTCAACATCCTTAGACATCAAGGAAATGCAAAATAAAACAACTCTGAGATTCCATTTTACACATGTCAGAATGGCTAAAATAAAAAACACAAGTGACAGCTCAGCTGGAGAGGATGTGGAGCCAGGGGAACACTGTTCCACTACTGGTGGGAGGGCAAGCTTGCACAGCCACTTCGGAAGTCAGTGTGGCTACTAGAAAACTGGGACTCAATCTACCACAAGACTCAGCTCTATCCCTCTGGGCATAGACCTGAAGGATTCTCAATCACATCACAAGGACACTTGCTCAATTCTGTTCATAGAAGCTTTAGTTGTAATAGCCAGAAACTGTAAGTAACCTGAAGTTCCTCAGCTGAGAAATGGAAAAAGAAAATGTGGTACATTAACTCAACTGTTAAAAACGAGGATGCAGGGACATTTGCAGGCAAATAGATGGAACTAGGAAAAGAAATCCTCAATGACGTAACCCAGACCAATAAAGACACACATGGTATGTACTCACTCTTAAGTGGATATTAGTTGTAAAGTAAAGGGTAATAATGCCACAATCCACAGACCCAGGGAGACTAGGCGACAAGGAAGGTTCAGGAGCAAATGCCTGGATCTCCCTGGGAAGGGGAAGGGGAAGAGATTTTGTGAGTGAACTGAAGGTGCACTACGATGGGACAATGAGCACTCAGGTTGGGGGGCAGTTAGAGAAAAGTAATGGAAGAGACTACTAGAAATGGGGGGTGGCAACTCAGAGTCAGGTAAAAACCTGATGCAAGGGAATCTCACAGGCACCAAGGATGACCCCAGCTAAGACTCCTAGCAATAGCAGATAAGTAGCCTCAATTGACCATCTTCTGTGACCAGATGGGTACTTAGCCCAATTGTCATCAGAGACTGATGGAAACAGAAACACATGCAGATCCACAGACAAACATTAGGCAGAGCTTAGGGAATCATGAAGAAGAGGGGAAGAAAGGATTGTAGGAGCCAGATGGGTCCAGGATATACCACAAGAAAACTGACAGAATTAATTAACCTGTGCTCTTAGTTGGCTCACAGAGACTAATCCGACAACCAGGAAGTCTGCATGAGACTGACCTAGGCCCTCTGCATGTATGTTATAGCTATGATGCTTGATCCTCTTCTGGGACACCTATCATTGGAAGCAGAGGCTGTCTCTGATTCTTTTACTGGCTTTTGAGACCCTACTACACATACCGGATAGCCCTGCCAAGCCTTAATATATGGTGAGGTGCTTAGTCTTACTGCAACTTGACATCCCATGTTTTGTTGAGACTCATTGGAGACATGTCCTTTTCTAAACAGAGATTGAGGAGGAGTGGATTGGTGGTTGTGAACAGAGCAGAGGTGGGTGTGGAGGGACTGGAAGGAGAGAAGAGAGGGGAAACTGCAGCTGGGGTGTAAAAATAAAATAAGTCTTTAATATCTAAATAAATAAGCAACTGACAGTAAATTTGGCAATCTTAGGAAATTACAGCATCATACCATGATTCTCAATGGATCTTTATGTTACAAGAGCATCCTTCAAAACTGCTGGTCTAGGAGTTTGCTTGTAGGACAATGAGATATTTTTAACAGTGCTTTTAATTCATTTTTTTGTTTTGTTTTGTTGTTTGTTTTGTTTTATTTTGCTTTGTTTTGAAACAGGGTCTCACTATGTAGCCCTGGCTGACCTGGAACTCACTATATATACTAGGCTGGACTCAAACTCAGAGAGATCTGTATGCTTCTGCTTCCCAATTACTGGGCTCATGTCTGCACTCCCAATCCCTTAATGCATTCATGCAGTTATCTCATGGTTTTTGTAAAATACAGGTAAATGTGTTTCTTCCACTCAGTGTTCCTTCTGTACGAGGGGAGGATGATGAATCAAACAAATCCTTCCATACACCATGCGAGGCATAAGTGTTTGCTAGGGAACAAAGAAAAAAAGGAGAAGGAAAATGGGGAGGGATTGCTTTCATGATTACTTCTACAAGGCTAATTAATGTGCAAAAGACCTATTCATTCCTTCTAATTGCCTTACCTATAGTTAGGCAAAAGGATGCTGTCAAATCAATATTTTTAAAAGTCTATTCTGATAACTTATTTTTCACCTGCTTTAGTGCTTCATAGAAAGCACTAAAGGTATTGGATTCAAAATGACCCACGAAATATTACACATCATGATTATACTGTCTTTTTATTTTTTTATTTTTTTTATTTTTTTTTCTCATGGTTTATTTTTTTTATATTTAAAAATTTCCATCTCCTTCCCTCCTCCTCCCCCCTCCCTCCCCTCCTTCTCCCCTTTCTCTCCCCTCCTTCTCCCCTTTCTCTCCCCTCCTTCTCCCCCTTCCCTCCCCTCCCCTCCACCCATACCTCCCCTCCCTCCCTCTCAAGGCCAAGGAGCCATCAGGGTTCCCCACTCTATGCTAAGACCAAGGTCCTCCCAACTCCCCCCAGGTCCAGGAAGGTGATCGACCAAGCTGAGAAGGCTCCCACAGAGCCCGTCCATGAAGAACAATCAGAGCCCAGAGCCATTGTCCTTTGCTTCTCAGTCAGCCCCCGCTGTTGGCCACACTCAGAGAGACGGGTTTGGTCGCATGATCCATCAGTCCCATTCCAACTGGAGTTGGTGATCTCCCATTAGTTCTGTCCCACCGTCTCCATGAGTGAACGCACCCCTCTCGTTCCTGACTTTCTCCCTCATGTTCTCGCTCCTTCTGCTCCTCATCGGGACCTTGGGAGCTCAGTCCAGTGCTCCAATGTGGGGCTCAGTCACCTTCCCCATCTGTCGCCAGCTGGAGGTTCCCTCACGGTCCTGACTTTCTTTCTCATGTTCTCTCTCCTTCTGCTCCTCATCAGGACCTTGGGAGCTCAGTCCGGTGCTCCAAGGTGGGGCTCTGTCATTTTCTTCATCTATCGTCAGGTGGAGGTTCTTCTTATTATCTTCTCAAGGATCCCAATGCAATGTTTTTTTTTGTACGTTAGTGATGTTGAAAGTCCTCCAGTAAATAATCCTGATGTAACTCTGCTCTGGGTGACTTACTTTGAGAAATTCTTCATGAGAGAGAGGTCAACTTGTCATTCAGACAACAAGTGGTCACAGATGTTTCAATCATTGGGGTTCATATGAAAGAAAAAAGCAGTGACTTCTTGTGAAAACCACCTATCATGTCTTCTCAGAGACTAAGACAAGGGTGATAGATAAAACCCAGAAGAAATGCAATTGAGAAAGAAAATGTTTGTCAGTTCTGAAGCTAATAAACACTGCCAACAATATATTGCAAATTTTGGTATGAGTTATTATCAAATATAATAAATAGAGAAAATTGTGAAATATTTTTTTAAAAATGTATAACTTCCTTTCCTAAAAATACTCAGTTACCAAGGAGGTGAAAAAAGGTCTTCCAGTTCTCAAAACAGGTAGGTCACTGGGGAACAGGGTAGAAAGGCAGCCTTGAGAAAAATGGAACTCTGTGATGGACTATCTCTGCCCCAGGGTAAGTAAACACGAAGATGTGGAAGACTTTCTTTGGAACTCTTTAGTTTGTTGTCAGTTTTCGTTCAATAGATCTTCTTTTTAAATATAATTATTAATGCATATTAATTTTATATATCAAACTGATATATTTCTCTACAGAGCTTCTCCCTTCTTTTTTCCTTTGCCCCTCACCGTTTCTTCTCTCTGTGTCTATGACTCTCCCTATTTCTGTCTCTCTCCCTCTCTCTCCTTTCCCCTCTATCTCTGTCTTTTCTGAGACAAGGTCTTTTGTCGATAAAACAGGGACACTCTATATAACCCAATTTGGCCTAGAGCTGTGGATCCTCCTGCCTCAGTGCTAGGATGACTAGTCTCTATCAACACACATAGATCCATATTTCTTTAAAGCTACAGATTTTCTCTCACATGACAGAGGCAAAGGTATTGTCATAGTCTAGGCTGAGAAAATCTCACAAATGCACACACCCTTGATGCACAAGTTCCAGTAGGAGAGAACCCTGGTCACCAGACCAAGAGACCTAGTTCCCAGGCATTAGTTCAGTCCGGCTTTTCAGCTCTTCAGCTGATGTAGGTGAATAATCCAGGATCAATCCAAGACAAACAAACAATCTTCCCACACCCTGCCAACTTACTCATCTTAGAACTCACACAACACATTAGAACTGACAAATGCTGCATTTTCTTTCTCACATACACATACGGGAGAAGAAAGAGGCAAAACTAAAGCTTGTCATGGCTACAGCTCCCCTCCTCCATACTTTCCTCAGGTACACCATAATTGAATTTATATTTATTTTTGAGGAATTCATAAACAACCTATTTATGCTACTAGGGAATAAAATGTACTTTTCCACAGTCTTTATTCTAAGAGGAGTAAAAGTTCATTTAAAAACTTTTCATGTCAGAAACCACAATATAGAAAACATATTTAACATATTTTATGAAAAAAATCTGCAGGGAAAGGAAGAAAATTAAGAAAAACCATAGTGCTAAGAGAAGTATAAATACAAGCTATAAACTATTATTTACCAGGAATTCCACTCATCTTTTTTTTCTCATTTTTTATTAAAAATTTCCATCTCCTCCCCTCCTCCTCCCCTTTCCCTCCCCTCTCTTCCACCCATACCCCCACTCTGCCCCTATCCAAGCCAAAGAGCCATCAGGGTTCCCTTCACTATGTTAAGTCCAAGGTCCTCCCAGCTCCCCCTAAGTCCAGGAAGGTGAGCAACCAAATTGACAAGGCTCACAGTGAGCCCGTCCATGCTGTAGATTTCATGCTCATCACCGAAGCACCGGATTGAGCTCCCAAGGTCCTGAACAAGGAGCAAAAGGAGGGAGATCATGAGCAAGGAAGTCAGGACCGTGAGGAGTGCGTGTACCCATTGAGACGGTGGGACAGATCTAACGGGAGACCACCAAGTCCAGTTGGAATGGGACTGATGGAACAGGGGACCAAACCGGACTCTCTGAATGTGGCTGACGGTGGAGGAGGACTGAGAAACCAAGGACAACGGCGATGAGCATGAAATCCACTCATCTTTGTTTGCTAGTAAGGTTATTTTCTTCCTATAAGGCATTTTCCCTTTCCATGCTTATATGTTTGAAAATTTATTTAATATGTTTTAAACTGTCACAAAACAAATCAACAATAAAGAAAACTATGGACAAAGCTGCTATTTAACAATACTGTTAGAGAAGAATTCTTTCAGACTTCAAATTGTTTCATTAAGCATGGAGGCAAGGAGCACATATTTGATTAAGTCAGTGTAAGTCCAAAGCAAAACATAACCAAAACAACATAGAAAAAATTCAGAGCCCTAAGTTCACCTGATCATACCTTTAATATCAAAAACAAGGAATAAAATGTGAAGATTTGCCATCCATGACTGTACTGAAATTCTGTAACATAACCAACTCTTAGGATGAAACAATGTCTTGATGCTAGAAAGTTGGTTAAGATGCCTTCCAAAAAAGATCCATGAGATTTTAAATCCATGATTATGAAGCCAGAAAAACTTAACTCAGCAATAACACTAAATTGCTCAATAAATATTGAAGAAGTCATTGAAAAATGTTTCCTAAGAATAGGAGGGATAGTTTGGTGGAAGAAGCTGTCATATTAACAGAGATTGAGAATCTATCAAATATTTATTTGTAGATAAACATTTTCTCCATTGATAAAATAAGGCATTAATTCAATATATTTTAAAAACAAAACACTCAGCAAATTCATAAAGTAAAAAGAGAGCTTTCCTATATCATTATAAAACAAATACAGTAAAGCAATTTGCCCAACAACCTCATAAACAGCAAATATTATTAGTGAGAAATGAGGCTAAATGTACTGATTTCCATGTTTCTGTTACTATCTTATTTTCAAAGAAGCTACGAAACTGGAGGCTCATTGTCGTTAGCTGTTGGGAAATGAGAATCAATAAATTTTGCCATTAAATTTTAATAGATGACATGGTTTAAATAATTTGTAGAACCATTCATTCTTTAGTACTAAAGGAGTCTATATAAGACTTGGCTAATTTCCGATGTGAAGGCTAGTCTCACAAGTGCAAGGATTTGTGCAAGGTTTCCAGTCAATGATAAAGTTGTCAGGACCAAGACTCAGGACTGCTTACTTCTTTTTTATTTTCTATTTTGTTTTAGATTTCTAGTTTTGAATCTACATTTCTTTCATTTCTCTCTAAACTTTCTTATCCATTTTATTCTTCATCACACTAATAATAACCTTAGCTATTTCTGGGCTTTGCTAGGTTTATCTTAGAGTATCAATAAAGCATTCAACCTCATTCTAACACTTTAAACTTGGAGAAACATCTGTCAGTGGAGATATCCAGACTCCCTATGCTGTGGCTGGGAAATCCTCATATGTATTGTTCTCATACAATACAGAAAGTCCTGACACAAACAAATAGTTCTGCTAACTTGATATACCAAGAGTAAAATAATTCCTCCCTCTAGTTTTGGTTTTTCCTTTCTGTCCATATAAAATCAAAAACTACTAAAAAAGGACATTCCTTCTAAAGCCTTAAACATGCATGTTTTTATTCATTCATAAAACTGCTCTGAATAAAAGATTTTACCTCCTAAATATTACTTCATTAATGCAAAAGTTACACTAAATCATAACCATGTTTCTATAACCCAGTCCACAAATTCGATTCAGAAACAATAGATCCTTAAAATAAAAATAAAAAACTTAGTTTATTTATAAATCCAAGCTTAGCTCAACATGGTTTCCACCATCAACATTAACTATTGATGCAATGAGGAACTAATTTATGACGTGCAAACAAAGTAAATAGTGCAGAAATCACAAAAGTGCAAGCAGTGCAGTTTAGCTGGTGAAAGGGGCAATAATTCAACTTGGAGTTTTCAAGAAACAGAGGCAGAGAGGAGGAAAGCAAAGACCTTAGAGATATAGTGAGTTTTCACTAGTCCTAGATTGCTGAGTACCCTGGACTTGACATTGCTAGAAAGACACCTGCATTTACGCCCACTCAGCATTCCTTCTGCATGATGAATAATTTGTCCATCCTCCTAGATGGCACTTTTCAGAAACACCTCTCTTTCTCCTCATGTCTCTAACCCCTCCCCATCTTCCTCTCTCTGTTTCTTCTGTGGTTCCTACCTTGTTAATTTCCCTACAATCTTATCTGCAGCCAACCATTGTGCTAGGTTGCTTTCAACCTATCTAGCTCTGCCTTCCCCCTACAGTTGCCCTTTTCCCTCTGTCCTTCACGGTTTTAATTAGTTCATAAATATGATGCTATCTCACTTATATTGTTTCCTTCCTCCCTTCTTCCCTCCCTTCCTTTCTCTCTTCCTTCCTTTTTTCCTTCCTTTTTTTCCTTCCTTTTTTGCCTTCCTCCCTTCCTTCCTTCCTCCTTCCTCCCTCCATCCCTCCCTCCCTCTGCCTCCCCTATTTCTTTCTTAAAGAGCACACACATCCAAACTCTTTGACCCATCTCTCTCTTCAAATCTGCCTTTGCCCACCCTGGTTCCTTTTCTTCTCTTGACTTTGCTTTTCCTGAGTCATGCTTAGGTCTTAAACAGATGTCTCCAGTGACCTCCATCTTGTCAAGCCCTTTCCTGCTGGCCTTTTAATCTCATTTCATCAATGAGAAGCTTGACTGATTATTCACTTGGCCTTAACGTGCACTCCTGATTTCTTCATTGATTACTCTACTCAGTAATCAATTCTTCAATTATAGTTTCTTTTGACAGTCTATTTTTTTTTTACCAGTTGTTTGTTTTGTTTTTCTTTTATAAAAAATAATTTGGTTTCTTCACACAAGGTCTTGTTCTGTTGCCAATGTCACTCTTAAATTTGCTACCCTCCTTCCAAGTCCTAGGATTACAAGAACTGTGTATTCTGCTCTCCAACATCTTTCAGTGCTCAAGTTCTTCATTGCCCAATCCTCCAAAACTCCTTTTACATTCAATGGAAAGATTGCTATAGAACGTGACTTTAAATATCACGGTCTACTTAAAAATCTTGGTCTACTTTAAAAATCTTGGTCTACTTTCAAACCTATTTGTTGCTCACTATTATCATTTGAATTCCAATGCCATATATGTGAAGGCTAGACATGACACATTTTTTTTTTTTTTTTTGGTTTTTCGAGACAGGGTTTCCCTGCAGCTTTAGAGCCTGTCCTGGAACTAGCTCTTGTAGACCAGGCTGGCCTCGAACTCAGAGATCCGCCTGCCTCTGCCTCCTGAGTGCTGGGATTAAAGGCGTGCGCCATCACCGCCCGGCTGACATGACACATTTTGATTAACATGTCATGGGTGGGGCTTTCCATCTTTCCAAATGTTAGTCTCTTCTCCATGCCACTTAAGGATTTAAGGTTCCACTCAGGTGCTCAAAAAAGAACCTTCCAGTTTCCCCTGGCATTTCTCTCCATAACCTATATCAGATCTTCTAACATATTTTGATGACTCTGTCTCCCAACTTTATACAGGTTCTCACCTCTCCCTAAGACCTGCCTTGTTACCTTCCTAGCCTAAGACTAACTTCTTCCACTTGGATGATTACAACATTCTGCAAACTGGTTTCTCTACTTTGAACCTAACCCAACCCAGTCTGCTCTCAACAAGGCAAAAAAGGTAGCTTTTTAAGATGCGTAGACTTGAAACAAAAAGATCCTCATCTTCTATTAACATTAGATTCTCTGGGTTATTTACAAAGCCCTGTGCATCTGGCCTCACAGTTCCAGTAGCAAGCAAACTCTCTACCTTGGGTCTGCAGTAGTTATTCTCTATCCTTCATCAATTCTGCAAACAAGTGACAGTACCTCCCATTTGTTCCAAACTTCATTTTTTGTCAAAATAGAACTAAGGCTCACACTTAGCTCACAAGTCACTGTATAAAGGAACAAACCACAACTGAAGGCTTCAACTGTCAAGGCATTTACCAACCATATATTTTGCTATTTGTACATATGGCATTTGTTGTCATCATGCAACTTAATTATTAGCCTTTTTATTTTTTTATTTATCCCATACCAGAATAAAAGCTTCATAAATATGCAGAGATTTTCTTTTCCCCCAATACCATGTTCCCACTGTCTAAAATTATACATAGCATATAATAGTTAGGCAATACATAACCTTTGGAGATACAGAGATATATAGAAGATTTATAGAAAATATTTGAAGACATTTATAGATACATACAATATAGCTGAAGATTAGAGATCTATAACCATACTTGACATTTTGACTTCAGAAATTTAGATCTGTGACCCTGATGATATCTGGAACACTCATTTTTCAAACAAGAACATTATTTGCACATGTGGAGTTATTTTTACCCTCTTCCAGTTGTTAAAGCACTAGAGAATTCACAAAGCAAGGTCCAATATTGTTAACACCAATTATTCTTAATTGTCTCTCATATTAAACAAACAGATAAATTCTGTAGCCCTTTATAATGTTATTTTATTTGATATTGTGTGTCTCTTCCAGTTTACTTTGAGAAGTGGGTTCTAACAGCTGAAGTTGGCTATAAACCAAGCATCTTCAGAAGTATATCCCTCTTTTTCAAATATCTACAGGGTTCATATCAACTTTGTCTGATTTTGCAAAAGGACTATCAGCATTATCACAGAGTAAACTCTCCCTTTCTTTTCTTTTTTCCTCCCTCCCTCCCCTCTCTGTCTTTTATAGTTGCTTCAAACCCCTTTTATTATCTTTTGTCTTTCTTCTTTCATTTATTCAGTTGATTCAGCATCCTCCATGAATAAGTGTAGGTAGTAGTTTAGAGCTCAGCCTAAAAGCAAATTACCTGAGTTTCCCCACTGAGACAGACCTGTCGTTAATATATTACTTAGTGTCTCCATATCTCTGTTTCTTCTGAAATAAGAATAACAATAACATACATCAGTGCGAAAAGCTGTGGAAGCAGTATTATTTCTTTACTTCTATTCTGAGTCAAATCACTACCTACTCAAACTTGAACTTGTGCTGTGAATCACTTTGTCCAGTTAAACACATAAGCCATAGCCTGAGTGCTCCTGCTTATTCTCTTTCGAATCCTGCTGTGGGACTGACTTCTCTGTAATATTGAATGCATGCTAGAAAATGGCGGAGAATACCTTAACAAAACCTAAAGGAAAAATATTATCAACATGAAAGTCTGTAATCACTATACATTTCAAAAAGTATTTATCATAGTATAACTCCAATTATTCTTAAAAACTAGGTTTAAGGTCTCTATCTATCTCACATTGTGATTATATTTACTACCAGACCATAAATAAACAAACAACCATGAGAAATTAACCAAAAATAAATACACCCACAAATACTTTATATCTCACTACAAATAGAGTTTACATTTATATGAAGAATGCCTAGTCAATAAAATGTACACACATGAACAAATACACACTAAAAACAATTAGTAAAGTGACTAAAGGACACCAGTATGAAGCATGAAAAAACAAAAAAATGGAAAATATGGTGAAGAACATCGGAGACTCTGCGAGAACAGTGATAAAACATAACATATCAGAAATAGGTGTCAGCATATAGTGGAGAATGAAACTGAAGAAGTGGTAGCTAAATTTATAAACTCTAAAACACACTGAACTGTAGGCTCAAGATTTATAAATACGAAACAGTAAATTAAAAAATAAATTTGTGCCACAGCACACTAATGAAACACTTCGGAAACCAATGGTATTAGAAAGAATCTCAGAAAGCAGCCACAGGAACAGAACAAATCATTTTCAAAGACTCACTATATTATGGGACTAAAATAATTCTGCCTGTAAGATTTTACAGTGCATAATCTCAGAATAGGAACTCTAATGTAGAGTAAATGCATTCTGTGTGACTGGCTATTTCAAAACCTACAGGTTTCTTCCCTTGGCCAGTGTCTCACACCTTCCACACAGGGATGTGCTCATAAGTTATAGGATATTTGTATCATTTTGCTGGTTTGGGAGAGTGGAATTAATCACACAGTGGCTGGCTTTAAGAAAACAATGTGACATTTTTGAGAACAAAATTTTAAGAACATATGCACACACTCATGTCTTGTTGGGAAGAACAAACTGTTACACAACAATTCATTATTCTTAAGCCTTTTCTTTTCAAGGTTAAATATGTGTAATTCTTCAGCCATTCACTCCATCGTTGGTCATCTGTGGAGCATCTATTTGTTTGACTAAATTTCAAGAGCTTATTCTTATTTCTTTTTCTAGAAGGTGAGGCTCCATCTGCGGAAAATAAAAATCTCATACCGTTTGTGCTATACTGATAAGAAAATGAAAATACCCATAAATGAGTGATCTGCTGTGTAGGGAGGAGACTGTGTGTAAAGCACATGATATTCTCCATCATGTTCACTCTTTGTGTCACAGTGTAAATAAATTGGTGAGGGAAATCCTTGAGATAAAGGAATTTCAGTTTATGAAAGGCTGGAGTGGAGCTTCCAAGGAGTAAAAATGCTAAAGAAGGCTATTGCTATAACCTATAAAACCAAGACTATAAAACCAAGTCCTCAGAAAAACTGAGACAGCATTTAAACACTGGCAAGTTCTAGTAAGCAATGCAAACCATCAGCCTAACCTGCAAGACAAGAAAACCCAGTGATGCCAGTTTGCATCCCAGCCCACCTCAGCCCAAATCCAAGCCCTGTGGCCACGATGGTCCCCAGGAGGCTGGAGCCTCACTTCAGCTCACCTGCCTGACTGCTGTGCTCTTTTGAACTGTGAGTCTTCCAAACAGAGAAGAATGTGCCCATTATTAAATAAAAAGAATCTAAAAAATAACAACATATTGACATCTGAAACCTACTTTATGAGCTGTTTTCAAATACTTAGTTCTAATTGTATTATATTTATCTGTTTATTAATCTGTATGTGTGTGAATGCCATAACTAGCACACATGTGTGGGTCAGAGAACAGTTTGGAAGAGTTGATTCTCTCTTTTTACTATGGGGGTCACAGGTATTGAAATCACGTTGCCAGATTGGACAGCAAGCACCTTCATTCACAGTCCTATCTTACTGAGCATCAAAAAACATCTTGAGTATTAAATAGGTATACACATTCAGGAGGAAATTTTGTAGAAAATTCATTTTCTTCAAATGCATGTGGCAACATATTTTAGCATCTACATTAATGGCTGAGACGCACAGAGACTCATCATTGTCCATTCATTGTGTCACAATATAAATGGTCAGTTTTAGAGAAGGTTTTTCCTGTGGTCATTCTATCCTGACAGCCTGACTGAAATATGAGTGGCATGAGATACTTTCAAAGTATTTAAAATATGCGGCTATTTAAGAAGATTATTAGAACTAAATACAAATGTCTATTAATCAATGAATGTATCTTGACAGTGATCAACTTAACATGCATGTGATTCAAGTTGAGGGAATATTTTAATTTATAATTTCCAACACAAACTCCAAACCACCATCAAAACAACACTTAAAATAGTTTATAAAGCATGTTTTATAGACACAGTTTTTGCAATACAACCTTCCATCTGCCAAGGCAGTTACAAAATTGTATTTACAGGGCCACCTAGAAACCACTGGCAGTCACCATAAATACTGCTGAAACCAAAGAGCTGCCATAAATCAGTGTTCCAAATAAAACCGGGCCAAGCTGAAGTGCTTTCTAGATGTGATCGCCTCCCCAAGACATGACTTCTTTATTCTTCAGAAAGAGTGGGGACATGAAAGGCAAAGCTACCCTTACAGTGAAAATGAAAACATTCTAGTTAATGGTCTAATGGTAATACTAGTAGTAGTAGTTGTACTAGTAGTAGTAGTAGTAGTAGTAGTGGTAGTAGTATTGAAAGGCAACATTTGAATGTTATGTGTAGGAAGCTTTTTCATGTTTAATTGTCTTTCTATTATTAGGCTTATAGTAGTTCATCTTTTTATTACAGAACACACAACTTATATACACACGCGCATGCAGAGAGAGAGTTGATTTTAGGACTACCTGCACACAATGTTTATAAGAAAGTCTTATCATTATATATTACAGTTTTTAAATATTTATAGTTATTAAAGACAAGGTACCAATTTTCCCTTGCCTAAGAGCTATGTTTTGAACATAGTTTTATATGTTAGTTAACACTTTGGTATCAGATAAATATGATATAATAGTGAATTTGTCTTTCAAATATATGACAAATTCAATGTCTTTTAAAGGTGGAGTCAATTCACATTTTAGATTAACAAGAAGTGGGATGGTCCACCTAATTTATACTCTACTTTCCAGGTGATAATGCCAGAGTGAATGATTGCATCCACCTCTCATGTGATATGTGATACTCTTATTGAGCCCTAGGGTATTCAAGTACTATGCTAAACATTGAGTGTACAACCACAGACAAGATGGCTGTCTTATTTTGAGAACTGTGAAAGTCTAATAATATGGCTTGCACAGCAACAAAAATCATCTATCTAGTCAACAGATATGTATTAAATACATAATGCAAGACAAACACTCAATATATATATCACAAGCAAATGAGAGGGCTAGTTCTCTGAGTATATTACAGTGTGGAAAATTGTCAAAACAATCAGAATATAACTGATAAGAACTTGATAGGAAAAAATGACCTGTTACATATGGATGACCATAAACAGATTGCACCCAAGGGAGCAAAACTTAAGTTTAATTTTAAGGATAAATGGAATAGACCTGTTGACTAAAAGACTTTTATGAAGATTTAGTATCCCAGTGACAGGAGAGGTCATAAGCCATGAAACATATTGTGTGCCATGCAGTTCAAGAAGCACAAACTAGAACCTGGAAGCCCTGTAAAAGTGACAACAGTGTTTTCTTAAACAATTTAGTTAGAAAGGTTTGTGTGTGTGTTGCTATTTTTCTTTTCTTTTCTATTGTTTTTAATGTTACACATTTTTCTTTGCTCCCCTCACTTCCTTACCCCGCCCTTTCTACCATCTCCCGTGACCCCCATACTCCCAATTTACTCAAGAGATTTTTGTCTTTTTCTCCTTTCTATTTAAATCCATGTATGTGTCTCTTAGGGTTTTCATTGTTGTCTAGGTTCTCTGGGATTGTGAATTGTAAGCTGGTTTTCCTTTGCTTTATGTCCAAAAGCCACTTATGGGTGAGTATATTTGATATTTGTCTTTCTGGGTCTGGGTTACCTCACTCAACATGATGTTTTCTAGATCTATCCATTTTCTCGCAAATTTCAAGATGTCATTAATTTTTTCTGCTGTGTAGTACTGCATTGTGTAAATGTACCACATTTTATTTATCCATTCTTTGCTTGAGGAGTATCTAGGTGATGTGGTATGTCCTTCTGCATATGTGTTGCTTTTATTGGATAATGCATAAAGCTGTTTCAGCCAATGGCTTAGTAGCTAAGTGAGAAATCCAAACAGAGATAGAAAGAGAAATAAGCAGAGTCAAGGAGATGCCATGTGGCTGCTAAAGGAGAAAGATGCCAGAAAACCTTAAAATTAGGCCACAGGCTCACGGAAATACATAGATTAATAGAAATGAGTTAATTTAAAATATAAGAGTTAGCCAGGAGTATGCCTATGCTATTGGCAAAGCAGTGTGTTGGAGGAGGGGCCACTTGTTCTTCCTCTGCCCAGAACCAAAGTAACCACAGAGAAACTATATTGATTAAAACACTGCTTGGCCCCTTAGCTCTAACTTTTTATTGGCTAACTCTTTTTTTTTCCATTTTTATTTTTTTTTATTTTTTTTATTTTTTTTTCCTTTTTTTTTTCTCATGGTTTATTTTTTTTATATTTAAAAATTTCCATCTCCTTCCCTCCTCCTACCCCCTCCCTCCGCTCCTCCTCCCCCTTCCCTCCCCTCCTTCTCCCCCTTCCCTCCCCTTCCCTCCACCCATACCTCCCCTCCCTCCCTCTCAAGGCCAAGGAGCCATCAGGGTTCCCCACTCTATGCTAAGTCCAAGGTCCTCCCAACTCCCCCCAGGTCCAGGAAGGTGATCGACCAAGCTGAGAAGGCTCCCACAGAGCCCGTCCATGCAGAAGAATCAGAGCCCAGCGCCAATGTCCTTTGCTCTTACAATTTAATTTAACCCATCTCTATTAATCTGTGTATCACCACATGGCAGTGGCCTACCAGCTTTCAGCATGTCTGACTCTGGCAGCTCCATGGTGTCTCTCTGACTCTGTTCTCCTCTTTCCATGCTATAGGCCAAGTCAGTTCTTTATTGATTAACCAATAAAAGCAACACATAGACAGAAGGACCTCCCACACCAGCAGCATTGTAATTAATATAATTTCTGTATGATTATTCAGGTCTGAGTGGCCAGGAATGAAAGAGCGGTCTCTGGTTACATGTAGGTTGTTTCCAGGTTGTGGCTATTACATGTAATGTTGCTATGAACATAGTTGAGCACATGTCCTTGTGGTATGAATGAGCTTCATTTGGGTATGTAACCCAAAGTGGTATTGCTGGCTCTTGAGGTAGCACAGTAGCCTAAAGAATGGGAAAATATCTTCACCAACCCCATATAAGGCAGAGGATTGATCCAAAATATGCAAAGAACTCAAGAAACTTGACATCAATAACAAGAACAAATAATCCAGGAAAAAATTAAGTACAGACCTAAACAGAGAGCTCTCAACAGACGAATCTCAAAAGGTTGAAAGACACCTAAGGAAATGCTCAACATCCTTAGCCATCAGAAAAAATCCAAATCAAAACACCTCTGAGATTCCATCTTACACTTGTCATAATGGCTAAAATCAAAAGCATTGATGAAAACTTATGCTGGAGAAGATGTGGGGTAAAGGGAACACTCCTGCATTGCTGGTGAGAGTGCAAACTGATAAAGCCCCTTTGGATATCTGTATGGTGATTTCTCAGAAAATTATAAGTTTTATATTTAGATAGCTAGATGAAAGCCTAGCCCAAAGCAGCAACAGTTAATGAGAAAGGATGATACCACCAAACAGCGGCTATCAGAGGCTAGAGGAGTTCCTTTCACTGTTTCCATGCTTAGAACCAGGGTGATAACTGGAGCTGAACTACATACTAGGGGAGGGCGTAGAGTCTGGAGAAGGAGGTCAGCAGAGTGCATGTTTGTATATGTTGAGCTTCGGAACTCTCTGGGATGTCTAGGCATAGCACACCCTAGCTTGTTGGAACCACCCATGGATGACTAATCTGGAAATGCAGAAGGTAGCTTACATCTAAGGCTGTGGTTAAAGACATCAGGGTGGATCATGTGACATAGAAAGAGCATCATTCAAGTATGGTGTTAAAAGCAGCCCTGCCGAATGGAAACATCATAGTGCATAGGCAGACAGAAAAACATAAAGAAATAAAAAAATAGAAGTATAAAATTGGAATAGTTTAGGAATGTGACATTAATGGAAATGAAGGGTATAACATGCTTCATTCATGTTGAGTAAAATCATGTAAAAAAAGCATCAAAGACAATTTAAAAGACTGTATCCAAACTAACTGATCTGTAATAAAGTTTTAGTTTAAAAATTATTGGTTCTCTACAAGTCACAAAAAAGACATTTTCACATATGGGAAAGTATTTGCAAATTGGGCTCAAAAATGCAAAACAGAAGGAACTTTCCACACAAAAATTCTGCTGCCTGCATTTCTGTGTAACTCCCATTTTAAATAAGTATTTTTAAAACAAATGAGCCCAATCATGCAACTGATTAAATAACCATCAGAGGAAATATTGTCATTTAAGTCACTTTAGAATAAAGCATTTTCATATTACATATGTCTTTTGGAGGATGCTACAAGAAAAAAATAAAAACGTTAAACATAATTTCAACTTCCCTTAGAAGTTATAGTTTGAAATACTATTTGTATTTATAATCTATAAGAGCTGCATAAGGATCAAGAGTTAAAATAAGTGATTATGTACAACAGAATATAATTGAGATAAAGTCAATATTTTCAGAGGAAGAAAGTTATGACTTCATAAAAATTAAGTGAAAAAAAAACAGTATATGACAGAAGAGTCTAGTAACAAAAACTGAAGTCTAATGTAATGAGCATCCTGAGATCCACTTTTATTATGTGGATTCCTTCAAATAAGACTATAAAACAACATGAAGCAGCAATCTGGAGACTGATGGCCAAACACAGCAGACTGTGAAACCATTATATGGAATGTGATCTTTTTTGGGTTAATATATATTTTTATGGGGGTGATGTGCAATATGGTATCAGAATGTTTGTTACAATCAAGGTAATAGTTTTACGTTTTAAATAGTGAAAATTTAAAAAGTGCAACCTGAAAATCTAAATCATAGGGAATTCACAGAAATTTTGTGAGCACTTTGACATTTTGGGCCTTTAATATTACTTAATCTATAAATTATAGCTAAACGGGAACTACATTTTGATTCTGTGGTTAAATTTTGTTGCCATATTTAACCCTTAAATGAATATAATCAAGCAGAATTTGTTTTTCTTTATTGTACACTGAAGTAGTTGCTCAACTGGAATATTGCATGGCACATAGTGTTATTCGGTTAGCTGTGCTGAATTCAAAGGGCCAGAACGGACAGGCAAATGATAGTCCATCTTTATTCCCAAAGAGAGAAATGAACCTGATAAATGAAACACAAGATGATGGAAGTCCCTTGTATAGTTACGGTATATTTAGAGTTGTCAAGGAATTCACAGGCCAATGAAAGGTGTCACATCGACAGTGTGTGTCTTTGCTGTATGGTCTTTATTGCTATGCACTATCTGCACAAGAAGAGTCCAGAGAGGTTGTTTCTGCATCTCAGTGGAAGTAGGAGAGACCAGAGCCTGGGCAAGAGGGTCCCTCAGAAATGCATTAGTGTTTAAGTTGCTGTTTAATTCCACAGGGGAGCAAAGTTCCAGTTAATTCCATCTGCTGATAGGCTGCATTGAATTAGCTGTGCCCCAAGAAGGGAAATAACTAGAAGACAGACACTGAAAAGGTTTGCTTTCAAGAACGGGTTCGTCATGGAGTTTATCTTTTTTTTTTTTTTTTTTGCTGTTTTCCTTTTCTCTTTATTGCTTATGAATTATATATCTCCCCAAGGGCTCTCCATTTATAATATCCTGAAGAGGAAATACCAACATGAAGACTTAGAATATATTTTTTATATATATACAGAGTTGAAGTTTTTGGTCTCTTCCATACAAAGAGAGAGAGACCTTGAACTGTCTTCACTGTCATGACATCACTAATTTTGTTTCCAGACACTGAAAACAAAAGACTGGTTTAGATTAACAGCATCATATCCAGCATGGTTTGTAAAATTTTGCCGGACAAAAAATGGGAACATAGGGGTGGGGTGGGATGGGGGGAGGGGGGAGGGGGGATGGGGCGAGAAAAATGTGAAGTGGAAAAAAAAAGTAAAAATAAAAAAAAAAAGAGTCAGGCCTAGGATAAAAAAAAATGAAAAAAAATATACTGCTAATGAAGGGGTTTAGAGGTAAAAGATGTTATTCTAAGTAAGATGGAGTTTATCTTTTTTGGCAAGTTGAAATTCAACGACGATCTCATTTTAAAATAATAATAATAAAGAAATAATTGTACCAAATCTAATCCAGGCCAGTAAGACAAAAGATTTTTAAAATAATCATGGGAATAATAAAGTCATAAAAGAACGCTGTAGCTCCTGCCCAGATTGAAATACCAGCTTCAAAACTGAGAATTTAACCAGAATTCAACTGTTTCGTAGATACTAAGAACTATTTTTTTAGCTTTTTTTCTTTTTAAGTTCTTAATAATCCTCTATTTTGTTTTTTTTTTTTTATTTGGTTTGGTTACATTTAGGCTTTATTTTCAGAATCATTGGTTTAAAAAAGCGCTAGCACTAGCAAATGCTGGCAAATCCCTATAGTTGTGGGCATTGCTTTATTCTTGCCTGTTCAATAAACCAGTGCATACAATAATGTTTGATTTATTGGGCCTTTAAGTGTTTTAGTCTAATTTTAGTACATACAGGCATGTAAATAAAGCAGAAGATAAATATATAAAAGCTCACATAAATCAAGTAGATGATTATGAAGAAAGCAAAAATTTGTTTTTGGTAAATGGCTTCAAATTTTCATAAAATTTGTTTTAGAAATTTAGTAATCTGGTTTAGCTTACAATTATCATCAAAAAGATGTTTTTTCTTCTTTTTTAATAATAATATTAATTTCTTTTCTTCTTTTTAGTCCTGCCCCCAACCTGCATCCTGTGCCCAGACTGCCCAACCAAGTTGAGACCTCACTTTTAACAAACAAATTATTTAAAATTTACCTTTGTGTGTGTGTGTTTGTGTCTATGTATGTTTGTGTGTGTGTAAGTGTTGGTGTGTGTATGTGTGTGTGTCTGAGGGTATGCTATGTGACAGCGCTTGTGCAGACCAGAGGCCCTGAGCAGTCAGTACCTGGCTCCCTCCTTTTCTGAGACACTCTCTTGCTGTCTCCTTATGTACACAGCCAGGCTAGCTGGCTCATAAGCTTCCAAGGGATTCTCCTGTCTCTGTTTCCCTTCTCATGACAGAAGCACTGGACACAGGCCACCACCATTGTCTATGAACCCTAGCTCAGGGTCTCATACTTTCACATCAAGAATTTACCTAATGGCCATTCCTGCAGCCCTAGATTTCAATTAAGGGTTTAGAGAATGAAAGGTATACATGTTAACACTTTAAAGGAAGCAAATCACACACACACACACACACACACACACACCACAACAAATATAATGGGAGAGACATGACTAGAAAACTTCTAGTTAAATATCAAGATAATAACTAATTTAATTGAAGACACAGGAAATCAAAGTAAACAACTACCTCTTCAGAGGACATAATATTCCAGCATTATGTCATGCCCCACTCTCTGTATATAGAAATCATTTTCTGTCACCAAAGGTTCAGTCACTTAGTATTTCTGTCTCTTGAAAATTTAGTTTGTTTTGGGTTCTTACATTCATGGCAGTTAGGGTGCCAGATAACTGACACATATCATGGTGTGATGGCAGTACCTAAGAACTCATGGAGGTACAATATCTCTCTAGACTGCTTTACTAATGTCATTATTGTCATCCACATCATATATAAGAGGTTGTGATTATCCCAAGAATCTAAAGTAATGACACACTTTTTGGAATAAACCTGGTTTAATGAAGAGAGAAGAAAATCAAGCTGACCTCTCTCTAATGTGACAATAGAAGTATTTAAATGAGATAGCTTTCCATAACAGAGAATATTTAAATTTCTGCTAAGTGTGAGGACTGACTTGCACCAGAATCTTAGGCATATAATTGCCAGTCAGTAGTTGGGATTCTAACATTCCTAGATATTAGCATAACTTCACTCAGAGTTCTGATCTCTGTGATCAAAGCAGGTCAAGACTTGTTCACCTGAGGTCTCCATCTACCCACAGACATAAGTGGGTATAGCATGTGATTCTGGAAGCAATCTACTGACTCAAAAGGCTCTAGACTGAATGGTATCGCAGCGGCTGTCCGAGAGTGCACAACAGCACCATATCTTCAAACAGTAGCTGGGCAGCGCAGAAGGACATCACTGAGTGCTTTCAGCAAAACATTTTCTATATTCTCCAAACTCCTTCCAAGGAAAAAATGTTTTAGGTACAATTTCATTGACTAGCCTTTTATAAAGGCAGAGATTTAAGGCACAATCCCTTCCCAGATCTAAAGTTATTGTAAAAGCCCCAGCTCTCAACCACATATTCATTAGCACACAAACGAACTAAGTAAAGCAAACTTCTTACTCTGCAGCTGCGCCTTCTAAAAGGTAACATAAGCAATACTTGACCAAGCAATACCTGTGCCTACAGTGTCTGAGTCTTCAGGGGATATCTCAAAGTGTTGTAAAACTACTGTTACATAGCAGACTCTGGTTGCTGAAAATTATAAAAGCCTGAAATTAAGCTGGAGGGTAGGAAAAGTATTGGGTAAGTTCAGTTTCTTGAGTCTATTCTTCCCACTATTGCAGAACCTAATTTTGCCATTTAAAATGCAGATATGCTTCGACACGTCTCAAAACTGAAAACTTCCTATGTGTCCGTTTCTGAAATCTGGGGCCACTGTTTTCATCATAACCAAACATCTCTGAAAATTTCCCCACTCTATTCCCTCACTTCCATGCCCTCCAGGTAGACCTACCTGCTCCATTTGTGTGGCTGTCTTCAGGACAAAGCAGAACAAGGGGACATGTGCTCCAGCCCCCCTCTTTCTCACACTCTGTGGATTTGGCCCTATCCTTGGACTTCATTCCATTTAACTGAATATGTTTATTCTCGAACTCCAGCATGTCTTCCAAAAAATGAATAGTTTCATGGGACATTTTTACAGAGTTTTAGAAAACATAGTTTTCAGCTCCTTTTGTGAAACTGGTAAAATCTGACAAAATTAGCTGAATCTCACAAGTGATGTAAAGAAAAATATGTCCTGGTTATGAGTATAATTAGAAATTCCAAGCTGAATATTATCAAATATAAATGTAGTAGCATTGTCAATTTATGATTTATTCAGGAATGTAACAAGAAAAAAATTATGACACATAAATAGAGGCTCAAATATCATTTACTAATGTCCAAAATTAATTCTGTGAAAATAAATAAAACTCATATCTTATTTGAAATTATAGGTCAGGAAATTATTGCAGTTTTCCTCTTGAAAGGGTAGATTAATACCCTTGTATACTCATTTCTTAATAAAATGGTCTTAGAATCCTTTTACTCCCTGGTTAAAATAGTGTCTCACATTTTCTTTCTCATAACACACTGAGTTTTTAAATGACACATTTGAAATCATTTTTCCCATATAAAGCCACCTTAAATACATGTATTACTATTCGTGTGAGCATGCATCGTCAACTCAACCTTTAAATTCATGAAGCTCAAGAAAAAGTGAAGAGTCTCCTTGTCCAAATATAGTTTGAATTATCTATGGCCATAACAGTAGGCCAAGAATGGATCTCTCAAAACATAGGTCCAGTTAAGCAGTGGTGATGCCGACCTTTATTCCCAGCAATCAGGAAGCAGAACAGCCATGTGGATCTCACTGAGTTTGAGGCCAGCCTGATCTACAAGACCTAGTTCCAGGACAGGCACCAAAGCTACACAGAGAAATCCTGTCTCGAAAAAACAAACAAACAAACAACAACCAAAAAAACCATAGGTCCCAGAAGCTATGCATCTCTGTGTGTTTGAAATATTTACTATTTTAATCTTTTTACCTCAAATATTAAGTCATAGAAACTTCAGCAAATGCCCTTGAACAACATAAAAGTTTAGATCTCAGAGAGCACAGATATGTAGATAGATCGATCGATCGATAGATAGATAGATAGATAGATAGATAGATAGATAGATAGATAGATAGATAGATAGATGTCCTATTTGGTCAGGAAAAATAAAATAATAAAATGAGTATAGATAATTAGTCAAAAAGTAAATTTTCATTGTGGAAGTTGGTATATGCATAGAATCTCAATAGTCAGGAGGCTTAAATACAGAGTGCCCGTTCAAGGCAGGCCTGGGCAACAAAGAGATTAATAATTGACTATTTGATTAATGATTGTAAAGTGTAAAAGTTAAAAAGACATTTGCTAACCTTAATAATTTTCTCTCTTAAATCAGCATCCTATCATTTATTTTAGTATTTCCTATTATTCAGTGTTAATCATTTTTTATAACTGTCTTATTTCTTTTCTTCTTCTCCTTCTTCTTCTTATGATACTGGGGATGGAGCCTATGGGTTCATGCAAATTAAACAAGCTCTCAATATTGGAGCTATATCTTTTTACTCTGTTATTTTAAAGACATGGTCTCACTAATTTTACAAAGCAGGAACTGAAAATTTACTTCTGTCTTTGACTCTTGAATAGCTGGAATTGCAGGTCTGCATCACCAGGCCTGGCTTCTTACTTCACTTACTCCACCATCAGCATTCTAAAATTTCATAAAACACTTATCCTTGTCCACCAGTATGTTCAGTCTATACTACAAAGCAAACAACAGACTTAGGAATCTCTATTGATTCTTTTGAAATGACACTAATTTTCTCAGAATCCTCCCATAATATGATATGGTTCAATAGTGTTCATTTAAAAATGACCTTTAAAATTCCAAATGCTTTCAAAATATTTTCTTTAGAAGACACTCTTAATACTTAGGAACAGACAGAGTCCTATAAAAAAAGTGATTTTCCTCTTCCAGCCCTCTGTTTTCCCCTGCTTCTCAGGGTTTGCCTATGCACCAGTCTCGTTCTGTCCGTCTTTATGGTGACTGCACCAGGAAGGAAACAATTTCCCCTTTGGTTCTTTGTTGATAGACATTCTTTGACTCTACCCCCAAAAGCCCGACAGTATAAAGGGGGAAAAGAAAGCTCAGAACAAGAGCAGCTTGTTACTGCTTCAACCCCAAGGCCAGGGAGTTTCGTATTTTTATCACAGACCTAGGCATGTTTATGGAATTAATTTTTAACAGTCGCTGCAACCTCTTCTTTTTCTACTTCCTAAATTTCGGTGACATTTTTGGAAGTGCGTGGGTTTTCCCACTCGGCCTGGTTTCCTGACTTCATTTGCCGCCTCTCCCCTGTTTTCCTTGATTTCTCTGCCTGCTTTTGTGCATATCTTTATTGTCCTTCCTTGAATCATTTTCTCACCGCCATAGTTCTTGTCCCACGGCAATACTGGATTCTAGTCATATCCCTCTCAGTGGAGGGGAGCTGTCTGGGGAACAGGGGGGAAAGGCCAGTGGCTGCAGTGAAGATGAGTCAGGACCCAAGAGAACAGGGCCCAACTCATGAAGGAACACAGAAACAGGGAGCAGCGACAAGGAAGAGTGATCAGGGTTTATTATGTGAAATTTCCAAGTAATCAAATGATACCTGCACTCAAATTCCCCGATGCTATGAGAAGGATGAAAGGGTTGTTGTAGGCAAGAGAGACTGTGGAAACCTCCTTAATCAGCCTCTGTAGTCACCTGGTAAATTTATTCGGGAAGAGCACTAACAGCACGGGTTTACAGATTGAATGTGAACAATAATAGTACCAGCAGAATGCACAGCCAAGAGCTAGGTTTGAAACTCTTCATTTCACACTCGAGCACAGAGCCGGTCCCTTCTCACTCCTTCCCCTTTGCTTCTTTTTACTGTTACACCACAGAGAGTTTTGAAGCTCTTTCTGTACCAGCTCCGAGTCTGATCTTGTTCAGATAGATGTCAGTTTAGGAACCACAAACTCCAGAAACCTTCCCAAGACTCCTTAGAGACTCAAGGGCATACCCACCACTC
Source organism: Arvicola amphibius (assembly GCF_903992535.2). Classification (NCBI taxonomy): domain Eukaryota; kingdom Metazoa; phylum Chordata; class Mammalia; order Rodentia; family Cricetidae; genus Arvicola; species Arvicola amphibius. The sequence goes on from NC_052057.2 coordinate 63,777,177, forward strand.
CAAAGTCACCTTCCTTCTAAGTATCCTAGTGTCTACACTGCAGGATTCATAAAATTTTCTTACACAGGGGAGGATGGAAGCAGACTTTGAAGCCAGTCTGCAGGAGGATTTTTGTCCTAATCAGGCCAATTGTGTTAACTTAGCTCTGTTCAAGAAAGCCTCTGTTCCCACATCTGTCTTTGAACTGCAGATAAGAAAATGGTATGCCTCACAGAAAGCTTCTGATGCCACAGCACATGTAAAATGCTCACCACAGTAGTGGCCTAGAGCAGATGCTAGATAAATGGGAACCATCAGCGCGATCTCTGGTCTTATCTGCTGTTGGTTTGCTCTACCCACCTTCACCTGAGCAAGGTCCCTGCTGCTTATGAGAAACAGCCGTAAGTTAGGATTCACTTCGGTGACTCACACCTACTACAAATTTTTTTTTTCAATAAAGTAATCAAGATAGATAGTTCATTAGTCATGTCAGGTAAACGCACCTGTGGGGTTAGTTAGCAATCACTATGAGTAACTTCTACGTCCCCTACCTAACAAGTTTTAATTTTCTAAAATACCACTGACCAACTATACTAGGTGAGCTCACAAGAATTATTTTTCCTTAAAGTCCCACCTGAGCAGGTGCATTGCACAGAAGACAAGAAGGAAAGAAACTAGTTAGAGAGCTTGGAGGGGCAGAGGGCGTGACCCTCTTAATCGTTCTTCACTTCCTTTTTTTTTTTTTTAAGATGACTTGGCAACGTCAGCCACATCAGCGGCAGAAGCAGCGACGCCTCCTCAGTGGAACTGACTTGCAATTGCGAGCCTTCACACTGCTGCACACTTGCGGCTTCTGTGGACATATTATCAACCGGTGGTTTTAGCTCCCAGTCTCCCAGGCTTGCCAAAGCGGTTAGAAGTCATTTGGAAAGCCTGTTAGCCGAATCTCTCTGATCCAGAAGGCCAGCTGGCTTCTCCTGAGGTACTTTCGAAATTCGCAGCGACCACTGATCCTGGTCCAGGTGCATGGGGAAGACGCTAAGGGTATAAAACCCAAACATTGAACCTGAAGACCCAGCGCAAAGTAGAAACTGAAAGTACCCTGCCTACTCTGCCGGCAGTGCCTACGGAAGTTATGGCAAAGTCAGAGCGCCTGGCCAGCGGGTGATGCATGCGGCCTCTCCTGGGATGGATGGACTAGGCGCGGCGTGGGTGAGAGGAGCCAGCTGCCGAGACTGTCCTGCCCAGTACCGGCGTGCGGCCACTCGGCGGATGACCGGGGTCCAGGGCGTGATTATGGGTGTTGAGAGCTCGCTCCTGCTGCAGTCCCAGTCATCATGACTACACCCACCTCCCGCAGACCATGTTCCATGGTAAGCGCTGCTCTCCGGTGCGCACGTAGGTGCGCCTCGCGCGCCGGGGACTCTGGGACACTCCGGGACGCGCAACCCGCCCCCGCACGTCCGGGAATAGCCCGGCCTTGCACTTTGGACCGGCTGGGAGCACGGCCTCTCCCATGGTCAACTACTACCCGCGCTGAGCTCGGTGGCCCAGAGACATTGGCACCTGGGCGTACAGCCCGGCGCAGGCGGGGAGGAGCCCTTCCTGACGCCGGCTTTCGATCCCCGGACCCAGAGACTCAGAGCAGGAGTCGCCCCGCGGTGGCCGCCTGCATCAGGTCTCAGTAATCAGTGGCTAACAGTCACACTCTGTCCCTAGTCAGAGACATGCCCAAGCAACCCTTCCCCGTTTCCTGACAGCACAAAGTTACTCACGGGCTGCCTATGTTCAGGGAGTCGCTGGGCTCTGGTAGCTCACAACTTCATGCAGAATGAAAGAGTCGCTCCCGAGGATGCGCTTTTAAACCCTAAAGGACAGATCACTGGAAAACCCCCTCTTCTCCCCTCAGTAATTCTGGGAGTTTCCGACCCAGGCTTTATGTTGCGTTCTTTGCTGGGAACACAAGTCCTGCGGCTGGGAATTGTAAAAAGCCAGATTTCCCCCCTTCCACATATTTGCTACAAAAGGGAGCTAGGACTATAAGTATCTATGAGTACAAGTTCTTAGCACCTTGATCAGCCTAACAGGTTTGCATTTGCTTGAAATAAGTAAGGATTTAAAAAGGAGAAAAGAAGAATTGACAGTGGCTGGAATCCATTTGTAGCAAGAACTAAAATAAACAAACAAATGGGGGGGAAAGCATAGATGAGAACAGAAGGGAATGTGAGGAGAGAGGATCTACTCAAGGAAATGTTTTCCAGTAAATACTTCCTAGAACCTGCTAGGGTGCCGGAGCAGGGAGCCTGCCCAGTGCTCTTCCTTCCGAAGCTCTGGTTGTTTCTTTCCAGGCCACTCCTTTGGGTCCTATTTTTTTCCATCCTTTAGGTATTAGAGAACCAGGAACTGGGCATAATGGAGTAGTTGTCAGAAACCAAGTAAAGGTGTGGAGACCGGAGAGCAAGGAAGCAGGGAAGTACTTTTTGTGAGCGTGCCCTCCAGGAGCTTAATTACAATCAGAAAGAGGTCCCTGTTTCCTTTACAATGCCCGTGGTTCTGAAATTGCTTCTTTTCACTCCTGACTTTAACCCTTGACTAACGTATGACATGGGGAGATAAAAGGACAAAAGAAAGCAAAGGTGTATAATTTAAATGTGGAGGCTTAATTTCCTGTCCGCATTAGTAAAGCATCATAAGGTGTGAGTAAACAGGATCTAAAAATATTTAATTCTTGAGTTAAAGTGAGTGGCTTTCTTCATTTTTGTTTCAAAATGCATCCACTAGGAAGGAGCTGAGGCTTCATTTAGGCTGTGTGCTGTGCTGTTCTTTGTTTCTACCCTGCTTTTGGGGGCAGTAAGTAAATGAAGATTCACTATTTGACCAGCAGTTTTGCTGCCTCACTTAAAAATTTTATTACACATATTATTTGCTAATAAAGTACAATCATGAGAAACACAGAATGATTAGGAAGCTTCAAGAGCTCTAAAGGAGAATTAGAAATTTCACATCACTGTGTATACATCTAAAATAAAAATGGAAAGTTATTTCATAGAACCGATGTGCATGGCCCACAGGTATGAAGTGTTTTTATCGTGACTCTTGGCAAATAACTTTATTCTATGTCCAAATAATTACTGTTTTCCTTGAAATGGGACCAGATGCTATAGTTTCAGAGCTTCATCGGGAAGTACCTTGGTGATGTTCATTCAGAAGAGAATACTTTTTTTTACTTCTTTTGACTATCTGTACATGCAGTTACCATTATAGGAAGTTCACTGAGTAGCTGAAAGCTGGATTCCCAGACAAGTCAACCTGAGCATGTCAAATGTGAATCCTGGTTTCTCCTAGGAACACTATCTTGGAGAATTGATCTCTGGGCTACAGATTCTCCACTGTAAAATGTGAATGATCTGAATGCATGAACACCACAAAGTGGCTGTAGAACTGAATTCTCTGTTTAAATAGACTTACAAAAGAACATTCAATGGACAATCCTTAAAGTGGATGGGAAAAGCCCCCAAGGCCTCAACCCTAGACAAAGGATTGCAGGCATCCAGAATATGCTGAGTGTGGGTGAAATTGTCTTCCCCAGGGAAAAACATGCCAACAGTTTATCCCAATGGTCAGCCTGGAAAACATACGCACAAGTAAGATTATAGAGACAGAGCAGGTAGTGTTTATGTTTTTAGGAATATATATGTATACATATATATGTATAGAAACATAGATACCAACAATAAGGAAAGAAGTCGTGAATTTGAAATAGAGTAAGGAAGGGTATATAGAAAGGTTTGGGGTAGGAAATGGATGGGAGAAATAAAATTATTTTGCAATCTCAAAAAATAAAAGTAACAATTAAGGAAACTGATAAATGACTGGCTATGATGGACTGAAGAAGCCAATTTATTTATGTTCACTTTGACCTCATAACTTAAGCAGCTGGAGATCGAATGTATTATTTGGCTTACATTAAAAACCAACAAGAATTTTTCGACAGCTATCATTCTGGTTTAACCAAATTCCCTACTGAAAACAAATTCTCCAGTTTCAAACCCTTTGGGAGATGTAAAGACAATCCTACAAGCCAATGCATGTCTTGTCTTGTTGCTCCAGTTTGTCTTATCTGTGACCTAATGAGAAGTTCAGGCTTAGAAGTGTGCTATGAAACAAAAAGAAACAAGATATGGCAAATATTGAATTCCTTTCCCATTAAGACAACCATGTTAGAAACACCCTCCACTCAGAAAAATCTTAATTTGTGATTGTGCATGTATTTGGAAGAAACAACTGGAATTCCAGAAGAAAGTGCACACTATTGATGATAGGGCCAGGAACCTATGAGATAGGCATCTTAGGCCCTTTTGTTTATGGAATTATGCCTGGGGCAATTTAAACGTGAAGGGTTTCTCTATTTGGATTATAAAATAGAATCTGAAAAGTTAAAGTGTTTGAGAGATGAGAGAGAAGATACATTAAGAGATCATTGAAAGTTTGAGATTATGTATAGGATGTTTAAATGCATTTCAGCTATTTAGTCAGTCATTTAGTCCATTGTCAAATCAAGACAAAACCCCCAATTACCTATATTTTAAAATCTCCATGGTCTGTGAATAGCTATCTTGTTTAATTGTTAGAATCTACAGGAGATGAATTGTATTTTAAGAATAGCTTTATAATTGAAATTTTCATGTAGCACACATGTGCAAAAAGTATTTCACCAAACCAACACTGTAGAGCATTGACAAAAATGCTCTCAAGTAAACTGTAAGTTCATATGAAGTACAGTACTATTGAAAACTGGCATGAAGAAGAAAACCTGTAATCTTATAAAGTAAAACAAAGTAACTTACTAAAGCACAGAAAATGGACCTTTGAAATAAGATTTAAGTATAGATGCAAATTAATTTCTTTATTAATAACATCATCACACTCTTCTTTGAGTTTAAGTGAGATCCCCATCCCTTTCCTCTATCTATTCCTCCCAAAGCTTAAGTATTGGAAGCTTATAAGGCCAAGGATAAAATAAACAGCATGTTGCTCCAAAAACTTACATAGATATGATAAAATGTGTTAATAATTGATCAGTGTGTATTCTGGCTGGCAAAAGGTAATAGGAGAAGAGTAGATGTTTGATACTGTGGGGAAGTGGCTTTCAATCAGAATACCAGTGTGATAATATGCTATCAAGTGACTGTGGGCATTTTAAAATCAAATCCCCATGAAGTGGAAGACTCAGGTTAACATCTAATCTTAGTAACTGTTGTTTGTGTGCTACAAAAAGTAGGCTAACTTGAAGGTCTCTCTTTTGTTATAGATAATAAAATATGTAGCATATACTTATATCTATAGATATATAAATAGATTATCATCTGTGATAGATACATAAGAAGGTAGATGATAAATAGATAGACAGACAGATAATAGATTTACCTAACAGCCCCTGGCTCAGTAGTCCAATAAAAAGCACCTAGGATCATACTCTTTGATCTGAAATGAATTATTTAGTGGAGAATTTTAAATAGATTTCATGTCTATTCCTGGATTATTATTATTTTTTTTTTTTTTTTTTGGTTTTTCGAGACAGGGTTTCCCTGTAGTTTCTAGAGCCTGTCCTGGATCTAGCTCTTGTAGACCAGGCTGGTCTCAAACTCAGAGACCCGCCTGCCTCTGCCTCCCGAGTGCTGGGATTAAAGGCGTGCGGCAACACCGCCCGGCTCATTCCTGGATTATTTTTTGAGCATATCAAGTATTAGTTTTATAGAAATATGGGAAGCTATGAGTTATAGGGTTTTGAAATTAAAATATGATTACATCATTTCCCTTCTTCCCTTTCCACCCTTCAATCTCTCCTATTTACCCTCATTATGCTACTTCAAATTCATGGCCTTATTTTCTTTGTTATTTAATTCACATACACACATATGGGGGGAAGGAGGAGAGACAGGGAGATGGAGGAGAGAGATATTTATAAATATGTAAATACAACCTGCTCATTCTGTATAATGTCACTTGTATATATAAGCTTTCAGGGCGAATGACTTTGTAATGGATAACCAATTCAGGGGTGTGGGCTCCTGACTGTACTTAGCATACTTTAGTTGCCTGTAGTTCTTTGTCTATGTTTGAGGTTCTATGAGTTACCAGAACTTCTACCAAGCCCATTTTCTCGATCTTTAAAAAAAAAAAAAAAAAAAAAAAAAAAAAAAAGAGTCACTTAGATTGTAATTTATGGTAAACACTTCTGACTTTTAATAGTATAATTTATGACATATTTATGGTATACTTTACAGTGTTTAGGCTGCTGTCAATGTTAGTTCCTTGGGCTTAGAGAAACACTGTTTAGACAGAGAAGATACACATAAAATGCTGAGCACTACATACTATAATGATAATTTGATTTTGCATGGTAACTATGTCATTAACAAAACGAAATTCATGGAAATATGAAAGCAAGATGTGCAGACTCGTGAATAAATAGGTTGGTTTTAATGTTTCTAAGTACTACTTGGTTTGCATCTTAATTATTTACCACAGGTGATTTAAAATTTCATTCCTTTTGATTGGACAATTGACTGTAATTGTCAAGTCTTACAAAAAGCAATCATAAACCATCAGCTGAGAAGGCATGACTTTATTGCTTGAGATATTCCTACCATGAAAAGAATTAAGAGAGAGCATTATTGAACAGAATCTAAGTCTTTGTAAAAATATATGTGTAAAATTATAAAATATGGAGAAGATCAGAGTTTGGGAAAGGTATAACTCTCTAAGATTCATCATTACAAATAATGAACCACCGTAGTGCAGAACCAAAGAGGTACTCCCCACATCACTTCCTCCAGAAAAGAACTGGATTTGCCTTCATGAGGGCTATAGTTCTGTATAAATAAGCACTCATATGACATCTTTCATATATTTTAAATAATGTGTGACTTTAAGAAATTGTAGAGTACCTCTTTTCTTATAAATATGTTTTCTTTCAGCAATGTTTGCTACAAATCCAACTGACAAAACTGTCACACTCTCCCCTACTGAATATCTTTCAGAAGTCTTTGATTTCCCTTGTCTGAAAATTTCATTTCATATATATATAGAGAGAGAGGGGGGAGGGAGGGAAGGAGGAAGGGAGGGAAGGAGGGAGAGGGGAGATATTTATGTAAAAAATTTTTCATTTTACATACCAACCCCATTTTCCCATCCCTTTGCTTCTTCTGCCCGTACTTTCTCACCATCCCACCCTACATCCCCTCCTCAGAGGGGATAAGGCTTCCCTTGGGGACTCAACAAAGTCTGTCATACCAAGTTGGGGCAGACCCAAGTTCCTCCCTCCTGCATCAAGGCTGAGCAAGGTATCTCACCACAGGGAATAGGCTCCAAAAAGGCAGTTCATGAACCTGGGATAAGTCCTGGTCCCACAATCAGGGTCCCCCCCTCCGGCCCTACAACAAACCAAGCCATATAACTGTCACCCGCATTAATAGGGCCTAGTATGGTCCCATGCAGGATCCCCAGCTGTTGGTACAGGGTCCGTGAGCTTCTGCTAGCTCAGGTTAGCTGTCTCTGTTTCATTTTTATAGATCTTTCTGTGCTATGCCAGAATTGAGATGTATATTTAAAATTATTAGATATAGGTGTTCATTACAACTATAAAACACAACCTCGTGTAACATGTTGTAGCATCTACCTTGGGCTCATTAACTGTTGGGTGCAGTTTCTTTTAGATATATCTTTGGAATTCCTCCCCTGATCCTTGTTCTGTTGCCTGTCACATCATCTGACTGCCACATTCAAGATAAAGAAGGTAAAGCATATGAGAGTGTGCTGATGGTCAGCATCGATGAATTGGTACGTGCTTGTTTTGTTTCCTTGCATTCTCACCTTCTGGGAAATGTGAATATGCTTTTGGTATTTAGTCCTATAATCAGAGATCTCCTGTGATTCTTGACACAATCATGCCCATATTTCAGCCTTTCAAACTTGATTGTTTTTCTTAGAAGTGTGAGTCAAATTCTTCCTTGTAATGTATAAGAAGCCTAGTGTCATCTACATATTTTATTTGGCGAGGCTTATGAATTCCCATCGCTAAGACAGAATCTTTTATACATTAACATAAGATGTCACACCACCCGACTGTGTATTTCTTTGGTTTCTTTTATCAGAGTTTGTACTCTTCTCCATACAAATCATATCCATAATTAGTAAACTTATATGGATATATTCCATACTATAGCAGGATTCTAAATAATGCTGGCTTTCATTTCAAATTGCATGTATTTATTGCTGGTATATATACAGACTTTTGGTTTTTGTAAGTTAACCTTGTGTCTTGAAATCTTTTTAAAATTACTACTCTTTTGCAGGAGTTTGTTGCTGATGGCATTTCTTTGTGGTTTTCACATAGACAACAAAGTAAAAGTTATCATGTAAGGTTGATTTAATCAGTAGACTTACCTTTTTAGTCAGACTGAAGTCCTATGTGGCAAGCAAAAGCCTTCCCTAATGTTCATAAGACAGAAGACATTGTTGAAGGTCTTCTTTTCTTCTTCTTCAATATCCCTGCTGCATACGCTGAAGTGCACTGGTACCTGGTAAAAGTGTTTTGCCTCTGGAAGAGGCAGAGAAAATGCAAAGTGGTTAATGAAAACTGGGACATAAAATTCTATGTTGTTTGCCAACTGACAGGAAGTGAAAGCACACCCACCACACAGTACTTTCTACGTTTTCTATTTCGTGATATTGGGAAATTGAGTACTTTAAATGTTGCTTCTAAATTGATCTTTTTCACTAAGATAATATACGTCTGATTCAATTGTATTACCTGTGCACAGAAATAAATAGTATTATTTCAATAGCAGTCAACAAGTAAAGGTGTATATGCAAAAAATGTAGAGAGAGGGGAATGAGGGAAAAGATTGTTGTAAATTTAACAGAGGAGGTTTATTTAACCAAGGCATGGCACACCTTTTCCTGAAAATTTAGAGTAGGTTATCTCAACACATTCAGCCAGAAACCAGAGCAACAGCAATGATGTTACTCCTGGTGGCAAGGCATGGCTACTCTTATGAAGATGGACTGAAAGGCATGGGGGAAATCTCAGTAGTCCAACTAAGTAATGGCATGGCGGTGTGGTCCTGAAGATGTTTTTGTTCATATGAGGAAAAGAGAAGAGAAAGTCACCACGAATTGCTACTACCAACAGAACAGACTGCAGAGCAGATTTAGTCACTGAGAGCATGCTAAAGGCTTGACAGACCTTAGTAGATTTTCTTCTGAGGGAGACCTCAACAGTGCTAGAGTATATAAAATGCTTGCTGTGATCTGGTGTTCTTCCTCAGCAAAATCACTTAATGTTTAGAATGCTCAAAAAAGAAAGATGCTCTTATCCCATTTCTTTTTGGTAATATTTATCTGTATGTGTCTGTATGAGAATGGAGTAAGTGCCTCTGAGTGCCTACAGAGATCAGATGGGGCATTTTGTCTCCTGAAGCTGGAGTTAGAGGTGACCGTAAGACACACAAATTTCAGTCCTCTAAAGATCAGGCAGTATTCTTCACTGTTGAGCTATTTATTTTACTTCACATTTCTTCAATTGCTAGTTACAAAAAAATTTTTGTATGTTTAAATTATTATTGGTGAGGGAGTGTAGAGAGATGACTTAAGGGTTCAGAACACTGGCTGCTCTTCCAGAAGGCCTCTGGTTTGATTCCCAGCACTCACAAGGCTAGCAACTATCTGTAATTCTAGTTCTCCAGGATTGTAGCATTCAGGAGGCAGAGGCAGGTGAATCTCTGAGTTTGAGCCTAGCCTTATCTATAGAGTATATTCCAGGATAGCCAGAGCTACACAGAGAAAACTTTCTCAAAATTAGATAGATGATTAGATAGATAGATAGATAGATAGATAGATAGATAGTAGATAGACAGATGATAGATAGATAAATAGACAGATAGAGATAGATAGATGATAGATAGATAGATAGATAGATAGATAGATAGATAGATAGATAGATGATGGATAGATAACAGATAGACAGACAGACAGACAGACAGATAGATAGATAGATAGATGATAGATAGATGATTGATAGATAGATGATAGATAGATAGACAGACAGATAGACAGATAGATAGACGGACGGACGGACGGACGGACAGACAGACAGACAGACAGATAGGTATAGATAGAAGATAGAATAGATAGATAAATAGACAGATAGATGATAAATAGATGATAGATAGATAGATAGATAGATAGATAGCCAGACAAATAGATAGATAGATGATATAGATGATAGATTGTTCCCTTTCAGAACATTTCTTTAGCTGTGCCAGTTATTTGTAACAGTTGTTCACAGTATATTCTTCACAGTTCTGTGCATCAGTTAGGGTCTCCTTTTATATTTCTGGTTTTACTGGTTTAGTTCCCCCTTTTTCTCTAACTAAACATTTGCCAATTTTGTTCATATTTTCAAAATATTAATACATTTACTTGATCTATTTTGGTTTATGATTTCATTTATTTTTCTCTGAAGTTTATTTTCTATGAATTTTATCTTTATTTTGTAGTTTAGAATCTTGGAAGTGTATTGTTAGTGTGTTTATTTGGAATTTTTCTATTTACTTTTAATGTATTCATTTATCATAATAAACAATAAGCAAGATGTATTTTATAGATTATGATACCTATTGCTGTTCTTTTAATAATTTCTAGTTTAATTCATTGTGCTCTGCAAAGACAAATGATATGATTCCTTTTTTAAAAGTTTTATTGATATTTATTTTGTAACCTAACATATGATCTATGTTAGACCCAAGGGGGGAAAGAACATTTCCATGACTGCTTCATTAAGCAAACTTCATGCAGAGGCACACAAGAGACTGGCCTGACAGCTGCTTCACCTTACACTGAAGTCTTCGAGAGCAACCTTCACTGGCTTTTGGGGTTCCTTTTATGAGGAAAGGGAAGGGTTGATAGGAAACAGCTGTGGATTTAATTGACTGTTAGAAAGGAGGTAACAAAAATAAGTGCAAGAATGCATCCTGTGGATGGAGGGTCATCAAGGTGTCTGGGAAGACACGTTTTCATAAGGCAAAAGGGCAGTCATCTATCACAGGTTTAGGAGTGTATCAGGCAAAGTGGTAGCTGGACATCATGTGTACATGGGGTCACAAGTTCAGCACAGGGTAAAAAGTGTGGTTTACAGCATACATTAGGTTCAGGAAACTGAAAGTTATTCTTGTAAGATGTGGAGACTGAATAGTGATATAAGATAATATGGATCCTTAATCACAACGTGGCTCCTGTTGTGGTTTCTCACTTTTCATTGATTTTACTGTGCCTGCAAAAACACATGATATGACTTTTCTTTAAAAAAAAAACTATTGGTATTTATTTGTAACCTAACATATGATCTATTCTGGAGAATATTCTGTGTCTCAAGAAAGAAAATGTATATTCTAGTGTTGTTGGTTGAAATGTTTTCTAAATACCTATTAGGTCCTTTTATTCTATAGTATGATTCAACCCTAATTCTTACTTGCTGGTTTTCTGTTTGAACTATTTTCTTACTGTGAAAATCAGATGCTAAAGTATCCAACTAACTAGCATTGCAGTGAATCTCTACTCTTAGTTCTATGAGTATCTGCTTTATGTATTGGGTAGTCTAGTGTTGGGTGCTTAGGTATTTATAATTAATACATATTCTGCTCATTTATTTCTTTATTAGCATATTATAACCCATATCACTTTATTTTTCTTTGCATTGTCTATCTTCAACACTTTAAACTTGTGCTCGTCTTTGCCAGTAGAATGGGTTTCCAATATATAGCTGTATAATTAGGGTTTCCAATATATAGCTGTATAATTAGGTCTCACTTATTCTGTTGTTATGCATTCATTGAATCTGTCTGTGTCTTTTGATTGATAACCTACATGCATGTATATTCAAGGTTATCATCTATAAATGTAAGCTTCCTTTAGTCATTTTGTTGTTTTCTTTTTCTGTTTTATAAGATATATCTCTATATAGCCCAGGTTGGCAGTAAATGGATAATCCTTTAGATACTGCTTTTCAAGTACTGAGATTATAGGTGTGAGCTATCATGCCAAACCAGTTTACTGTTGCATTATTGTCTTGTTTGTTCAATATTTCTTTCCATACCAAATAATTATCTTGTAGTTTAGTGCTTCTCCATTTCTTCAAGACTTAATTCCTTTTTCTTTTGTGACTTTTTTGTCTATGAATTTGTACAGTAGTATATTCAGAATAATAGTTAGCATCCTTATTTCCAGTGAAGGACTCTGGTCCTGTGGTGGTGAATTCTGTCAGTTTTTGCTTTTCTAGAAAAGACTTATTTCTTCTTCATTTATATTAGTCTGATTGGCATGTAGTAAAAAGGAGAGGGCTGCTTTTCATCCCGCCTGGCTTCTGGCCGCCCGGCTAGCTTTACCCAAAATAATTACATGGAAACTGTATCCACTTAAACACTGCCTGGCCCATTAGTTCTAGCCTCTTATTGGCTAACGCTCACATATTGATTCAACCCATTTCTAATAATCTGTATTGCCACTTGACTGTGGCTTACCGGCATGAGTTTAACCAGCATCTGTCTCGGAGAGGAGAGTCATGGTGTCTACCTGACTCTGCTTTCTTTCTTCCAGCATTCTGTTTTGTATACTCCGCCTATCTAAGCTGCTGTTCTATCAAAAGGCCAAGACTGTAGTGAAGGGAGTGGCAGGCTGCATTCCTGCCTGGCTCCTGGTCACCTGACTAGCTTATGCCCCGAAATAACAACACACAAACTGTATTCATTTAAACACTGCCTGGCCCATTAGTTTCAGTCTATTATTGGCTAACTTTCACATCCTGATTAACCCATTTCTAATAATCTGTGTAGCACCATAAGGTGTCTTTCCGGGAAGGATTCAGCATGTCTGGTAGCTGGCTTCATGGCGACTGTCTCAGAGAGGAGAGGCATGACGATTGACTAACTTCCCTTCTTCCCAGCATTCTGTTCTGTCTACTCCACCTATCTAAATTCTGCCCTATCAAAAAGCTAAGGCAGTTTCTTTATTAACCAATGAGAGTCCTCCAACACAAGATAGTCTCTTTATTTAAGCAATAAAAACAACATAAAAAGAAGACCCTCCTACACCATTGGCAGTTTATTTTTTAAATCAGAGTTTTAATGTATCATTCCATTCCTTTCTGGCATATATGAATTTTGTGGATAAATCTGCTGTCATTCTAATGAAGTTTCATTTATATGTGACATTTTTCTTGCAATGGTTCTAGAGTTCTATATGTCTTGTACTTTCATATTTTGAATATGAAATTATTCTGGAGAAGGTCTTGTTTGAATGAGTGCAGTCAGGATCCTGGGAGCTCCTTGGATCTGGTTATCTGTGCCCAAATTTGAAGATGTGGGGACTCTTTAACTTTCATTCCATTAAATGTCTCAGTGCTTTCTGTATGTGTGTTTTTTTTAGAATTTCTGTAATACAAATAACTGTTCTCTTAATGGTGTCTTAAATATTTTAATATTTCTATGTACTATTTTAACATTTCTATATATTAATTGTTCTATTCCTTCATTTTTCTGTTGTTTCCTTTATTTATTCTATCTTCCAAGTTTAGAAATTTGTTTTTATGTTTCTTGTCTCTATTTCTTGAAATTTAAGATGGAAATACACACCTCTAAGATTCCTGATGACTTGATATAATTTCTATGTTTACTCTCCTGCTCATGTTTTTTTTTTTTACTTGTTTGCTTTTGGTTTTGTTTTTCTCATTTAATTGTGTCACCTATCCACATCCTCTTGTGTTTCTTTAGCTTCCTTATTTTGATTCTTTTTTTCATGCGTTTTATGGATTTCATTCCAATTGTGATCTATTCCTGGAGAATCAATCTGTACCTCACTGGAGGTATCACAGTTCCTTGGCTTTTCATGAATCTTAGTTTCCCTGAAATAAATTTATGCACATATAATGAAACACTTCTTTTAATTTATTGAGTATCTATTATATGAGGACAATTTTTCATATAAATAAGATGTAAGGTATCAGTCAATCCTTTGTCTGATTCCGGATAACTTAAAAAGTTAATGTTCATGTGATATCTTTAGGTGTAACCAATGACAAAGAGCCTATGAGTGCCTTAATGGTCTAGATTGAAGTGACTCATAAATGTAGTAGTCCTTTGTTTAAGATTATGTGGACTTCTAAATGTGTATGCCCCTAAGCTCTACAGACCAAGCACTTGTGGCACTTGGATATGTGATGGCAGCAGTCATGGTTATGCTGATACACAATCTGTAAACTGTCTCCACGTACCACAAGACAGGAATGGGTGGTGACAGTTGCTAAATACCCATCATTCTGAAGCTATTTTGAAGAAAACAGAGAATTGTCTTCTCCAGTTCCTGTCATACAGAAAAGTACAGTTTCTGGGTTACAAGCCAAGAAGAGATCCTTTTATAAAACATGTGAGACAAGCACAATGATACCAGTGATTTTTTCACCATTGGCTTTGGTCAAGATCCATGGCCTGTGGATCATCTTTAGTTTTCATGGGGACAAGTGTAAATGTTACTACAAGGTATGATCCTGGTGGCTAGAGTTCTGGAGCTTCCAGACATTTATTTGATATTCTTTAGGTCTAGCATAGCAGGTATCAGTGATGCTGGAACATCTGAGATGTTCTTGAAGTACAGCATCCACACCCACACCCTTGCCCAGTTCCACCTGAATAACATGGGTGATATTAGCTTCTAATTTAGGCCATCTATTGAAGAAAAGAACTTTGATACATTTACAGGTTGTATAAAAGTGTGACACGGTTTGTAGACTGGATTGTCACAGTTCTTGAACAGCAAGATATGGATGAGATTGTCCCAGTTTCCTTCAAATCAAGTATTAGTAGTATATGGGCCATGTAGGACTCTGTAACTGTAAAATGCTAAGGGACCTGATATTTGTCTTGTGACAAGCAACAGAAACTACAGTTCCTGATTGAGTCATAGGCTCTCATAGCATCCACTAGGTTTCCAAGCACTGTATTAATTAACAGAGGGAGAGTAGGCATCCTCACCTCATTCTCGAATTTGGAGGAAATGCTCTGTCTCTACTTAATACAAAAATAACTTTAAGTTTGTTGAATATAATATTTTCAACAAGTATCTGGAACTTTCTGATATGAGTAAGTTTGAGTGCTTTTATAAGTGTTTTATAAACCACGTTGTTTAACCCTCAATTGTATGGCTGCACTGTTTAAGTACAGATTTCTCTCTATATTTCAAAACAGCATCATTGCTAGAAATGTGCAGTGTCTGAAAATGGCCCAGTCTAATTATTGTCAATTAAAAGTTGCCATAGTGTTATAAATTAGGTTCTAATGAATAACAGGTTTGTAACTTCTTATATCTTTGTGTCTATTTCTTTTCTGGGGTTCTTCACAGATTGAATCTCTATCTTTGCACTTATAGCTTTCAAATGGCTATTGATCCATACTTTTTCTATGAACTTCAGAAAGCATTTAATTCAAATATCAATAGAAATATCTAGCCATCTATACTATATATATTAGTGAACTAATTATGTATCACCTTTAGCCTGTTCTGCTTGTTTACTTAATTCATTAGCATTTGACTTATCATTGAATCCTGACCTCCTGAACCACCCTTAACAGCCCCCTCTTCTTCATCTCACTCATCACTAAATTCCTTACCACTTAATACATTTCTGCACCATTTGTATAGTCCTATTCATGCTGTTGACTTCCCATATAAATGGTCAAGACAGGCCATCTCCTGATCTCCCTGAGACTGCTTCCATAGCATGGCCCCGCCTCATTTCCCAATCTCTAGGTGTGCATTTATTCTCTTTCTGACCCTTGAGTTATTTTTCTTAAATTTCTACCATAAGAATGATATTCTATTGTACTTAACAACTCTTTCAAGTTGTGGGCTTCAACTTTGCATTTGATTGATTTGCTAGCAGAAGTGATGAATGAAAAAGATAAAATTATCATAAATTGTTACTTTAAAATATGTCTAAATAGGGATGGCAAGACACTCAGAGGAATGAATAAAATTATTCAACAATTTAAAAAGTAGCCTAAAGACTTGAGTTCAGTTTCTGAGATTCACATAAAGGTTGAAGAAAGCCAATTGTACAAAGGTGTCCTCTGGCCTTGATCCATTATATACCTACACGCATAAAAAATATAAATTTGGAAAAAAGTACAATTATGAACATACTGTTTAAATGTTTACAAATAACAAAAAAATTAAATTGACCAAAATAGATATTAAATTATATCCAACTAGGCAGGACTATAAAATATTTCCTATATGTAAACATAAGAACATAAATGAGAGGCTGGGGAGATGACTCAGTGGTTAAGAACACTGGGTTTTCTTCCACAGGACCTAGGTTTAATTCACATGAAAGCTCACAGCTGTTTGTAACTCCAGTTCCATGGTACCCAACACCCTCATGCAGGCAAAACACTAATACACATAAATAAAATTTATTTAAAGAATGTGAATGAATGCAGTATAATTTAAGGAAGCAAGTTGTCTTTTAAGGGCTAAATATTTTTTGCTTTATAATTCATTATTTTAAAAAGACAAAAATAAAAATTAAAAGACAAAATCATGTTGAAGAGATGGCCAGTAGTTAAAAGCACATACTGCTTCTGCAGAGGACACAAGCTTGATTTTCAACAGCAATGCTATGTGTCTCACAAATCCCTTCAATTTCAGCTCCATGAAAGGTGATGCTCTTTTCCAGTGCCTGTTGGTACCTGCACTCGCATAAACAATGCCCCCAAAGAGAAACAGGGGGAATAAAAATATCACAAACCTTTAAAAATTCTGTGTATATTTTCTGAAAGATTCAACAATGTGTTGCCTACAAGAAATTTACTTTTAAAGTAAACAAATTCATAGAGTCAAAGTAGAGGGATGGAGAATGATAAAGGTGAAATGATGATTGTCAGGGATAAAAACTGCCATTATATAATAATAATATGTCCATTGTTCTGGAAGGAACAATAATCTTTAATGAGCACGTGTCTTTTAAAGACATCAAAATCTGGTGTTGAGAATAATAAATTGCAATGCTTCAAAACTAAAAGAACTAGTTTTCCCCTTCACTAAAATAAGAAGTGTTTGTTAAATACAGTTTGGAATCCATTGTCCATCTCATTAGATTAGCAGGATCCTTCTTTTACAACCTTCAAAGGTTCTACATTCTACAATACTGTTCCATTAGACTCTTTCTTGATAGGCCTATGCATCCTGTGTCCATTGCTTCTAAGCTGGTGCCCAACAGTTAATAAGTATATTATTTTTGTACTAAAGAGTTTCCTATCTTTTATTAGAAATAAAAGTAGGACACAAGAAGACAGGAAAAATTCTAAATAATCATAGATATCAATGTGGTAATGATTACAGATGGTAAAAAAGGTTAAAAATAGTTGAATAATTTGGCATAAAGAATTTTTCAATTGCCAACTCAATATATTCTATTTGACCTCATAACCTATAAATTTGGTGCATTATAATCTCCATGATTATTTAACCTTAATACAGAGATATTGTTAACTCAAGCATATGTTGTGTTAAGTATTGGATTTACGGCTTCATGTATGAAAGGCAAGTCCCGTATCATTTGAGCTATACATTTGAGTCTTATGATAGAGATATTATTCACATAGGTGTGATATAATCACCTGAGGACTTAAGAGTAGAACACTTTGTCTAGCTGGTGAAAGAAGAGAAGGTCAGCGATTTTTGAACAAAGAAAGGACTTGAAGAAACAGTGCTAGATTAAAAAAGGCTACATTAGTATGGATGCTGGCATTCCCAGAACCAGAGAGTTTCCTGATTGTTATCACAGGAGAATGGAGACCCCAGTCTAAAGAATTAAGCAAGTGGACAGGATTACAAGTATAACATCATGAAAGTAGATTCTTCCCCAAGCCTCAACCTTGACTTCCAGCTAAAATGATGTGAGGAAGATAACCAATAGAATTATTCTGGGTCCTTTCCTGAGCCTCAACCTTCATGTCAGAATAAGGTGAATGAGCTAACAAATGGGATTAATTTATAAGCAGTCTCCAGATAATATTTTAGACTTGTCAGCCCCTAGATTTCATCCATATGACACTTTGAATTATAACCCAACAGAATATCCCTGTACTTTCCCCAGAAATAATTGGGAATTTTATAAGCCATTGTATTTCAGTAAATGGTAATAAGACAAACGTAAAAGAATAATAAATTGAATGAAAAAATTTATAAATTCACTATTAAAATACTTTAATAATTTCTTATTGTCAATTGATAGATTAGCCAAAAGAAAAATCAATATCAGAAGTGTATCATTGAGATAAAAGGCATTAAAAATCACCTTAATCCAATTGCATTTATAACATACGTCAGAATACAAGAGCATAAAACATTTTTTTCACAAAATCACGTTGGGATAGTCATCAAAACTGACCATATTTGGGGAGATAAAATACGTTTTTCTTTAAGTGAAAGCCATGTAAAATATACTCTGAAATCAAAACATAAAAGCTGAAAATTAACAAAATGAGAAAGACAGATGGCAAACAAAAGGAGATTAAACAACATATCTTCAGATAATGTATGTCAATCACGACCTCTCAGTATTAATTAAAATTTTTTGAACCAAGTGAAATGAATATTTTCATTGAACTAATGGTGGGTCACAGTGTGAGTGTTTAAATAATTGATTACATACATTAAGAAAGATGAAAAATAGAAAATCTGTTCCCAGCTTAAAAGAATAGAAAGAAAAAAATCAAAAATTACTTGGAAAAAGAAATACTACTAATAATTGGAGTGTAAATTGCAAAGAGGAAATAATGCTCATCATGAGTAAGAAGACTCATAACTGATAAGTCTCTTCCTGGCCTCTGAAATTAAAACAGTTCTAAACGAAATCAGTCAGGTTAGTTTGTAACACCTGAAATTGAATTATCAAGAAAGATTAATTTTTATTTATGTGCATTTGAGTGTGTATGTGTATGTGAGACAAAGTGTACTTCATATATGCTGGTGTCTAATAAGAAGAGGGTGTCGTGGCCCCTGTACCTGGAGTTACAGTTGGTTTTGCACCATCTGACATGGGTGATGGAACCGAACTTGGATCATCTGCAGAAGCAGTAAGCACTCAATTGCTGAGTCTCACCTCCATTCCCTGTAATTGGAGTTAAAGTTTATAAAATACCAAATTTTTATTTTCTTTTTTTAACTGATTTTATTGAGCTATACACTTTTCTCTGCTCTCCTCTATAGTACAGAATCAAAATACCAGCATAGTACAGAATCAAAATAAACTCAGTAAATTGACACTATATAAATTCAAGATTCAGTATAAGGCTAAAGGAATGAAAACAGTATATTCTGAAAACTGAATATTCACTGAAACAATGAACAAAATTAAATAGATCATACATTCTCCCTTAAAGTTAGCAAAGACAGATTGTACAAGGAATGCCATAAGCACACCATAAAAGACACAGAAAATAATCAAGGAGAAAATATGTGGGCTTTATTGGATTTGATAAGTTTTTGGATACAATTTTAAATAGTATACGCTGTTCAAGAAAAGGATGATAAATAGGTCTTCATTAAATTTTGACCTTTAGACACATTTGAAAACTCACAGAACTTTACAGCCCAGAGGGTGAAGGAAGTGGATATAGATGACTCAGCACTGGCTCATGAATTAGACTGCCGATGCTTCACTAATGTAAGACATTCACAATTGGGAAAATTAGGCTGACAAAGGGAAGGAGTATATGTGAATCTTAGTTTTCCTAGAAAGTTAAAATATTTTATTAATGTCTAAAATTTTAAAGTAAATACAGTTTCATACTTCAAATAAAAGCTGGCAGTATTTACCCGAGTTCTCTAAGTCTCAGCTCTTTTGGAACACAGCTAATTTCAAGGGAGGAAATAATTTCCACTCCATGAGTAGCACGATGGGCAGAGGGTTTTAAGAACATTCTCATTTGGGAATGAGCTTAAAGCCCACCCACAGCACACCTCATCACGGGAGTCCATTCACCACACCTCATGACTCGCTTAGACAGGAGCACAGGCTTGATGATGGGGATAGCTGTTCTGGGGCACTTTCTTTCCATTTTTCTGTAAGATAACTGAGAGAGGAGAGTGAAAAAAAAGTGAGAAGGTGAGAAACAGCACAAGAGAGTGCTCACAAAATCCAATAAAACGAGAGAAAATGAAATACAGTACAGTGCAGCACATCTGGTTGCCGTAGCAGTCACTTGGCTCACTCTTTTCTTTTTTCTTTTCCCTCCCTCCCTCCCTCCCTCCCTCCCTCCCTCCCTCCCTTTCTTTCTTTCCTTCCTTTCTTCCTTATTTCCTTCCTTCCTTCCTTATTTCGTTCCTTCCTTCCTTTCTTTCCTTCCTTATTTCCTTCTTTATTTCCTTCCTTCCTTCCTTCCTTCCTTCCTTCCTTTCTTTCTTTTTCTTCCTTTCCTTCCTTTCCTTCCTTCCTTCCTTCTTCCTTCCTTCCTTCCTTTCTAATCTATCTTCCTTCCTTTCTTCCTTCCTTCTTTTATTTTTTTTTGAAGACAGGGTTTTTTTCCTGGTTGCTCCGGAACTCATTTTGTAGATCAGGCTAGCCTCCAACTCACAAATGCCAATATTAAAGGAGTATGCCAGCACACCTAGTCTGATTCACTTATTTCTACCAGAAATTTCCCTCTCTGCTTTGCTGCCAATTAATTTACTTTTCTCATGACTCTTATTTTAATTTTTTACTTTGTTTATGTTTATGGGTACATATACATGTAAATTTTAAGAAAAAAAAAACCTTTACAGATTTAAGACCCAAATGATCTCAGATGAAGAGAATGAAGATAAGAAAAACACTGGAGGAATCACACTCTAAACATTCCAAGACAATGTCCTGTCTTCTGGTTTGGAAACTAAGCCAGGAAATCCAGGCAGAACTAAAAGAACATTAGCACAAAGTCGAGAATTTGTGAAAAGCATTCTGTGTCAATGTGGTTGTGGCCCAGACATTCCTTGAGAGTCTCCATTTTTGGCAGGGCTTTTGAGCAGGTGCCTTCTTCAAAGCTTTCAGAGTTCTTGCACTAGATGAATGTCTGTCTCATTGTTCTTCTGCTACTTCCATAGTATCTTTTAGCATTTGTCACTAACAAAGGTAAAATTTGTTTCTTTTTTGTTATAACAATTTCTTTACTAAGAAGTAAGATACTTAAAGAACCTAATCATATATAAAGACATATGTTAAATATTTGCATTTAGAAATTATATATATATATAGAAATTAAGTATTTGTATTCAGAAGCATTTTAAAGTATGATTATTTATGCATTTATTCAGATGATGCAAAAGAATAACTTGTACCGCTTTCTTCACTAGGAAATGTGACAAAGTCATTTTGACCTGTTTTCATGTGTGTAAATATTAAAGACATCCCATGGATTGACATATGGAGAGCACCTTGAGATCTGTGCACAGATGATACCTGTTTGTTACAAAGGAAGTAGTGATTTTGGGGGGGGGGGGCTTGAAAATAGATCTGGTAACATAAATTGTGAAAGAATCCTTCGGCAGATATAAATATTTTTACTGAGATAAGTGAATGAAATGTTTGATATTTCTTGGAACCTGGCAATGATATGACATTTCACAGAGATTAAAAAATAAATTAGATTATTAGCGAGTTATGGTGAAAACCCACCATTAATTTCATGTATATTTTTTGTGGAGAGTTATGTAGTACCTGTCATGTCAAAGAATGTTTTCTTTTAGGGATGATAAAGCTAAATAGCAAATTTTAATATGATGAAAGTGGTCTGAGGAGTCTTCCACTCACAAACATGGATGTTTAGGGAGCTATGTTGAATCTTAGAGCTGCTTCCAATGAATGAATATTATTTTATTTACTTTATTGACTTTTTAACTTCTTTTTTTTACAGTCTAGAATAACTTTATTCTGACTGCAGATTCTGCCATGTTAGTCACTACAGTTTCGCCATTGACTATATAAATAAGCTAATCACTGAATATACCTTATTATAGTACACTAATGTATATAAAATTTTAAAAATTACATGGCAAAGATTTTGGCATGCCTGAGTGGCAAGTGGCTGTCTTTTCTCATGATCATATCAAAGTAACAAAGTAACAAAACAATAGGAAGGAGACAATGGTAGCAGCATGGTTGCCCACTGTGCACTTTGCATAGCCTCACAGTGTAGAAGGAGCACAAGAGAGCTTTCTGCAGTCTCTTTCATAAGAACACGAACTCTATTCATGACATCTCCATCATTAGACATAATTGCTTCCAGAGGCCCAACCTCATCACACTGAGAATTAAGATTTCAACAACTGAGTCTGGGTTTATGCAAGCTTTAGTCCATAACAGCAACAATGTAAAATAAACCAAAATAATACTAATAATTATACAACTAACACTCTTCACATGTTCTTTTTTTTTTTTTTTTTTTTTTCGAGACAGGGTTTCCCTGTAGTTTCTAGAGCCTGTCCCGGAACTAGCTCTTGTAGACCAGGCTGGCCTCGAACTCAGAGATCCGCCTGCCTCTGCCTCCCGAGTGCTGGGATTAAAGGCGTGTGCCACCACCGCCCGGCTTCACATGTTCTTTATATGAATTGAATATAATAATTAGCATAACTGTGGACTTGTGCCTGCCCTTGCGGTCTGACTAGTAGGCTGCTTACTGTAGCTGGACTGAGCTTTAGCATTAAGCACTCCTTTCTCCTTCTGAGTGACAGCTTAGTCTGCAGAACTTGATTGTGTTGCTCCACTTGGCAACTCTTTGTAGAAATATTTGATCTTCTGGTGACCACCTCACTTCTGCTTTCCAGAGTCTTTGAATATATTGAACCTGGTACTGGTACACTTTGTGTCCCTAAAATAAACCCAGGATGCCACAAGGAAAAAAGACCATTGGTAGAGCATAGTGCTAAGGTATAAAAGATCTTAAACTTATCACTTTGCAAAACACACACACAAGCTTGCACGACAGAGACACAGACACACACGCAATGGGATAGAGTTGAAATCAATATAAAAGCCCATGTAGGTTATAAACAGTCATAAAGTAAAGCATATAAGCAGTAATGATTAAAAATTCACAGTTTACATATTCTGTGTTTCTGATTTGGTTGCCACTTTAATGTAGTATGCAGCTATTACAGCATGTTAACCTTAAGGCTGATCAGTGATTATCATCTCCTACAGTGCAAAAAACAGGGTCTCAATCAGGTTTTCCAGACCTCTTGAAAATCTTATGTTCCTTAATGGTTCATTTAATTAAATATTTCATAAAACAGCATTTACTAATTGTAATCTGCCAGTGGAAAGATGAATGATGCATTCTACATTTAATGGACTTTAGTAACTAAAGAGGGTATTTCAATTTTAATAGGACACTGAAGAATGAATAGATAGTAAAGAGGCTGTTTTCTTATATCAGATAGGACTACTCCAGTCAAGGCTGAAATCCCAGACATGCAATGAAGTTTTTGTTATGTTTTTATAAAATACTTATGGATTGTACATAAACTCTTAAATAATGTGTGCAACTATGCAAAAGAACTGTCTGTCATCCTCAGTCTGAGACCTGTGAAGTAAACAATTTTGAAGGAGAGATAAGACTCTGACTCTTGAAGAAATAATTACAAAATGATGGGATGATTATGGCTTAAAATGTTGAAGGAACCAGCTAATTTGACCTGGCTGCTTAGTACTTATACCTAAACGTGAATGGCTCCTGTGGCAAGAACTCAGATGGAAATCTGAGTAAGATCAGAAAATGTAGACACAGAAATGTTCCAGACTGAGGAAGTGAACTGGATTTTGTAAGACCAAGTGATGCAGAGTTGAGCATTTTAACTGCAGAGTTAGCTGTGCACTTGAGAGGACACGCCCAGGGAGAACCTATAGAAAGGATGTGCCAGCATTGACATTTGAACCTACAGAAAGGACATCCCAGCATTGACCAAGTCTAGCTCACAAGAGAGGTCTCCTCTAACATCTTTTGCCTCAGTCTCCTTTATTGGCAAGACTCATTTGCTTTATTCTTGGCCTGTAGGTGTCCCACTGCCAGTCCTTTGATGAGTCTGACATAGCTAATATACTTGTGCTTTAAGAGCGACTTTATCAAATTTATATTAATTTTACTAGTTTTAAACCCACCTTAAACATTGTTTGCTGTTTCAGTCTTTTTTCTATATGATTAGAAAGTTGAATCTCAGCCAGAAAACTGGTTATTACATAACATTTTAACCACATACTGATAATATCTGTGCTCTAATTGTTTTTCTATCAATACATGTTATTTGTGCCAGTCAACTAATTCAGTGGTCATCACTGGTATTATGGGCTGTGACAGAGAAACAAAATTTACAGAGAAGAAAACTTTCTGTACACCATGGTGATTACAGAGAGAAATGCCATGTATATCATATGTCATGGTACAATGGATACCACATCAACATACAGAACACTTGCTAGTCATGTCATAATGAACAAATAAGTTAATCTTTCCTGACAAATTTCTTTATTTCTAAAATGAAGATAAAATCAGCATCTATACTTCATTGAATTGGTATAAGTATTAAATGATTTAATAGACAAAGACTGATGGAACAATGCCTTGAGTTTGGTAAGAGTTTATCAGTCATAGCATATACTCAGTATAGAAAGAAAATGCATGCAACAATGCTTTCCAAATTTGTTGTCCTACATCCATCCCTAAGAAGAGATGAGAATAAAAATCCTGTCGCATTCAAAATGGCTCTAATTTGCTTGGTCCAAGCAAATAAATTTCTATTAACAAACATATAAAATGATTTTGCATTTTATAGATGCAAATCCACAAACTTGTCTTTATTAACTTCTGTCTTCAAATTTTTATTAGTCACCTATTTCCTTTAATAAAATACTACCCAGAACTCCAGTGAGGTTCTAAGCTATAGCTGGCCTCCATTGTGGAATGTCCACTTCTAGGTGAGCCTTGAGTTAACATGTGGAACCCCAAACTTCATGGACTAGGGTGGGGGAAAGCCATTGCTCTAAGCAAGCCTCTTCATTTTGCACAAGATGTTCAAACTTAAGCTCCCTCTCATCACCCCAACCTTAGTAGAGGAACACCGGACTGGAGGTAAAAACATTTGAATCAGAGACCCTGCTTTGTCATTGTCCATTCGACTTTGATTATTCATTCATAATTAGACTTTTGATTTGCATAAAGTCTGCTGTCTATTCTTATTATAACATTATTTAATTTCAATACCATCATAGGTCTACAGGCATTTCTGCTTCATTGATGTAGAATGACAGTCTACTCTGAAGTTCTTGAGAGAGCTATCAAAGGAGAAAAACCTTACAATTCCAATCTACATACTCAGAGCAGTGTATACACACTTTACGGTCTGTGGCACGGCATCAAGTTCAGGTGGCTGTGTTGCCAGGTTTCCAACAACTATGCAGTGTGTCTGCATTTGACATGAACACTGTTATCCAAGGAAACCTGCCAAATGTTGACTCATAGCATTCCTGCAACAGCCTTTCTTATCATCAGTCTTACATAACTACAACTTAACAAGCACAAAGTAATAAAACAACACATTGTATATTGAAGTTGACTCAGTAGTAGGACTGTGAAGGCACCCCGCCCCCCAGTATAGAATACATATTCACCTACTGAAAAAGGGATCTAGTATAGATACAATTTTGTAAAATAGCTTAATAACCAGTTTTATGAGTTGCTTTTTTGAGATCTTCCTTTATTTTGCATTTAATGTTAATATTCCTAGTCAGTTTTACCAACTGACTTTTTATACTCTACCATAAAACAAGTTGTATACAAGTATTGTCATAAGCAAAAATTTAGCTATATTAATGTTTGTTATTTAAGTATTTGGTGGGACAGCTTCAAGATGATATTCTGAAACACTACTTTGAGAAACAACATTGTAAAGGTTCTTTTTGGAGGAGAGGTCTTTGTATTTTTCCCTTTGAAATTCTCCACAATAAATGTCCATATAATCTAATTGTTAAAACATTTATTTTTCTATTTCTGCTACTGTTTTAACTACAATAAACACACAGAGAATAAAACGTGTTGACTTAGGAGAATAAACTAAATAAGCAGAATAGCAACTACAGGTGTCTTGAGCTTCCCTTGACCTACTTACTCTTGGCCACAAGAGTGGGAGATTAACAATATTACACTTTGGTTTAATTAAATATTTTGTTATTTACTACAGTGTAATACACATTAAAATTTCTACATATTTTAGTAGAATACATTTTCTGGATATTTAATCAGTGTATTAAGTCTATTTTGTTTCTTGAATGTCAGAAAAATACTATTCATGTTCATAATAATGATATAATAAACAGGAAGATTGCAGTTTATGTTCTCAGACAGCTGTCTTCATTACCTTAGAAGCATAGGGTAACTAAAGAAGAGACTTGTGTCATAGAATTTTATAGGAATTGTCTGAGCTGTTACAAATGCCTGTTATTTGTTACCTTAGCAAAAGTTGTTTATTGATGAGAACTTGTAAAGAGTTATCCGAAATATTAATATATTAAACATGGTTCAGCCCACAATTTTCCCCATATCCTTTTGGCAGAAAACAAAACAATTTGGGAGTGATTGTAATTTAATTTACACTGAACCGTGCCTCTCTATTTAGTAAGACATTGCCAGGTTGCAGCCAGAGCCTTCAGTCAACCATCCCAGGTACAAGCTTCCAGCAAGGCAGAATTATTGCAAGCAAGCTTTCTCCTCATTCTGCATTTGTCCTGCCTCTTACTCTATTCCTCTCATGATTCATGTCTACCCATCACTGAACCTGCTTCTCAGGCAAAATAAGTCTTTCTGAGTATTTCCTAAACAAGTGCTTATCATTACAAAGCAGGGCTGAGACCATGTCACAGCCTGGTGCAGTAACTTCCCACTAGTTGTTCCAGAACACAAGACTAATTCCTTATCTGGAAACTATTCTTTGCAGTTTGCTTACCCTAATTTTCACCCTATATAGACAGTTACCTTTCTAACAGTATAATTAAATAGGATTGCTTACTATTTCCCAAACAAGCTATGCATTTTTGGACCCATATTGCCTTCCCTCCGTTTTCTCATTCTGGAGTTCCTTCTCCACTGTTCTCTTTCCCTATTAGTCATATATTGAAATGTAGGAAACATCTAGGCTTAAGCGCTTTCAAAAATTTGTCAAAATTTAATCTTTTTAAAAACTATTTACCTTGATTACTATGAAGACATGTCTTACTGCAAATTATTAATTTACATTACATAAAATATTTTAAAGTAAATGTATGCATTGTTAAATAAATAAAAAGCATCATCAATATATGGAAGAGGGTTAAGATTTATATGCATTTTTGATAAAATTTATCTTTACAACTCCATTAATTTAGCTAAAACTTTTGAATCAAGTTCATGTATACAAAGACAGCATAGTGAATAACATATAAGCATTGTAAGCTACCTTATGTGTGGATGTTAGCTATTAAGACATATCTGTGTGTCGGGTGGTGGTCACACACACCTTTAATCCCAGCACTTGGGCAGCAGAGGCAGGTGGATCTCTTTGAGTTTAGGGCCATTTTGGTCTACAAGAGCTACTTCCAGGACAGGCTCCAAAGCAAGACAGGAACCCTGTCTAGAAAAACAAAGAAACAAACAAACAAAAAAGACATAGCTATGCATGCTACAATAGCAATAACCACTGAGGTCAGGTATTTAGTAAGAGATTAGGGAGTAGGAGTGAATCTTTTAAGAAAGTAGAAATGGAATATATTGTTACAGAGAGAAAGGCTGAAACTAAACTAGGATTAAATAGGGAGGAGTGGAAGAAAATGATAAAGGAGCAATAATGGGTAGGGACAACTAACTAAAGGTCACTTGAATAACCATGTAGAAAACTACTGTGGAGGCTTTCTAAAATGTATGCAAATATGAAAGAAATCTAATTGGAATCACCAAATAATAGAGAGACAGTGTCCCAGCCAGATGTCTTACACCACCAGGTGAAATTTCCAGTGTCAGGAATAGGTAATATCTTGTTGAGTCATGGGACAAAGGGGACCATGAAAACTCCAAAACATCACTGGTTATTACCAAAGTTATTTATTGTGTGCTCACCACAGACTAATAGGTAAGGCCCAATTGTTGAAGACAACACACATTATTATAGTGATGTATTTGCTAAAATCTAGGATTCTGAGCAGCTTATTATCCTAACCCTAACCCTAATTCTAACCCTTGCCCTAACCATGGATAGTTTATTGTATCTATAATTTTCTTAAATGCTTCTTTCACTAGCAAAATGGATGTAAAATTTCTCTCAGGTCTTCTTACAGTTTGACACCATTTTTCTTCAGTAAAAAATACCTCATTATCTGGAAGTGCCATAGGTTATTCGTTTACCTGCTGAGAGATGTTTTTATTGCTTCACAACTGAGAAAATAACAAAGCCACTTTAAATCTCTGTTTGCAGTATTTGTGTGAGCATGCTTTCAAATCCTTTGGGTAAATATTAAGGATTGCTGAGTTAAAGAAAAGTTTGCTTCATTTTATAAGATAAACAACAAAACTGCCTTCCAAATGGAAGTGCCATTTTGGATTCCCACAGGCAATAATTGAGAATTCTTATTGCTCCATACCCTGTCCAGTGTTTGGTGTGGTCTGTTTTAGATTTTAGGTATTGCAAAAGTCATGAGAGGGATGTGGTATTCCATTGTTTTCTTTTCCTTTCCCTGGTGACATGCGATGCTGAACATCTCTTCCTATACGTTGTCATCTGCTATCTTCCGTAGTGAGGTGTGTGCTCAGGACTCAAGTTTCTTACCTTTTTGAATGGTTTTTCTTTATCTTACTGTTGTTTTAAGACTTCTATTTAAAAATTTAAAAATATACTTTATTTGCTGATTCTTGTGAAACTTTTCCCTAGTCTGCAGTATATCTTCACATTCTCATGACACTTCATTTTTTGCAACACAAAATTACAAAGTTGAGTGAGTTTTCACTTTCAACTATTTCTTTCATACTCTTAAAGGATCATATTTTTAAATTATTGCATCTTAAAATATCAGCATGGAAATGGTCATCTAGGTTTCCCCTATTCATAGTCTAGAAGGACTTTAGTGTTTTCTATCACATTATGGTTCACTTGATTTTATAAAAGGTATATTTGTGTCTCCCTTCTTTTGATGTAAGAATGTCACCCCAAACCACTTGTTGGAATGTGATGTTGTGTTTATTACCTTTGCTTTACTACCACAGATCAGCTCACTATTTTCAAATAGGTCTACTTAAAAAGTGTTGAGTGTCCCATTGACCTTCTTGTTACTCTTTCATCTGTGC
This sequence comes from Arvicola amphibius, assembly GCF_903992535.2. Taxonomy (NCBI): domain Eukaryota; kingdom Metazoa; phylum Chordata; class Mammalia; order Rodentia; family Cricetidae; genus Arvicola; species Arvicola amphibius. Next base: position 63,806,609 of record NC_052057.2, read on the forward strand.
CACAGAATTATGATGATTATTTTTCTAGTGTGTCTCCAGATGAGGCAGTGTCTGCTCTTGAACTTTGTTCTTCAATATTGTTTGCTATGAAGAGTCCTTCTTCTCAACATAAACATTAGAATCAGGTTTTTTTTAATTCTCAAAAGGATTCATTGGCATTTTAACTTAGATTATATTGGCTTTGTAAAGTAGTTTGAACTTTGAGCAGTCTTTCCATTATGAACATGAGATGTCTTTCTCTTCACTATTCTTTTCATATCTTCTGAGTTTTAAAAACAATTTTCTAGATATAAATTTTCTTTTTAAGATATAGGCCATAATATCTCATTTGAGGGATGTTACAATAAAATGATGAATATATTTATGTCATATTTGACTGGTTTTTGCTAGTACAGTCATTTGTCACATAGGGTGTTGGTGTTAGAATAGTTCAGATACCAAAAGTCATAGATATTCATGTCTCTCACATAAAATGAGAAAATTTCTCCCAGCCCTAGTTTTTTAGTTTTTAATGGACTTTATATAAACAAAAACTTATTTTGTATATGTTAACGCAATCATGAAATTTTTCATTAATCTGTTGATATGATCAATTACATTAATTGGTATTTGAATGCTAAATCATCTTTGCTTGGTTAGGATAAATATTACTTGAATAGGCATATATTTTTGTACATGATAGGATTTAGTATGTCAGCGTTTTTTGAGAAGTATGCATCTAGATTCATGAGACATTCTAGTCTATAGTTTTCTTGTAGTGTCTTTGTCTAATTTTTGTATCATGGTAATGATGTGGGATGTCCTTCTATGTATGTGTTGCTTATATTGGTTAATGAATAAAGCTGTTTTGGTCAACAGCTTAGCAGAGTAAAGTCAGGTGGGGAATCGGAGCAAAGACAGAGAGATAGAGTAGGACGAATCACGGAGATGCCTTGTAGCTACTGCAGGAGAAAGACACTAGAACCTTACCGGTAAGCCACAGCCTCATGGCAATTCAGAGATTAACAGAAATGCATTAATTTAAGATGTAAGATCTAGCTAGAAATATGCCTGTACCTTTGGCAAAACAGTGTTGTAATTAATAAAGATTTTGTGTAATTATTCAGATCTGGGCAGCCAGAAAATGAAAGCAGTCTCCATTTGCATGGTAATGCTAATCGTTTGATGAGCTAGAAAAGATTCCACTCCTTCTTTCACGTAGGAGACATGGCTGGCCACTAATGGAATTTTTTCCTTTAAGATTTGGAAGAATAGTCAGTAAAACTTGAGCATAGTATATTATAGAATATTATTTAATTATATAATATTTAGATTAACTAAAGTTTATTCAAATCTCTCTTTTGTATATGTGTTGCAAAATTATTTTATCCAAATTACTTGTTTATCTCATTTAAACTGTTAATATGTAGACATAGAATTGTTCATGACAGTTTTAATGCCAATTGGCTCTAAGGAATGTAGCCTTTTCAATCTGTTATTAATAATTTGCATATTCTTTTTATTTCTTAATATGGCTAGCGGTTTGTTGATTGAGCTTTTGTTTTAGAGAGAAGGGTATCTACTTGTCACCAAATGATTTGTTGAAATATTATATTGTATTATATTGCCTTTGCTTCTTTAGTTGATTTTATTCTTTTGGTTCTCTAAAATTTGTTTCCTTAGATACTTTGGGTTTAATTTACTTTATGGTCAGTTTTCTCATTCTAAATCTGAGGTTGATTATAATGCACATTATATTTTTATTTATTCCATGATTATTTTTAGCATTCTCCTCCCCCTATTAGCTTAGTTTTCCTTCTGTGGATAAATATGTACAAGCCTACATGACCTTTCATTTGGCATTTACATTATGGGATGCATCATCAGAACAACCTATTTCCTTAGCTTTACTTTTAACTCACTATCTTTAATATGTACCTATCTGTTTGACAACTGTTCTTCTGTTTGACATTATCCCAAGTTGGTTTTGGTCATAGTGTTTAATTACAGCAATTAAAACTGTAGCAAAGATACCTGTAAGACATTATTCAATAACAGATGACAAATAAAATCTGTACTCACTCAAATACATACTTGACCTCTTCAATCCAAATCGGTGTGTGTGTGTATAATATATATACATATATATATATATATGTATATATATATATATATATATATATATATATAGTCGACAGTTGACTTTTACTTGTAGGACTTAGAAAAGGTTTCTTAAGAAACCTTTGGATTGAACATGTTCTTCAGATCGAACAATTTGACTTTTTCTACAACTATTCATTTTAGAATGCTGTATCTCTTATCTACCAGATATGTTCCCTTCTTTTGATTTGTTTTTATTCAGCCATCTATTGCTATGTCACTTTCACTCCAGAGGGAGCTGATTGTAATAATTGTTTTCTAGGTTTTGCATCCCTCTGCCCCTAGGCTACTTGTGTTATGGCACTTGGTTGAGTGCTCAGTCCTAGACAAGCCTCAATGGGGTTCCTAAGTACAACTGGTCTGTAGGTGCTCATGGCACTTGTCTATTGCTATGATAAATTCCATGACTAAAAGCAACTTGGGGCAGAAAAAATTGTTTCAGTTTACAGTTTTAGTTTATCAAGAAAAGGAAATTAGGGCAGGAACTCAAGATAGGAACTTGAAAACAGGAACTGAAGCAGAGACCATAGAGAAATGCTTCTTTCTGGCTTTCTGCCTGTGACTTGTTCAGTTTGCTTTTCTATAAATGCAAAGATCTCCTGCCCACGGATGGAACCACCCAGATTGAGCTAGGCCGTTCCACATCAAACATTAATCGTTAAAATGCCCTAGATACAAGTCCTGTAGACAATATAAAGGAGACATTTCTCAATTCTCTATTTAGGTTTCACGTCTCAGCTAACTCTATTTTGTGTCATGTTAGCAATGACAAAACCAACTAGGGCAATACCATTTTTCATATCTTTATAATTACAAAGTTGGAAATTATTGGTGGCTATCAGATTCATGTCTGTTTCTACCACCACACAATAATACATTGAAAGGAGAAAACATAATTTTTATTATAGTTGTATTTCTATTACTAAATGGCGCATGGTAGGTGCACAACAAGTATTTGATTAGGGACAAGTGACTTTTCCTTTAAATTATCAACTAGGTGCCAATTCAAAATATAGTCTGCTAAGCTAAAAATTTTGTACCAACTGGAACAGGATTCTGCAAACAACATTCAACTTTACAAATTTCACACAGGGAACAGAAGCTCAACATTTTATAGGTTCCTTCCCATAAGACTTTTGATGGACTAAGATTTTTCCATGGTTAGGTTGTGATGATGGTAATCAGAAATTAAGAATATTTGTATAGAAAACAAATTTCCAAAAACTAGAAACAAGCTTAATATTGAGTCTTCCATTTCTTTGTAAATACATTGTATCCCGAAGACCAGTCTTAGAAAGCGAACACAAGGAAGCAGCAAACAGGCCCTTAAGTACTGACTAGAAGCAACGAAGGCAACAGATGCATACAAATGTGTTCAGAGTGCATGTGGCCATGAGGAATCGGTGGAATCACTACTGCAATTCTCTCCTAGAAAGAAGAAACAAAAGAACTAGTCTGCGCTAGAAAATACAATTGGCTAACAAAGCATCTGGCCTGCTGACAACCTTTCTCTTCACTCCCTTTGGTTTTGGTCAGTTAACTGATGTCTAACAGTAGCTTTTACTACTTAACAAAGACACATACCAATCATTGCTGAGACTCAGAGATATACTCTGTGATCCATTATTTTCAAATAATTCATTCTGAGTCATGACATAGAAGAATATGGTTGTCTTCACACATGGCTACAAAATCTTTGAAATAGAGTTCAATTCCTTCCTCCTGAATGTAGAATAGAATTAATGATTCCATTTGAGCCAATGAAATAAGGTGGAAAAAGACAGTGTGTAATTTCTAAAACTGAATCAGAAAGGGTAAAAACATCTTTCTTTTGGATGTTGAACACTAAAGGAAAGCCAGACACCATGTTAAGCACTCAAGAAGGCCTGAAGAAAGGCTCCTGTGGTAAAACCCTGAGAGCTCCTATTATAAATAAACTAGCGAGGCACCTTGAGAATAAATACTCAAGTTTTAATCAAAACCTGATGATTACAGGTAAGGCCAACATCTTAACTGTCTCAAGGCAGATGTAGATCCAGAAGGCTCTCCCAAATTCTAACCTTCAGAAATCACAAAACTTTTATTATTTATACTACCTATACTAAAATTTATTATGAAGTGATAGATCATGAACCAGCTGCTTCCTGTTGCTTGTCCCCATACAGAAAAATTGGAAGAGGCCAATTTCAAGAATGAAGTGTTCTCTGGTCTAATCTGTTTATGTCTACAACTGAAGATTCAGTCTTTAGGTCAAATCCAATATTTATGAGCAAAAAAATTTATTTCTCTGCAATAAATTATGTCACTCAAACATATCAAATTCTAGTCCCTGGAAATTTATGGTAAAGGAGTCCTTGAAAATATAATTAAATCAAAGATTTGACATGGAGAAATTATACTGGACAAATCAGAGGAACTCTGCTATGTTCTTATAATACATGTCCTTATAAAACAGAAACCTGAGACACCAAAGACAGACACAAATATAAGGCAGGAATACGAGGGATGCTGGTAGCCAGCAGTAGATAGAAGAGCCAGAGTATGGATCCTCCCTTAGAACCTTCAGCCAATACTTTGATTTTAAATTTCTTATTTCTAGGAATGTGACAGCATGCATTTCTATTTTTTTGAACCAACATGCTTCTGGTAATTTGCTAGAGCAGCCACAGGAAGTGGGCCCATTCCCCCATGAAGTGGGAGGCACTTCTAAGTATTAGCTGAAAAAATGATCTAATCAGCTTTAGCTTCCACATAGAAAGTCAGAAGTACTATTTATTGATTCTTCCAAAAATGAAGAACAAATACAATACATAAGCAAAGTAGACTGGAAGAATTTAAGTAAAAAGATTAGGGCCAATGAGATGTCTTAGTATGTGAAGGTACTTCTGTGTAGGCCTACAGACATGAGTTCAGTCTCTGGGTCTCACGGGTGATAGGAAAGAACTCCCAAGAGTGCTCCTCTATCTTCCAGATGCATGCTGTTCTGAGCACACAAATGTACTCTCTTACATGCACACATTGAACAAATATATTACCCAGAAAAGCAGTAGAAAATGCTAAAGTTGTTCTTAACATTCTTTAAGAAACTAACATAAAAGGAGCCCAGATAAATACAATATTTATTAGAGAAGCAAAAATCGGAAGAATGTTGAGCTCCTTAGATTTTCAGGGGAAAATAAAGACTAAAACATAAATTGGAAATTAGAGCCTCATTAAATAATCATATGTAATATTTTGTAGAAAAGCGCACATAAAGCAAAGTAATTAAAGAATAAATATACTTTAAAAATTATATAGAGGGTATATTCTATGATCAGTGTTTGTAAATAAAGGTATACCAGGCCTGACCATGCTGTTGTTCGGAAGAATATCAATAACAGTGACACTTTGGACCAAAAAAATATCAGTTAAATGTTTGAGTGGGGTTTAATATGCCATTGTAGTAAAAACATGGAAGACAGTAGTACTGAGACAATTTGAACTATGCGGGCATTGCTCAAGGAATTTCAGTGAACACCAGCTGCACTAAAGACCATTCTTGTGATATTTTGGCAAAGACTGTAGATGCTTTCTGCCCTTGTCAAAAAAATCCACCGGAGGCTAAACTGAAGAATTTTGAATTAATAGCATTGGCAGAGGAGATTTCAAGATGGCGTAGCACCGACACTGCCAAGTGATCACTCACGCATATCTACAGCAAAGAGAATAAAACACTGCAAAGAGAAATACAAAATGCACAGTTTGAGAAGGAAAAAGGATCCAAGAAATTTAGTATTGGGGCTCAAGCAGATGAGAAGCTTAAAGGCCTGATGCTGAAAGGAATAAAGAGAGTGGTAACCTCCAGGCAAGACCCCTCCCAGCTAATCCTGCAAACACTTGAAAGGAAAGGTCTGAAGGATTTCCGTGGCTGAACAATAATGGAAGGTTTATGCAAATATAATTCGAGGAGGAGCCAGGTTCCAACGCCAGCAAGTAGGAGAAATTCTGGCTTTACAGTCAGATTCCAACCCCAGCAAACAGTAGTTCTTCTGGCTTTAGAGTCAAGAAAAATACAGGAAAGGGGTTGTGGAATCTGCCTCCGTGGTTTAGAAAAGCCATTCAGGTGAGGCATGTGGCAAGGGCGTCCTTGCACAGAGGTCCAGGGAAGTCATTGCATAAAGCCGTGGAGGTGAAGCTTGGGTTGTGATGAGATGCCAAAATGCTGGAGCATCTATGGCCTGGGGTACGTGTCATGAGGAGAAGCAACACAGTCTGTGGAACCAGCCCAGGAAATGCTGGAGCAGCTATGGCCTGGGGTACGTGTCATGAGGAGAAGCAACACAGTCTGTGGAACCAGCCCAGGAAAGATAAGGGTGTTTTCAGTCAGCAGAGCTGGAAGTTGGAGATAGGAAGAGCTATCTGTTCAGCCCTTTGACATTGGGCAGAGAGATACAGAATTTGGAGTTTGCCCCGTGGGTTTCAGACCTTCTTTGGTCCAGTGGTTCATTAATATGTTCCTGTTCCTCCCTTGTGCTCTGGTTATGTATATTTTGTGCTGCTATATGTTGGAAGTATGTGATCAGTATTTTGATTTTTGCCTTTACAGGGTTTTACAATTAAGAAATTGCCTTAAGTCTCAAAGAGACTCAGGACTTTGAATGTTAAAAGTCCTGAGGCTCATAGACGATGGAGACTTTTGAAGTTGGATTGGATGCACTTAACATTATGAGGTGGCTGCAAGCCTATGGGGACTGGGGAGTGGAATATGGTGGTTTAAATGAGACCAGCCCATGGGCTTATTTTTGAATATTTAGTTCCCAGTTGGTGGAATAATTTTGGAAAAATTAGAAGCTGTGGCTTTGTTGGAAAGGTGAGGGAGGGCTTTGAGGTTTCAAGTACCATGCCAGGCCTAGTCTCTTCCTGCTGCCTGCGGATGAGGATGTAAGGCTCCCAGTCACTACTCCAGTGCCCTGTCTGTCTGCTTCCTGCCATAACAGTCATAGACTAAATCTCTGAAACTGTACCAAGCCCCTCACTTAAATACTGTCTTTTAAATCAGCTGCATTGATCCTGGTGTCTCGTCACAACAACAAAGAGTAATTAAGACAAGAGGGTTAAACAAGTAATAGAAATAAAACTGAAAGGTACAACCTAATGAAATCAAAGACCTTTTCTAAGAATAAATTCAAACGATAGCTCACAATGTTTTGGCACTTCTGTTATGGGTTTTCCAAATTTAAAATAAACTTGGAATAATGTTGAAATGAACCAAAATGCCTACAAGAATCTATTATGTTGGTACTTGCTAAATCACGAGAAAGGAACTGTTTTCTTTTGCTATGGATTCATACTCAGAACTGCTATTTGTTGTTTATTTAAAAACGCGGTGGGATAGAGAAAGATGTCACAGGACAGAGCTCACCTGGAAGGATTTTTTTAATGGGGGAAAGTGAATGGGAAAAGGGGGAAGGGGAGAGGGGAGACCAACCTCTGTGGATACGAGATAAGGGAAGAGACGGAGGTGGGGGTGGACAGAGAGAGAGAGAAGAGAGATTTGGGCAAGGTCCATCCCCCCATTTTTTTCCAGACAGGATTAAGGTCTACCTTTGAAAAGGGAACATAATGAGCCAGGCAGTGGTGGCCCACCTTTAAACCCAGAACTTGGGAGGCAGAGGCAGGCGGATCTCTGTGAGTTCGAGGCCTGGTCTACAAGAGCTAGTTCCAGGACAGCAAAGGATACACAAGAAAAAAAAAGAAACCAAAAAAATCAAAACAAAACAAAACAAAACAACAACAAAAGAAACATAACGAATGTACACAGGAGGTACTCTTAGTGGCTACAGCTGAGGATGTGACCTGCAGGACCCCAAGGGCAGGCCAGTACAGATGCCTGAATACTAAAACTCTTGATGGCCTTGAATAACAGCTTTAGAAGGCAGCTCTGACGTCTTATATGCCCATGTTAAAAGTATAGTGCCATCATAGTTCTGTATAGTGCCATCATAGTTCTGTATAGTGCCATCATAGTTCTGTATAGTGCCATCATAGTTCTGTATAGTGCCATCACAGTTCTTGGTCAAACTTGTGGCTAGCAAGTCAGTCAGTACAGCACCCTCTTTTGCAGACATACAAAGCTGAACTGTATTAGTTTTCAGAGCATTGGCCTAACCAAAAAGGTTTTAAAATACTGTTACGAAATTTGCTAGAATGTTTCAAGAATTTAACTGGGTGACATATTTCATATGAGATTTTGTATGTGTAACCAAAGAAAACTGTATATTTAATTTGATGTTATTCTTGTGATTAAATAAAAGGTGATAGAAAAATGACTTAGACAAATAATTTCTTACTTTGTTTATCTATAATTCGAGGATAGTTTTAGGAATTACATGTCTTGCAACTGTCATGTTTAGAGCATGAACTACATACTGCATGGCTGGCACAGACACATCTTCAAAGCATGCTTTTCTAACGGTGAGACATTTCCATGCTCGAAGAAGGCAGTGACCCATGCACCAAATACCACAGGAAACAAGGTCACTATTCCCTAATTAGCTTCAATTCAGAGTGTGCAGAAAACTTTGAACAAAGGCTATCAGTAAGTGTGGAATCTTTAAACAATTATGTGTTCAGGCACAACTTTTTATGGGTAAAACAGTAAAACATATTTTGAAGCCAGCAAAGCTCTCATCTTTTGTGTGAGCCATAAGAACAATCTACACTTTCCTGAGTGGCAGACGAACATCGCAAGCCCTTTACTAATCTCACCCTTGCTCTGTTTACTGTTCCCACAATATCAACCCAACTAAAACCGTCTGGAGTCTTGGAGAAGTACAAGAGCCTGGTATTGCTAGTTTGTTGGACAGAGCTAGTTCAACTTGTTCTTAAAAGTTTCTGAATCTTATTTGAGGTGATCCTGTACATGTTTTCTTATTTTTCATGTAAAGAACACTATTCTTGATGCCTTGTTAGTAGAATCAGGCAAATTTACCTTCCATAAAGCATTCATATTAATACCAGATATTAAAATGTCATTTTGCAACTATTCTAGGGACATCCTCAGTGTTAACCATATTGTTTTATATTATTTATTACAGGACAAAATGACAGGAAATGGTAACAATTGCCCAAATAAAGAACCAAACTTTTTTAAAAAACATCCATGTGATGATGCAAAGGTAATGATAATTTGGAATTTATCATATGAGCTTGATTTTATACAAACTTGTTAGATAATAAATGCCATAATCTTTTATCTTAATGACAGGATTATTATTCATCTGTAATATTATACTGTGGTCTATTGTATGTTAATTTTACCAATATTCTGTCCATGATAGATTAAAAAGTAGATAATTTGTTCTTCTACTTTCCTGTTTTTTACCTTGAAAATACTAAAAACTCTGAATATTAAGGCACAAATGTCTCCCCTCCCAAAAAAAAATGTATGAACGTCTTGTTAAAGTGATTGCAATGCACACATTGACACACACAAACACACACACACCAAGTCACTAGTATTAGACAACTTGAAATTTTGTTTTAGTATTTGCGGAAGTTTATGCCCAAATCAACTCTAGTTGGTCAATTACAATGGGAAAAAACCTTTTAAGTTTGTAATTTTCCCCCAAAGAAAAAGAGATGCTTTTTAATATTCTTCCTACAAACATAGCTATTAACACCACAGTATCACAAAACCATCAATTCTTTTTTTTTTAAACTAATTTATCCGAAAAGCCTATGGCTTAGGCTACATGGCTTTTCTTTTTCTTTCTTTTTTGTATATTACTACCAGCCATTCTTCCAGAACTCTAAAATGGTAGCAAGACAACCCACACATACCTTTCCTCGCTCATGTCTCCAGCAGCCTTCTTCTTTGGTTATCCTGTTAAAAGTATATAGTCTTGCAATGTGCTCACCCACAAACGATAAAGACACATGTACGTAGTGGAGAAACGACTATTTAAAAGCCAGATAATCATTAAACCGAAGTGTAGGCACTTCATGTTCTGATTCCACAGAGCCAAGCAGTTTCATTCCTGTTACTTGGCAGTCACGTGATTAACCAGAATAGAAAGCTGGGGTGGAGGTGGGGTTTTACTAAGGGACAGGGCTCTAGCTTTATGTTAACTGACAAACTAAAATTCTTACACAGCCCTTTTGATTTCTTTTCTGATAGGAAGCTGCTTTTCTAAATCGTGCTGCTCGCAAGTTGAATCAGTTTCTTAAAATGAATATCAGTGAAGAATTCAATATCCACTTACTAACAGTTTCCCAAGGCACACAGACACTAGTGAACTGTACAAGCAAGGTAAGCGTGGATTGTTTACTGTGAGCCAAATATCCACCATCCCTGTTAGGATGATGTCATTTCCTTTCATAGGGAAGCTCTCTTGCCCTGGCTACAAAGTCAGAAAGCCCATTTGAATCTGCTTGAAAAGCCTAACCAGTCTGGGACATTGAACAATGAGCATGCTGGCTTGTGGGTGATGGATTCTTTCTTACATTTCCATTACTGTTGTTTTGATCAACACACACATGGGAGCATTGACAGTAGGTGAGTTTGCATACACTGGGCATTAGGAAGTCCTAGGTATTTCAACTTGAATTGTAAAATTTAAAGTACACAAATATGTGAGACAGAAGCAAGATAAATATGCAAAGAGCCTTGGACTAAGAATTTGAAAAAGAACCTCCTACACCAGTTTAGAATATTTTAATCTGCATAATCTCAGAGATAAAAGCAAGTTTTTTTGTTTTTTTTTTCTGCTAACTTTTCCCTTGTTATGTATTGTACACGACCATTCATGGTGAATGATGGGGAAATCTCACACACAATATTCAGCCAATGCTTACATTCCTTTTAGAAAATGATGGAATTTCTGTATATAACCTACACATATTCTCCTATATGTTCTAAATTGCATGCAGACTTCTTAAAATGCCGACAGGAAAGTAAATAATAAGTATTTAGAATATTTAGTTATGATTTGCATGCAGTTTGAAGAACAATGACAAGAAAGAGTGCACTCATGTTCAGTGCCGTCCCCTTACAGTCTTCAAGCATATTTAAATTGCAGTGTTTTCCAGGATGGAAAACCTATGGTTGTGTACTATACCAACACTAATACCATGAACTACCAATTGAATTTCTCCTATCCAAGTATAGCCAGTTAGTTAAGTGTACTTCCATCGGTACTTTAAGAATGTTCTGTTGTCCCCACTGAGAAAATTAATGAAAAGTTTCCCCCTATCTATCTTCAAAATCTGTCATCTACTCTTTGAGTTACTTAAAAGCTACATGCTGGTGTTACTTTAGCATAACTAGTAGAGATATGAAATTGTGACTAAATTAAAAAGAGATGAGTTCAAGATGTAGCCATTTCTACTGCGTCACCACTGGCTCTTCCCTCTTTGTGACTTAGTAGCCTCACTTCTGGACAGAGGTGAAATCATCAAGGTCGTAGGGTTATCAAGTAAAGAGAATAAAGTAAAATACGTGGAGTGCTGAGAGTGATATCTGCCCTAGAAAATATTCAATAGCTGGTTCTTCACTAAATGAGGAATCATTCATTATACCATGCCACACGGCTCAGAGGAAGTATGGCCACAGCCCTCCAGAATCTGCTGTATGCGGACCCCTCTTCTCTACACTGTACCAACAGCATTTAAAACTTCTTAATGAGGTGAGAAAACCGACTTGTGAGGCAGATGGCAGTCCTACTTCAGGAAGCACTACGATTTTGTAGCAGTCTCTCAGGTACCAGTTGAATCAGACAAATTTTTATTAATCTAATTATTTTTGGTGTTGAATCCTTTCACTAAAATTTTTTACATGTTCAATTAAATCATGTAAAAACTATCTTTTATGAATGTTTCGACTCTTGTGTACACTGACCCAGGGTGAAAGCGACAAATGAAATGCTGAGCACGAGTAGACTGGCCTTTCCTGTTCGTCAGAAATCGTAGCCATCATAGGTCATAGTTTTAAGATGTCAGGCAAGAGTTGTCATCCTAATATACGAAATGTTAGGGATACTCTAATATGATGAAAAATGAAAAGCAAATATTTTGAGAAACATTTTATTAAAGTAGTAAATTAAATTTTATGGATTTATTTCTTTAGGAAGAAAAGAATCCAAAGGAGCAGAAAAAGAATGACCCATGTTTCCTGAAGAGACTGCTGAGAGAGATAAAGACTTGCTGGAATAAAATCTTGAAAGGCAGCATATAAACATCAGACATGGAGATGGAGCTGCAACCTCCAAGAATCTACCAGTTTATACATTTGGAAGAGCTGGAGTTCCCCCCCCCCCCAGAAGTTGCTGAATGTCTCCTGGCCAAACGACCAGAACACCTGGGAAATCCACAGTAAGGTACTAGAAGACACAAACAATACAAGCAGTTGCTGCAGTCAGAATATACATATGGACAGAGATCAGCTGGGCTGATGTCGTAAAGCAATCATGTCATCTGCAATACTTTTTAAAGTTTCCCAAATATTTCTGAAGACATCCTATCTACAAAAATAAAGCCTACAAGGATTCAAAGTCCCCACTGTTTTCTCATCAGAATGATGTGATGGCCCACTGCGCATCAGAACCCATCTGAAGAGTGGAACTGTTGCCTTGTAAGCTGGAGATGCTGGAGGGCTCACAGTGATGAATACTGCTCATGGAAACAAGACAGTCACAGCATAAAACAGCAGCGGCAAAAAAAAAAAAGCTTAAGGCACTTAAGACAGATATCAAAAATTGTAGTTAAACATGAATGTATAACACATGCCTTCAGTAAAGAACATAGCACATCTTTTTTAAATAAAAGAACTTTTAAAGATAGAAATGCACTTATTCCAAAGATACTGAACCTTAGTATTCAGTCACTTTTGTCCTTTATGTATACCAAAGCTTATATACTGAGTTTTCAACTTGGGAAGTATATTTTCAAGATAATAATATATGTTAGACGTTTAATGAATGTATATATTTAATTTTGACATCTCTATATAAAATATTTTCATACAATACTACCAATTGCCTATTTTGAATAGTTTCTCCTTTTAAAATAAATAACCCATGTTAACACTGTCAGGCTCACTTAATCCCAAAGGAGTTTTTCACTGCTGCATTGCCACTTGATGCTACTTTCATTCAACACTTATCTTTTAACACACCAGTACTAAGAATAGCCTGAAACTAAGAATCTACAATTATGCTAACAGAAGAAATACCAATTTCTTGTTTTGTAATAGTGTCTCATTTGTACCTCAGGCTGACTTTGAATTTATGATGCTCCTGCCTCAGTTTCCCAAGTGCTAGGATTGCAGACATGAGCCAATATGCCCAGCTAGGAACACTACTTTTGTTACATAAATTTCTGTCTTTTACAGGACATCCGTGTATATCCTATGTATATACCTGTTTCCATCTTTTGATGGCCTGCAGTCTCTCTTCAGTTGTAGGGTGAGGAGCACCACACTGCAGAGGTCTCATCTCTGAAAGAGAGGGCAGTCTGCTTGTGCTGAACTCAGTTTGTTTTGCTCTGTCCAGCAACTGCAGCATGTAACCATGTGCTGGATGTTTGTATATGATCTACACATGTTCCATTGACGTTCCATGTGGTGGCCATGCCTTCTTGCTCTTCCTCTTCCTCCAACCCACATGGAGTTCATCCTCCATGGTACAGGTAGCTGGCATTAACACAGTTTTGAGAGAAGAACTGATTGTTTAAAGTTTGTTTCATAATCACTGTTTGCCCAAAAAACAGTTCTCACAAGTTGTCAGGAACAAATGATACTTTAAGAAATTTAATTTCTTTATTGGACTTGGCTAAGTGGGTTGTTTCCATGATAAAATAGGATCTACTAAGTGGCTGTCCTCTACCTTGAAGAAGTGGTAGAATGAGTAAGCCATTAGCTAAGGAACTGAGGACATTTGCATCTAAAGGCAAACTCTAAACCTGCAAGATGTCTGTAATGATCCCTAACAGTACTAAAAATATTCTGAATTATGGCAAAATAAAGGACAATATTTTAAATACTTAAAAGTCATTCAAATTTCTTCCTTGGTTTTTACTATTTATTCATAAATGACTTGAACTGTGGGCAAAACTTTTGCCCCAACAGTTCATTCAATGTGTGTGCTAAGTGCTTTAGAAGGAATCCACACTTTTATGTTGTGTTTCCCTCAGTGTTTCCCAGCTACTAGCAAAGTAGAGATTGGGAAAGGAGTTTGGCCACTGAGCATTGTGAGTATATTTTTATTCTAAGTCCACAATTATAGGATTGTCTCTATGAATGTTTTAATCAAATATGAATGTAAATGTTTTAAATGAGCATTTTCTGCTACAGAGGGAAAAAAGCAAAATAACATCAATGAAAATTTTATTTTAAATAAATAAAGTAAATAAAACAAATAAGATTCTATGTGCTGGATAAACTTTTTCTGTGATAAACTGGAGGTTTACAATTTATAAAAATGTATTTAAATACTCTCTTGATACAACTTTAAAGTTTTACATTAATTCATCATTTTCAAAAAGCTATTTGATTATCGAATGCCATTTTTTAAATAAAAGCCACTAGCACAATATAAGGTCAACACGACTGATAAAAGATCAAAATAATAGCACTATATTATAAAATTTTGCAAGTAAATATTTTTTAAAAGTCTTCAAGGAATATATAAATGACATATTCCTTAGAATTAAGGCGATTGTTTTCTTTAATCTTGAAATGATTTTTTTGTGCTCAAATGTGTACACATGATGTGGATGTCAGAAGCCAACTTTAAGGGGTGAATCCTCTCCTACCGTGTTCCTGAGGGAGGCTCTCTCTTGTCTGTGTGCTTACTTCAGGACAGCTGGTCGGTGAGTTTTTGAAGTGTTCCTGTTTCTGCCTCCCATCTCTCCTCAGGAGACCAGCAGTTTACAGATGTGTACCTCTGGGTTTTCAGGTGCGCTCCAGGCATCCATGTCATGCTTGTGCGCCAAGCACTTCCACTGGCCAAGCCATCACTCTGGCACGGGACAATTATATTTTAGAGGACACAAACGATTGTACAATACCACAATCACAACACCACGTGCTGTTTTAATGTGTATATACATTGTGCAATGTTCAAATCAAGGAAGGCATGCCTAGTTCCTCAGATAATTATTCCTATTTTTTTATGTGAAAAAAATTCAAAATTCTGCTAGTTTTTTTGAGATGCAAAGTACTGTCTAGTCACCATGCTGAGTAACAAACACCAGTTTGTCCTTCCTAACTGTACCTTAGTACTTAACGTCTCTCCTTCCTAACTGTTCCTTAGTCCTCGATGACCAACCTTTCTTCATCCTGATAATCCCTGTAAAGCTCAGTTATGGTAACCCTGAACTGGAAATCTTTCTCCTAGGCCCTACTTTCACGTACAGGTAGTTCTGACCCTAAGGATTTCCCGAAAACACACCTCTCTTTAAATCCAGTTGGCTTTATCATACTTTGTACTAGTGGAGCCTTTATGAGTTTAAATTCTTACATTGAAATTTTCTACACAGACCCTTCTGAAATTGTAAGCAGCACTGACTTCCTGTATCCTTAACTGCTACTGGCTCTGTTAGTCCTAACTAAACGTTCCTTTAGTTGCTCTTAGGACTTTATTTTAAGGAATATACATTATGAGTTGACAAAATCAATCTTAGTACTTTATTTTAAAAACAATTATCACCTAATTGCTTAAAATGTTTTATAACCCCTGAAAGAATGTATCATCTCTGCTGTCAATTAAGCACCTTATGGGCAAAGGAGGCTAACAGCTGGGCAATGGTATGCAGGCCTTTAATCCCAGCAGAGGTGGGCAGATCTCTGTGAGTTCGAGTCCAGCCTGGTCTACAAGTGCTAGTTCCAAGACAGGCACCAAACCTACAGAGAAACCCTGTCTCGAAAAAACAAAAAAAAAAAAAACAAAACAAAAACAAAAAAAATGAGTTTAATGGATAAACAGTTGAAATGCATTCTGCCAATATCTTACTAAAATTCATTTAAGTAATTATGTAAAATATTCTATAATGAAACACAATTTGCTAAAGATGGATATGCTATGATTCTGTAACAAAAGTAAGATAACATGACTAGATCCAGAGTTTTCTGCTCATAAAAATCTCCATGGTATTTTGAGGTCTAACTATTACTTCTGTGACGATTTTCAGCCAATAATAGAACCTATGAAGCTACTGTATCACAAGACAACAAAACAGGTAGGTGCACTAATCACTGACAACTGCCATCCAGTACCCATACATAAAAACAGCTGGGAATAGTGATGTACATTTGTAGGAGGCTGAGGCAGGAGGATTACTTGAGTCCTGGATTTTGAAGTTATTATGAACAATATGGTAAGTCTAATTATTTGTAGTTTATGCTACTGTGTAGAGAGCATACTGATGGACCTGCTGCATGCCAATCTGAGTCCAGCTCCAACAGGAACTTGCACTAATGAATATGAAATAGTTATAAAGTTACCCTGGACATTGGGAAGCAAAAATATTGCTGAAGGACAGACACTGGAACTAAGAGGATCACAGTATTTCTAACCCATATGTAATTGTTGTAAACTCTTTTCTCAAGATAACAGATTGGAGGGCTCTCTGTCTATTCCATGTGAAAGTCCTTTAAAACTGCCTTAGAGTTAATGAGACAAGAAAGGAGTGCTCATTTGTGGACATTTAGAACATAGAAGCATAATCAATGACTAAACTTTGCCTCCACAATTAGAGAAAATATTTGAACCACGAGTAAATAGTGTTTTATTTTAATGACAGTGCTTAGAGGATGAGAGATTAGTGGGCCGAGGGAAGCACTGTGTGGTAAGGAAAGCTTTACTTGTCTAAAATCGAGCACTACAGAGTGGCACAGCCAGCTGTCAGCGAAGAGGACGATTTCGGCTTCTCATCACCTAGATACCCAAGCACACGTCTCGCTCAGATCATGCCATCTTTATTCCCAGCATACCTGACGTCACTCAGTCTGGCTTTCCATTCTGTTTATTTCCTCTTTAGACAAGCTTAAATATAACCTTGGGTTCTTGATCCTACTGACTTTACCTCCCAAGTGCTAGGAATACAGGAATGTGTCACTGAAGCTCATTTCATGCTGTTGGGAGGAATGGACCCAAGGCTTTCTGTGGACTAGGTGAGCACTCTATGACTAAGCTACATTCCTATGACCAATTATCTCTTTTCTGCCAATGTTCATCTCATTATGGAAGTACCATTTTCCACAGGCTTCAAGCATATTGAATAATCATCAATAGAAGCAATTATAAATTAAGCTAAATAAACAAGTGCATAAAAAACTAGGTCACCCTGTCTGTTTTAAGGCTTGTGTTCAAATATTGCTTTCTCAATGAAATCATCCCTAAATGTCCTACCAAAATGCAACTCACCTTCACTTCCCTTTCTGTCTTCTGTCTTAATCACTCCCATACCTGGGTTTTCTCCACAGCAGCTTCAAAACCTATTATAAACTATATATTCATCTGTATTTTCAATCTTCCTCCATTAGAATTTCCAAAGTTCACAATTTACTTCCTTGTTCATTGTACCTAAGGTATTTAAACAGGTCACTATATAATGTTCACATATAATCAATTATATAATGTACTAAGAGTGTTGAGAGAGGAGGGGGGCCCCTTGTTCCCTCCTGCCCAGCTAGCTTATACCCAAAATAATCCCACAGAAACTGTATTCATTTAAACACTGCCTGGCCCATTATCTCTAGCCTCTTATTGGCTAACTCTCACATCTTGATTTAACCCATTTTTATTAATCTGTGTTTCACCACGAGGTCATGGCTTACCGGGAAAGATTCAGCATGTCTGACCTGTCAGCTCCATAGCGGCTCTCCGTCTGCCCTTCTTCCCAGCATTCAGTTCTGTCTTCTCTGCCTACCTAAGTGCTGCCCTATCAAAAGGCCAAGGCAGTTTCTTTATTCAACCAATGAAAGCGACACATAGACAGAAGAACCTCCTACACCAAAGAGCTTGTTTAGCATCATACATCTTGGCAACATTTTTATATGTAATACTAATATTCATCTATAAATTATTCCTATGCTAACAATAGAAGTATAGTCAAGGTGCAGTTTTTAAAATTCAATTTGTGATTATCTAACACAAGCCTTAAGTTGGGGAAGGTATCTAAATTCAGTGTATTTTAGAGTTCCTACTAAACAGTATGGACTTAAGTAGTAGTTTCAGAGCCACACACATTGCAGAAGCTAACTGTGAACTAAGACCCCATTGGCTAAAGTTTTCACACACAAAAAAGCAGACACCAGTTTTGTTAAACACAATCATTTACTAAAAGACATTAATAAATTAAAAGAATCTTTAGGAAAGCCAGACAGACATGTTTGGAAGTTGTCCATTCAGAAACAGCAAATTTAGGTGTCACAGTATTTTTCATGCTGACTAGACTAGTTGGCGTAGGTGGTCCCATGGAGCCTGTCCTGAAACTAACTCTTGTAGACCAGGCTGACCTCGAACTCACAGTGATCCGCTTGCCTCTGCCTCCCAAGTGCTGAGATTAAAAGCATGTGCCACCACTCAAACTTTTGAGCCTGGCTCTAACTTTTTCACCTTTAAATATCACTTAGGCAGTGCCTAATTTCTTCTATTGCTTCATCTTCTACTGAACACTGGCGAAGCGAGTCTAAGTTTTTATATATGGTAAAGAGCTCGCTGGCAACAGTATCAGGGAGAGTCCGTTATTCTACAGACACAGAGAACTATGGCAGGGTTTACAGAATGCACTGGAGTGTCAGAATGGCAAAAGTGTCACGCTCACTTAAGAGGCACAATGTATCCTAAAATTGCTTCATTATTTTGAAAAACTAATTAAATGGCATCATTACTAAGACTTGAGAAATTAGCATTTAAAATGAAATTTAAATCTCCTTTCTTGTGAAGTCGACATGATATTTCCCTAAAGGCAGTGTAAATTTGGGGAGACTACTAAACAAAATATCCTCCTACTTTCTAAAGTACATTTCTTGACAGAAATAATTGGAAGACAAAACATATTAGAAATATTTCAATGCTGCACAGCAATCTGGTCAAAAGAAGCAAGAGCAACACCTACTACCTGCTGGAGCTAAGTTTAATTCTTTTTCAAGTAGAGTAAAAGTCACTGGAAAAAAAGGGTGCACCAAAACGAAACAGATTGCTTAGCAGTCTGAATCAAATTCAGAAAAATTTCTTCATTCCATTAAAATCTGACTTAGGTTTAGTTGCATTTTTCACAGTAAGTCACTGCAAAAATTAAGTAGCTTAACCAGATCATAAAGGTATCACTTATCCCTACCGACGCTTGAATTCAATAGGAGTTTTAGATAAGATATTGTCAAAACTGTAATCCTTTTTATTTGCTTCATAGCGTATCCACATACTACATTCATTTATAAAGTCCACAATTTAAATGAAATATAAATAGAATTCACCAAATAGTCTTGTAGTAGAAGCAAGCAAAATATAGAAAAAAAGTTTCACGCCTTTTATTTGTAGTTTTAACATAATTGGAGTATTTTGTGCACAATTTAAAAGAATTTTTCTTAGCAACTGAATATAAATTTGCTACCTTCAGCCATCATGTTCATATAACTAAGGTGAAACGTTAAAGCAACAGTCAGCAGGCGATATTCTAGAATGGTATTTTGCTAAAAATCATTGAAAGGCAATAGATATAATTATTGTTTTAACTTACTCCCATGGTGGTGCTCCAAATGGCTTACACTAGCTTTTTAAGATATCAATCTAGGAATCTCTAAAACTAACAGAAGCACCCAAAAAAATAGCTCATAAATCTCTAAATTTCACCTTTCAAAATCAAAACTGAGAAACCTTTATCACTGGGGCTAAGAAGAGTAAATTATACAAAAGCACCCTCTAGTGGCATCAAGAGCAATTCACATGGAAGAGAGAGTATTTCAATAATGAGCATTTCGATATTTAATCAAAATGTTCCTAAGTAAAAATGAGGGTGCTACTTCTAACTAATGTTTTTTTTCAGATATACTCAATAACACAATTCATTTCAAAAATCATCTGACTTCAGTCCTAAAAATATATTTACCATATAAAATAACATGTACGTTCAATCTAAGTGAATACCCAAGCGTAACAAAGTCTGTATTTTTTTTTTCTATTAGAATTTTACTGCTTGAGCTTCTACTCCTAGTAAAAAAAGCATCCGTCTTTAGCTCAGGAAAAAACTGAAAACGAATGAGATGTGTCTAATAGCCACATTTTCATTAGATGCGGCACTTTTCTTAAAATTTAGAATGTGAACAAAGTATTCACTATAAATATTTTCCATTAAATTATATAGTATTCATCTATAAATATTACTGTGTTCAATTTTAAAGTTTTGTTGGATATAAAAAGGTTTTCTATACCTTAAAATTGTGTAAGAAGAAAAATGCTCTCCCTCCCCTCGTGCCCTGCCACCTGCGGCAGGTCAGAGAGCTGGCCCTGGGGCCACCAGAGTGGAAATGTCCCTGCACCTCGCCAGCTGCAGCTGGGATATTTGGGCACTGTGTGAAGTTGTACTGCTATCATGGTGTTTTAAAAAGCTGAACCGTCAATAGCCAGGCGGAACTTGCAAGGATGGAAAGGAAAATGAGGAATCTAGATGTACAGGAGATTCTAGGAGACACCGAAATGAAACAGGAGGCACAGGACAGAAGAGAGGTAACGCCACATGATAGGACGCAGATTAATATAAACAGGCTAATTTAAGTTATAAGAGCTGGTTAGGAACGTGTCTAAGCTACATGCTGAGCTTTCATAATTAATAAGAAGTCTTCCTGTCGTTATGTCTGAGCTGGAAGACCAAAGAAAAGCATTGCTACAGTAGGATACCTTGACTGGGCAGCACCCAGAGCTGACCCTGTTGACAGGCGTAGGTGAGCAGGGCCTGCTGGCCTAAGAGCAGTAGAGCGCCCCTCCCTCGTACCGTGTGCTACCTGGAACAGAAGGGAGAACCCAGAGAGTGGGCCCTGAAATCTGAGGGTGTGAAGAGCAGGACTGGCCTGCTCCTTCCTGTCTGCTACAGTCCTTCAGCGAGCAGGAGCAGCGCTGTAAAGGTCACCTGGGTGGTGACAATGAGATCAGCTGGTACACTGACACCCAGCTACCTCCCAGGCCCGACCAGGATGGGGCAGCCCACTGCAACACCCACTCTTCTAATAAATGCTGGAGCAATGAAGGTGTAGATCTCTGGGACACTAGACAGCAATAAGATATCCCAGAGGATATCACTGAGGCCCCAGAATTGAGGGTGTAGCGGAAGCCCGAGGCCTCAAACCAGACCAATGACTCACTGCAATGAACACAAGTACAGATGCACGGACTAAAGGGTGTACTGTGTGACTCACTGGGTCACACTACAGCTTCCATGCTGAGATTTTGTTTTGTGTTTGGTTTTTACTTTTATTTCTTGTTTGTGGGGGAAGTTGCAAGAGAAGAGGGTGGAAACGAGGGGACAGGTAGATGAATGGGATTGGGATGCATCATGTGAAATCCACATAGAATCAATAAAAGGATAGGAAAAAAAAACCTTGTAACATGTTTTTTAAAGCCATAAAAATGGCAAATTAAAAACTATGACATAAAAAACAAAAGGCATTTTTAATATTTTATTTATACTCTAGTTTGTTCCTATCATTCTCAAAGATATCAATAAATATAACAACGAATAATTTATTTGTGTCTTTATTGATTCAAAATGAATATATCACTTATAATTTTAAAAACTGTGAATAAGAGACAACAGCAGTCACAAAGGTCTTATTTTTTTAAGTGAATAACTTTCAGAATAATCTATAAACAATATTCCATTTTAATTTAACCTTACAATTACTTTTCATTCTATCATACTCGCAAATAATTGTGCAAATAAATAAAAATGAATGGTGCATAGGGAGACCGTAAAAACTATTGCACAACACATCAACATGAGAGTAAGAATGGACCACAGAAACCTGTTAAAATTGTACCGTGTTTCAAATGCGTATTTCAGCAACTTACTGTCTGTAGTGATCTCTGGGCTTTGGAACTGCTTATTTCTAGGTAGTATGCTTTTTAACATTTGCTACTGTAGCAATCAATGACAAACTTGTCTGCTTATTTAAAAATGATTGCTGGGAGGTGGTTATGCATCCGGAGGCAGAGGCAGGTGGATCTCAGTGAGTTCGAGGCCAGCCTGGCCTAAAATTCCTGGACAGCCAGGACTGTTACATAGAGAAACCCTGTCTCTAAAAACAAAAACAAACAAACACACCCATTCCTTAAGTAGAATAAAAGTAGAATTAAAAACACACCTGAAAGAAATAGTGCTCATTCCTAAAGATGAATTAACGAATTAAAAGTTCTTCATATATTTGCAACCGATTTCACAAAAAGGAATTACTAAGATGAAAATCCAGATTGTCTTAGACTTCTAAATTCATTACTATTAATTCAAGCTACTTAGTTTTGAATTTATCAATATGACCAAGGAACAAACAAGAGGGAAAATCTAATAACATGAAAGAATAAGGTGAATGAAATGACAACTCATTACAAGTTTAAAATCCCTTCAGAAATTAAAATAGAAAAAAGAAGTAAATAAATTTCAGAAATGAAATTTGAAGCAATGAATTTCTACATCCATCCTTAATCAGAAACAACAAAGAAGAAAGTAGGAAGCCCATCAATACAAAAAATTACGGGTCCCTTTGTAGGGCAAAGTTCAGACTGCAGAGTCATTCTGCAGGACTATGGGAACACACTGCCAAAGCGGCCTGCCAGTCAGTACTGCTATAGTCTACACTGTAGCTGTGCTTGTGGAAGTCAGCTCTTTAAAACATTTCAGTGCATTTTCTCTGTAATATATGTGGAATTCCAAAAGTAAGCACTAAAGAACATGTGAACAGGAAAAACCAGGTATTCTTTTAATACTTGTAACTATATGAACCATGAGGGACTAAAAAACTAAAAATCAGCTTCGCCTGCATGCTCAGAATTAATGAGTACCACAATTATTATTGGTTGAGCAGGGTGCTTTGTTTTAAAATGTATTAATTTCCTACAAACACACATACACAGAGATAAAATTTTCAAACAAAATTTTACAGAAAAAACTGTACCTTAAATAATTATATGTAATATAATTATGTGTAATACTG